>NC_133141.1:58760949-59360949 GCF_048418815.1 Hemitrygon akajei
CTCACATCCATTCCAGTTAAGTGCCAAGAGGCCTTTTTTTTACATTAGAAAGACTAAAGACATACACAATATTATTGTTGTTGTCTTTGGATTGGTGATTTCTGCTCTGGGAAAGGGACTTCCATGCTACATTTCTCATTCTGCAGCCTAACCAGCATAAATATTTAAAAAAACAGAAATAAAAACCTCCATGAATTCTCCTTTGTACACTTGTTCTTTTAACACTCTGCTGTGATGGTGCAGGAAGTGACAGATGATCTATCAGTTTCTATGTCTGTTGAGGCCTCTTGAGCTTTTCATCCATCTGCCACCTGTGGCTCTGATGTACATTTCAGTTGTAATACGATCAGGGTGATTAGTGTGCTGACAGAAATGAAGACACAAAGCTTCTTTACAGATCACACTGAAATCTGGTCACTTTTTAGGGGATCACAGGCTTTGGTCCTTTTGTATTAACAACTGCCACGGAATCAAAGAAATAAGGGTCTTCGAAGAGATTCACCAAAATGCCACCCCATGTCATGTGATCTCACTTTAAAACCTTATACCTGTAGTATAGAATTGTTGGAGTTGGGCCTGTTTTAAGGCCCAGACTCAGCATTATTGTGGTAAACTACATATACCTGTCTGGACACATCCCTCTGCTGACTGCTCCTGTATAAAGGCGATTGGAGGCACTGCTCCTCCCTCAGTCTCCAGGATGTTGTGTGGTGGTCTCTTGCTGCTAATCGTGGTCTCTTGCAGCTAATAAAAGCCTATCGTTCGCCTCCCGTCTCTGAGAGTTATTGATGGTGCATCAATTATAAAAGCAGTGTATGCCTGAACAACATTCTCAGGAATGGATGGAGGTTCGTACATATTCAAAGTAGATGAACTGACCACATTTAGAAAGCCAACTCAACTCTCATCTGAAACAAAACATCTTCCCCCTGCAGATGCCCTCATGGTAAACCCAACAAAGGTTTGGAGATGGTATGGGAGGTGGAGGGTTTATCTTGCCACCTGCAGAATGGGGCAGTGAGAGTGAAGATTTTTTTCATCTACAGATTTACCTATACTGCCAAGTACAGTATCACCAAAGGATGTCAACAGAACTGGTCTGGCACTGAACTGCTTTCCACAAGGTGTCCTTCAAGTACCATTAGGTTTTTGTCTCTTTGATGTTCCTTCCCCAGGATGTTTTAAAAATATCAAGTGTGCTGACTGGCTGCATTTTGGCGTGGTATGGGAATACCAATGCCTTTGAGCAGAAAATTCTACAAAAGGTAGTGGATTCAACCCAGTACATCACCAGTAAAAACCCTCCCAACCATTGAGCACATCTACATGAAATGATGCCATAGAAAAGCAGCAACTATCATTAAACATCCTCACCACCCAGGCCGTGCTCCTTTCTCATTGTCGCCATCAGGTAGAAGGTACAGGTACCTCAGGACTTGGACCAACAGTTTCAAGAACAGTTAACCCTCAACCATCAGGCTCTTGAACAAAAGGGGATAACTACATTCATTTAAGGACTCTGTTATATTGTTATTTCATGCTCATTTTTATTTGTATTTGCATTTGCACAGTTTGTTTATAGTTAACAGTTTCTATTGTTCACAGTTACTGTTCTATAGATTTGTGTTGGCATGTGGCCAAGTGGTTAAGACGTTCGTCTAGTGATCTGTAGGTTGCTAGTTCGAGCCTTGGCTGAGACTGCATGTGTGTCCTTGAGCAAGGCACTTAACCACACATTGCTCTGCAATGACATCCGTGCCAAGCTGTATGGGTCCTAATGCCCTTCCCTTGGACAACATTTGTGGTGTGGAGAGGGGAGACTTGCAGCTTGGGCAACTGCTGGTCTTCCACAAAAAAAAAACCTTCCCCAGGCTTGCACCCTGGAAACTTTCCAAGGTGCCAATCCATGGTCTATCGAGACTAACAGAGGCCTACTGCTACTACACTATAGATTTGCTAAGTATGCCTGCAGAAAAAGAATCTCAGGGTTGTATGTACTCTGATAATATATTTTACTTTGAACCTTGAACTTTGAGATCAAAGTAGGTGTATAAAAACTAGGCAAAACTTCACTGCCTCACAGCGCCAAAGACCCAGATTTTGTTCTGACCTTGGGTACTGTCTGTGTGGAGCTTGCATGTTCTGCCTGTGGCCACTGTATTTCCTTCACATATTCCACAGGTTAATTAGTCTGTAAATTGCCCCCAGTATGTAAGTAAGTGACAGAACCTGGGAGAGGGTGCAGAGTTGATGACAATAAAGGGAGACTGTTTAAAAATTGGATTAATATAGCATTGATGTAATAGGTGGATACAGTGGACTGAAGAGGCCATTTTCTGTCCTGTATCTCTATTGCCCCAACTTTGACTACTCACTGGTAGAGTTGACACACTGAACTCCAGGAGTTTAATCTATGCACTTGTGATTATCTTCACCAATTTATAGCTGAGCATGGCTGATTATTTTATCACTATACCAGTAATATGGGGCACACTCACACTTCTTGAAAAGGAATCAAACAACACTTCTAAAAGGGAAATACAATAACATAGTTTAAAGACACCACCATCTTGCCAATGCACTGCAAGAAATTCAACATATTTCAAAGAGCATTATAATTCAGTGACTGTCTACTGATGAAGGAGAGTTTTCTCTGCACTTGTCATATGGTTCAGAGTCAGCACTCTTGCCTACTTCAGAGTCGACTGTACTTCCTTAGAAGGTTGGCGTCATTCAATGTCTGTAGTGAGATGCTGAAGATGTTCTATAGGTCAGTTGTGGAGAGCGCCCTCTTCTTTGTGGTGGCGTGTTGGGGAGGAAGCATTAAGAAGAGGGACGCCTCACGTCTTAATAAGCTGGTAAGGAAGGCGGGCTCTGTCGTGGGCAAAGTACTGGAGAGTTTAACATCGGTAGCTGAGCGAAGGGCGCTGAGTAGGCTACGGTCAATTATGGAAAACTCTGAACATCCTCTACATAGCACCATCCAGAGACAGAGAAGCAGTTTCAGCGACAGGTTACTATCGATGCAATGCTCCTCAGACAGGATGAAGAGGTCAATACTCCCCAATGCCATTAGGCTTTACAATTCAACCGCCAGGACTTAAGAACTTTTTAAAAGCTATTATTAATGCTTTTTGAGATAGTGATTTAGATGCATATCATATTTTTTTACTGAGTTAAGTATTGTATGTTATTAGTTTTGCTACAACAAGTGTATGGGACATTGGAAAAAAAAAGTTGAATTTCCCCATGGGGATGAATAAAGTATCTATCTATCTATCTATCTCTATCTATTACTCTTCAATTGTCCAATACCAATGCAGCGGTACCATCTTCAGTCATTTCTAGGCTTAGTTTCCAAAGTCCGTAACATAATTGAAGAATGTTATCTTATCTAAACCCCTTTGGTCCTTTTGATTACAGTATACAAAAACAAAGAGGTCATTTAAAAAAATTTTTACTTGTCCTTGGAGATTTTTGGATCATTTCTTAATAATGTAATCCACACAAACCTGTGTGTTTCCATTTTGCTCTCAATGGATAAGAAATAAATAAGTCAGGACTTAAATTCCTGGAGGCCCTTCTTCAATCTAGCATATCACTGAAGTAAAACAAAATCAAAAACAATGGCAGTCTCCAAGAACCAGCTTCATTTTTCAACTTGACAATCACATTGTCCTATTGAGCATTTCTATTCCTGTGTCTATAATAAATGCATTTTATAATTAGTGTTCTTTTTTGCAATTAAATAGTTCAAATATTGACTAACTGCACTATCTTTTTCTATATTGTTATGTTTCATTGACTAAATACTTCATAATGATAACATAATTGACATTATTAACCATAATTTGCAAACTCCTTATTCAATTCCCACCCCAAGGCTGAATTTTAAGTTGCCTTCAAATTTCCACTGCCCATTTTGAAGCTCACACCAAGTTCTGTAAGCCTGTCACCTCCTCGGTGATCCCCAAATCTCACTGATTTCCAGTGATCTACAACTTCAAATATAAACTTCCCACATTTTGGTTATATGGTTCGAGCCTCATCCTCTTTATCCTAAAATCTCCTCAACCTTTATCATCACATGCATTCGGGAGATTTTTTTTTTCTAATGCAAGCGGTGAGTCAAATTACATATGAAGGTCATGAGGGTTTGGGAGTTCAAAGTCAACAGAAGAATTGTCACCTGTGCATAAGGATGATGTACATCTTACATCCATTCTATGATAAATTGTATTGCACCCAAATCGGTACGTGACGGTCCGGGACATACAAAGGTCACTGGACATCAATTGGTGTGCAACCTACAAATTAAACTGTGGTACAATATTGTCACTAATAGAGTGCAGAAACACTTCTTGGAAAAGGTAGACTTTGAGCACAGAAGGCAGCTTTAACTGAAAGGTGATGGCCTGTTCCAGTAAATAAAATGACTAAGATGCTAACACGAGTGCAGTCACCATGGTTGCTATTTAAGATATTCTGGGCAATATAAAGTTTTAGATTAAAAAATACTGAAGATGATTTTTCTTGTCTGCCTTGTCTGATCTGGCTAGATCATAGAGCTATTCCTATTTTCTCTCACAGAACATTGCTTGGTAGTCACTGCCTCATATTTATTTTTATTGATTGCATTCCTTGGTGATCCAAGTTGCCTCAGAGAGCAAATATTCTGCTAAATGGCTGCAAATGCATTGTAAGGTAGAAAAGGCTGCCCTACAAACTGACTGCATCAAAGTAAACCTTTCAGCTATTGAAGCTTAACACTATGTTCCAGTCCCACTCATCATTATAGGCACTTCTCAAACAGAAAAACTCACCAAGATTATCCATATCCTCCAAGAAGACCTCAACCTTGTTGTAGGGTTTTGGAGGCTTGCGTACTCAATGACCTGGAGAGCTATGTTGACTGGAATCAGAGACTTGTGCTTTGGCTCCTGATAGGATCACCCATGCCAAACAGGTCGAAGGGTAGAAGCCAGACTAAGAGTGGTCCACCGGTCTTCCAGGTTCGCTGGTTCAGGTCAGGGCTAACAACCCTGACTGGTTAAAACAAATCTATTATGGAAACAGCAATGAATATATCTTCTATATTTGTATTCCTGAAGTGTTTCTGTACTCTAATAGTGACAATATTGTCACTATTATGCATGACTGACAGTAGTGAAAACCTAGAGGAAGCTACCTGTAGGATGAAGGAAGCTCTGAACACTGCCAAGAACAAAATAGTTTTTTGGAATGTACGAACCATGTACAACACTGGCAAAATAGCACAAATAATTGCAGAAAAACATCATTACAACCTCAGTGAAAGCAGATGGACAGGGTCTGGCAGACTAAAGGCAGCAACTGGTGAAACAGCTTTATACTCAGGAAGGGAAGATGGTCAGCATCACGATGGTTAGCTGTCATCTTGATGAAAGGCTTTGAGAGGCACTTGCTGGAGTGGAAACCAGTCACCAGTCGGCTGATGAGGGTCAGACTGAAAGGAAAGCAAGTGAACATGATTATGATCCAGTGCTGTGCTCCAACTAACAATAGTGACATTAAAGAAAAGGACATCTTCTATGAACAGCCTGCAATTGGACGTAGAATTAACACCATACCATGACATAATCATTGTCATGGGAGATCTAAGTGCCAAATTGGGAAATAACAGCTCACACCACTCAGGTCATAGGCATGCATGGATGTGGATTGATGAATAACAATGGTGAAAGACAGGTAGAATTCAGAATCAGAATCAGGTTTATTATCACCGGGATGTGACATGAAATTTGTTAACTTAGCAGCAGCAGTTCAATGTAATACATAATCTAGCAGAGAGAAAAAAAATAATAAATAAAATAAAACAATAATAAATAAACAAGTAAATCAATTACATATATTGAATAGATGATTAAAAATGTGCAAAACAGGAATACTGTATAGTAAAAAAAGTGAGGTAGTGTCCAAAGCTTCAAAGTCCATTCAGGAATCAGATGGCAGAGGGGAAGAAGCTTTTCCTGAATCACTGAGTGTGTGCCTTCAGGCTTCTGTATCTCCTACCCAATGGTAACAGTTAGAAAAGGGCATGCCCTGAGTGCTGGGGGGTCCTTAAAATGGACACTGCCTTTCTGAGATACCGCTCCCTAAAGATGTCCTGGGAACTTTGTAGGCGACCATAACTGACTACAGTATTCCAAGTGGGGTCTGACCAGGGTCCTATATAGCTGCAAAATTACCTCTCGGCTCCTAAACTCAATCCTACAATTCATGAAGGCCAATGCATCATATGCCTTCTTAACCACAGAGTCAACCTGCGCAGCAGCTTTGAGTGTCCTAGGGACTTGGACCCCAAGATCCCTCTGATCCTCTACACTGCCACGAGTCTTACCATTAATACTGCCATCATATTTGACCTACCAAAATGAACCACCTCACACTTATCTGGGTTGACCTCCATCTGCTACTTCTCAGCCCAGTTTTGCATCCTATCAATTTCCCACTGTAAACTTTGACAGCCCTCCACACAATCCACAACACCCCCCAAGCTTTGTGTCATCAGCAATTTTATTAACCCATCCCTCCACTTCCTCATCCAGGTCATTTATAAAAATCACAAAGAGTAAGGATCCCAGAACAGATCCCTGAGGCACTCCACTGGTGACCAACCTCCATGCAGAATATGACCCATCTACAACCACTCTCTGACTTCTGTGGGCAAGCCAGTTCTGGATCCACAAAGCATGGATCCCATGCCTCCTTACTTTCTCAATAAGCCTTGCATGGGGGACCTTGTCAAATACCTTGCTGAAATCCATATACACTACATCTACTGCTCTTCCTTCATCAATGTGTTTAGCCACATCCTCAAAAAATTAAATCAGCTTGTAAGGCATAGCCTGCCTTTGACAAAGCCATGCTGACTACTCCTAATCATATTATGCTTCTCCAAATGTTCATAAATCCTGCCTCTCAGGATCTTCTCTATCAACTTACCAACCCCTGAAGTAAGACTCACCAGTGAAGTAAGACTCACTGGTCTGTAATTTCCTGGGCAATCTCTACTCCCTTTCTTGAATAAAGGAACAACATCCACAACCCTCCAATCCTCTGGAACCTCTCCCGTCCCTATTGATGATGCAAAGATCATCACCAAAGGCTCAGCAATCTCCTCCCTCACTTCCCACAGTAGACTGGGGTACATTTCATCCAGTCCTGGTGACTTATCCAACTTGATGCTTTCCAAAAGCTCCAGCACATCCTCTTTCTTAATATCTACATGCTCAAGCTTTTCAGTCCACTGCAAGTCATCCCTATAATCACCAAGATCCTTTTCCATAGTGAATACTGAAGCAAAGTATTCATTAAGTACCTCTGCTATCTCTCCGGTTCCATACACACTTTTCCACTGTCACCCTTGATTGGTCCTATTCTCTCACATCTTATCCTCTTGCTCTTCACATACTTGTAGAATGCCTTGAGGTTTTCCTTAATCCTGTCTGTCAAAGCCTTCTCATTGCTCCTTCTGGCTCTCCTAATTTCATTCTTAAACTCCTTCCTGCTCGCCTTATAATCTTTTAGATCTCTATTATTATCTAGTGCTTTGAACCTCTTGTAAGCTCTTCTTTTCTTAGTATCTTTCCTTTCAGTTAGTCCTGACAAAGGGTCTCGGCCCAAAACATCAACAGTGCTTCTCCTTATAGATGCTTCCTGGCCTGCTGCGTTCCACCAGCATTTTGTGTGTGTTGTTTGAATTTCCAGCATCTGCAGATTTCCTCGTGTTTGCTCTTTTCTTCTGGACTAGATTTACAACAGCCATGGTGTTGCAAGGACATGGCTGAGGATGAACCCAAGTGCAGGACACAGGCGCGGAGGCAGAATCGTGAGGTGTTAGCGCTGAACAGGAAGCGATTAATAACGTACCTCAGCACATCATTGATTAGGGCTTAAAAAATGGCAGGGACAATGGTGAGGCCAAATGACATGACCAAGTATTGGAAGTGGCCCAAAGGTGTATTAAAGGCCGTCTTACACTCGTCTCCCTCCCTCATCCTGACTACCAAGGTCCAACATTGAGAAGATGGTGGCTTCGTGGAGTGGTTCAAATGCCGAGATAATGAGGGGTTCTGGGTATTTATTTTCAACTGTTTTATTGTTTAGGCCACGGTAATCAATACAGGGATGAAGCGACCCATCCTTCTTTTCTACAAAGAAGAAACCGTCACCCACCAGGGAGGATGAAGGTCGAATACTGTCCGCCATGATGTACTCACTAATGTATTGCTCCATGGCCTCTCTCTCCGGTCGGGATAAGTTATAAAGACGGCGGGTGGGTAGCAAGGCCCCGGGGAGAAGGTCGATAGCGCAATCATACGGGTGGTGCGGAGGCAGGGAAAGGGCCTGTCATTTGCTGAATACCTGTCCCAGGTCATGGTATTCTGCGGGGACTCCGGACAAGTCGAGGGGTTCCAAGACAGGCGAGGTCACGGTAACCTCCATAGGGGATGCCGCTGACTGCAGACAGGTGGCATGGCAAAACGGGTGTAGCCTCCGTGCCCCCAGTTGACCCCCATTCGCCTAGGATAAACCGCCGTCACCCCGCCAGTAGTGCAATACTTCTGTGCAAATACGGTGTAATGCCCCCCCAGTTCAGGCGCACGAGACAAATACCAGACAATACCCAAAAGCGAGTAAATAATTGCAACTTTATAGTGATTTCTTAGTGATGGGTTAGTAGAAACAGATAACCTAAAGGCACCAAAGTAATAATCAGTTTGTGCACATATTTTAATATGTTGGAGCTCACGCCTCCGGATCCTTCCACAGCGATCTTCCGAGCCTTCGGCCATCGTCCGAACCGCCGACGTCCAGTATCCGTTGCTCTGCAACCGCTGCCCGCTCCACACACATCCGTCCTCCTCGCTTTCCTCCTGAAAAAGACCGCGAACTCCCGCTCAGCTTACACAGACAAGATAGCATAACAATTCTCCATTGACTAGTTTTCCCCTTATCAATACCCATAACCCAAACATATGAGACACAGGATCCCAATACGGCATTACAGAGAAGCCATTTCATTATAAAATACAGAGAAGCCATTTTGTTAGCCTGAACAGTTAACACCACGGTTACTGGTACTGAGAACCCTACGTTCTCCCCCTACTGAATTTAGTCATGCCCTCATGACGTTCAGATAATTTGCCAACCCTTCCTGCAAAACACAAAGCCCAACCCAAGTGCAGAAAGCAGTGACATAACTCCCCAAAGCAGTGGAGATCACACCCTGTTCCCCGGGTGCTACATAGGCCAACCTATCTGGGGAGCGCCTACTTCTCTGCGACCTGCACACCCCCTCTTCTAACTCCTCCACTTCGGACACTACAGAAAGCTTATGGAAACTAGCAGGCGAATACTCACACCCAAACCCCTCTGCATCTTGGAACCCTCCATCTCTTGCTCAAGCCCCACATCCTCCTCGCCAGTGCCCTGTGGCACTCCTGAGCTGCCCATCACTAGCCCCCCCTTACCCCGTCTAACCTAGCGGGGGAAGGGCCAGGAGTCTCCTCCTCCACCACGGGGGCATCAGCAAACGGCAGCATGTACCAGTCATCCAAGTCATCTTCCTCCGAGTCAGTATCCCTCACAGGGGCTGGGCCCGAGACCGCCTCTCCCGGTGTGGGCTCTTCCTCCTCCTTGCATGGATGCAAAGTCCTGGTACTAGGTGGAGCCAGCACCTCGTGCTCCCACTCAACTTGTACGTCTCGCCCCAGAGACAACAGGTGATACCGGTGGAGAATCTTGACGGGCCCCTTCCCATCCTCGGGCCTCACTCGGAAGACCAGTAAGCTGGGCAACTGACTCTCCACCACATAGGGCATGCCCGACCAGCAATCAACCAGCTTGTGCTTCCCAGGCAATCCCAGATTCCTTAGGAGGACTCAATCTCCCGGTAGAAGTTGCGAGAACTTCACTTTCTGGTCATACCTCTTCTTATTTCCCCGATTCTGCTTGGCAGTCGCCTCCCCAGCCAACTCATAAGCCCTTTGCAGCTCCTTCATATCAGCCACACACTTCAAGTAAGGTTTCGGCGATACTTCACCTGCGGCCATCCCAAAACTGAGGTCAATGAGCAACCTTGCCTCACGCCCGAACATCAGATAATAGGGCGAGTAGCCAGTAGTGTCATTGCGTGTACAGTTGTAGCAGTGAACCAGATGTCCAATATGTTGACTCCATTGACTCCTTTTGCTGATCTCCAGCATCCCGAGCACGTCTAGCAGGGTTCGATTAAACCTCTCTGGCTGGGGGTCGCCCTGCGGATGATAGGGCATGGTCCTCGATTTCTCAATTCCCAGCATATCCAGTAACTCAAAGATGAGCTTACTCTCAAAGTCCTGCCGCTGTTCACTATGTATCCGCCGGGGAAGGCCATAATGCACAAAATACTTCTCCCATAGCACTCTTGCCACTGTAGTCGCCCTTTGATCCTTGGTGGGGATCGCTTGAGCATACCTGGTGTGATGGTCCGTGATGACTAAGACATTCGCCGTGTTGCTGGTATCAGGTTCTATGGCCAGGAAATCCATACACACCAGGTCCAAAGGCCCGGCACCCTGCAAGTGCGACAACAGAGCAGCCTGCACAGGCAGCGTCTTCCGGCATGTGCAACATATGCAGGACTTGCAATACTCGTCAACCTCCGACCTCATTCGGGGCCAGTAAAACCGGTCCTTGAGTAACCCATAGGTCTTCTCGACCCCCAAGTGCCCAGAGTCTTCATGCAGTGACTTCATCACAACCCTCCGGTACTTCTCAGGCAGGACCAGCTGCCAATGCCAAGGTCGGTCCGGGGGTGACGTTACTCGGTATAACATTTGGTTCTTCAAACTCAACCGAGGCCATTCTCTCAGTAACAGAGACACTGAGCCGTGTTGTGTCTTCTCCACCCGGGCCACGTCTCCCCTCCCCACTGTGTCCCAAATAGTGCCAATGCCAGGGTCATCTCACTGAGCAGCTGCAATTTCCCCAGGACTCAACTCTGGCAGCTGCAGTGTCTTCAGAGCAGTCATGTCACAGTAAACTAGGGGTAGGGCGTCATCAGATGCCCCCAATGGGTCCACCACACGCTTTGGCCTGTCCTTTTCCTCGGCCTGCGCGATGATAGCAAGCTGACACATGGCCTTCACCCTGGATGCAGGAACGCTCTCTCAATCCTCGTCCTCATGCTTCCGTCAAGACAGAGCGTCCGCATCAACATTCTGGCTCCCCAGCTGGTACTTCAGGCTAAAATCATATGCAGACAGGGCGGCCAACCAACGATGACCAGTGGCGTCCAGTTTTGCTGAGGTCAGGATGTAGGTAAGTGGGTTGTTGTCCGTCCGCACCTCAAACTTGGCCCCGTAGAGATTGTCACTCAGCTTATCCACCACCACCCATTTCAACGCCAGAAACTCCAACTTGTGGGTGGGGTAGTTTCTCTCAGAGGGTGAGAAACTCCGGCTGACAAATGCTACTGGCCTCAGTCCGGTGCTCTGATCCTGATACAAGACGGCCCCTAACCCCTCCCGAATGGCATTGGTATGTAGCACATAGGGCAATCGGGGTTCTGCAAAAGCCAGCACTGGCGCCTGAGTCAGCATCTCCTTCAGGGACTGAAAAGCTGCTTCACATTGGTCATCCCATCTCTGTCCAAAGGGCTCTGCCAGGTTCAAATATTCTCCAGCCTCCCTTCCTCTTCTCCCTTTCCCTTTCTGCCCCAGAGGGGGGTAGCCACACAGAAGCTGGTTCATGGAATGGCTTACCTTGGTGTAGCCCTTCACGAATCTCCGGTAATATCCACAGAACCCCAAGAACGAGCGCAGAGCGCTCACAGTCTGGGGTCTTGGGCAGGTGGTCACTGCTTCGATTTTACTCGGGTCTGTAGCTACCCCGTTCCACGAGATTATATGTCCAAGATAGCTAACAGATGTCTGGCAAAACTGGTACTTGTCCAGGGAAAGTTTTAACCCTTCATCCTTCAGTCGGTTGAGCACCTTCATTAGCCTCACTTCGTGTTCTTCCAAGGTGGATCCAAATACTATCAGGTCTTCCAAATATACCAGCACTTCAAGCAGGTTCATATCTCCCATGGTCTTCTCCATGACCCTCTGGAAGGTGGCAGGGGCCCCCAATATGCCCTAGGCCATCCGTTTAAACTGGTAAAACCCTAGAGGGCATATAAAGGCCGTCTTCTCCTTACCCGCCTCACTCATCGGGATCTGGTGATATCCACTCCTCAAATCCAACACACTGAACCACTTTGCCCCACTCAGACAGGCCAGAGCGTCTTCGACCCTGGAGACCATATACTGGTCAGGGATGGTGTGCCTATTCAGGGTCCTATAGTCCACACACATACGAATCTTCCCATTTTTCTTCCTGGCCACGTCTATCAGGGAAGCATAAGAGCTGTGGGACTCCGAAATTATCCCAGCTTCCTTCAACTGACTCAAACGCTGCCACACATCGTCCACTTCTGCAGGGGCCAGTCGCTGTGACCTTTCTCGAAACGGGGTGTCTTCAGTCACCCGGATGGTGTGGTGAGTGCTCCTGGAACAGCCCACATCAAACTCATCTAGGGAAAAAACATAGAAACACAGAAACATAGAAAATAGGTGCAGGAGTAGGCCATTCGCCCCTTTGAGCCTGCACCACCATTCAGTATGATCATGGCTGATCATCCAACTCAGAACCCTGCACCTGCTTTCTCTCCATACCCCCTGATCCCTTTAGCCACAAGGACCATATCTAGCTCCCTCTTAAATATAGCCAATGAACTGGCCTCAACTGTTTCCTGTGGCAGAGAATTCCACAGATTCACCACTCTGTGTGAAGAAGTTTTTCCTCATCTCGGTCCTAAAAGGCTTCCCCTTTATCCTTAAACTGTGACCCCTCGTTCTGGACTTCCCCAACATCGGGAACAATCTTCCTGCATCTAGCCTGTCCAATCCCTTTAGAATTTTATATGTTTCAATAAGATCCCCCCTCAATCTTCTAAATTCCAGCGAGTATAAGCCTAATCAATCCAGACTTTCTTCATATGAAAGCCCTGCCATCCCAGGAATCAATCTGGTGAACTTTCTTTGTACTCCCTCTATGGCAAAAATGTCTTTCCTCAGATTAGGGGACCAAAACTGCACACAGTACTACAGGTGTGGTCTCACCAAAGCCTTGTACAACTGCAGTAGAACCTCCCTGCTCCTGTACTCGAATCCTCTTGCTATGAATGCCAACATACTATTCACCTTTTTCACCGCCTGCTGTACCTGCATGCCCACTTTCAATGACTGGTGTACAATGACACCCAGGTCTCGTTACACCTCCCCTTCTCCTAATCAGCCACCAGTCAGATAATAAGCAAACACAAGGAAATCTGCAGATGCTGGAAATTCAAACAACAACACACACAAAATGCTGGTAGAACATAGCAGGCTAGGCAGCATCTATAGGGAGAAGCGATGTCGACGTTTCGGGCCGAGACCCTTCGTCAGGACTAACTGAAAGAAAAGATAGTAAGAGATTTGGAAGTAGAGGGGGGAGGGGGAAATGCAAAAATAATCTGTTTCCCTGTTCTTGCCACCAAAGTGGATAACCTCACATTTATCCACATTAAATTGCATCTGCCATGAATTTGCCCACTCACCTAACCTATCCAAGTCACCCTGCATCCTCTTAGCATCCTCCTCACAGCTAACACTGCCACCCAGCTTCATGTCATCTGCAAACTTGGAGATGCTGCATTTAATTCCCTTGTCTAAATCATTAATATATATTGTAAACAACTGGGGTCCCAGCACTGAGCCTTGCAGTACCCCACTAGTCACTGCCTGCCATTCTGAAAAGGTCCCGTTTACTCCCACTCTTTGCTTCCTGTCTGCCAACCAATTCTCTATCCACATCAATACCATACTACCAATACCATGTGCTTTAAGTTTGCACACTAATCTCCTGTGTGGGACCTTGTCAAAAGCCTTTTGAAAATCCAAATATACCACATCCACTGGTTCTCCCCTATCCACTCTACTAGTTACATCTTCAAAAAAATTCTATAAGATTCATCAGACATGATTTTCCTTTCACAAATCCATGCTGACTTTGTCCGATGATTTCACCGCTTTCCAAATGTGCTGTTATCACATCTTTGATAACTGACTCTAGCATTTTCCCCATCACTGATGTCAGGCTAACCGGTCTATAATTCCCTGGTTTCTCTCTCCCTCCTTTTTTAAAAAATGGGGTTACATTAGCCACCCTCCAATCCTCAGGAACTAATCCAGAATCTAAGGAGTTTTGAAAAATTATCACTAATGCATCCACTATTGCTTGGGCTACTTCCTTAAGCACTCTGGGATGCAAACCATCTGGCCCTAGGGATTTATCCGCCTTTAATCCCTTCAATTTACCTAACACCATTTCCCTACTAACATGTATTTCCCTCAGTTCCTCCATCTCACTAGACCCTCGGTCCCCTACTATTTCCAGAAGATTATTTATGTCCTCCTTAGTGAAGACAGAACCAAAGTAGTTATTCAATTGGTCTGCCATGTCCTTGTTCCCCATGATCAATTCACCTGTTTCTGACTGTAAGGGACCTACATTTGTCTTAACCAATCTTTTTCTTTTCACATATCAATAAAAGCTTTTACAGTCAGTTTTTATGTTCCCTGCCAGCTTTCTCTCATAATCCTTTTTTCCCTTTCCTAATTAAGCCCTTTGTCCTCCTCTGCTGGACTCTGAATTTCTCCCAGTCCTCAGGTGTGCCACTTTTTCTGGCCAATTTGTATGTCTCTTCTTTGGAATTGATAGTATCCCTAATTTCCCTTGTCAGCCACGGGTGCACTACCTTCCCTGGTTTATTCTTTTGCCAAACTGGAATGAACAATTGTTGTAGTTCATCCATGCGATCTTTAAATGCTTGCCATTGCATATCCACTGTCAACCCTTTAAGTATCATTTGCCAGTCTATCTTAGCTAATTCTCGTCTCATACCTTCAAAGTTACCCTTAAGTTCAGAACCTTTGTTTCTGAATTAACTATGTCACTCTCCATCTTAATGAAGAATTCCACCATATTATGGTCACTCTTACCCAAGGGGCCTCGCACGACAAGATTGCTAACTAACCCTTCCTCATTGCTCAATACCCAGCCTAGAATGGCCTGCTCTCTAGTTGGTTCCTCCACATGTTGGTTCAGAAAACCATCCCGCATTCCAAGAAATCCAAGAAACCATTCCAAGAAATCCTCTTCCTCAGCACCCTTACCAATTTGTTTCACCCAATCTATATGTAGATTTAAGTCACCCATTATAACTACTGTTCCTTTATTGCACGTATTTCTAATTTCCTGTTTAATGCCATCCCCAACCTCACTACTACTGTTAGGTGGCCTGTACACAATTCCCACCAGTGATTTCTTCCCCTTAGTGTTATGCAGCTCTACCCATATCGATTCCACATCCTCCAGGCTCATGTCCTTCCTTTCTATTGTGTTAATCTCCTCTCTAACCAGCAATGCTACCCCACCTCTTTTTCTTTCCTGTCTATCCCTCCTGAATATTGAATATCTCTGGATGTTGAGCTCCCATCCTTGGTCACCCTGGAGCCATGTCTCTGTGATCCCATCTATATCATATTCATTATGATATCTTTCAACATCAACATCTTCTCCACCATCCTCTGCTTCCAACTCTCCGGCACAGGCGAGGCCCCAAAGTTAAACGCCCCAGTGGTCAACTTATCCCTGTTTCCCAATGGTTCTCTCCCCATGAGCCTCATGGGGGCACCATGCACTACCGTCATCGGGAACAAATGCGCCAGGGGCATCCCTTGTTTAAAAGTGATCTCCCATTGTGTGGTATTCCTGATGTCCACTCCACCTAATACACAGGCATGATTAACTGATACATCCTCGATCTCACACCAGAGTTCAATCTTATCCGAATCCATCTCCCCTTGTTTAAACTGGGGTGAATTACCCCGTATGTGACAAATTCAATCCCGGTCAAGAAACCCCACAATGTAGACTCCGTGCCCCCATTCGCACCTAGGATAAACCGCCGTCACCCCGCCAGTAGTGCAATACTTCTGTGCAAATACGGTGTAATGCCCCCCCAGTTCATGCTCACAATACAAATACCAGACAATACCCAAAAGCGAGTAAATAATTGCAACTTTATAGTGATTTCTTAGTGATGGGTTAGTAGAAACAGGTAACCTAAAGGCACCAAAGTAATAATAAGTTTGTCAGTTTATGCACATATTTTAATACGTTGGAGCTCACGTCTCCGGTTCCCTTCCACAACGATCTTCTGAGCCTTCGGCCACCGTCCGAACCGCCGACGTCCAGTATCCGTTGCTCTGGAATCGCTGCCCGCTCCACACACATCCGTCCTCCTCGCTTTCCTCCCGAAGAAGACCGCGAACTCCCAGACAAGATAGCATAACAATTCTCCATTGACTAGTTTTCCCCTTATCAATACCCATAACCCAAACATATGAGACACAGGATCCCAATACGTCATT
This sequence comes from Hemitrygon akajei, assembly GCF_048418815.1. Lineage (NCBI taxonomy): Eukaryota > Metazoa > Chordata > Chondrichthyes > Myliobatiformes > Dasyatidae > Hemitrygon > Hemitrygon akajei. The sequence continues at coordinate 58,777,497 of NC_133141.1, forward strand.
ACAGAGAAGCCATTTCATTATAAAATACAGAGAAGCCATTTTGTTAGCCTGAACAGTTAACACCACGGTTACTGGTACTGAGAACCCTACACGGGCTCCAGCTGGCTATCCTCCTGGTAGATCAGTCGATGTAGGGGTTGTGGTGGTTCAGCCATGGGTATCCTAGAACTACAGGGGCTTGAGGAGAATGGATGAGATTAAATCATACCTCCTCTCAATGGTTTCCGGACAGAATCAAGGTCAGGGGTGGTGTACAGTGGGTCACCCGAGTCAGCAGTTTTCCATCCAGCACCCAGGCCTCCAGAGGGGTAGTTAATGGCTCCCAAGGTATTCCAGCCAGGGAGGCTATGTCATCGTCCAGCAGATTTCCCTCGGCACCAGAATCCACCAAGGCAGATAGGGACAGGGTCTGTTGTTGATAGTTCACGGTAGCCGGGATCTGCATCTGGGTCTGGGGAATTGAAGGGAGTGTCATCTGGCTCACCAGGATCCCCCTTTCTACTGGTGAGCCCTCCCTTTTGGCCAGAGGTCAGGTATCCCGGAAATGTTGCAGCTGGCCACAATAGTAACAATCCCCAGCTCTCCACCTCCAATGTCGTTCGGCAGGGAGAGACGGTTCCATTCCAGCTGCATTGGTTCATCCCCTAGGGTAGTGGGGACAGTTGGAGCAGGAGCTATATTTGGAGTAGCTGGGGAAGGGAGGCTGGGAGGATGGTAAGGTGGCCCGTGGGATGACCCGAGGAGCAGGGCAACTGGTCTTTTCTTTCAGATGCACTTGAAGTTGATTATCTAGCCTGGTGGCTAGAGATCAGAGAGTCCAGGCTGTCCGCATCATCCCTCACTGCCAATTCATCTTTTATCTTATCTGAGAGGCCCTGTCGAAACACTTCCCGTAGTGCCTCGTCATTCCACCTAGAGTCGGCTGCTAATGTTCGGGAGTATTTTGCTACTGTTATGATCCCCGTAACTGAGTCACTTACCAGCAAAGAGAGAGAGGTCTGCTGAAGTCTGATGGTACTATTTTTGAACATTTTTATTTATGAAGGGGCACAAAAGTAAGGTTAATACAAACATTCAGATAATATACATCGTCAATACTCAATCTAAAGCGCGGGTATAGTAATAATCAACAATAAGAAGTAGCTCTATCATTTGTCTAGGGATAAAACTATTGTCCGATGGAAATATCAAAGTCTCTGAAGTTCATGCAGGCTTTTAGCCTTTTGGGGACCGCTGGGGTCTCACGTGTTGGAGAGAGAAAATAAACTTGCCAGCCTTTTGGACTCAACTCGTTGAATCGGGAACGTGGGTTCCCCGTTGTCAGTTCGAAGTCCTTTTCGGGGTTATCAGCCACTCGTTCCCCAGGCTAGGGGAACCGAATCACACGTGGCTCCCGAACAGCTTCCCGTCCTCACGGGAGCGATGAGCGATGGTGTCTCCTTCTGGTGCGTCGCTGGGGTACTGCCTCCTGCAGTCCCCTTTTTATCATGACTGGCAGATTTGTAGATGTCAATCAAGGTAGGGTGATACAATCCCCACCCCACATTGCCCGAGGGCGTCCATGTCCCTGATAGCTGGCACATAGTATAGAGTCGCAATTCACACGTGTGTCTCTAAGAACAATGGTCTGTTACGTTCCCAGTAACCGGGTGACTTACCAGCAAAGATAGAGAGGTCCGCTGAAGTCTGATGGTACTATTTTCAAACGTTTTTATTCATAAAGGGGCACAAACGTATGGTTAATACAAAACATTCAGATCATATACATCATCAAAACTCAATCTAAAGCACAGGTATAGTAATAATCAATCAGAAATAAGCTCTATCGTTGTCTAGGGGATAATACTGAGTCCAATGGAATATAAGAGTCACTCAAAATCTGCAGGCTTTCCCGTTTTGGGAACCGCTGGCATTTCACGTGTTGGAGAGAGAGAGTGGTGAGAAAGAAGGAACACTTGCCCGTCGTCTTTGCTTGCAAATCCCTGTTGGTAGTTAAAACGGTTTTCCTTTGGTTTCAGCCACAGACTCCCGATCCGGAATCTAACGCACGTGGCTTCCTTCAAAATGGCTTCCCACTCCGACGGGAAGCGCTATTGTGTCTTCTTCGTGTGTCTCCTTGGTGCGTCTGAGGCCCCGCCTCGGCAGCCCACCTTTTATCTGGACTGGCAGGGTTGTAGATGTCAATCATGGTGGGGGTGAGGCAATCTTTCCCCCATCACCCAGCCCACGTTGCCCTGAGGGTTTGCACGTAGTCCAGTCCCTTATTCCACAAAGGTGTCTCCCAAGACAATGGCCGTGTCCGTGGCTTTTGTCTGGCTGAGAGGCCAGACCACATTCCAAACCGTAAGGCTGCTCTCTCTCTCTTGCGATTCTCACAAAGGAGGGGGCTGGGGTCATAACAGGTCAAATCCGTTGCATTGTCTCTCATTTCCTGGGTCCAAGACCCGAATTAATAGCGATCTTGCGATTCTCCGGAAGGAGGGGGCTGGTCCCGCACCCTTCGGCCCCTCAGAGCTGTGGTACATTCATAACACTACGCAGTATTTTGCTACGCTTTGCGAACCCTGACAGAGAGTTAGCAAGCGTTTAGCGGCGTCCTTACCGCGAATGGGCTGTTCAAAGACCTTCCTCATTTTGGAGACGAAGGAGGAACAGATCTCTGGTCAGTTGTCCCAGATCGCGTGGCCCATGCCTTGTAACAGCCCCATGATGTACGCAATCTTTGATCTGTCTGAGGTGTACGTACATGGCTGTTGCTCAAAGACCAAAGTGCATTGTAATAAGAAGGCCCGGCACTTCCCTAGGTCCCCAGCGTAGAGTTCCGGTTCGGGTATGTATGGCTCTCGAGGGGATTGTGTTGCCAATCCCAGGGGTGTAGCCATCCCAGGCTGTGCGGTTTGGGCAGTCGGGGTTCTTGGAAGGGACGGAGTAAGGGAAGTGGATATCCGGTCAACCTGCTCACTGACTTTTCTCACCTTCGTGGATAGTGCATGAAGGTTTTCCGTGACCTCTCTGAGCAGTTGGTCATGGATGCCCAGTAGGTTGCCCTGGCTGGCGAGGGCCTGTTGCACAGGGTCCGTGTCCACTGGGTTCATTCTTGGCCAGTTCATTCTGTTACAATAACGAGACTGAGGATGAACCCAAGTGCAGGACACAGGCGCAGAGGCAGAGTCGTGAGGCGTTAGCATCATCGCGAACGGGGAACCAATATCCAGGGGAGTCTCTACATGGAGACAAGGTTTACATAGAGTATCCAGGAAATGATGCGGAGCTTAGAACTGACAGTCTTAAGGAATCAGGAAACGAGGTTTACTCACACTAGAGTTGACCAATGAACTGGCAAAGTATGGCTGTGATGCCCAAGTTTTATCCTATGTTCGCTAATGGGAACCAGGTGTGCTGTAATTAGTGGAACTGGGAATGATTGGAAATCAGATGAGGGGATTAAGGCCCAATTAAAAAGGTAATAACAAGATGGGGGTTTGACAGATGGGACCATGAGACACGGTTCCTGTACCCTACCTCCTTCCCCTGTCTCATTGGAACGTACCTATGCAGAACTCCACGCAAATATCCCCTGAACATTTGCCACATTTCTTCCATCCATTTCCTTGAGAACATCTGCTCCCAATTTATGCTTCCAAATTCCTGCCTGATAGCCTCATATTTCCCCTTACTCCAATTAAACACTTTCCTAACTTGTCTATTCCTATCCCCCTCCAACGCTGTGGTAAAGGAGATAGAACTGTGATCAGCATCTCCAAAATGCTCTCCCACTGAGAGATCTGACAGCTGACCGGGTTCATTTCGCAATACCAGATCAAGTACAGCCTCTCCTCTTGTGGGCTTATCTACATATTGTGTCAAGAAACCTTCTTGAACATACGTTACAAACTCCACCCCATCTAAACCCCTCGCTCTAGGGACGTGCCAATCGATATTTGGGAAATTAAAATCTGCCACAACACCCCTGTTATTATTACACCTTTCCAGAATCTGTCTCCCTATCTGCTCCTCGATGTCCCTATTACTATTGGGTGGTCTATAAAAAACACCCAGTGGACTTATTGACCCCTTCCGGTTCCTAACTTCCACCCACAGAGACTCAGTAGACAATCCCTCCATGTCTTCCTTCTTTTCTGCAGCCGTGACACTATCTCTGATCAACGGTGCCATGCCCCCAACTCTTTTGCCTCCTTCCCTGTCCTTTCTGAAGTAACCACTCGAAGTAACCATTCCTGCCCCTGAGCCATCCAAGTCCCTGTAATGGCCACAACATCATAGCTCCAAGTACTGATCCATGCTCTAAGCTTTGTTCATCATTCTCCTTGCATTAAAATAGACATATCTCAAACCATCGGTGTGAGCACGTCCCTTCTGTATCACCTGCCTATCCTCCCTCTAGCACTTTCTCCAAGCTTTCTCTATTTGTGAGCCAACCGTCTCTTCTTCTGTCTCTCCACTTTGGTTCCCACCCCCCAGCAATCCTAGCTTAAACTCTCCCCAATAGCCTTAGCAAACCTCCCTGCCAGGATATTGGTTCCCCTGGGATTCAAGTACAACCCATCCTTTTTGTACTGGTCACTCCTGCCCCTAAAGAGATCCCAATAATCCATAAATCTGAATCCCTGCCCCCTGCTCCAATCCCTTAGCTACGCATTTATCCTCCACCTCACTCTATTCCTATACTCACTGTCATGTGGCACACGCAGTAATCCTGAGATTACTACCTTTGTGGTCCTGCTTCTCAACTTCCTTCCCAACTCCCTCTAGTCTGCTTTCAGGACCTCCTCCCTTTTCCTGACTGTGTCATTGGTACCAATATGTACCACGACCTCTGGCTGTTCTCCTTCCTACTTCAGGATATCGTGGACGCAATCAGAAACATCATGGACCCTGTCACCTTGGAGGCAAATCCGTGCTTCTTTCCTGCATCTCCTGCCTGTCTGACCCCCTAACTATAGAGTCCCCTATCACTGATGCCATCCTCTTCCTTTCCCTACCCTTCTGAGCCACAGGGCCAGACTCTGTGCCAGAGTCTGTTGCTTTCCCCAGGTAGGCCATTCCCCCCCCCCCCCCAACAGTACTCAAACAAAAGTACTTATTGTCAAGGGGTACAGCCACAGGGGTACTCTCTAGCCTCTGACTCCTGCCCTTCTCTCTCCTGACTGTTACCCACTTATCTGTCTCCCCAGGCCCTGGTGTGACTATCTGTCTATAGTTCCTATCTTTCACCTCCTCACTTTCCCTGACCAGATGAAGGTCATCAAGCTGCATCTCCAGTTCCCTAACACAGTCCCTAATGAACTGCAGGTCAACACACCTGGTGCAGATGTGGCCGTCCGGGAGGCTGGGAGTCTCCAGGACATCCCAAACCTGACACCGAGCACAGAAAACCGGCCTCACACACATTCTTCCTGTCTGTATTCTACACAGGCAACCTACCTTGCCTCGACCTGTTATCGCTGAAGTCTCGTTGAGCCAAAGCCTTCTACTCTGTCTCCCTCTACTCCGTCGCCCGCTCTATAAAGCTGTCTCCTTTTAAACTCATCTCGCTGTTCTAACTGGCTATTGTCCACGCACTTGCGCAGTCGTGCCCTGATCAAACCACTGAAGAAATAACCGTCTCCTTTTAAATTCTTCTCGCTGTTCTCACTGGCTGAGGCCCATGCACTTGCGCAGTCGTGCCCAATCAAACCGCTGAAGAAATAAGAGGTGTTATGGTTTTTTTAAACATAAAATACTTCACATCATTTTATTTGCGAAAACCTACATTGGTGACCCTGATGCTCTAGGACAATTCCAGAGTTATTGAACATGTCAGCCAATGCAGTCACTTTGAAACTGCCGGAGGATTGGGAGCAAAATGCCATCGCTTGGTTTGTACAAGCCAAGGCCCAATTCACACTGCAGGAAATCTCCGCCAATGACACCAAATTCTACTATATGCTAGTGTTGCTCGGAAACTCCATGGCTGTGAGCCTAAACATGACAAATACCGGTTGCTGAAAACTTAGACTTTTGGGCTCTTGGAGTCTGAACGTGCCAACAGTTCCTCACCTTACCTAGCCTCAGCGATGCTAAGCCATCAGGAGCTAATGGGCCACATGCTGTCTCTCCAAGGAAATCACCATCCTTGTTTTATTTTTAAAGATCTCTTCATAAGACCATAAAATATAGGAGAAGAAGTAGGCTATTTGGCCCATCGAGTCTGCTCCGCCATTCAATCGTGGGCTGATCCAATTTTTCCAGTCATCCCCATTCCCCTGCCTTCTCCCCATACCCTTTAGTGTCCTGGCTAATCAAGAACCTATCTATCTCTGCCTTAAATGCACCCAATGACTTGGCCTCCCCAGCCGCTCGTGGCAACAAATTCCACAGATTTATCACCCTCTCACTAAAGTAATTTCTCCGCATCTCTGTTCTAAATGGACGTCCTTCAATCCTGAAGTCGTGCCCTCTTGTCCTAGACTCCCCTACCATGGGAAATAAATTTGCCATATCTAATCTGTTCTTTTAACATTCAGAATGTTTCTATGAGATCCCCCCTCATTCTCCTGAACTCCAGGGAATGCAGCCCAAGAGCTGCCAGATGTTCTTCATGTGGTAACCCTTTCATTCATGGAATCTTTCTTGTGAATCTTCTCTGAACCCTCTCCAATGTCAGTTCATGCTTTCTAAAATAAGGAGCCCAAAACTGCACACAATACTCCAAGTGTGGTCTTACGAGTGCCTTATAGAGCCTCAACATCACATCCCTGCTCTTATATTCTACACCTCTAGAAATGAATGCCAACATTGCATTTACTTTCTTCACCACTGACTCAACCTGGAGGTTAACCTTTAGGGCATCCTGCACAAGGACTCCCAAGTCCCTTTGCATCTCTGCATTTTGAATTCTCTCCCCATCTCAATAATAGTCTTCGGCCGGCAGCTCTGTCCCCCCGAAAGGTAGTACAACACATTTAACCGTGAGCTTCTCGGTCTCTATCTGGCTCTATGCCATTTTCATTTTTTTTCTACAGGGTCACCATTTCACACAAGTCATTGACCACAAACCCTTTGTGTGTGCAATGGTCAAAATATCAGGCCCTTGGTCTGCACAGCAGCAACGCAAACTGGCTTACATATCCGAGTTCACAATTGATATACAACATAAAAGGGGAAAGCTTCGCGGGAACTCAGATATAACTGGAACTCCAATCGTGAGTTGGAGAGCAGAGTAGGTTCAAACATAAAAAGGGAGACACTGACTAGCGGAGCAGTCATCGACGGAGTGGTCTGAGGCAGAGTGGTAGGGCTTTGGCTCATTCGGGCTTCGGGTAAGTGAACTTCGCTTTTTTTCCTTGCATTTTTTTGGAGGAATAGAGAGCATGCCTGCAGGGTTAGTACTTTGCTCTGGGTGTCAGACATGGGAATTCTGGGAATCTTCCAGTCTCCCAGATGGCCACATCTGCACCAGGTGCACCGAGATGAGGCTTCTGAGAGACTGTGTTAGGGATCTGGAGCTGCGGCTTGATGACCTACAGCTTATTAGAGAAAGTGAGCAGGAGATAGATAGGAGCTACAAGGAGTTAGTCACCCCGAGGCTGCAGGAGTTAGATAAGTGGGTGACTGTCAGGGAAGGGAACGGAAAAGCACAGACAGTAGAGAGCACTCCTGTGGCCATCCCCCTCCGTAATCGTTATCTCATTTTGGATGCTGTTGAGTGGAATGACCTGACAGAGGACATCCACAGCGATCAGATCTCTGGCACTGAGCCTGGTTCCCTATGCAGAAGAGAGGAATGCAGAAGAAAGAAGACAAGAAATACAGTAGTCATAGGAGATTTAATAGTGAGAGGAACAGACAGGAGCCTGATAGAGATACCCGCATTGTGTGTTGCGGGTACGGGATGTCTCGGGTCGGGTGCAGAGTATTCTGAAGGGAGAGGGTGAACAGCCAGAAGTCTTGGTACACATTGGTACCAATGACATAGTTAGAAAAAGGGAGGAGGTCCTGAAAAGAGAATTCAGAGAGTTTGGTAGGAAGCTGAAAAGCAGGACCTCCAGGGTAGTAATCTCAGGATTGCTGCCTATGCCACGTGCTAATGAGTGCAAGAATAGCATGATCAGGCATATTAATGCGTGGCTGAGAGACTGGTGTAGGGGCAGGGCTTCAGGTTCCTTGATCATTGAGGCCTTTCCTGGGGAAGGTACGACCTGTACAAAAAGGACAGGTTACACCTGAGCCCAAAGGGATCCAATATCCTTACAGGCAGGTTTACTAGACCTGCTAGAGAGGGTTTAAGCTAATTTGGCAGAGGGGTGGGAACTGGAGTGAGAGGGCTGAGGGAAGGGGAAAACAGAAATAAATCAAAGATAGCATGCAACAAAGATTATAACAAGGACAGGCAGGAGATGAGGCATAATCACAGTCAGTGGGATGAGTTACAGGGCAATACAGGGCAATTGGTACAGTTAAAACAGAAAGCAACAAATACTGGACTGTAAGTGTTGTAAGTAAAATGGACAATCTTGAAATTCAGCTACAGATTGGCAAGTATGACATTGTGGCCATCTCTGAAACTTGGCTAAAGGATGGCTGCCATTGGGAGCTGAACATCCAAGGATATACGGTGTATCAGAAAAGATAGGTTAGTAGGCAGAGGGGTGGTGTATATAAGAAATAATATTAAATCATTAGAAAGGGATGACATAGGATCAGAAGGTGTAGAGTTTCTGTGGGTTGAGTTAAGAAATGACAAAGGTAAAAGGACCCTAATGGTAGTTGTATACAGGCCTCCAAACAGCAGCCGGGATGTGGATTACAAATTACAGCAGGAGATAGAAAAGGCGTGTCAGAAGGGCAATGCCATGATAATCATTGAGGATTTTAACTTGAAAGTGGATTGGGAAAACCAGGCCAGTACTGGACCTCAAGAGAGAGAATTTGTAGAATGTCTAAGGGACGGTTTTTTAGAACAGCTTGTTGTTGAGCCCACTAGGGGACCGGCTGTGCTGGATTGGGTGTGGTGCAATGATCGGGAGGTGATAAGAGAGCTTAAGGTTAAGGAAACTTTAGGGAACAGTAATCACAATATGATCAAATTCGCTTTGAAATTTGAGAAGGAGAAACTAACTTCCAATGTGTCGGTATTTCAGTGGAATAAAGGAAATTACAAGGGCATGAGAGGGGAGCTGGTTAAGGTTGACTGGAAAAAAACACAAGCAGGAAGGACAGCAGAACTTTAAAGCCTGGAGTTTCTGTGAAAAATGAGGGAAGTGCAAGACCAAATATATTCCAAATAAGAAGAAATTTACAAATGGAAGAAGGACACTACCATGGCTGACAAGTGAAGTCAGAGCCAAAGTTAAAGCAAAAAAGAGGGCATACAAGGAAGCCAAAGCTAATGGGAAGATAGAGGATTGGGAAGCTTTTAAAAACTTGCAGAAGGAAACTAAGAAGGTCATTAGGAAGGAAAAGATGAATTATATAAAGCTTTTTTAAGTATATAAAGGGTAAAAGAGAGTTGAGGGTAGATATAGGATCAATAGAAAATGACGCTGGAGATATTGTCATGAGAGACACAGAGATGGCAGAGGAACTGAATGTGTATTTTGCATCAGTCTTCACAGTGGAAGACATCTGCAGTATACCGAGCATTCAAGAGTGTCAGGGAAGTGAAGTATATGCAGTGAAAATTATGACTGAGAAGGTGCTCAGGAAGATACTGAGGGAGGATAACTCTCGTGGACCTGATGGAATGCACCCTCAGGTTCTGAAGGATGTTGCTGGAGAGATTGTGGAGGAATTAATAATGATCTTTCAAGAATCGATAGATACTGGCTTTGTACCGGATGACTGGAAAATTGCAAATGTTACTCCGCTATTTAAGAAGAGTGGGAGGCAGCAGAAAGGACACTATATACCTGTTACACCTGTCGGTGGTTGGGAAGTTGTTGGAATCGATTGTTAGGAATGAGATTATGGAGTACCTGGAGGCACATGACAAGATAGGCCAAAGCTAGCATGGTTTCCTGAAAGAAAAATTCTGCCTGACTAACCCACTGCAATTTTTTGAGGAAATTACAAGCAGGGTAGACAAAGGAGATGCAGTAGGTTGCTGTACTTGGATTTTCAGAAGGTCTTTGACAAGGTACCACACATGAGGCAAGTTAAAATCCCATGAAATTACAGGGGAGTTACTAGCATGGGTGGAGCATTGGCTGATCGGCAGAAAACAGAGAGTGGGAATAAAGGGATCCTATTCTGCCAGTTACTAGTGGAGTTCCGCAGGGGTCAGTGTTGGGACTGCTGCTTTTTACGGTGCATGTCAATGATTTGGACTATGGGATTAATGGATTTGTGGCTAAATTTGCCGATAATACAAAGATAGGTGGAGGAGCACGTAGTGTTGAGGTAACAGAGAGCCTGCGGAGAGACTTCAATAGTTTCAGGGAATGGGCAAAGAAGTGGCAAATGAAATACAATGTTGTAAAGTGTATGGTCATGCACTTTGGTGGAAGAAATAAACAGGCAGACTATCATTTAGATGGGGAGAGAATTCAAAACGCTGAGATGCAAATGGAATTGAGAGTCCTTGTGCAGGATACCTAAAGGTTAACCTCCAGGTTGAGTCGGTTGTGAAGAAGGCAAATGCAATGTTGTCTTCATTTCTAGAGGTATAGAATATAAGAGCAGGGATGTGATGCTGAGGCTCTATAAGGCACTCGTGAGACCACACTTGGAGTATTGTGTGCAGTTTTGGGCTCCTTATTTTCGAAAGGTTATACTGACATTGGAGAGGGTTCAGAGAAGATTCACAAGAATGATTCCAGCAATGAAAAGGTTACCATATGAGGAAAGGCTGGCAGCTCTTGGGCTGTATTCCCTGGAGTTCAGGAGAATGAGGGGGAATCATAGAAGAAACCATAGAAACCATACAACATTACAGCACAGGAAGAGGCCTTTTGGCCCTTCTTGGCTATGCCGAACCATTTTTCTGCCTAGTCCCACTGACCTGCACCCAGCCCATATCCCTCCATACCCCTCTCATCCATGTACCTGTCCAAGTTTTTCTTAAATGTTAAAAGTGAGTCCGCATTTACAACTTCATCTGGCAGCTCATTCCACACTCCCACCACTCTCTGTGTGAAGAAGCCCCCCCCCAATGTTCCCTTTAAACTTTCCCCCATTCACCCTTAACCCATGTTCTCTGGTTTTTTTTCTCCTCTAGCCTCAGTGGAAAAAGCCTGCTTGCATTCACTGTATCTATACCCATCATAATTTTATATACCTCCATCAAGTCTCCCCTCATTCTTCTACGCTCCAGGGAATAAAGTCCTAACCTATTCAACCTTTCTCTGTAACTCAGTTTCTCAAGTCCCGGCAACATCCTTGTAAACCTTCTCTGCATACTTTCAACCTTATGTAATTCCTGTAATTTGGTGACCAAAACTGCACACAATACTCCAAATTCGGCCTCACCAATGTCTTATACAACCTCACCATAACATTCCAACTCTTATACTCAATTCTTTGATTTATAAAGGCTAATATACCAAAAGCTCTCTTTATGACCCTATCTACCTATGACGCCACTTTTAGGGAATTTTGTATCTGTATTCCTAGATCCCTCTGTTCTACTGCACTCCTCAGTACCCTACCATTTACCTTGTATGTTCTACCTTGGTTTTTCCTTCCAAAGTGCAATACCTCACACTTGTCTGTATTAAACTCCATCTGCCATTTTTCAGCCCATTTTTTCCAGCTGGTCCAGATCCCTCTGCAATCTTTGAAAACCTTCCTCACTGTCCACTACATCTCCAATCTTTGTATCATCAGCAAATTTGCTGATTCAATTTACCACATTATCATCCAGGTCATTGATATAGATGACAAATAACAATGGACCAAACACTGATCCCTGTGGCACACCACTGGTCACAGGCCTCCACTCAGAGAAGCAATCCTCCACTACCACTCTCTGGCTTCTCCCATTGAGCCAATGTCTAATTCAATTTACTACCTCACCATGTATACCTAGCGACTGAATCTTCCTAACTAACCTCCCATGTGGGACCTTGTCAAAGGCCTTACTGAAGTCCATGTAGACAACATCCACTGCCTTCTCTTCATCCACTTTCCTTGTAACCTCCTTGAAAAACTCTAATAGATTTGTTAAACATGACCTACCACGCACAAAGCCATGTTGTCTCTCCTTAATAATTCCCTGTCTATTTAAATACTTGTAGATCCTATCTCTTAGTACTCCTTCCAATAATTTACCTACTACCAATGTCAAACTTACCGGCCTATAATTTCCCGGATTACTTTCAGAGCATTTTTTAAACAATGGAACAACATGAGTTATCCTCCAATCCTCCGGCACCTCACCCGTAGATACCAACATTTTAAATATATCTGCCAGGGCCCCTGCAATTTCAACACGTCAGGACGTGTCCTGACGAAGGGTCTCGGCCTGAAACGTCGACAGTGCTATTCCTTATAGATGCTTGCTGGCCTGCTGTGTTCCACCAGCATTTTGTGTGTGTCATTTAAGATCTCCCCCATTTCTTTTGGTTCCATACATAGCCGACCACTCCGATCATCAAGAGGACCAATTTTATCCCTTACTATGCTTTTGCTCTTAATATACCTGTAGAAGCTCTTTGGATTATCCTTCACCTTGACTGCCAAAGCAACCTCATGTCTTCTTTTAGCCCTCCTGATTTCTTTCTTAAGTATTTTTTTTGCACTTTTTATACTCCTCAAGTATCTTATTTGCTCCCTGTTTCCTATTCATGTCATACATCTCTCTCTTCTTCTTTATCAGAGTTCCAGTATCCCTTGAGAACCAAGGTTCCTTACTTTTATTCACTTTGCCTTTAATCCTGACAGGAACATACAAACTCTGCACTCTCAAAATTTCTCCTTTGAAGGCCTCCCACTTACCAATCACATCCTTGCCAGAGAACAACCTATCCCAATCCACGCTTTTTAGATCCTTTCTCATTTCTTCAAATTTGGCCTTTTTCCAGTTTAGAACCTCAACCAGAGGACCAGATGTATCTTTATCCATGATCAAGTTGAAACTAATGGTGTTATGATCACTGGAACCAAAGTGTTCCCGTACACACACTTCCGTCACCTGTCCTAACTCGTTTCCTAATAGGAGATCTAATATTGCAACCTTGCTAATCGGTACCTCTATATATTGATTTAGAAAACTTTCCTCAACACATTTTACAAACTCTAACTTGTCTAGACCTTTAACAGTATGGGAGTCCAAATCAATACGTGGAAAATTAAAGTCTCCTACTATCACAACTTTATGTTTCCTGCAGTTGTCTGCTATCTCTCTGCAGATTTGCTCCTCCAATTCTCGCTGACTTTTGGGTGATCTATAATACAACTCCATTAATGTAGTCATACCTTTCCTGTTTCTCAGCTCTGCCCATATGGCCTCGGTAGACAAGCCCTCTAATCTGTCCTGCCTGAGCACTGCTGTAACATTTTCCCTGACTAGAAATGCCACCCCACCACCCTTCATCCCTCTGCATCTATCACGTCTGAAACTTCTGAACCCTGGAACATTAAGCTGCCAGTTCTGCCCCTCCTGTAGCCAAGTTTCACTAATGGCTACAATGTCATAATTCCATGTGTCAATCCATGCCCTCAGCTCGTCTACCTTCCCCACAATACTCCTCACATTGAAATAGACACACCTCAGAAGATTATTACCACCATATACAACCCTTCTATTTGTGACTTTAACATCATTTATTTTCATCCCCACTCCACTATCTACTCTGGCACTCTGGTTCCTATCCCCCTGCAAATCTAGTTTAACCCCCCCCCCCCAAACAAACCTCCCTGCAAGGATTTTGGTCCCCCTGTAGTTCAGGTGTAACCTGTCTCTCTTGTACAGGTCCCACCTGCCCCAGAAGAGGTCCCTATGATCCTGAAATCTGAAACCTTGCCCCCTACACCAGTTCCTCATCCTCCAGAGCATCCTATTCTTACCCTCACTGGCACGTGGCACAGGTAGCAATCCTGAGATTACCACCCTCGAGGTCCTGCTTTTTAACTTCCTACCAAGCTCTCTGTACTCACTCTTCAGGACCTCCTCACTCTTCCTACGTCATTGGTACCGATGTATACCATGACATCTGGCTGCTCATCTTCCCATTTCAGAATGCTGTGCACGCGATCAGAGACATCCCTGACCCTGGCACCCGGGAAGCAACAAACCATCCGGGAGTCTCTGTCGCAACCACAGAACCTCCTGTCTGTACCTCTAACTATCAAGTCCCCTATCACTACCGCTCTCCTCTTCTTCCCCCCTCCCTTCTGCACTGCAGAACCAGACTCAGTGCCAGAGATCCGGCTTCCGCAGCTTATCCCAGGTAAGTCATCCCCCCCTCAACAGTATCCAAATCGGTATACTTGTTGTTGAGGTGTTTGGCCACAGGGGAGCCCTGCTCTGCCTGCCCTTTCCCCTTCCCTCGCCTGACGATCTCATAGGGATCATAGGGATCTCAATCTTTCCCATGATTGAATGGCAAAAATTAATTGTCATATTTAGGTCCCATTGGCACCTTTTGAGGTCCCTGAGTGATGATTTGACCATGTCAATATGGACCTCGTTGGTCCCCATCCCCCCTCCCGCAATTTCACACACCTCCTTACCATGGTGGACTGTACCACCAGGTGACCTGAGGTCATCCCTTTAGCATCGACAACGGCTATGAACATGGCTTGGGTGTTCATCAGCACCTGGGTTGCTCAGTTTGGCATCCCATCTGATATTTCCTCTGACCACGGTCCCCAATTGATATCAGACCTCTGGGCCATGATGGCCCAGAACCTCAGCATTGGCTACATTACCACGGCATGTCACCTGCAGCCCAATGGCCTATGACAGCGGTTTCATTGCTCTTTAAGGACTGATCTGAGGGCTTGGCATGAGAGTGTTGGCATGATTGTCTCCTATGGGTCCTGCTGGGGCTCAGAACAGCTCCAAAAGAGGACCCATAGTCACCTAGGGATGAGTTGGCATACGGACAGCTGTTATGAGTGCCAAGTGATTTTATTCCTTGATGCCATGACTGCCTGGTTGGCCTGTCAACACCATTCCACCCTCCTCAGGAAATTCAATTCCTTTTCACCTATCCTGGCCTCCCATCATGGCCTGCAGCACACTAGGGTTCCTGTTGACCTACATTCTGCCTTGTTTATTTTCACCGCCATGATACACACCTACATCCCCTTAGGCTCCCTTATGATGGTCCATTCTGCGTTTTGGAATGGAGAGCAAAGACTTTTATCATAAATAAGAGGGGTAAACCTGAATGTATTTTGGTCAATCAGCTTAAACTGTCCCACCAACATTTGGAGGATGTCTCTGCCTTCATGACATGACCATGAACATGTCAACACACCTCTGGAAAGGCCAGAATCATCTGTTGTTCCTTCACCCATGTAACATATGACCCAAGGCAGGTGGCTCAACCGAGCTCCAGACAGACTCACAATGCCAATATTAGTGAGTTCTGGGGGGGGTGCTGTGCAGAATAACATAACATTATTCACAACCACTGACATTGAGTTGGGGTTTCACTTTAAGAGGCTGGTCTTACATGATAACATATCACATAAAGGACTTTTACCACGCTTTGTGTTCAATTTTTTTGGAGTTCAATGGTTTTTTCTTAAACATAAAACACTTCACGTCATTTTATTTGCAAAAACCTACACCATAAGCAATCTGGTCATCGGAGGGACCTTCTTTCCACACCATGAAATCCACAAACTGACATGGTGCTCACCCAATGTACATGACAAGAACCAGATTGACCATTTAATGATCAATAGTACATGGAGATGATCCTTGCAGGATGTAAAGGTGAAGAGAGGGGCAGATACAGGCAGTGATCACCACCTTGTTGTAGCAGTGGTGGAAACTCAAGCTGAGAAGCACTGGGACCAGAACACATGTACAAAGACGTTTTGATGTTGAAAAGCTCAAGGAGCTTTTGAAAGGGAGAATACAACTACAGCTGTGAAGATCCTTGCTGCACTTAATGACCCTGTGATCTCCATCTCAGAGGCCGATGTTAGGCTGTCTTTAAAGAGAGTGAACCCTCACAAGCTGAAGGTCCCAATGGAGTACCTGGTAAGGCTCTGAAAACCTATGCCAACCAACTAGTGGGAGTATTCAAAGACATTTTCAACTTCTCACTGCTACAGGCAGAAGTTCACACTTGTTTCAAAAAGGCAACAGTGCATAAGAAGAATAATGTGAGCTGCCTTAATGACTGTCACCTGGTAGCACTCACATCTACAGTGATGAAATGATTTGAGAAGTTGGCCATGACTAGACTGAACCCCTGCCTCAGCAAGGACCTGGACCCATTGCAATTTTCCAAGCACCACAATAGGTCAACAGCAGACGCAATCTCAATGGCTCTCCACACGGCTTTAGATGACCTGGACAACACAAACACCCACGTCAGGATGCTGTTCATCAACTATAGCTCAGCATTTAATACCATCATTCCCACAATCCTGATTGAGAAGTTGCAGAACCTGGGCCTCTGTACCTCCCTCTGCTATTGGATCCTCGACATCATAACTGAAAGACCACAATCTGTGCGGATTGGTGATAACAAATCCTCCTCGCTGACTATCAATACTGGCACACCTCAGGGGTGTGTGCTTAGCCCACTGCTCTACTCTCTATATACACATGACGGTGTGACTAGGCATAGCTCAAACCCTATCTATAAATTTGCTGACGATACAACCATTGTTAGTAGAATCTCAGGTGGTGATGAGAGGGCATACAGGAGTTCGATATGCCAATAGTGGAGTGGTGCTGCAGCAACAACCTGGCACTCAACATCAGTAAGATGAAAGATCTGATTGTGGGCTTCAGGAAGGGTAAGACGAAGGAACACACACCAGTCCTCACAGAGGGATCAGAAATGGAGAGAGTGAGCAGTTCAAGTTCCTGGGTGTCAAAATCTCTGAGGATCTAATCTGGTCCCAACATATTGATGTAGTCATAAATAAGGCAAGACAGCAGCTATACTTTATTAGGAGTTTGAAGAGATTTAGCATTTGGCATGTCAACAAATACACTCAAAAACTTCTATAGCTGTATCATGGAAAGCATTCTGACAGGCTGCATCACTGTCTGATATTGGGGGGGGGGGGGTTACTGTACAGGACTGAAAGAAGCTGCAGAGGGTTGTAAATCTAGTCAGCTTCATCTTGGGCACTAGCCTACAAAGTACCCAAAACACCTTCAGGGAGCGGTGTCTCAGAAAGGCAGCGTCCATTATTAAGGACCTCCAGCACCCAGGGCATGCCCTTTTCTCACTGTTACCATCAGGTAGGAGATACAGAAGCCTGAAGGCACACACTCAGTGATTCAGGAACCGCTTCGTCCCCTCTGCCATCTGATTCCTAAATGGACATTGAAGCTTTGGACTATCTCACTTTTTTTAATATACTGTATTTCTGTTTTTGCACTTTTTAAACCTATTCAATACGTAATTGATTTACTTGTTTATTTATTATTACTATTATTTTTTATTTTTTTCTCTGCTAGATTATGTATTGCATTGAACTGCTGTTGCTAAGTTAACAAATTTCATGTCACATGCCAGTGATAATAAACCTGATTCTGATTCTGATTCGGACACCAGTGTGAGATCTGCCTTCACCATAAGAAACAGATTTCAGGCCTTGCAGGACCTTGACAAGGATGTGTCAGTTAATAGGACTGGCAGGAAACAGATTGCCTCAGCCTTCAAGGAGAACAGAAAAGCTTGTCTAAGATACAGAGCTGGAAAGAAGAACAAAGAACATATACAGCAAGAAAAATGGACAGCCTTAGAAGATGGAAAATTAAGAAGAAATTGTTTGATGTAAAGTCAACATAAATTAATGGAAACTTCAACTAGCATACACTGAAGCTAACAAGAAAGTGAAGAAACTTGTAAGACAGGTTAAGAGTCTACACAAGATTTCAAAATTAGTATGTAGAAAGTTCTAGGTGAGATCCAGTGGTCCTGTGAGAGATAAGAACAGGAACTCCGCCTTCCGCTCACGGACATGTAAGACATAGTTTCTTTCTGTCCGACTTTAATCTCTCCCTTTTCCAACTTAAACTTTGAAATTTCAACTTTATTCAGTCGGATCTGTAGAGCAACAATTATAATTATGGCTACCCTAAGAAGCACCAAAAGGAACCCGGACCCAGGCAACGAAAAGCCTAAAAAAGCTGATGAGTTCTCGGAGGAACCCCCTTGGCTAAAGAGATTAGTCTCAAATCAACAGTATCGGCACTGAAATAACTCAACTAAAAGAAAAATTTGAAGAAAAAATTGACTCTCTGAGCTTCGATCTTAAAGAAGTTAGTCAAAATGTGGCTGACCTTTCTTCTCATTTGGAAAAGGCTCAACAACGAATCATCGATCTAGAAGCTCGGTCATGTCAGAACAATATTCGAATTGTTGGATTAAAAGAGAAATCAGAATCTGCTGATACACTGGATTATTTTGCTAAAATGTTTCAGTCTTTATTTCCGGAGGTTTGTTCGCAACGCCCGGAGATTGAAATGGCTCACAGAACCAGTGCTTTAAAACTTTTGGACTAAGGTAAAAACAGGCATATTGTTGTGCGTTTTCTCTGTTTTAGAGACAAAGACTGCATTATTAAGCTTGCAAGAAAACAAAGGTTGTTTCAATTTCAAGGTTCGGAGATTCGCTTTTTTGAAGATTTTCCACGCGAAATTGTTGAGAAGCGTGCTGGATTTGCCTCGGCCATGAGTTCAACTTACCAAAAAAAGCTCTTTCCATCGCTTCAATATCCAGCTAAATTAAGGCTTTTGTCAAAAATTCTGGGGCTCGTATTTTTGATGACCCAGCCGAAGCATTGTGTTTTATTAACTCTTTGGCTGACGAGTCTGAAGCCTGAAGTTTGAATGATTTACAACGGTGTGATTGTCTCACGACATAAGGAGTGATGAAATTCGAAGATTTGATGGTTATAGAAAGTCTTTAAATTAAAATGTATTTTTATCTCTGAAAAAGACTAGTTTGGATGGTTTTAACCTCAGAAGACATAGCGGGAGAACTGTTGAAAGACTGTAGATAATTTTGAACCGTCTAGAATTTTTTCTCTTCAGCATTTAAAAGAACTAATTATTTTTTTTTGTTCCGTATGCTTTTGTAAAGATCTTTTAAGTAATTATTTGGATTTCCTTACATTTTAAAGATAGTTTGGATAATTTAAAGATGGCGATTGTTTTTCTTTTGTGCAAATATTTCAAGAATTGTTTTGGATGTGTTTTGCTTCCCTTATCTAATATTATGCAGGTTACTTTCAAAATTGAAGGTCGTTTTGTTTTACAAAAAAAACACTGTTCCTTCCAACTTAATTATATTGAGATATATGTCGACTGTAATGAGTTTTATGTTCAGTAGAGGGAGACAGGGATTACTTTTTTCATTTTTTAAATATATTTAGATAGGTGGAGTTTATACTCGCTTTCTATGCCTTCCTTGAGGCTTATGTCGATTGATATCAACTTATTTCCGGGCTTTGTAGTTTGGGTGGATTTTTTTATTTTTTTATTTTTTTATCCCCATTATGGAATCCCGGAGCATACGCAAATTATTATTGTTGTTGTTCATCTCCGCCATTTTCGACTATCTTATCCTGGCATGCGTCTAACTACTCTTTTTAGACACAAAGTCTCATGATGATATCTAAACAGTTAAATGTTTTAAGTTGGAATGTCCGTGGTTGGAACCACCCTATTAAACATAAGAAAACATTTTAAATTATTAACCGATTCCATCCTGATATAATCTTTGCTCAAGAGACGCATATCAGGTTATGTGATTAAAATCGATTTTTTAAATCTTGGAAGGATTCTCAGTTTCATGCAAACTCTCAGAGTAAAATTAGAGGTGTTTCTATTTTTATTGATTCCAATATCCCTTTTAATCAGGAGGATATTATAGCCGATGTTAATGGTAGATTTTTGATTGTTAAAGGAATAATTTATAATAGGAAAATAGTTTTGGTTAATATTTATGGACCAAATGTTGATGATCCCTCATTTTTTCCAGCTGTCTTTGCTCTATTACCAGATTTAAATGAATATACGTTATTAATGGGTGGTGATTTTAATACTTGTTTAAATCCTTTAATGGATAAGTCATCATCTAAACATCAACTTCCTAATCGTTCTGCATCACTTATTAATTCCTTTTTAATTGATTATGGCTTAATTGAAATTTGGAGGCATATGCATCCTAGTGATAGAGAACTCTTTTTTCTCACATTTTCATAATAAATATTCAAGAATCGACTATTTTATAGTCGACACTCGACTTCTACTTAATGTTCAGAAATGTGAATATGATGCAATTGTTATATCTGATCATGCTCCTTTAAACCTAATATTTGAACTGAAAGATGTTGCTTCTACCAGACCATTTTTGCGTTTTTCAGAACACTTGTTACAAAGTTCAGAATTTGGGGAGTTTATTGAAACTCAGATAAAAGAGTTTTTTCTCTTTAATAATACAGGAAACGTCTCAAAGTTAGTAATCTGGGATATATTAAAAGCCTATTTACATGGTCAGATTATTTTGCATATAGCTAAACTGAAGAAACAAACAAGAATGGAATTAGATAAAATCTCTAAACAAATTAAAGAATTAGATAACATTAATGCAATCTCTCCAAATGTTGTTTCATTTAAAAGAAGAGTAGAATTACAATCACAATATAATTTATTATTAACATATCCTATTGAAGGATATTTGCTTAAATTGAAAAGTCAATTTTATATTTTTGGGGATAAAAATAATAAGCTCTTAGCTTCCCAATTAAGAGCAGCTAGAGCTAAAAGACAAATTTTAAAAATTCATAAAAATAATGGAGATATAGCAAGTAACCATGAAGACATCAATAATATTTTTCAAGATTTTTATTCTGATCTTTATAGATCTCAATTTCCTGCAGATTCCTCCAAAATGAAGGCTTTTTACATAAGATTAAATTTCCTCAAATTTCTGTTGAAGATCAACAGATGTTTGATGCTCCAATTACTGAGCATGAAATTTAGAAAGCTATTTTATTAATGCAATCAGGCAAAGCTCCTGGACTTGATGGTTATTCAGTAGGATTTTACAAAAAAATTGTAAGATTACTTTCTCCGTATCTTTTGGAAATATTTCATGAATCCTTTGAGAAGGGTAGTTTACCTTCTTTTTATGAAGCATCTATTTCCTTAATTCTTATGAAAGATAAAGATCCTACTAAATGTTCATCATATAGACATATTCTGCTATTAAATGTGGATGCAAAAATTCTCTCTAAGATAATGGCTAACCGCTTGGAAAATATTTTAACTAAAATCATCTCTATGGATCAAACGAGCTTTATTAAAGGCCGTTACTCTTTCTCCAATGTTCAGAGATTGATGAACATTATATATTCACCATTATCTAAGCAAACTCAATGTGTTATCTCTCTCGACGCAGAAAAGGCATTTGATAGAGTTGAGTGGCCATATTTGTTTAATGTACTAGAAAAATCTGGTTTTGGTAATAATTTCAATAGGTGGATTCAAATGATTTATAAGAATCCTATTGCCACGGTTATTACTAATAATTTCAGGTCCTCTTTTTCTCACGTTCATGTGGTACTAGACAGGGATGTCCATTAAGTCCTTTATTATTTAGTCTTGTATTGAAGCCTTTGGCCATAACACTACGTGTTATATTTTAACATGGTATTCATGGTATTTCTATGAATTGAATCATACATAAGATTTCTCTTTATGCAGATGATCTTTTGGTTTTTATTTCGAATCCTGAGGAATCAATTCCTAATCTTTTGGAAACACTAAAAGATTTTGGTAAATTTTCGGGATATAAACTTAACTTGAATAAAAGCAAATTATTTCCATTTAATGCCCCTGTTTCTATATATAATGATACTCCTTTTAGAATTGTTAATTCTTTAAAATATTTAGGTATTATAATTACTAAAAAAAAAAAGATCTTTATAAAGCTAATATAGTTCCTTTAATGGACTCCATGAAACAACTATTTTCCAGATGGAATCCACTTATTCTCTCTTTAATAGGTCATTTCCATGCTGTGAAAATGATGATTTTACCTAGATTTTTATATATTTTCCAAAATATACCTATCTTTTTAACTAAAAATTTTTTTGATCAAACTGACTCTCTTATTTCTTCCCTTATTTGGAACAATAAGAGACCAAGAATTAATAAGTATTATTTACTAAAATCTAAAGAAGATGGTGGACTTGCACTTCCTAATTTAAGACTGTATTATTGGGCTGTTAATATCAGACAATTATGCTTTTGGCTATATTGGCTCGACAAGAGCCAAAAGCCAGTTTGGGTTGATTTGGAATTAAAAGCTGTTAAACAATTTCATTTAACTTCAATATTAGGAGCTCCATTACCTTTACAGCTCTTCCAAATTTAAATCTTTACCCTGTTATTAAACAGTCCTTACGGATTTGGTTTCAGTTTCACAATTTTAAAAATCTTAAACAACTTAAGTTGTCTAGTTCTTTATATCGAAACTTTTTATTTAAACCTTCAATAACTGACCCCATTTTTCTCCTATGGAGAAATAAAGGGATCTGTTCTTTTACAGATTTATTTTGTGATGGTCAATTGATGACTTTTGAAGAGTTAATTAATAAATATTCTCTCGCTTATACACACTTTCTGCAATATCTTCAGGTTAGACATTTTTTTACAACAATATTTTATTCCATATTTGCAAGAATCTGATTTGTTGGATACCATTTTGAAGTTGAATCCTTTATTGAGAGTTTCCATTAGTAGAATTTATAATTTATTTTTATTACAAAAAAAGAACCTCTCACTAAAGATTAAACAAGATTGGGAGAGAGAACTTAATATGACCTTTGTTAATGAAGATTGCTTGCGAGTTTTGAAAAAGGTAATTTCTTCTTCTATATGTGCCAATCACTGTTTAATTCAGTTTAAAATTGTTCACTGTTATTATTTAACAAAGGAGAGATTATCTAAAATATTTTCTAGTATAGACAACTACTGCGATAGGTGTAAAACTGAAGTAGCTGCTTTGTCACATATTCTTCATGTTCTTCATTAAAATCGTTTTGGAAATCTTTATTTTCCACAATTTCTAAAGCTTTGAAAATTAATTTACAACCTAATAGATTGACTGTTCTATTTGGAATAGTCCCACATCATATTCAGGGTATTTCATCTTCAGATCAACATGTAATTGCATTTGTTACATTGTTGGCAAGAAGGGCTATTTTATTAAAATGGAAAGATACCTCTGTCCCTACATTAATTCAATGGTTTTCTCAAGTAATGTTATGTCTCAGTTTGGAAAAAATTAGAAGTAGACCTTTTGATCCCCAATTCGATTTTGGGAGAAGATGGGGCTCTTTTGCCAAATATTATCATTTAATTTGAATTATTTTATATGGTTTCCTTCCAATCTTATTCTATATAAGCATGAATTGGCGGTTGATGCTTTTTTTTCTTTTTATATATATATACATGATGGTAAGCTGTATTACTCCGGGGGTTGATTCCTAATGGGTTTTTTCCCTTTTTTTGTAGTTAGTGGGGCTTTTTTTTCTTAGTTAGTTGGGGTCCTTTTTTTTCCCTTCTTTTCCTTATATATAATTTTTTTTCATTTTTATGTATTACAATCAGCTTTTTTTCTTTAGCTTTATTAATTGTATACATATTAATTTGTTGAAGTTTTGTATTATTTTATAGCTGTAGAAGATTATGTACCAATAAAAAGATTTTAAAAATGAAAAAATGAGATAAGAACAGTCTGCTTTTGATAACTGAGAAAGAGCAAGAAGCACAATGGACGGAGTATTTCAGAGAAATACTGAATAGACCTCCGTCAGATAAAGAACCTGACATACAAGAGGCAGCAGAGGGCCTTGACATCAACACAGATCCTCCCAAGAAAGAAGAGATAGTTACTGTGATGAACAGCAAAGCTCCAGGACACGACAATCTGAACACCAAGTGATTCAAAGCTGAACCAAAAGTTGCAACAGCCATCCTGCAACCACTGTTTACTATATACGGGGAATGGGGAGTACAACGACAACAACAATGCTGGACAACGAGCATCATTGTTAGGATCCTTAAGAAAGGAGCACTAAGTGATCGCAACAACTGGTGTGGCATCACACTTCTGTCAGTGCCCAGCAAGATTCTCACCAAAGTCATTGTCCAATGGATTACAGGTGCTGTCAATGTGCACTTGAGGAAAGAGCAAGCTGGCTTCAGGAGAAACAGAGGCTGTGTTGACCCGATCATAGAACAGAGTGGCAGAGACAACTATATGAGAGTTTTGTGAACTTTTGAAAGGCTTTTGATAGCATCCACAGAGAGAGCCTCTGGCAAATTCTCAGATCATACAGAACCCCTCCCAAAATTATCCAGCTTATCCAGAGTTTCTAATGCTAATTTCACCTGCACAGTTGGGGACTGCAATTTGAGCTTTGAACTCAAGACAGGAGTCAGTCAAGTCTGTGTGATGTCAGTGATATTATTTAACCCGGTGATTGATTGGGTTATTGAGGCAAACAACGAAAAATAAGCAGAGGGGCATTAGATGGACTCTATTCTCTACTTTAGAAGACCTTGACTTTGCAGATGACCTCGCATTACTATCACATACACACCAGCACATGCAAGAGAAAACTCAGTGCCTGTGTACCCTTTGTGGACAGGTTGGACTCAGAGTAAGCCAGAGAAAGGCAGAGACCATGACTCTTAATGTAGAGTCTCCTCCTCCCGTCAAACATATAGCGTCGACGTACCCAGCACCAACCGGCAGATTCACCTACCTGGGCAGCATCGCTCGGCAGGATGGTGGGACCGAGGGCAAAATCCAGTGCAGATTTAGCAAAGCTAGAAATGTCTTCAGACCAATGAGCAGCATATGGGGATTGACCAAGGACAACGTTCACACCAAGTTGAAGCTGTACCAAAGCTGTGTTCTCTTGTCCGGATCAGAATGCCGGCACATGACAAAGAACGAGCTTGCGAAGCTGTTGTCACTCCACACCACAAGCCTCCGGAAGATGCTCTGTATTCTCTGGCCAAGAAAGATCTCCAACCACAGTGTCATCAAGAGGACATGGCCACAATCATCACGAGGAAACATTGGAGATGGATTGGGCACATGATGAGAAGAGAGGCCAACTCCATCATCAAGACAACACAATCATTGGACCCCTGAAGGGTGGAGGAAATGCGGGAGACCAAAGACAAATTGGCGCCGTACCGGAAAGGCAGAAATCAAAACACTGAACCACACCTGTGGCACAATGGAGAAGATAGCTAAGGACAGATAGAGGACCTTCATTGCTGCCATAAACACCAGTAAGTAAGGATTATGACACCAAGGTCAGAAATATTCATTGTAGGTGGAGTGTGTCTTATGGAAATGGTCCTCACTCACCTCTCTCCTTCAAATAGTGTCTATGACATAAGACTGCTCTGGTGACTGGCTGCAGATATGTAAATCCTCACAACTAAATTCATACTTTGACCATGACTAACTCTTTTGGGACACTTATTTACTTCCCTTGATAATAAATAACACGTTAGTCAAAAAATATTGTTGGAACAATAACAAACCTGGCATATTTCACTTTTGATACTTCCCCACATTGCTGCTCTTTATGTGCAAACATGAGACACAATAATGAAGATTTACAAAATAATCTGTTCTATCATCCAAGGACTAACTAAACCCTTAGTCTCAGATGGATATTTAACATAAAATCCTCTTAATTATTGTAATGGCTAATTGCATTGCAGCCAAGCACATGGATGAATAATCCACAGACTAAAATTACCACAGAACATAGCGCTTACTTTAAATCCAAATTACCGGTAGTTTCCTTTTAAATTAGTTTCCCTATAAGATTAACTAAAGTACAGATGTGAAAATAAATTTACATCCAATGTTGTGAAGATCTTTGTGTTTGGTTGGATAATTTGGCTCCTTACTTCTGCTAAACTTAATGTGGGGAAGGGTGGGATGAAGATATTGGATGCTAGATTTAACAAATTAATGGTAAAAGTACTAATATGTATATTACATCATTGGAATTTCCCTGGTAAAATATGTTTCAATCTAACAGTGATCATCATATCATCTGACATTAGATTTGTTCTCATCCAACTTGTTCATAGAGCTGAAATGTTGGGTTATTCTTTATGCACATTCAACTGAATGACTGAATGTGCATAATTACTTCAAAGTGTGAATGGGTCATTATCTGTGCTAGAATACCAGGCCCAGGGATTTTGTATGAACACTCTGCTGAAAGTATTAAATGGAAGGAATTTACTTGCCTGAGAGTAACTAACTTAACCGCTATGAATTATTCATAGACATTGAAAGACCTAAATTCTCTGCAATCTTGCGTTGGGAAATGTTCCTTTTGAACTGACTAACAATTCTCTCACGAATTTTGGCACAAAGGGGTAAGCCACGACCCATCCTTGCTTGCAAAGACTGAGCCTTTGATGGACGCTACTTTTATACCCAGTCATGATACCTCACCTGCTACCAATTAGCCTGCTTAATGTGGAGTCTTCCAAACCGGTTACTTGAATATTCTGTGCACTTTTCAATCTTATTTTAACTCTGTCCCAACTTTTGTTGAGTGTGTTGCAGCCATCAAATTCTAAATTTGTGTATATTTACAAAATACAATTAAGTTGGTTAGTAAAACTATTGAAAATCTTTTCTTTGTACTTTTGTCAGTTAAATAAAGGTTCATGTGAATTAACATATCACAGATTTTTGTTTTTATTGCATTTTGGAAAATATCCCAACTTTTCTGGAAATGGGTTTGTAGAATCAGAATCAGATTATTATCGCTGACATATGTTGTGAAATTTGTCTTGCGGCAGCAGAGCAATTCATATATATTACTTTAAGAATATTAAAAAAGTGTAAAAAGAGAGAAAAATAATGAGGTATTGATAGTAAAGGGGAAAAACTGATACTAAAATTTTGAGTGTGCAACTTCAGGCTCCTGTACCTCCCCCCTAATCATTATAATGTGAAGAGGGCATGTTCTGAATGGTGAGGTCCTTAATGATGGATGCTGCCTTCTTAAGACACTGCCATTTGAAGATGTCCTCAATGATGGAGAGGCTATTGCCCATGATAGAACTGGCTGAGTCTACAACCTTCTGCAGTGTTTTTACAATCCTGTGCATTGGACCCTCTATACCAGGCAATGATGAAACCAGTCAGAAGGCTCTCCACAGTATACTCGTAGAAAGTTGCTTATGTCATAGGTGGACACAAAATCTCCTGAAACTCTTAGTGATGTATAGCTGCTGGTGTGCCTTCTTCATGATTGCATCAACATATTGGGCCCAGGATAAATCGTCTGAGATGTTGATGCCCAGGAACCCCTTTATGAGGACTGGTGTGAGCTCTCCTGGCTTCCCCTTGCAGTCCATAATCAATGCCTTGGTTTTTCTGACGTTGAATGCAAGCAGCGGTACAATTTCAAAGAAGAGCAATTAAGTTCTTGACAGGCATCTCAAAAAATAATTGTCTCCCAACCAACGTCACCTGAAGGAAATAATCTTGTTATTATCTTACTGCTGCCTGCATAATCTTGCAGCGTGCAATTTGTTCTCTGCATTTCCTGCATTACAACCACTGTAATGTGCTTTGAGATATTATGGAAGAGATTCAATTTTCTTCTGGGCTAGGCAGGAAAACAAAGGAGCTTCAGCTTCTTTTGGATGAAGAATAGAAGGCACTGACTATATTAACAGCTTTACCTCCAGAGTCACCTAACCCTCTGACCTGCCTGGACCACTCCCAGTAAGATATAACTACGGGTATTCTCCTCACTAATCTTACCAATATCTACACAGTTACTATATGTCTCGATGTGTGATAAGCACATGACCCTTCACAAGTCTCTCATAGTTCTTTATCTCTGCCTGCAACATCAACATTGAAGAATAAATTGAGCATGATGATTTCTTTTTGGCTCTCTTCCTTCTTAACATATAATAAATAAATTAAGAGGAATCTTGGAAATGTTGGACTTTAATATTTTCATTGCATGGAAATATCTTGAGTAAACCCCATTATGGATATAGATAACTGAAAATGACCTGCACTAACAAATATCCACTTCACAGGATTTTGCATCATTTTTTAATGAGAAATCCATCCATTAGTGAGTCAAACTTACCTTGAAGGCATAATATGAAGAGGAAAAAGTTTCAGTACCCATTTAGAAAATAATTGCAAAGTTATGGGCTGCTGTTCTCCAAAATGCAGATTAGTATTACTCACAGCACATCCTGAAATCTATTTATAAATAATTGATTAATGTATTTTCTTGTTTTAAGAGAATAGCATTTGCCTGTAGATAATTGGACACTGTGTTGCAGTTAAAGATTTCCTTTCCTTATTGGTGCTGCACAAATTATTTCACTGAGAGCATTAAGATCAGTCTTGCCTCTCTTTATCTGAAGCAATAGATAATTTCAACAGGAGCTTTTTTTTTAATAGCAACAGAGTACAGATTACATGATGAATAAAAAATATGTTGACCTACCTATCAAGGGTAGGATTTTCAAAAACATAATGCACATTAACTCACAGGATTGTCTAATTAGCCACTGTACGTTAGGATATAAATGATCACCCAGTAGTTAATTTCTCTACCACTTTTCCTAAGTCTGCAAACTGTCTGTGAAATTAGTTGTATTCAAAATGCCCCATTATCTGCACCAAAGGGTTACTTTCCTGATTTCAGCTTCACTACATATCTACTGTAATGATGGTATCTTGCTCTGCACTAGCTCCACCAATCAATATATCATGTCTGATGTTTTGCCATAGTGCCACATTCCTGCACTAAGCATACATAGAAAGTCCAGTCAAGGTAGGACGCTTGGTAGCACACTGAGGAGTGATGTAGAACAGTAGGACTTTGGTGTTCATGTGCATGGTTCCCTGAAAGTGGAGACACAGGTAGACAGAGTAGTGAAGACTTAGTATGCGGGTTTTCATCAGTTAGGGCACTTATTACAGAAGTTGGAAGGTTATGTTGCAGTTGTACAGGATGCAGTGCGTTTTCAGTTTTGGTCACCCTGCTACAGGAAAGCTGTTATTAAACTGGAAAGAGGGCATGAAACATTTACAAGCTTTTTTTGCAAGACTTAAGGGTCTGAGTTATGCGGACAGGTTAGACAGGCTAGAATTTTTTCCTGTGGAGCATAGGAGTCCGAGAAGTGATCTTATAGGGTATATAAAATCATGTGGAGCATAGCTGGAGTGAATTTACTCAGCCTATTTCCAAGTTTAAGTTGGTGTAGGAAAAGTTTAATAGTAAGTTGAGTGGCAATTTTATTTCCCTCCCCCCTCCCCAACACAGGTGGCATGCATATAGATGGAGCGGCCAGAGGTAATGGCTGAAATAAGAACAATAACAATTTAAAAAAACAACATCTGGACAGGTACATGGATTGAAAAGGTTTAGAAAGATCTCGGCCAAACACAGGCAAAAGGAACATTTCTGAATGGGTAGCTTGGCCAGCATGGACAAGTTGAGCTGAAGAGCCTGTTTCCCTGTTATATGATTCTATGATTCAATAGGTTTCAAAGGTACATTTAATGTCAGATAAATATATACAATATACACCCTGAAATTCATTTTCTTTGCAAGCATCCACAAAAACAGAGGAGTGCCCCAAAGAATAAATGTCAGTTAAATGTCAGAAAGCCCCTCCCAGCTCCCTCCTACCGTGTATAAGAAGCAGCAAAGCAATGATCCCCCCTCCCCGAGGCTGTACCCTCCACCGAGTGCTTAAGCATGCAGCAAAGCATCAAAAAGACACAGAGTTGTAGTAGCCCAAAGACTACTCGTTCACCCAGTAACTTGACATACCACAGGCTCCCTCTCTCCTTAATAAGGGAAAAAGAGGTGTCTCTGTTTCACAGCGAGAGGGGAGACATAACAAAACAACTCGCCGATTTATGGTATTAAGTCTGTTGCATCATTTTTTCTGAACTCTGTGCCCAAAGATCTCAGGGCACACAGTCAGCAGTCAGCTCACTGCTTACGATCTTCCATCTCCCATGACACATCAGGCGGCGGCACCAGCTTCGAATCCATCCATCTCCAGAGCCATGAAAATCCAGCACCCTGAAGGCACGCTAGTCTTCCAAGCCGCATCCTTGGTAAAAGCAGCCAGTGGTGAGGCCCCGAGTGTGGGTCTCATTCCCGCAAAGAACTGAAATCAGCATGTAACTCCAGGTCAGAGTCTTCAAAACAACTTTGAAAGGGAAAAAAAGAGATATCAAAGATAGAAATAGAGCTGTTTCCAAAGATGTAAGCAAAGGAGTTGCCATTGGGCACCATCATCCTAAGCTCCGCTGTCCATAACCTGTATCTTTTAATTCCTTTAATATCTAGAATGGAATCAATCTGGTTAACCTTGGCTGCACTCCCTCTATCATAAGTACATTCCTTATTAAGTACATAATATTCAAGGTGTGCAGTCACTAGAGCCCTACTTAATCTTATCAAGATTATTTTCCAACCTCGTATTCCAGCTGCCATTTCTTTTCTTTGCAATATCAGCAAACTTGGAAATATTAAAATTGATTCTCTCATTCAAATCACTGATAAAGATTGTGAAATGCTGAGGCTTAGAGCCACTTCACTGACTACAGCCTCCCAAACCAAAAGAATGGTCCATTTATTCCTACTCTTTCTATCCATTTACTATTGTTCAAATCACATCACTACCATGTTCTCCTCAATATACACTCCACATGATGCATTTTTGTTCAATAATTTCTTATGTATCATTTTATAAACTGCCTTGAGAAAGTCGCTATAAACATCACCTCCTGTTCACCTTCTTTTGTTCTGCTAGTTCCAATCTCTTTCATAAATGCATGTCAATTCTGCCCAATTCTATTATTATTTTCTAAGTGCTTTCTTACCAGTTCTTCACTATTAGATTCCAGCAATTTCCTATCTACTGATGTTAAACTAAATGGTGTGTAGCTCCCTGTTTTCACTCTCCCTCCTGTTTTAAACATTAGATTACATTGCCAACTTCCAATCTGTGGGAACCATTCCAGAACATTATAGACAACAACCAATGTACCCACGACCTTTCAAAGGTAAACCCATCTATCCCCAAGGCATTCAAAAGCATGCAAAAACATTAATTTCTCCAAACAAGCTTCCAAACAAAGCTAATTTCTTAGAAAAAGGATCTAGTGCTGTCCCTACTCACATGATGAACAAATTCTTCTCGGGCTTCCAGCTGGGGACAGGTATTGATTACAACCAATGTTTTGATGACAAACTCTACCATCTTCATCAGGGATGATGCCCGGGCATGGCGAGTCCAGTGTATTTATAGCCCCATAGTCCATCCTTCCTGATTGGTTAATCCTCATCCAATCAGGTTTCTGCTCTCCCAAATTGTTTACATTTGAATTCCAGTTCTTGCTCAGAGTGAGATGTTCACCTTTGTTCAAATTCTTTTCAATGCCTTCCTTTACCAGGTAGTCTCAAAAGTCATTTTGTACACTTTTGCTGAATTGTAAAATTGTCCTAATCCCAAGGGAATTAGAAACAAAGAAACATAGAAAACCTACAGCACAATACAGGCCCTTCAGCCCACAAAGCTGTACCGAACATGTACCTACCTTAGAACGACCTAGGCTTTACCCATAGCCCTCTATTTTTCTAAGCTCCATGTAGCCATCCAGGAGTCTCTTAAAAGACCCTATCGTTTATGCCTCCACCACCATCGCCGGCAGTCCATTCCACACACTCACCACTCTCTGCGTAAAAACTTACCCCTGACATCTCCTCTGTACCTACTTCCAAGCTAGCCATTTCAACCCTGGGGAAAAGCCTCTGACTACCCACATGATCAATGCCTCTCATTATCTTGTACACTTCTATCAAGTCACCTCTCATCCTCCGTAGCTCCAAGAAGAAAAGGCCGAGTTCACTTTAACTATTCTCATAAGGCATGCTCCCCAATCCAGGCAACATCCTTGTAAATCTCCTCTGCACCCTTTCTATACTTTCCACGTTCTTACTGTAGTGAGGTGACCAAAATTGAGCACGGTAGTCCAAGTGGGGTCTGATCAGGGTCCTATATAGCTGCAACATTACCACTCAGCTCTTAAACTCAATCCCGCGATTGATGAAGGTCAATACACTATATGCCTTTTTATCCACTGATTCAACCTGCATAGCAGCTTTGAGCGTCCTATGGACTCAGACCCCAAGATCCCTCTGATTCTCCACACTGCCAAGTCTTACCATTAATACTATATTCTGCCATCATATTTGACCTACCAAAATGAACCACCTTACACTTATCTGGGTTGAACTCCATCTGCCACTTCTCAGCCCAATTTTGCATCCTATCAATGTCCCACTGTAACCTCTGACAGCCCTCCACACTATCCACAACACCTCCAACCTTTGTGTCATCAGCAAATTTACTAACCCATCCCTCCACTTCCTCATCCAGCTCATTTATAAAAATCACAAAGAGTAAGGGTCCCAGAACAGATCCCTGAGGCACACCACTGGTCACCGACTTCCATGCAGAATATGACCCATCGACAACCACTCTTTGCCTTCTGTGGACAAGCCAGTTCTGGACCCACAAAGCAACAATCCACAATCCCTCGGATCCCATGCCTCCTTACTTTCTCAATAAGTCTTGCATGGGGTACCTTATCAAATGCCTTACTGAAATCCATATACACTACATCTACTGCTCTTGCTTCATCAATGTGTTTAGTCACATCCTCGAGAAATTCAATCAGGCTCGTAAGGCATGACCTGCCCCTGACAAAGCCATGCTGACTATTCCTAATCATATTATGCCTCTCCAAATGTTCATAAATCCTGCCTCTCAGGATCTTCTCCATCAACTTACCAACCACTGAAGTAAGACTCACTGGTCTATAATTTCCTGGGCTATCCCTACTCCCTTTCGTGAATAAGGGAACAACATCTGCAACCTTCCAATCCTCCAGAACCACTTCCGTCCTCATTGATGATGCAAAGATCATTGCCAAGGCTCAGCAATCTCCTCCCTCACTTCCCACAATAGCCTGGTCCGGTCCTAGTGACTTATCCAACTTGATGCTTTCCAAAAGCTCCAGCACATCCTCTTTCTTAATATCTACATTCTCAAGCTTTTCAGTCCACTGCAAATCATCCCTACAATCACTAAGATCCTTTTCCGTAGGATTTAGCTATCTTTCTGGGTAATTTTATAAGCCTTTCCCTTTGATTTAATACCAGAAGTTGTGGTACATGTTGGTACCAACAACATTGGTAGAAAAAGGGAGGAGGTCCTGAAAACAGAATGCAGGGAGTTATGATGGAAGTTGAGAAGCTGGACCTCAAGGGTAGTAATCTCAAGATTACTGCCTGTGCCACATGACAGTGAGGATAGGAATAGAATGAGGTGGCAGATAAATATGGTGGAAGAATTGGAGCGGGGGCAGGGATTTGGATTTAGAAACATAGAAACATAGAAAACCTACAGCACAATACAGGCCCTTCGGCCCACAAAGCTGTGCCGAACATGTCCTTACCTTAGAAATTACCTAGGGTTACCCAAAGCCCTCAATTTTTCTAAGCTCCGTGTAACTATCCAGGAATCTCTTAAAAGACCCTATCATACCCGCCTCTACCAACATTGCCGGCAGCCCATTCCACGCACTCACCACTCTCTGTGTAAAAAACTTACCCCTGACATCTCCTCTGCACCTACTTCCAACCACTTTAAAACTATGCCCTCTCGTGCTAGCCATTTCAACCCTGGGAAAAAGCCTCTGACTATCCACATGATCAATGCCTCTCATCATCTTGCACACCTCTGTCAGGTCACTTCTCATCCTCCATTGCTCCAAGGAGAAAAGGCCGAGTTCACTCAACCTATTCTCATGGCATGCACCCCAATCCAGGCAAGATCCTTGTAAATCTCCTCTGCACCCTTTCTATGGTTTGCACATCCTTCCTGCAGTGAGGTGACCAGAACTGAGCACAGTACTCCAAGTGGGGTCTGACCAGGGTCCTATAGAGCTACAACTTTACCTCTCGGCTCCTAAACTCAAACCCACGATTGATGAAGGCCAATACACTGTATACTTTCTTAACCACAGAGTCAACCTCAACAACAGCTTTGAGTGTGCTATGGACTCGGACCCCAAGATCCCTCTGATCCTAGAGTCTGACCATTAATACTATATTCTGCCATTTCTGGATAATTGGGACCTCTTCTGGGGCAGGTGTGACCTGTACAAAAGGGACAGGTTGCACTTGAATCTGAGAGGGACCAATATTCTTGCGGGCAGGTTTACTAGAGCTGTTGGGAGTGGTTTAAACTAATATGGCAGGGGGATGGAAACCAGGATGATAGAGCTGAGGATGAGCCAGCAGGTTTACAAGTGGACGATGGACGTAACATGAATGTATGAAGGACAAGCCAATAATTGGGTACAAATGCAGACAGAGCAAAGAGTTAAAATGTACCACAGAGACAAAATTCAAAAGGGTGAAGAATGCAGGACTGAAGGTAGTGTATTTAAATGCACATAGCATTTGGAATAAGGTGGACAAACTCGTGGCACAAATACAGATTGGTCGATATGACATTGTGGGCATCACTGAGTCATGGCTGAAAGAAGGCCATACTTGGGAGCTTAACATCAAAGGATATATTTTCTATCAAAAGGACAGGCAGGAAGGGATAGGCAGTGGTGTGGCTCTGTTGGTAAGAGATGGAATTACATCTTTAGAGAGAGGTGACATAGGGTCAGAGAATGTTGAACCTTTGTTGGTGTTTTTAAGAAACTGCAAGGGTGAAAAAAACATTATGGGAATCTTACATATGCCTCCAAAAGGTAGACAAAATGCGGGGCTGAGTTTGCAAAGGGAGCTGGAAAAGGCATGTAATAAGGGTTATGTCATAATTGTAATGGGGTCTTCAATATGCAAGGGGATTGGAAAAATCAGGTTAGTGTCAGATTACAAGAGTGGGAATTTGTTGAATAGCTACAAGATGGCTTTTTAAAGCAGCTTGTGCTTGAGCCTACTCTGGGGAAGGCTATCGTAGATTAGGTGTTATGTAATAACCAAGATCTTATTAGGGAGGTTAATATAAAGGAACCCTTAGGAGACAGTGATCATAATATGATTGAATTCATACTGCAATTTGAGAGAGAGAAGCATAACTCACATGTATCAGTATCGCGATGGAATAAAGGGAATTACAGAGGTATGAGGGAGGAGCTTGCCCAGGTGGATTGGAGGAGGATACTGGCAGAGATAGCTGAAGTTTCTGGGAATAGTTCACAAGGCACAGGATAGATATGTCCCACAAAATAAGTTTTCAAATGGCAGGGGTAGGCAACTGTGGCAGAGGAGGGAAGTTCAGGACTGCATAAAAGTCAAGGAAAGGGCAAAAGGTAGCAAAAGTGCATGGGAAGCTTTTAAAATTCAACAAAAGGCAACTAAAAAAGCTTTAAGATGAAATATGAGGGCAAACTAGCCAAGAATATAAAGCAGGATACTGAATGCTTCTTTCGGTTATATAAAGAAAAAAGGGAGGTGAGAGTTGATATTGGACCAATGGAAAATGATGCTGGTGAGGTAGTAATGGGGGGACAAAGAAATAGCAGATGAACTTAATGGGTACTTTGCATCAATCTTCACTGTGGAAGACACCAGCAGTGTGCCAGAGATCTGTGAGTGTCAGGGAGCAGGAGTGAGTGCCATTGCTATTACAAAGGGAAAAGTGCTAGGCAAACTCATTGGCCTTAAGGTGGATAAGTCACCTGGACCAGATGGACTACATCCCAGAGTCCAGAGAGAGGTTGCTGAACAGATAACAGATATATTGGTCATGATCTTTCAAGAATCACTTGATTCTGGCATGGTCCCAGAGGGCTGGAAGATTGCAAATGTCACTCCACTCTTTAAGAAGGGAGGAAGGCAAAAGAAAGGAAATTATAGGCCAGTTAGCCTAACTTCAGTGGTTGGGAAAGTGTTGAAATCTATTACGAAGGATGAGGTTTCAGGGTACCTGGAGACTAATGATAAAATAAGTCAAAGTCAGCATGGCTTTTGTGAAGGGAAATCTTGCCTGACAAAGCTGTTGGAGTTCTTCGAGGAAGTAACAAGTAAGGTGGACAAAGGAGAGGCAATGGATGTCATTTACTTGGATTTTCAAAAAGCATTTGATAAGGTGCCACACATGAGGCTGCTTAACAAGATAAGATCCTATGGCGTGACAGGAAAGATACTGCCATGGATAGAGGAATGTCTGACAGGCAGGAGGCAGCAAGTGAGAATGAAGAGGGCTTTTTCTGGTTGGATGCCAGTGACTAGTGGTGTTCCTCAGGGGTCAGTATTGGGACAGCTACTTTTCACATTGTTTGTCAATGATTTGGATTATGGAATCGATGGCTTTATGACAGAGTTTGTGGATGATACGAAGATAGGTGGAGGGGTAGGTAGTGCTGTGGAAGCAATGCGATTGCAGCAGGACTTAGATAAATCAGAACAATGGACAAAAAAGTGGTAGATGGAACACAGAGCTGGGAAATGTATAATGCATTCTGGTAAAAGGAACAATAATGTAGACCATTATCTAAATGAGGAGAACGTTCAAACATCAGAGGTGCAGAGGAATTGAGGAGTCCTCGTGCAAGACTCCCAGAAGGTTAATTCACAGTTGAGTCAGTGGTAAAGAAGGCAAATGCAATGTTGGCATTTATTTCCAGGAGAATAGAATATAAAAACAAGGAGATAATGCTGAGCCTTTATAAGGCATTAGTCAGGCCGCACTTAGAGTATTGTCAACAGTTTTGGGCCCCATATCTCAGAAAGGATGTGTTATCATTGGAGAGAGTCCAGAGGAGATTCACAAGGATGATTCCAGGAATGAAGGGGTTAGATATGAGGAGCTTTTGGCCACTTTGGATCTGTACTCACTGGAAGAATACGTGGAGATCTCATTGAAATCTACCGAATGTTGAAAGGACTAGATAGGGTAGATGGGGAGAGTATGTTACCAGTGGTGGGGGTATCCAGAAATAGAGGGCACAGCCTGAAGATTGAGGGGCAACCTTTTGGAACAGACGTAAGGAGGAATTTTTGTAGTCAAAGAATAGTGTATCTGTGGAATGCTCTGCCAGACTATGGTGGAGGCCAAGTCCACGGGTATTATTAAGGTGGAAGTTGATAGTTTCCTGATTGGTCAGGGCATCAAAGTATCTGGTGAGAAGGCTGAGTGCTATGATGGAATGGCGGAGCAGACTCAACGGGCTGAATGGCCTAACTCTACTCCTACGTCTTATGGTCTTATGGTCTAATACCATATTCATTTGTTCTTACTAGCTACAGCAAAGCTCAAAGAAAATTTATTATCAAAGTACATACTGTATACTGTATGTCACCATTTACAATCCTGAGATTTATTTTCTTGTGGACAATCACAGTAAATACAAGAAACACAATAGAATCAATAAAAGACCACACTCAAAATGACAAACAACCAATGTGCAAAAAAGCAACAAACTGTACAAATACAAAAATAAAGAGAAAAAAGAAATGATAATAATAATAATAATAAATAAATAAGCAATAAATATTAAAAACATGAGATGAAAAGTCCTTGCCAGTGAGTCCTTGTGGGAATAGTTCAGTGCTGGGTTGAGTGAAATTGAGTGAAGTTATCCCCTCTGGTTTAAGAGCCTGATGGCTGAGGGGTATAAAGTGTTCCTAAACCTGGTGGAGCGGGTCCTAAGGTTCCTATACCTTCTTCTTGATGGTAACAAGAAGAGAGTATGGCCTCTTGGTGGGAGTCCTTGGTGATGGATGCTACTTTCCTGTGATAGAGCTCCATGTAGATGTGCTCAATGGAGGAGAGGGCTTTGCCTCTGATGGACTGAGCCATATCCACTACCTTTTTGTAGACTTTTCTGTACATTGTTGTTTCTATACCAGGCCATGAATAACCAGTCAATACATTCTCTACCATACATCTATAGAAGTATAGAAGTTTGTCAAAGTTTTAAATGCCATGCCAAATCTTAGCAAACTTCTAAGGAAGTAAGAGGCACTTTCATACTTCCTTTGTAAAGGCAGTTATGTGCAGGACCCAGGACAGATCCTCTGAAATGATAACACTGAGGTATTTAAAGTTGCTGACTCTCTCCACCTCTGATCCCCCAATGAGGACTGGCTCATGGACCTCCAGTTTCCTCCTCCTGAAGTCAATTATCATCTCCCTGGTCTTGCTGATAATGAGTGAGAAGTTGTTGCTGTGGCACCACTCAAACAGATTTTCCATCCCCCTCCTATATGCTGATTTGTCACCATCTTTGATTTGGCTTACAACAGTGGTGTCATCAGCAAACTTAAATATGGGGTTGGAGCTGTGCTTAGCCACACAGTCAAGTGTAAAGTGAGTAGAGCAGGGGACTAAGCACACAGCCTTGTGTGGACGTGCTGATGCAGATTGTGGAGGAGATTTTGTTGCCAATCTGAACTGACTAGGGTTTGCAAGTGAGGAAATTAAGGATCACATATTAAACACAAAGTGCACTGCAGATGCTGTGGTCAAATCAAGATGTACAAAAAAGGTGGATGAACTCAGCAGGTCGGATGCTGATCATCCAGCTTTTTTGTACCTCTTGAAGGATCACATATTTACATATATTTTATATTACATTTATTTTCACATCTTGAGATATTGTGTGATGAATTGGGAGCATTTAATAAGACACTTGTACCTGGTGGTGGAGTCATTTTTTTTCAAGAGACATAGAATCCATATAATGCCTTTACATCACATTTGGTGTCAGAAGTAGGATGGCCAGCCACAAGGAATAGTGCCCTTTATTGTGCAAGAGGATCAACCTTCGATCTCAGGGAAATAACCATAACCTGTGGGCAAG
The DNA here is from genome assembly GCF_048418815.1 of Hemitrygon akajei. NCBI lineage: Eukaryota > Metazoa > Chordata > Chondrichthyes > Myliobatiformes > Dasyatidae > Hemitrygon > Hemitrygon akajei. The sequence continues at coordinate 58,816,598 of NC_133141.1, forward strand.
AGGAAGAGGATGCATCATCAAAGGCATCATAGGTAAGGCACAGGGTGCACTACTCAAGACCAGCATCAAAAGAGACAACTCTTCCTCAAACATTCCAGATACTGACCCGGACCTGGTTACACCATTCAAAGACTTTCTTTCTGCCCCAGGGAAGTGGGATGAGGCCTTGAGAGAGAAGTTTTGACGTCTGCGGAAATCCATTCATGCCAGTCAGCTAGAGGTAGCTGAGGAGCTGTGTGCAACAAGGTCCTCCAGTACCTCAGAGGAGGAGAGCCCACTGCCCACAACACCCAAAAGACAGCCCTTCACTCCAGCAGCCTAACCTCACATTTCCAGTTGGGATTTTGACTATCCCTCAGTCCAGCCCCAGTTTCAAAGCTACCTCCAACCACCATATCAGAAAAAAGAACGAAAGATGCCTGCTTATCAGCAGGGGGAATACATTGAAAACTACCTGCTCTGGTTTGAGAACATGGCAAAAATATTGAAATGGCCACAGGAGGAGTGGGCCTATTGACTTGTGCTTTTGCTCACAGTGCAATATTGAGGACCAGTATAATGACTACGATGCCTTGAAGGAGACACTACTGGAGTAATTAGATATCTCATCAGAATCCTACTAGCAATACTTCCAAGCAACTACAACTTTACTAGAAGAGACACCCACCGAGATCTACTACTGCCTTAAGGACTATACCGTCACTGGATACAACCAGAGCAGCGCACCGAGGAGTGGATTGGAGAGGTGATCATCTAGGAGCAGCTACTTCATGTCCTACCCTATGATTCCCAGACCTGAGTCAGAGAACAAGAATCAGACAATGGACTGACAGCAGTGAAACTGGCCCTGTAGTACTTCAATGCCTGCTAAGGGGGCTCAAAACAGCCCCACTCTTCAGCCCACAGATTAGTACCAGAAACCAGGATGACAGATGGGATAATGGAGGCAACCCTGTTGGGGCAGGGCCTAAGAGGGAGAAGTGACAACAGTTACCAAGGGACTGGTGTGTTTTTACTGCCAGCAACCAAGCTATAACGCATCAGTGTGGAAGCCTAAACTGACAGGGTTTTGTTATGTGCCAAGGGAAAGTAACAGTCCTGGGTGGGACATCAGGAATAATAATTCTGCTTGCTGTGAAGTGACTGTAAATGGATAAGTACAGGCATTATTAGACACAGGAAGTTCCGTGCCTTTGATTAAGGTGAATCTTGTACCAGACAGCAATATTAATTACAGTTACTGCGCCCATATTCAATGTGTTCACGGAGACCGTAAATTATACTGTATGACAGAGGTTACTGTGGTTGTAAAAGATCAAATGTACTTATTGGGGTGATTGACTGCTTGCCTACAGTCGTGATTTGGGGAGAGATCTGCCTGTGCTGAATGATCTTCTAATGGTTACTAAATGCTTTGAACCATGTCTGTCAATGTATTATGTACGGTGGTCATCTGGGCCCAAGTGAAAGTTGGTTTGCAGCCACTGACAGACTTGTGTAATAGTCTGTGAGAGGGCGGAACTAAGGGGTCGAGAAAACCACATCGACACTGATGCTTTGGAGAAGTAATTGTGTATTCCTGTTCTTGATATTGAGGTCAGTGAATGGAAGGCTTTTGATAATATTGCTGCTTTGCAAATCTTATCTTTGTGGGGAGGAATAATTGTAAAGAATGGTATTCTGTATATGAAAGGAGGGAAGGATGAAACTAATAAGTGCTTGGTTGTCCTAACACAATGCAGACTATTAGTGTTACACATGGCTCACACAATTCCATGGGTAGGCCACCTAGCACACCAGAAAACATACATGCACATCTATACTCATTTCTTTTGGTCCACTGGGCCTGCTGAACAAGAGCTGGGAGGCACCAACCTCAACGTCTTCAGAGAAAGGGATTGTGTAGTACTACTGCAGATGGGAGAACATCTGGAGCAGTACAGAGAGGAAGCCAAAGAAAACCTTCAGGAAGCTCAACAGAACTAGAGGAGGTGGTATGATGAACATGCCCAGCATAGAGATTATCAGCCTGGTCAAAAGGCCCTGCTGCTCCTACCATCCAACTCCAACAAACTCCTGGCTAAATAGCAGGGAACCTACAACATCATCCACAAGATAGGCCCTGTCATTTATGAAATCAATCATTCAGACAAGGGGTAGGATGAGCAGACCTACCATGTAATCCTCATCAAAGAATGGAAAGAGAGAGAGACGATCACTAGAGAGATGGTACTGATGGTTCAGAAGGTGGAAGAGGATAAAGAAGTGGGGTGTGATGTGGAGATGTGGTAACACCAGACACCCTTGTATTTAGAGCATCTGAAAGCATGTTATCCACTTGAAAGACCTCACACCAATCCATCTGAGGCCATACCAGGTGCCTGAAAGACTGTTAGAACCAATAAAAAGGGAGATTACAACTATGAGGGAACTGATGGACTGCAGGGCTGTGAAGACTGCTGAGTGGCCTGTTTAGATGCTGCAGTCATCTACAATGCAGACCATCTCCAGCATCTGCATTGGGTCCTGAGAAACATCTATGAGGCAGGCTTAACACAAAACTTGCAATAATGTGACTGGGCAAAGCAATAAACACACTACTTAGGCTACCATCTGGGTAAGGGGGAAGTATGGCCACAGGTGCAAAAGGTAGAAGCCATACGAAACAGTCTGAGACCAGATACAAAGAAACAGGTGTGATGGTTTAGGTGGTTCATCCCCGTTTGCCACCATTACAGTATCCCTGACAAACCTGACTATGAAAACTCCAGTGGAGTGGACTGAAGATCGTGAAAAGGCTTCAAGCTCCACCTCTACCTGTCTCCCATCCTGCAAATCCCAAATTTTAACAAGCGTTTCCTGGTGCAGGTAGATGCCTCGGCTGAGGGTATTGGAGCTGTGCTGGCACAAGTAGAAGAATGACCTGTCCTCTATCTCAGCCATAAACTTCTGCCTACGGAGGTAAGATTCTCAACCATAGAAAAGGAGTGGCTTGCAATCAAGTGGACACTCAGCAGCCTCCGATACTATCTACTTGGGTGAGAGTTTCACCTGGACAGTGACCATCAGGCACTTACATGGATCCAGACGTTGAAAGACCACAATGCCAGAGTGACCCGATGGTATCTGGCTCTGCAGCCCCTCCAGTTCAACAATTGCCACAAAGCAGAAAGACAGACCATTACAGCCGATTACCTGTACAGGTTGCTGAACAGTGGCAAGCATGGAGAGATGGGCTTTGTCATTGGCCTTGGGCAGCACTGCAATAATTTTACAATTACAACCTCAAAGTAGCACATACAAATACATGTAGGGAGTAACATTTAAGTCCATAAAAGCATAAATGTTTATTCGTAAAAACATAGAAACATAAAAATCTACAGTACACTACAGGCTCTTCAACCCACTATGTTGTGCCAACCATGTAACCTACTGTAGAAACTGCTTAGAATTACACTACCACATAGCCCTCTGTTTTTCTAAGCTCCATGTACCTACTTAAGGGACTCTTAAAAGACCCTATTGTATCCACCTCTACCACCTTCGCTGGCAGTACATTCCACATACCAACCACTCTTTGTGTTAAAAACATACTTCTGACATGCTCCTTGACATACTCCCAAGCACTTGAAAACTATGCCCCCTCATATTAGCCATTTCAACCCTGGTAAAAAGCCTCTGACTATCCACATGATCAATGCCTCTCATCATCTTATACACCTCTATCAGGTCACCTCTCATCCTCCATTGCTCCAAAGAGAGAAGGTCAAGTTCACTCAACCTATTCTCATAAGGCATGCTCTCCAATCCAGGCAACATCCTTGTAAGTCTCCTCTGCACTCTCTCTATAGTTTCCACATCCTTCCTGTAATGAAGTGACCAGAACTGGACACAGTACTCCAACTGGGGTCTAACTAAGGTCTTATATACAGTAGCCGTAACATTACCTTATGGATCTTGAACTCAATCCCACGGTTGATGAATACCAACACACCATACGCCTTCTTAACAACACTGACAACCTGCGCAACAGCTTTGAGTGTCCAATGGACATGGACCCCAAGATCTCTCAGATCCCTCGCACCACCAAGAGTCTTACCATTGATATTATATTCTGTCTTCAAATTTGACCTACCGAAATGAACCACTTCACACTTATCTGGGTTGAACTCCATCTGCCACTTCTCAGTCCAGTTCTGCATCCTATCGATGTCACTCTGTAACCTTTGACAACCTTCCAGACTATCCACAAATACCACCCAACTTTTGTGTCATCAGCATACTTACTAACCCACATTTCTACTTCCTCATCCAGGTCATTTATAAAAATCACAAAGAAGAGGGGTCCCCAAACAGATCCCTGAGGCACTCCACTGGTCACCGACCTCCATGCAGAATATGAACCATCTACAACCACCCTTTTCCTTCTATGGGAAGCCAATTCTGGATCCACAAAGCAAGGTCTCCTTAGGTACCATGCCTCATTACTTTCTGAATGAGCCTGGCATTGGGAACCTTATCAAATGCCTTACCGAAATCCATATACACTACGTCCACTGTTTTGTTAAATCCTCAAAGAATTCAATTAGGTTCGTAAGGCATGACCTTCCCTTGACCAAACCATGCTGACTATCCCTAATCAGATTATGTCTCTCCAAATGCTCATAAATCCCACCTCTCAGGATCTTCTCCAACAACTTGCCCACCACTGAAGTAAGACTCACTGGTCTATAATTTCCTGGGTGATCTCTACTCCCTTTCTTGAACAAGGAAACAACATTTGCAACCTTCCAATCCTCTGGTGCTTCTCCCATCCCTATTGATGATGCAAAGATCATCGCCAGAGGCTCAGCAATCTCCCTCCTCATTTCCCATAGTAGCCTGAGGTATATCTCATCCAGTCCTGGCAACTTATCTAACTTAATATAAAAACAGATAGCAAAAGTTTTTATAATTGTATAAAGCAGAAGAGGGTGGCTAAAGTCAAGGTAGGTCTCTTGGAAGACAAGAAGGGGAAATTGATATTGGGTGATAAGGAAATGGATGAGGCATTGAATGATTATTTTGTGCTGATCTTCACGGCGGAGGACACGTCTAATATGCCAAAGGAGGATGCTATGGATGAAATGGGAGGGGAGCACCTCAATAAAATCACTGTAACTAAAGAGATAGTGATGAGCAAACTAGAGGGCCTGAAGGTAGATAAGTACCCTGGTCCTGATGGGATCCATCCAAGGGTGCTGAAGGAATTGGCGGAGGTTATAGTAGTCTCGTTGGTAATCTTTTATCAAAACTCTCTTGACTCTGGACAGGTCCCGGCGAATTGGAAGACAGCAAATGTCACGCCACTTTTTTTTAAAGGGTGTAGGCAAAAGAGGGGCAACTATAGGCCAGTTAGCTTAACATCTGTAGTTGGGAGAATGCTTGAAGCTGTCGTTAAGGAAGAAATAGCGAAACATTTAGAAAGGAGTGGTTCCATTAGACAGATGCAGCATGGATTCAGAAAGGGCAGGTCCTGTTTGACAAACTTACTGGAGTTCTTTGAGAACATAATGAGTGCAGTGGATAGAGGGGAACAGGTGCATGTCATATACTTGGATTTCCAGAAGGTGTTCGATAAGGTGCCGCACAAGAGACTCATGAATAAGACACGAATGCATGGAGTTGGAGGAAGTGTATTGGCATGGATAGTGGATTGGTTAACCAATAGAAAGCAGAGAGTTGGTATAAATGGGTGTTTATCCAGTTGGCAGTCAGCGGTGAGTGGGGTGCCGCAGGGGTCAATGCTGGGCCTGCAGCTGTTTACCATTTACATTGATGATTTGGAAGAGGGGGCTGAGTGTAGTGTAGCAAAATTTGCTGATGACACTAAACTGAGTGGAAAAGCAAATTGTACAGAGGATGTGGAGAGTCTGCAGAGGGATATAGATAGGTTAAGTGAGTGGGCCAAGATCTGGCAGATGGTAAATGGGAGGTCATCCACTTTGGAAGGAATAATAGAAGAGCAGATTATTATTTAAATGGTGAAAGATTGCAGCATGCTGTTGTGCAGAGGGACTTGGGAGTGCTTGTTCATGAACTGCAAAAAACTGGCTTTCAGGTACAACAGGTTATTAAGAAAGCAAACGGAACTTACATTGCCGATGAACAACAAGAACTCAAGAAATGCAGCTATGATCTGCGCAAAGTCATCAAGGCAGCAAAACAGGGACAAGATACAGACACAACTCTCCACCAACCACACACACAGCTTATGACAAGGTCTGCACACCATTACAGACTTCAAAGTGGAATTTCCAACATCGCTGCCTCTCTCCCAGACAAGCTAAATCTTTTTTATGCTTGATTCGATGTCGCCAATACTGAACCACTGAAGAGAGCCACTAATGCAACCTGCACCTTGGTCATCTCTGAGGCTGAGGTACGCAAGTGTTTACAACAAGTGGGCAGTCGCAAAGCTGCAGGACTAGATGGCATCCCAGGGTGGGTACTCAGGATGTGCGCGGCACAACTGGCAGGTGTGTTTACAGATCTCTCCCTCTCTCAGTGTAGAGTGCCCTCCTGTTTCAAAACATCCACCATTGTTCCTATACCTAAAAAGACCAAGGTAACATGTCTGAACGACTAGTGTCCTCTCACACTCACCTCAATAATAAGCAAATGCTTTGAGAGGCTGGTCAAGGACTACAAAGAATTCCTTGTGACTTGGATAGGCTGGGTGAGTGGGCAGATACTTGGCAGATGACCTTTAATGTGAATAAGTGTGAGGTTATCCACTTTGGGAGTAAGAACAGGAAGGCAGATTATTATCTGAACGGTGTAGAGTTAGGTAAGGGAGAAATACAAAGAGGTCTAGGAGTCCTTGTTCATCAGTCACTGAAGGTGAATGAGCAAGTGCAGCAGGCAGTGAAGAAGGCTAATGGAATGTTGGCCTTTATTACAAAAGGAATTGAGTACAAGAGCAAGGAAATCCTCTTGCATTTGTACAGGGCCCTGGTGAGACCACACCTGGAGTATTGTGTACAGTTTTGGTCTCCAGGGTTAAGGAAGGACATCCTGGCTGTAGAGGAAGTGCAGCGTAGATTCACAAGGTTAATTCCTGGGATGTCCGGACTGTCTTACGCAGAGAGGTTAGAGAGACTGGGCTTGTACACGCTGGAATTAAGGAGATTGAGAGGGGATCTGATTGAAACATATAAGATTATTAAGGGATTGGACAAGATAGAGGCAGGAAATATGTTCCAGATGCTGGGAGAGTCCAGTACCAGAGGGCATGGTTTAAGAATAAGGGGTAGGTCATTTAGGACAGAGTTAAGGAAAAACTTCTTCTCCCAGAGAGTTGTGGGGGTGTGGAATGCACTGCCTCAGAAGGCATGGAGGCCAATTCTTTAGATGCTTTCAAGAAGGAGCCAGATAGGTATCTTATGGATAGGGGAATCAAGGGATATGGGGACAAGGCAGGAACCGGGTATTGATAGTAGATGATCAGCCATGATCTCAGAATGGCGGTGCAGGCTCGAAAAGCCGAATGGTCTACTTCTGCACCTATTGTCTATTGTCTACATCTGCAGCATACTACCACCCACACTGGACTCACTACAAATCACCTACTAACACAACCGACTGACAGACAACACAATAGCCACGGCTCTACATACCATCCTTAAACATCTAGAGAAGAGGGATGCTTATGTGAGAATGCTGTTCTTGGACTACAGTTCATCATTCATCACCATAATTCCCTCCAGGCTTGACAAGAAGCTCAGAGACCTCGGCCTTTACCCTGCCTTGTGTAGCTGGATCCTGGACTTCCTGTCAGATTGCTGACAGGTGGTATGAGTGGGCTCCTTCACTTCTGCCCCTCTGACCCTCAACACAGGTACCCCTCAGGGCTGTGTACTAAGCCCCTCCTTTACTCCCTGTATATCCATGATTGTGTCGCCACCCACAGCTCTAATCAGCTAATTAAATTTGCTGACGACACTACACGATTGGCCTAATCTCAAACAATATCGAGGTGGCCTACAGGGAAGAAGTCATCACTCCGACACAGTGGTGTCAGGAAAACAATCTCTTCCTCAATGTCGCAAAAACAAAGGAGCTGGTTGTCAATTACAGTAGGAATGGAGACAGGCTAACCCCTACAGACATCAATGGATCTGGGGTTGAGAGGGTGAACAGCTTTAAGCTCCTCGGCACTGAGGCTCTCACGTGATCTGTGCATACCGGCTGTGTGGTGAAAAAGGCACAGCACCTGTTTCACCTCAGATGGTTGAAGAAGTTTGGTATGGGCCCCCAAATCCTAAGAACTTTCCACAGGGGCACAATTGAGAACGTCCGGACTGGCTGTATCACTGCCTGGTATGGGAATTATACTTCCCTCAATTGCAGGACAATGTGTGGTGCAGTCAGCCCAGCGCATCTGTAGATGTGAACTTCCCACTATTCAGGACATTTACAAAGACAGGTGTGTAAAAAAGGCTCTAGGACAGCTTCTTCTACCAAGCCATCAGGCTGCTTAATTCATGCTGACATAATTGTATTTCTATGTTATATTGACTGTCCTGTTGTAACTTACTCATTATTATAAATTACTATAAATTGCACATTGCACATTTAGACAGAGATGTAACATAAAGATTTTTACTCCCCATGTATATGAAGGATGCAAGTAATAAAGTCAATACAATTCAAAAGCTCTAGCACATCCTCTTTCTTAATGTCCATATACTCGAGTGTTTCAGAACGCTGTAAGGCAACCCCACGATTTCCAAGGTCCTTTTCACGGTGAAAACTGAAGCAAGTAAGTACCTTCCCTGCCTCCTCCACCTCCATGCACACGTTTCCACTGTTGCTCCTGATTGGTCATATTCTCACATGGCTCATCCTCTTGCTCTTCACATACTTGTAGAATGCCTTGGAATTTTCCTTAATCCTACTCAACAAGGCCTTCTCATGGCCCCTTCTGGCTCTCCAAATATCATTCTTGAGCTCGTTCCTGGCACCCTTGTAATTTTCTAGAGCTCTAACAGTACCTGGTTTCTTGAACCTTTCATAAGCTGTTCTTTTCTTCTTAACTAGATTTTCTACATCCTTTATACACCATTGTTCTTTTATCCTATCATCCTTTCCCTGTCTCATTAGAACATACCTATGCAGAACACCATGCAAATGTTCCCTGAACATTTGCCACATTTCTGCCATGCATTTTCCTGAGAACATCTGCTCCCAATTTAGGTTCCCAAAATTCCTGACTAATAGTATCATATTCCCCTTACCCCAATTAAATGTTTTCCCAAATTGCCTGCTCCTATCCCTCTCCAGCGCTCTGGTAAAGGAGACAGATTTGTGATCACTACCTCCAAAATGCTCTCCCACTGAAAGATCTGACACCTGACCAGGTTCATTTACCAATACCAGATCAAGTACAGTCTCTCCTCCAGCAGGCTTATCTACATACTGTGTCAGGAAACCTTCCTGAACACATCTAACAAACTCCACCCCATCTAAACCCCTTGCTCCAAGCAGAAGCCAGTCAATATCAGTGAAGTTAAAATCTCCCATCGCAACAACTCTGTTATTATTGCATCGTTCCAGAATCTGCCCCCCTATCTGCTCCTTGATGTCTCTGTTACGAATGGAGTGTCTCTCAAAACACCCAGTAGGGTTATTGCCCCCTTCCTGCTGTTTCTGCCTTCCACCCACAGAGACTCTGTAGACAATCCCTCCGTGACTTCTTCCTTTTCTGCAGCCGTGACACTATCCCTGATTAGCAGTGCCACACCCCCACCTTTTTTTGCCTCTCTCCCTGTTCTTTTTGAAACATCTAAAGTCCAGCACATTCAGCAGCCATTCCTGCCCCTGAGGCATCCAAATCTCTGTGATGGCCACATCATTATAGTTCCACGTATTGACCCACGATGTAAGTTCATCCACCTTGTAAATTATACTCCTTTGCATTAAAATAGACACATCTCAAACCATTTGGTGAAGTGCTTCTTTGCTCTATCCTTCCTCAAACTCCCTACAAGCTGTCTCTACTTGTGTACCAAATGCCCTATCTTCTGTCTCTTTACTTCGGTTCCCACTCCCCTGCAAATCTAGTTTAAACCCTCCCCAATAGCATTAGTAAACCTCACCACCAGGATATTGGTTCCCCTCTAGTTCAGATGCAACCCGTCCCACTTGTACAGGTCACTCCTTCCCCAGAAAAGGTTCAGATGATCCAAGAACTTGCAACCCTGCCCCCTGCATCATCTCCTCAGCCATTCATCTATCTGTGCTATCTTCCTGTTCTGACCTTCACTGGATCGTGGCACTGGGAGTAATCCAGAGATTACCATCTTGGAGGTCCTGCTTTCAGCCTCCTTCCTAACTCCCTAAACTTACTGCGCAGGACCTCTACCCCTCTCCTGCCTATGTCATTGATATCAGCATGTACCACGACCTCCGGCTGCTCACCCTCCCCTTCAAGAATATTCTACAACCGCTCCAAGACATCCTGGACCCTAGCACCCGGGAGGCAACACACTATCCTGGTGTCTCTTCTATTGCCACAGAATCTCCTGTCTGTCCCCCTAACTATTGAGTCCCCTAATGCTCTGCCTGAATTCACCCTACCCTTCTGAGGCTCAGAGCCGACCACAGTACTATTGGTCAGGCTGCTGCTGCCTTACCCAGATAGATCATCCCCCACAGCAGTACCCAAAGGGGTATACCTGTTGCCGAGGGGAATGGCCACTGGGGGATCCTGCACTGACTTCCTTCTCCCTTTACCTCTCTCTGTGTTTACCTATAAATTCTGCTGAATTTATTCCCTGAATTCTGCACTCTGGGTGTAATCACCTGCTCAAAAGTCATATCTATCAATTGCTCTGCCTCCCGGATGATCCTTAGTTCATCCAGATCCAGCTCCAGCTCCTTAATGCGGTTTTTCAGGAGCTGGAGTTGGCTGCACTTCCCGCAGGTGTAGTCATCAGGGAGACCATCAGTTTCCATGAATTCCCACATCCTAAAAGAGGATCATTCCACTGTCATATCTGCCTACCTACCTGCACTGTACAATGAGCAAACAAGGCCAAATCTTCTATCCTTTTTCTTTGGCGTCAGCCTCTTCTCGTTGAAGCCCCTTGAGTCAAAGCCTGATGCTCCTACTCTCACCACTGGCCTACTCCAACAATGGCTGCCCCGCTTGCCCCTTCTGTGCTTTTATTTAATTCGCAGATTCTGCTCCTGAAGCTGATTGGACCTCTGGAATGTCCGAATATCCACAAAGTTCTTCTTTTATACAATCTTTGCTAACCTGGCAAGTAAACTCCTCAAAGTGCTCTGCTCTGAATACTGATTGGACCTCTGGAATTCATTACATGTTTGTCGTTTGGCGAGTTTCTGGTTGGAGAGAGACCATAATTGTGAACTAAGTTGAGGAAGGAGTGACTATCAGTTGATCTGTGTAAGTAGTATATTGTATATAGTTTTTCTTGTTTTTCCTCACTGTACAAATATTTTCACATTTTCACACCTCATGTGAATTGTGAGCACTTAATAAAACAACCGCACCTGCTTTTGCTGCGGAGTCAGTTTCTTTTTCAAGAAATGTAGAGGCCATAAAATACCACTACATCACAATTCTTTAATGTAGTTTTCCATTCTACCATACACATTTGCTGTTCTTGTAGTCTGCTCTGTTCTAATTTAAGACCCAAGTTTCAGTTTATTAGTGGGCAAATCAACCATGTAGGGCATCACATGGCTGTGGCCAAACTGTTAGCACTGTCTACTTCACAGATAGACTCAGTGACTGTTGAAAGGGAGCAGGGACATTCATATTTATGTCCACTTCTCATTAATGTGGGCTACTTAATTAAAGTTGCTACATAATGCTCATTGATATTGTGTACTTGGATTTTCAGAAGACCTTTAACAAGATACACACATGAGGCTACTTAACAAGCTATGAGCCCATGGTATTACAGAGAAGATTCTAGCACGGATATAGCAGTGGTTGATTGGCAGGAGGCAAGGACTGGGAAAATAAAGGAGCCTTTTCTGGTTGGCTGCCAGTGACTACTGGTGTTCCACAGGGGTCTGTGTTGGGACCAATCCTTTTTAAGTCATATGTCAATGATTTGGATGATGGAATTGATTATTTTGTTGCAGAGTTTTGGAGATGCCATATAGATAGATAGAGGGACGGGTAGTTTTCAGGAAGTAGAGAGGACTTGGATAGATTAAGAGAATGTGCAAAGCAGTGGAAGATGGAATACGGTGTCGGGAAGTGTATGGTCATGCACTTCGGTAGAAGAAATGAAAGGGTTAACTATTTTCTAAATGGAGAGAAAATACAAAAAAATTGAAACACAAAGGGACTTGGGATCCTTATGTAGGATTCCCTAAAGGTTAATTTGCCGGCTGAGTCTCTGGTGAGCAAGGTAAATACAATGTTAACATTCATTTCAAGAGGACTAGAATATAAAAGCAAAGATGTGATGTTCAGACTTTATAAAGTACTGGTGAGGCCTCACTTGGAGTATTGTGGGCAGTTTTGAGCCCCTTGCCTCACGTCTTAAAGCTGGTAAGGAAGGCGGGCTCTGTCGTGGGCAAAGTACTGGAGAGTATAACATCGGTAGCAGAGCGAAGAGCGCTGAGTAGGCTACGGTCAATTATGGAAAACCCTGAACATCCTCTACATAGCACCATCCAGAGACAGAGAAGCAGTTTCAGCGACAGGTTGCTATCGATGCAATGCTCCTCAGACAGGATGAAGAGATCAATACTCCCCAATGCCATTCGGCTTTACAATTCAACCGCCAGGAGTAAGATATGTTAAAGTGCCGGGGTTAGGACTCAATGTATTTAAGTAAACTACTTAAGAACTTTTTAAAAGCTATTATTAATGCTTTTTGAGAGGGTGATTTTAGATGCATATCATATTTTTACTGAGTTAAGTATTGTATGTAATTAGTTTTGCTACAATAAGTGTATGGGACATTGGAAAAATGTTGAATTTCCCCATGGGGATGAATAAAGTATCTATCTATCTATCTATTTATCTATCTAGAAAGGATGTGCTGAAACTAGAGTGGGTTCAAAGGAGGTTTATAACAACCTGTTATATGAAAAGTGTTTGATGGCTCTGGGCCTGTATTTGCTGGAATTCAGAAGAATGAAGGGTGACCCTATTGAAACCTATCGAATGGTCAAAGGCCTTGATAGAGTGGATGTGGAAAGGATGTTTTCTATGGTGGGAGAGTCTAAGAACAGAGGACACAGCTTCAGAATAGAGGGACATCCTTTTAGAATAAGGATGAGGCAGAATTTCTTCAGCCAGAAATAAATCTGTGGAACTCATTGCCACAGGCAGATGTGGAGGCTGCCTTTATGTATATTTAAGGCAGAAGCTGATAGATTCTTGATTGGTTGGGGCATGAAGGCATATGGGTGGAAGGCAGGAGATTGGGGCTGAGAGGAAAATTGGATCAGCCATGATGAAATTAGCAGAGCAGACTCGATGGGCCAGATGGCCTAATTCTGTTCCTATATCTTATTGTTTTATGGTCTAATAAGTTTGTACTTTTATCACAGAATCATTGCCCACCTTGTCCATGCCAACTGTGATGCCTAGCTACACTATCTACATTTGCCTGCCTTAGGTCCATATCTGTACATCTTTTCTATCCAAGTACTTGCCCAAATATCTTTTAAACATTATAATTGATGTGATATCAGCACCGGACTCCGGAGCGAAGGTTCCCAAGTTTGAATCCAGTCGGGTCACTCCTGGACACGCTTTCCATCCGTGCCAGGTTGAGTGTCGAGCTCGCAACTCGGCCTTGTAAAAAAAAAACAACTGCGCCGTGAGAAGGACGTGTGGAACCACTCACAGAATCTTTCCTCCAAGACAACCACTTGAAAAGTGGTCGCCAAGGCTCTGGCAGAGTATGGCATGCACAAAAAAAGATTGTATCTGCCTCTACCAGCTCTCTCTAGCAGCTTTGTCACATGGAGTAAAGAATCTTTCTCTGAATACTGTAACTATTACACTGTAGATAACAGTGGGACATTTGATGCCTGCCATATTGCAGATGTTCATCCTTCAACAGTATCATTTCCAGTTTTGAATCTAGAAACACTAAAATTATATATCCTTGTACAGTATTTAGTTCCTCTAAAGATGCCTTAATGTTTCTCTGCTAGCAAATCACCCACCATTGTATTTGCCAATGAATTGAACTTGTAGAGTAAAAAGCTTTTATTTTGCATGTACCTCAGCTGGAGGATACTCAAAGGAAATTAGTAAAACCACTTCTTGCTTTGGGTTTGGATAGTCACATAAAAAGAGGCCAAATGGGATGGGGTGGTGGTGTGGGTGGGGGAAGGTTGGAGTTCAACTTTGTTCAATTAATCCAAGTGTTGGGTCAACTGCCATAATTCAAGTGTGATAGGATGATGGGTCTGTATTCACTGAGGGGGAAGGAAGCTAGGATCAGTAGTTAAGTGGGGTGGGGGTTACTGATTGATGTGGAAAAGTAAATAAGTTAGGTACCGGTAAGTCACTGCCATCAGAAAAGCCGCTGGTTCGAGTCGCTGCCGTTGGAGGGGCTGCTGATTTAAGTTGCTGCTGGGTCCCAGTGCTATCAAAATGTTATCAAAATTCTGAGATTTATGGATTGGACTGTAGTTCATATTGGCCTCTTTCAGTTCTATGTTTTTTTTCATGTTCTCGCCCATTCTTTCTTGCTGTGGATTGGCAGGCTGGGGGTTTAGGTTATCTGTTAGTGTTTGTGTGGGGGTGATGATTGATGGCTTTCTTTCAACTACTTGTATGGTTTTCTGTATTCTATAGCTATCTGGAGAAGAGACAAATCTCAGAGTTGTATTCTACATACCTTCTTTGATAATAAAATGAACCTATGAACCTGGGGTTTGAGTTGAATATGGGGGTGAAATGATTATTACCCGGGTTCTATAACTGAGTGCTTATTGTGACCAAGTATTTTAAGTGGTGACAAAGGTAATCCTAATCCCACAATGTGACAGTATTTCAACTGCCAACAGAATGTCTGGTGTCAGAGATTATTACATGGCTAAAGTTAAACAGATCTCAAAGGCAATGTTATTGTCCCTTTTATTTTAAATGTTTCTGCTGTATTTTCTGCTGATTCAGCGTGAAGTATTTTACTAGCATATCACAACTCAATGGTGAATTTGAGTAAAGTTTTAATACAAGAATATTCAAACCAGTTAATATTCTATTAGCCAGGCATATTAACTAGGCATAGTCATATTGAAAAAAATACAATCAAGGAAACATTCATACCTAATCTAACCATTTCAAATGCACTTAAAAATACTGTGGCAGTAAAACACCAAATATTTTACAGTTAAATATAAAACTCATTATATGAATGGATTGATCAGTTCTCTGAGTTAGTAAGACATCTTCCAGTGTGAGAATGTTTCAACTGTTTACTACATGAATAGATGTAGAACCACCCCAGCAGTGACCTTGTGAGAAAACGAGTATTTACATAGGCAGTTCCTTTGGGAGGATTGGTTCATTTTCTGGTTTCATGACACTATTTCATTCTAGATGACTAGCCCATGTTACAAATGGAATAATCAATTATATCAAGAAGCTGCCTTAACCTTATTCAAAGCGCTCCATGCAAAAATCTTCTGATGAATTTCAATTCTCAATTCCATTTTAAATCTTTTTGTATTTATTTGTGAAGAGGTTGTAAAGACCTGGCTTTAAATACAAAATTTTCCTAGCATTGGAACCCTTTTATTTCAGTGTTGAATAAATGCTGGTTTGGGGTAAGTTATGTGCATTACATGACACTAACACTGTACTTTCTTATAAAGTGACCAAAATATATGATACAGAAAATATCAGAAGGTAGGAAAGAATCTGGGTGTGTTTACAGAGCTGCTCAAATTACATAAATCCACATCAAAAGGCCACAGGAGAAATAGAAATTAGCCTCTAGGCCTCAGCTGCATGGTCAAGATCAGCTTGTATTTTCAGCTCTTTCAAACAAGAGAGTCGCCTTCGAGGTCCATCTAGCTCATTAACACAACCCTGAGACTTAAATCATTCCAGAGAAAGAATTAAATTAAACATTTAACAAGTCTGCTATTTTTTTTCATTTTCATGTTAATATTATCCTTTCTTGAATTATTCTTGCCACACTTTATCTTTACATAATTATAAAAAATTATACTAAACTTAATACTGCATATTAATATTTGTATTTCACTTTGGCAGTTCTTATTAACTCTTCTGTTTTCCTTTACTATTAAAATTATATTAATTTTTAATTAAGAAAAATAATTCCTCTAAGGGAATGAGATTCTGCACATGAAGTTAAATTTTCAGTATAGTGAGGATGGTCAGCAATAGCTATAATTTATTATTGCCATTAGAGATATCACTATTGCTGATTGTGCAATATTTTAATTATCTTTACAGCAAGAGCAGTAAGTAATTACTCTGCACTCTGGTCACAGTAATAACTAATGTGAAGGTAGTAACAGCAATGTTGAGTTGTGGGGTATTATTATTGGCAACTTGTAGATTTTCATGTTAATTCTGCATGCCAGGGTTTGCTATCAGTATTGTCATCATTAGTAGATCAGGATCAGGGCCAAACCATTTAAAATTATAAGGCCAGAAGTAGGGATGTTTGCTGATGATTGTACAATGTTTAGCACCATTTGCGACACTTCAGATAATGAAACCTTCTCTGTGGATTGTCACCTTGTTATGGTGGAGGAGCTTGTGTGGTCCTGAGATCCTGAGAGCGATGCCATTTGGAGCTGTGCTCCTAGTAGGGTCACCCATGGCGGTAAGGTGAGGGTGAGGTCCCTGACAAAGAACAATCCAACCAAGACCTCAACGGTGGAACAG
Organism: Hemitrygon akajei; assembly: GCF_048418815.1. Lineage (NCBI taxonomy): Eukaryota > Metazoa > Chordata > Chondrichthyes > Myliobatiformes > Dasyatidae > Hemitrygon > Hemitrygon akajei. The sequence goes on from NC_133141.1 coordinate 58,833,510, forward strand.
GTGGACGAAGTTACTTCGAACTCAATGGCTGTGAAGGCGGATGAAGGCTGCAACAAATCCATCAGCTCCAATCGTCGTGGTTTCCATGCCATTAGAATCAATTGGCTGATTTGTGAAGTATCGTGTGCTTCTTGGAGTGTAACATCAAGCATACGTTAAACAAATACACGCAGGGGCATCCGCTCTGTGATAGATCAACGGAATGAAGACCATCATCCTCGACCTTGAGCGATAGCCACGACGACAATAATAAAACAGCCCATATCCAGACTATATCCAGGCCTGGGTCCTCCAGGCTCCAACACTCCTCCTCCCCTGATTATAACCATATAACAATTACAGCACGGAAACAGGTCATCCCGGTCCTTCTAGTCCATGCCAAATGCTTACTCTCACCTAGTCCCACCAACCTGCACTCAGCCCATAACCCTCCATTCCTTTCCTATCCGTATACCTATCCAATTTTACTTTAAATGACAATATCGAACCTGCCTCTACCACTTATACTAGAAGCTCGTTCCACACAGCTACCACTCTCTAAGTAAAGAAGTTCCCCCTTGTGTTACCCCTAAACATTTGCCCCTTAACTCTCAACTCATGTCCTCTTGTTTGAATCTCCCCTACTCTCAATGGAAAAAGCCTATCCACGTCAACTCAATCTATCCCCCTCATTATTTTAAATACCTCTATCAAGTCCCCCCTCAACCTTCTACGCTCCAAAGAATAAAGACCTAACTTGTTCAACCTTTCCCTGTAACTTAGGTGCTGAAACCCAGGTAACATTCTGGTAAATCTTCTCTGTACTCTCTCTATTTTGTTGATATCTTTCCTATAATTCGGTGACCAGAACTGTACACAATACTCCAAATTCGGCCTTATCAATGCCTTGTACAATTTTAACATTACATCCCAACTCCTATACTCAATGCTCTGATTTATAAAGGCCAGCATACCAAAAGCTTTCTTCACCACCCTATCCACATGAGATTCCACCTTCAGGGAACTATGCACCAGTATTCCTAGATCACTCTGTTCTACTGCATTCTTCAATGCACTACCATTTACCATGTATGTCCTATTTGGATTATTCCTACCAAAATGTAGCACCTCACACTTATCAGCATTAAACTCCATCTGCCACCATTCAGCCCACTCTGCTAACTGGCCTAAATCTCTCTGCAAGCTTTGAAAACCTACTTCATTATCCACAACGCCTCCTACCTTAGTAACATCTGCATACTTACTAATCCAATTTACCACCCCATCATCCAGATCATTAATGTATATGACAAGCAACACTGGATCCAATACAGATCCCTGAGGCACACGACTAGTCACCAGCCTCCAACCTGACAAACAGTTATCCACCACTACTCTCTGGCATCTCCCATCCAGCCACTGTTGAATCCATTTTACTACTTCAATATTAATACCTAACGATTGAACCTTCCTAACTAACCTTCCGTGCGGAACCTTGTCAAAGGCCTTACTGAAGTCCATATAGACAACATTCTCTGCTTTTCCCTCGTCAACTTTCCTCGTAACCTCTTCAAAAAATTCAATAAGATTTGTCAAACATGACCTTCCACGCACAAATCCATGCTGACTATTCCTAATCAGACCCTGTCTATCCAGATAATTATATATACCATCTCTAAGAATACTTTCCATTAATTTACCCACCACTGACATCAAACTGACAGGCCTATAATTGCTAGGTTTACTCTTAGAACCCTTTTTAAACAATGGAACCACATGAGCAATATGCCAATCCTCCGGCACCATCCCTGTTTCTAATGACATTTGAAATATTTCTGTCAGAGCCCCTGCTATTTCTACACCAAGTTCCCTCAAGGTCCTCGGGAATATCCTGTCAGGACCCGGAGATTTATCCACTTTTATATTCCTTAAAAGCGCCAGTACTTCCTCCTCTTTAATTGTCATAGTTTCCATAACTTCCCTACTTGTTTCCCTTACCTTACACAATTCAATATCCTTCTCCTTAGTGAATACTAAGTTGGATTATTGAAAATAATAGTTGGATTATTTTCACCTGTGTTTCTTTTTAGTTATCAGTGCATCTGTGCCTTGTTTTGTTAGACTTTGCTCATTTTTGAGTTTACCTATCCTGCGTGTAATAACTCTTGAATCCTACCTAATGTTTTCTACGAACCAATCCTTGAGTAAAGGTTCTTCGTTCAACTTCATCCTTGTCTCTGGTCTCCTCTGTACTTGGGTCCACCTGGTCTATGTCTCCCCTTATAGTCTATGTATTAAAGATATGGAACTTTATCATAACCCTTGTTCAACCTAGCCTGGAAACTCTCTAAAGTTAAAGTCAGGAATGTGATGGGAATGGGAAGTGGAGTTAAAATGGGTAGTCACTGGGAGATCCTGCTTCTTCTGGTAGTGAGGGAGGAAGTGTAGGGGCAGATGTAGCACTTGTTCCACTCACGTACCACCCTACCAGTCTTCGAGTCTTTGTGTCCAGCACATAATTCTCTGGAACTTCCACCATCTCCAATGGGATCCCACCAACAAGCACATCTTTCCCCTCCCCCCCCCCCCCAATTTCTGCTTTCTGCAGGGATCACTCCTTACTTGACTCCCTTGTTCATTCATCCCTCCTCACTGATCTCCCTTCCTGGTACTTATCCTTGCAAGCAGAACAAATGCTACACCTCTTACCTCACTACCATTCAGGGCCCCAAACAGACCTTTCAGGTGAGGTGACATTTTACCTGTGAGTCTATTGGGGCCATCTATTGTATTCGGTGCTCCCTGTGTGGCCTCCGGTATATCAGTGAGACCTGAAGTAGATTCGGAGACCACTTCGCTAGGCTCCACCAGAAGAAGTGGGATCTCCCAGTGGCCACCCATTTTTATTCCACTTCCCATTCCCAATCCGATGTGTCTATGAGTGCAGCTTCAACAGAACTCAAGAAGCTCAACACCATACAAGACATAAACAGCCTGCTTGATAGGCACCGCATCTACAACCATTCACTTGCCCCACCATCAATGCACAAAAGCAGCAGTTTCTACCATTTACAGGATGCAATCCAGCAACTCACTAGACTCTTCAAACTCCACCTTCCAAACCCACAACATCCACCAGCCCGAAGGACAAGGGCAGCAAAAACACAGTAACACTACCACCTGGAAGATGACTACCAACCCACAAACATATCACTGTTCCTTCTCTGTCATTGGGTCAACATCCTGGAATTCTCTCAGCATTGTAAGTATACCCACACTTCAAGAACTGCACCTGTTCAAATCAGCTCTCCACCAGCTTCTCAAGGGTAACTCAGAATGAGCAATTAAATGCTGACTCAAGTTGCAAAACTCAAATGAATGAAAAATCAAACAGAAAACAAAATCCTAATTTCTACTTCAGTTGAAAGTTTCACTGGATCTTCATTATTCAGAAATATTTGGCAAAAGCCCACAAATAAGAGATCTTTGATGTTAGAATGGGTCATGTTCATGTTCATCAGACCAGAGGACATTTCTCCAAAAGGTAAGATCTTTGTCCCCATGTGCACTTGCAAATTGTAGTCTGACTTTTTTATGGCAGTTTTGGAGCAGTGGCTTCTTCCTTGCTGAGTAGCCTTTCAGGTTATGTCGATATAGGACTAATTTTATTCTGGATATAGATACTTGTCTACCTGTTTCCTCCAGCATCTTCACAAGGTCCTTTGCTGTTGTTCTGGGATTGATTTGCACTTTTTGCCCCTAAGTACGTTCATCTCTAGGAGACAGAATGCGTCTCCTTCCTGAGTGGTATGATGGCTGCGTGGTCCCATGTACTATTGTTTGTACAGATGAACGTGGTACCTTCAGGCATTTGGAAATTGCTCCCAAGGATGAACCAGACTTGTGGAGGTCCACAATTTTTTTTTCTAAGGTCTTGGCTGATTTCTTTTGATTTTGTTTGTAAACTTCTGACCCACTGGCACTGTGATATAGTCAATTAAAAGTGAAATAATTCGTCTGTAAACAATTGTTGGAAAAATTACTCATGTCATGCACAAAGTAGATGTCCTCAACATCTTGCCAAAACTATAGTTTGCTAATATGAAATCTGTGGAGTGGTTAAATAATGAGTTTTAATGACTTCAACCTAAGTATATGTAAACTCCTGACTTTAACTGTATATTAAAGTAACTTTAAATGGATTTTAAGGCATTTAATACAGATCTAAAATAATACCATTATTTAAAATTATAGGTCATGGACTTGAAGGACAATTATTGGCCATTATTTAAGATTTAGATGAACTGCTATGGAGAGAGATTTGAGATAATGGATATGCACTTGAATGGGATGAAAGAGATGTCTTTCTTAAGAGCTATAACTGTTAGCTATATGGCAAGGATGTAATGTTAAAGTTTTATAAGGTGTTGGTCAGACCACACTTTGAGTACTGTGAGCAGTTTTGGGCCCCTGATCTAAGAAAGGATGTCCTTATGAGGTGCATTTGAAGGCTCTGGGCCTGTACTCGCTGGAGTTTAGAAGAATGAGGGGAGGATCTCTTTGAAGTCTATCTAATATTGAAAGGCCGAGATAGAGTGGATGTGGAGAGGATGTTTCCCAATGGGGAATCAAGAACCAAAGGGGACAACTTCAGAATAGAAGGACATCCCTTTAGAACAGATATGAGGAGGAATTTCTTTGAGCAGATAGTGGTGAATCTGTGGAATTCATTGCCACAGACATCTGTGGAAGCCATGTCATTGGGTATACTTAGAGCAAAAGTTGATAGGTTCATGATTAGTAAAGGTGTCAAAAGTTACAGGCAGGAGATAATAAATAGAGGGATAATAAATCAGACATGATGGAATGGCAAAAAAAGACTCAATGGGCCGAACAACCTAATTCTGCTCCTATGTTATGGTCTTACATTTATTAATGTCTTTGAAAACACAATGTAAGCCTGAGAATCTAATGCTTAAACAAAGCTTTATGAGTTTAGGAAGTAGACTCAAGTATGAAACAACTTCACTAGATTAAGTGGGCAAACCTACAACAGATGAATTTCAAACCAGGACATCCAACTTAGATAAGGAAAGTATGGATCCAAATATTACTTAAGGGTGAAAATATAGACTGCACAGGTATACACAGTTCCTGTAGCTATAGTAACCATGTACAAAAATAATGATGGAAAACACTAATACTTTGATAGCTTTCCAAACTAGGGAGCACTAGGTGCTTTATTGGATGACATTTCAGGTACTCCAACTTGCCCCTCACATCACCTTTGAAATGACCCCCTCTCACTTTAAATGCATGCCCTCTGGCATTAGACATTTCAACCATTAGAAAAAGATATTGTCTATCCATGCCTCTGATAACTTTATGAAGCTCTCTCTGATCTTCCCTCAGTCTTCTTCGATCCACAGAAAGCAGCCCAAGTTTTTCCAACCTTTTGTGATGGCACATGCCCTCTAATCCAGGCAACATCCTGATAAACCTCTTCTGTACGCTCTCCGAAGCTTTGACATCCTTTCTATAATGGGGTGACCAGAACTGTATGCAATACTCCAGATGCTATCTAAAGTTTTATAAAGCTGTAACATAACTTCCTCACTTTTTAAGTCAATGCAAGGCAAGCATGCCAAATGTTTCTTAACCAAACAATCAACCTGTATAGCCACTTTCAGGAAGTTGTAAACTTAGACCCCAAGATCTTTCTGCTTACCAACACAGTTGAGGATGTTGCCTTTATCAGTGTACTGTCTCTTTGCATTTGACCTACCAAGATGCAACACTTCACATTTGGCCAGGTTAAATTCCATCTGCCATTTCTCCGCCCAGGTCTGCAACTGACCTATCTTCCAAAGTTTTCTTTGCCAGTCTTCCATGGGCAAAAATCTCTACAGATGTCATCAAAATTAACCTTTTTCCAATTTAGAATCTGAACCTGAGGACCAGTCCTATCCTTCTCCATAATTGTCTTGACACTTATAGAAATATGATCACTAGAACTAGTGTTCCCCTAACGTATCCCAAATTTCAAGGCATGTCAGTGATATTACATCTATTCTGATTCTGAGACACTTATTTCTGTCACATTCCCAGATCGAGTACTGCACCCTCTCTGATTGAGATCTCTATATATTTGTGAAGGAAATTTTCCTGAACACATTTGACAAATTCCATCCCATCCAGTCCTTTTAAAGAATGGGAATCCCAGTCAATGTGCACAAAGTAAAAATCACCTACTTTCACAACATTATTTTTCTTGCAACTGCCTGCTACCTCCTCTAATGACCACAACATCATAATTCTATGTCCTTATCCATGCTGTAAGTTCATCTGCCTTACCTACAATACTCCTTGCATTAAAATGAACACAACTCAGAACTTTAATCCCATCATTCTCAACCTTTCAGTTTCAATATTTGAATGTAGGCTTAACATCTTTCCCCACTTGCTGACATGCCACTTTGGTTCCCACCCTATTGCAACTTTAATTTAAACTCCCTAGAAAAGCACCAGCAAACCTTCTTGCAAGGATATTGGTCCTCCTCCAGTTCAGGTGCAAACCATCTCAATTGTACAAGTCCAAACTTCCCTGGAAGAAAGTCCATTGATCCAAAAGTCTGCGGCTCTCCCTCTTGCACTACCTCCTTCGCCACATATTATCACATATGATCTTCCTTCTTCTGGCCTCACTTTCATATGGTATGGATAGCTATCCTGAGATATCATTCTGGAGTTCCTGACCATTAACTTAGCACATAACTCCCTGAACTCACTTTGCAAGACCTCATCACCCTTTTCTGCCTATGCCTTTGGTAAAGACACTGCTCACTCTTCCACTTAAGAATCCTATTGACTGAATCCAAGAGATCTATAACTTTGACACCTGGGAAGCAACATACCATCTAGCAGTCTTGTTGTTGACCACAGTATCCCCTCACCAATGAATCCCCTATCACTACTGCTGCCTCATCTCATCACTTCCTTTCTGAGCTACAGAAGCAGACTCAGTGCCAGAGACCCAACTCTGGTTGCTTTCCTCTGCTAGGACCTACCTCCCAAAAGGATCCAAAACTTGTTATTGAGAGGAATAGCCACAGGGCTACTCTGCACTAAATTCCTATTCTATTTCGCTCTCCCTATGAGCACTAAGATACCTGCATCCTGCAACTTAGGAGTAACTGCCTCCCTGTAACTCTCATCAAACAACCCCTCTGTATCCTGAATGATCCATAGGTCATCCAATCCAGCTCCAATTCCCTAAAGCAGTTTGTAAGAGGCTGCAGCTGGATGCACTTCTTGCAGATATGGTCACCAGGGATAGTGGAATTCTCACTGAATTCCCACAATATGTAAGAGGAGCACAACACTGCCCTGCATTCAATTCCCACTGCTCTATCTTTGCAAACACAGAAAGAAAGAGAGGTTCATGGAAACCTCAAATTAGCCTCCACCACTTCCTGCCAAAACTTCGACTCCCCACTCCTCAGTGTCAAGTTCTCTGAGGATCTAACCTGGTCCCAACATATCAATGTAGTCATAAAGAAGGCAAGACAGCGGCTATACTTTATTAGGAGTTTGAAGAGATTTGGCATGTCAACAAATACACTCAAAAACTTCCATAGTTGTACTGTAGAGAGCATTCTGACAGGCTGCATCACTGTCTAGTATGGAGGGGCTACTGCACAGGACTGAAAGAAGCTGCAGAGGGTTGTAAATCTAGTCAGCTCCATCTTGGGCACTAACCTACAAAGTACCCAGGACACCTTTAGGGACCTCCAGCACCCAGGGCATGCCCTTTTCTCACTGTCACCATCAGGTAGGAGATACAGAAGCCTGAAGACACACACTCAGCTATTCAAGAACAGTTTCTTCCCCTCTGCCATCCGATTCCTAAATGGACATTGAACCCTTGGACACCACCTCATGTTCTTTTAATATACAGTATTTCTGTTTTTGCATATTTTTAAAAATCTATTCAATATATGTAATTGATTAACTTGTTTATTTATTGTTATGTTTTTTTCTCTGCTAGATTATGTATTGCATTGAACTGCTGCTGCTAAGTTAACAAATTTCACATCACATGCTGGTGATAATAAACCTGATTCTGATTCTGATTCTGACCTTGTCCTTCCACAATATGGTCACTCCCACAATGGATAATCCACTTAAGCCTGACTTCTTTTCATTGGCCCTTGCCGATTACCTAATTATCTCATCAATTTACAACTAACAATTCAGTTATGCCTCTTTTTGGAGTCCTGCTACCTGAAACAGAGCAGAAAGAAATTTTCAAATTATGAGTAGTATAGATAGGCTACATGCAATCAGGTTTTTTCCACTGAGGTTGAGTGAGACTAATACTAGACATCATGGTAAAAGATGAAAGATGATATATTTATGGGGAACTTTTTCACTCAGAGGGTGGTGATAGTGTGAAACAACTGCCAGTGGAAATGGTGGATGTGCATTTGATTGCAGTATTTAAGGGAAGTTTGGATGAGCACATGGATTGGAGAAATATGGAGAGCAATGGACAAAGGGCAGGTCAATGGAACTAGGCAGATTAACAGTTTGATTCTGATTCCTGTTGAAGGATCTCAGCCGAAATGTAAACTGTACACTTTTCCACAGATACTGCCTGGCCTGCTGAGTTCCTCCAGCATTTTGTGAGTATTACTTTGATTTCCAGCATCTGCAGATTTTCTCTTGTTTGAGGATAATAGTTTGGCATGAACTAGATATAGAAACATAGAAAACCGACAGCACAATACAGGCCCTTCGGCCCACAAAGCTATGCCGAACATGTCCTTACCTCAGAAATTACCTAGGATTACCCATAGCCCTCTATTTTTCTAAGCTCCATGTACCTGTCCAGGAATCTCTTAAAAGACTCTATCGTATATGGTATATGGAGGAATTTAAGGTGGAAGGTTATATGGGAGGCAGGGTTTAAGGGTCGGCACAACATTGTGGGCCGAATGGCCTGTACTGTGCTGTATTGTTCTTTGTATTCGCCTCCACCACCATTGCCGGTAGCCCATTCCATGCACTCGCCACTCTCTGCATAAAAAACTTACCCCTGAAATCTCCTCTGTACCTACTTCCAAGCACCTTAAAACTGTGTCCTCTCATGCTAGCCATTTCAGCCCCGGGAAAAAACATCTGACTATGTTATGGTCTGGTCCGCAGCCCGCATTCCGGGTCTTGATCCGGCGCACGGACTCCGGACTCCGGGTCTTGCAGCCCTCCCTCCTGTCACCCTTAAGCCGAATAGGATCATCTTGGCTTAAGAAGGTGCACCTGTTGCCTATCAGCTGGCAGTTGCATAAAAGGGACTCCAGGACCGAGCTTAGTTTGGGGGGTGGTGATCTGAATCGGTTTTGTTCAGTTTGCTGGTTGGCTTGTACGAGCTGGTTTGCCATGTTCTGAGGTGTTTCATCTGATCGGCTCTGTTTGTTCTGGTTGTCCTGGCTTGGAGGGCCCATGGCTTCATCCCCAAGTTCTGTGAGTCAGCCTTGGAGTCACCCCGGACCAAGTTCCCTCCCGATCCCTTGCCTCCATCAGGTAGCAGGCTGGACTGCCATTGCCCGGTGGGGGGGACTCTGTCACCTTCCTATCCCTCACCTCTGATGGGTTGTGCCTGCTACCTGCCCAGGTGTCCTGTGTCTTGCCCGGGCCTCTGTGTTCCTGCCTGAGAGGCGGCCCTGCCCAGGAGTTATGCGGCTGCCCAGGGGGCTCTCCTGCTCAGCCACGGACTCCAAGACCCAGCCTAGCCACAGACTCCAGGATCCAGCCTAGCCACGAACTCTCTCTGAACCTCAGGATTACCTAACATGCCCTGGTCTCCCCATCTGGTTCTATCCTTTAGTTATTCCTGTCCTGCCCCTAGTACTTCAGTGCCTGCGTCCTGCACTTGGGTCCAGCCTCCTGTCCCCATGTGACAGACTATCCACATGATCAATGTCTCTTATCATCTTGTACACCTCTATCTGGTCATCTCTCATCTTCCATCACTCCAAGGAGGAAAGGCCGAGTTCACTCAACCTATTCTCATATGGCATGCTCCCCAATCCAGGCAATATCCTTGTAAGTCTCCTCTGCACCCTTTCTATGGTTTCCACATCCTTCCTGTAGTGAGGCAACCAGAACTGAGCACAGTACTCCAAGTGGGGTCTGACCAGGGTCCTTCATAGCTGCAACATTACCTCTTGGCTCCTAAACTCAATCATACTATTGATGAAGGCCAATACACCGTATGCCTTCTTAACCACAGAGTCAACCTGCGCAGTAGCTTTGTGTGTCCTATGGACTCGGACCCCAAGATCCCTCTGATCCTCCACACTTCCAAGAATCTTACCATTAATACTCTATTCCGCCATCAGATTTGACCTACCAAAATGAACCACTCACACTTATCTGGGTTGAACTCCATCTGCCATCTCTCAGCCCAGTTTTCCATCCTAACAATGTCCCACTGTAACCTCTGACAGCCCTCCACACTATCCACAACACCTCCAACCTTTGTGTCATCAGCAAAATTACTAACCCATCCCTCCACTTCCTCATAATAGATGGAGTGGACAGCCAGCGCCTCTTCCCCAGGGCACCGCTGCTTAATACAAGAGGACATGGCTTTAAGGTAAGGGGAGGGAAGTTGGAGGGGGATATTAGAGGAAGGTTTTTTACTCAGAGTGGTTGGTGCATGGAATGCACTGCCTGAGTCAGTGGTGGAGGCAGATACACTAGTGAAATTTAAGAGACTATTAGACAGGCATATGGAGGAATTTAAGGTGGGGGGGAATATATGGGAGGCAGGGTTTAAGGGTTGGCACAACATTGTGGGCTGAAGGGCCTGTACTGTGTTGTACAGTGTTCTATGTTCATCCAGGTCATTTATAAAATTCACGAAGAGTAAGGGTCCCAGAACAGATCCCTGAGGCACTCCACTGGTGACTGACCTCCATGCAGAATATGACCTGTCTACAACCATTCTTTGCCTTCTGTGGACAAGCCAGTTCTGGATCCACAAAGCAATGTCCCTTTGGATCCCATGAAAATTCCATAAAATCTCTTTAGAAAGTAGTGTACACTTTTATTTCTTCTACCAAAGAGCATGAACAGATACTTCCCAACACTGTATTCCATTTGACACTTCTTTGCCCATATTCTCCTCATGTCTAAGTCCTCCTGCTTCCTCAACACTACCTGCCCCTCCACCTATCTTTGTATTGTGTGCAAACTTTGCACCAAAGCCACCATCGAAATCATTGAAATAACTTAAAAAGAAGCGATCATTGTGGAACACCACTAGTCACTGGCAGACAACCAGAAAAGGCTCCATTTATTCCCACTCTTTGCACCCTGCCAATCAGCCAATGCTCTATCCATGCTAATACAGTAACTTTCCTGTAATACCAGGCATTTACCCACTGGGAGTCTTTGCTTACACGATCCATGGGAGGCTCATTTACTGCACCGTTACTACCTCAGAAGTGGCACCAAAGGTGGGAAACAAAGAAATATAATGTTTTGTGTTTCGTGAAGACCTAGTTGATGGAGGAGATACTGGATCACACCATCGAGCCCTCTAGGTTCTCCCTGTTCCAAGCGGAGAGGGAAGAGTAAAGGAGGAGGGGTGTGCTTCATGGCCAATAATGCTTGGTGTAACCCCCAGAATGTGCATGCACTCAAATCCTTTTGTTCCCTATATCTGGAATACCTTGTGCTGCTGTGTAGACCTTCCTGGCTGCCTAGGGAGTTCATGGCTGTTATTATCACAACTGTGTATATTCTGCCACAGGCTGATACTGATCTGACATGAAGGAACTGTACGAGACCATCAGCATCCTGGAGACTGCACAACCGGAGACTGCTTTCATTGTTGCCGGTGACTTTAATCGAGCATTGCTGACTAAAATCTCTCAAGTTTTGTCAACACATCCAGGTGAGCACACAGGAGATAGCATACTTGCCCACAGCTACTCTCCCTTCCACAATGCTAACAAAACGCTCCTCCATCCACTGCTTGGGAAGTCTGATCACTTCTCTATCCTGCTTCTCCCTGTGTACAAGATACAAGAGGCAGCCATTGTTAAAACCTTCCACTGTTGATCTAACCAATCAGTCTCCATGCTACAGGACTGCTTTGATGATGACAGCTGGAATGTCTTCCATGATAAGGATGTTTCCACATTCACAGAAAGGGTCACAAGCTTCATCCTGAAGAGCATCAAGAACATTGTCCCCCAAAAATTAGTCAGGGTCTATCCAAACCAGAAACCCTGGTGGTTACTGGCAGCAAGACAGAGCTTTCACTGCTGGTAACCACCAGGGACTCAGGAATTGCAGCTATGATCTATACAAAGTCATCAAGGCGCGAAACAACTGCCTTGACAGCAAAACAGGGACAAGATCAAGACACAACTTTCCACCAACAACACATGCAGCTTATGGCAAGGTCTGCACACTATTACAGACTTCAAAGCTAAACACAGTGCTGTTTCCAACATCACTGCCTCTCTCCCAGATGAGTTAAACCTTTTTTATGCTTGATTCGATGTTGCCAACACTGAACCCCTGAGGACAGCCACCAAAGTGACCTGCACCTTGGTCATCTCTGAGGCTGAAGTACACAGGTGCTTTCAACAAATGGGCAGCCGCAAGGCTGCAGGACTAGATGGCATCCTAGGGTGGGTACCAGGATGTGCGCGGCACAACTGGCAGGTGTGTTTACAGACACTTTTAATCTCTCCCTCTCCCAGTGTAGAGTGCCCTCTTGCTTTAAAACATCCACCATTGTCCCTGTAAAAGACCAACGTAACATGTCTGAATGACGGGCGTCATGTCACACTCACCTCAATAATAAGCAAATGCTTTGAGAGGCTGGTCAATGACTACATCTGCAGCGTGCTACCACCCACACTGGACCCCCGACAATTCACCTACCAATACAACCAATTGACAGACGTCGCAATAGCCACTGCTCTACATACTATGCTTACACATCTGGAGAAGAAGGATGTTTATGTGAGAATGCTGTTCTTGGTTCAGCATTCAACACCATAATTCCCTCCAGGCTTGATAAGAAGCACAGAGACCTCAGCCTTGTGCAGCTGGATCCTGGACTTCCTGTCAGATCGCCAACAGGTGGTAAGAGTGGGCTCCCTCACCTCCACCCCTCTGACTCTCAACACAGGAGCCCCCCCAGGAGCTCCTGTACTCTCTGTACACCCATGACTGTGTTGCCACCCACAGCTCCAACCTGCTAATTAAATTTGCTGACGATACTACATTGATTGGCCTTATCTCAAATAATAAGGAGACAGCCTACAGAGAAGAAGTCATCATCCTGACACAGTGGTGTCAAGAAAACAACCTCTCCCTCAATGTCGCAAAAACAAAGGAGCTGGTTGTGGACTACAGTAGGAATGGAGACAGGCTAACCCCATTGACATCAATGTAGCTAGGGTTGAGAGGGTAAACAGCTTTAAATTCCTTGGCATCCACATCACCGAGGACCTCACATGGTCTGTACACACCAGCTGTGTGATGAAAAAGGCACAACAGCGCCTCTTTCATCTCAGACGGTTGCGGAAGTTTGGTATGGGCCCCCAAATCATAAGAGCTTCCTATAGGGGCATGATTGAGAGCATCCTGACTGGCTGAATCACTGCCTGGTATGGGAACTATACTTCCCTCAATTGCAGGCTCTGTAGAGAGTGGTACGGACAGCCCAGCACATCTGTAGATGTGAACTTCCCACTTTTCAAGACATTTACAAAGACAGGTGCATAAAAAGGGCCCGAAGGATTATTGGGGATCCAAGTCACCCCAACCACAACCTATTCCAGCTGCTACCATCCAGGAAATGATACCACAGAATAAAAGCCAGGGCCAACAGGCTCCATGACAGCTTCTTCCACCATGCCATCAGACTGATTAATTCACGCTGACACAATTGTATTTCTAAGCTATATTGACTGTCCTGTTGTACATACTATTTATTACAAATTACTATAATTTGTATATTCCACATTCAGACGAAGATGTAATGTAAAGATTTTGACTCCTCGTGTATGTGAAGGATTTAAGAAATAAAGTCAATTCAATTCAATGTATGTCACCTTGTCAAAGGCCTTCTGAAAATCCAAGTACACAACATCTACCAATTCTCCTTTGACTCTGCTGCTTGATATTTCTTCAAAGAATACCAACAGATTTGTCAGGGTGATGTTATCATGTGCCTCTATGTACCTCAAAATCAAATCCTTAATAATTGATTCCAACATCTCCCAACCACTGAGATCAGGCTAACTAACCTATAATTTTATGTCTTCTGTCTCTCTCCCTTCTTGAAGAGTGGAGTGATATTTGCAATTTTACAGTCCTCTGGAACCATGCCAGAATCTAGTGATGTTTGAATTATCATTACTAATGCCTCCACAATCTCTTCAGCTACCTCTATCAGAACCTTGAGGAATAGGCCATCTGGTTCAGGTGATTTACCTACTTTCAGACCTTTCAGTTTCCCAAGCACATTCTTCCTAGTGATGGCAACTGCACTCACTTCTGCCCTTAACACTCTCAAACATTCACCATACTGCTAGTGTCTTCCACAGTAAAGATTGATGCAAAATACTTATTCAGTTCATCTGCTATTTCCTTGTCATCTTCATGTTATGAAAGATGTACGTAATAAAGTCAATTCAATTCAATACTACCTCTCCAGCATCATTTTCCAGCAGTCCAATATCTAATCTTGCCTGTTTTCCTCTTTATATATCTGAAGAAACGGGTATCTTCGTTAATATTATTGGCTAGCTTACCTTCATATTCCATGTTTTCTCTCTTTATGACATTTTTAGTTGCTTTCTGTTGGTTTTTAAAAGCTTCCCAATCCTCTAACTTCCCACTAATTATGTCCTCTTTTTGGCTTTTATATTTGCTTTGACCTCCTTTGTCAGCCACGGTTACGTCATCCTGTCTTTAGAATGTTTCTTCTTCTTTGGGATGTATCTATCCTGTGCCTTCCGAATTGCTACCAGAAATTCCAGCCATTGTTGGTCTGCTGTCATCCCTGGCAGTGTCCCCTTCTAATCAATTTTGGCCAGCTCCTCTCTCATGCCTCTGAAATTCCCTTTACTCCACTGTAAAACTAATACATGACTTTAGCTTCTCCTTCTCAAATGTCAGGGTGAATTTGATCATATTGTGATCATTTACTCCTAAGGGTTCTTTTACCTTAAACTCTCTAATCAATTCTGGTTCATTGCACAGCACCCAATCCAGAATAGCTGATCCTCTGGTGGGCTCAACCATGAGCTGCTCTAAAAAGCCATCTCGTAGGCACTCTAGAAATCTCCTCTCTTGGAATTCAACACCAACCAGATTTTCTCAATCTACCTGCATATTGAAATCCCCCATGACTATTATAACATTGCCCTTTGACATGCTTTTTCTTTCTCCTGTTGTCATTTGTAACCTACATTTTGCTACTGTTCAGAGGCCTGTAGATAACTCCTGTCAGGGTCTTTTTCCCCTTGAAGTTTCTTAGTTCTACCCACAAGGATTCTACACCTTCTGATCCTATGTTCCCTCAAAGGATTTGATTCATTTTTTACCAACAGAGCCACCCCACCCTCTCTGCCTACCTGCCTGTCCTTTCAATACAATGTATATCCTTGGGTGTTAAGCCTCAAGCTATAAATCTTTTTTCAGCCCACAATATCATATCTGCCAATCTCTAACTGTGCTACTTTATTTTGTATACTGTACTGCATGCATTCAAATATAACAGCTTCAGTCCTGTATTCATCACCCTTTTCGATTTTGTCCCCGGTTTACATTGCAACTCATCCCATTGACTGCAATTTTGCCCCATCATCTGCCTGACCTTGCTAGCAGTCTCACTACACATTGCCTCTGTTTGTAAACCAACTACCCAAACCTCGGGCCTATCACTCCGGTTCCCATTGCCCTCTCAAATTAGTTTAAACTCACCCAAACAACTTCAGTCAACCTACCCACAGGGATATTGGTTCCCCTCGGGTTCAGGTGTAACCTATCCCTTTTGTACAGGTTATACCTACCTCCAGAAGAAATCCCAATCATCCAGAAATCTGAAACCCTTCTCCTGATCCAAGACATTCCTGACCCTGGCACCGGGAAGGCAACATACCATACCGGTCGGTGTCTCTATCACGGCTACAGAATCTTGTCTCTGTTCCTCTGACTATGGAAGCTCCTATCAACACTGCAGTCCTCTTCACTTCTCTTCTCTTCTTCCTCAGTGTCAACTCAGGGTCACTGTGGCTCCCCCAGTAGGTCATCCCCTTCAACAGTATTCAAAATGGTATACTTAATTTATACAGTGCAGAATAGGCCCTTACAGCCCTTTGAGCTGCGGCAATAATCTCAGCCTAATATCTCAGCCTAATCATGGGACAATTTACAATGACCAATTAACCTACCAAACCAGTAGGTCTTTGGACTGTGGGAGGAAACCAGGGCACCTGGAGAAAACCCACATGATTAGGGGGAAAAACGTACAAACTGTTTACAGACACTGGCGGGAATTGAACCCGGGTTGCCTGCACTGTGAAGTGTTGTGCTAACCACTATACTACTGTGCTGCCCTGAAAGACTTCAGGAAAGGAATGGGTTAAATTGCAAAGACAGTAGAGGTAAAGACTGTGGTATTGTTCTATAAGATTGGCTAACTGTTGCCTTGACGTCGCACGTGATGAAGACCATGGAGTGGCTGATAATACAGAATCTGAGGCCACAAACCAGGCACGCCCAGGATCCTCTTCAGTTTGCGTATAAGGAGAAGGTGGGAGTGGAGGATGCTATCACGTATTTGCTGCACAAATCACTCTCTCACCTAGATGGGGTCAGTTGTGCTGTGAGGATTACATTCCTTGACTTCTCTAGTTCCTTTAACACCATCCAGCCCAAGATCTTAAGGCACAAACTAACGGAGATGGGAGTAGACTCTCACATGGTGGATTGGATAGTGGACTACTTGACAGATAGACCTCAGTATGTGCGGTTGGGAGACTGTAGGTCTGACACGGTGGTCAGCAGCACAGGAGCGCCGCAGGGAACCGTACTCTCTCCGGTCCTGTTCACCCTGTACACATCAGACTTCCAATATAACTCGGAGTCCTGCCATGTGCAGAAGTTCGCTGATGACACGGCCATAGTGGGGTGTGTCAGGAATGGACAGGAGGATGAGTATAGGAAACTGATACAGGACTTTGTGATATGGTGCAACTCAAACTACCTGCGTCTCAATATCACCAAGACCAAGGAGATGGTGGTGGACTTTAGGAGATCTAGGCCTCATATGGAGCCAGTGATCATTAATGGAGAATGTGTGGAGCAGGTTAAGACCTACAAGTATCTGGGAGTACAGTTAGACGAGAAGCTAGACTGGACTGCCAACACAGATGCCTTGTGCAGGAAGGCACAGAGTCGACTGTACTTCCTTAGAAGGTTGGCGTCATTCAATGTCTGTAGTGAGATGCTGAAGATGTTCTATAGGTCAGTTGTGGAGAGCGCCCTCTTCTTTGTGGTGGCGTGTTGGGGAGGAAGCATTAAGAAGAGGGACGCCTCACGTCTTAATAAGCTGGTAAGGAAGGCAGGCTCTGTCGTGGGCAAAGTACTGGAGAGTTTAACATCGGTAGCTGAGCGAAGGGCGCTGAGTAGGCTACGGTCAATTATGGAAAACTCTGAACATCCTCTACATAGCACCATCCAGAGACAGAGAAGCAGTTTCAGCGACAGGTTACTATCGATGCAATGCTCCTCAGACAGGATGAAGAGGTCAATACTCCCCAATGCCATTCGGCTTTACAATTCAACCGCCAGGACTTAAGAACTTTTTTTAAAAGCTATTATTAATGCTTTTTGAGATAGTGATTTTAGATGCATATCATTTTTTTTTTTACTGAGTTAAGTATTGTATGTAATTAGTTTTGCTACAACAAGTGTATGGGACATTGGAAAAAAAGTTGAATTTCCCCATGGGGATGAATAAAGTATCTATCTATCTATCTATCTATCTAATACAACTCCCCATTAATACAGCACGTCAGTGAAAATGCCCTGCAATGAAGAGTGGGCCACTACTGTACTCTGAGACATCTATTCACATTTGCTAAAAATCGAGAGCTGCAAAATAATTTGTTGTGTAATATGTGTACAGTCCCAAAAGAATAACATTGGTATTGCTGTGAGTGTTGCCTCTGCAGATAATCATTGGTTAATTTCAAATCAGTATTATATGCACATAAACTTGACAAGTTTCTGCTTCATAGTAATGCTAATATTGATACGCACAGTTAAATGGACAGTCAATTGGTGATTTAAGTTCTTATCTTACTGAACCAGTTAGCTGAGTGTTTGAAAACCAAACTGTAGTTCTGTTGATGCAGATGTGACCTCTACACACTGGCAAGTACAACGACAGTCTGTTCCTGTTGTGCACAGTGATAATGCAGATTGGCTTCAAATACTGGTCATGAGTCATATGCTGAAGCATTTCTGTGCATTTTATCACAATTGAAAAAAATACGGGAATCATCTGAAAGACCATGCACATTCAATGTATTTGTAATTTCATTTTGACTTATCTCATGCCCCTGGCTCAGAAAGTCTTTAGTTCAAGTTCCATTCTGGAGATTTAACCGCAAGTTCTGAAAAAGTCATTGGCCAAAAATATTAGCACTTGTTTCTCCCTCCAAAAGTTCTGCCTGACCTCTGAGTGACTTTTGTTTCATTTTTACAAAATCAGGAGTATCTTGCTTTATATTGCTTTCTTCAGCAACTCTTAACTGGGCAGTTTAATGCAGGACTGAATCTTTCAAGCAGCATCACCATAGATCGCATTAGGGAACTGGAGTAGGAGCTGGATGACCTCTGGATCATTCGGGAGAATGAGCAGTTTGTAGATAGTAGCTACAGGGAGGTAGTTACACCAAAGGAGCAGCGCACAGGTAATTGGGGTACCGTCAGGCGAGGGAAGTGGAAAGGGCAGGCAAAGCAGGGCTCCCCATGGCCATTTCCCTCAACAAGTACACCGATTTGGATACTGTTGGGGGGATGACTTAAGTGGGACAAGCTGCGGCAGCCAAATCTCTGGCACCAAGTCTGGTTCTGCAGTGCAGAAGGGAGGTAGGAAAAAGAGGAGAGCTCTTGTTAGACGACTCGATAGTTAGAGGTACAGACAGTAGGTTCTGTGGTCGTGACAGAGACTCCCGGATGGTTTGTTGCCTCCCGGGTGCCAGGGTCAGGGATGTCTCTGATCACATGCACAGCATTCTGAAATGGGAGAGTGATCAGCCAGATGTCATGGTACACATATGTACCAATGACGTAGGAAGAAAGAGTGAGGAGGTCCAGAAGAGTGAGTATAGAGAGCTTGCTAGGAAGTGAAAAAGCAGGACCTTGAGGGTGGTAATCTCAGGATTGCTGCCTGTGCCACGTGCCAGTGAGGGTAAGAATAGGATGCTCTGGAGGATGAACACATGGCTGAGGAACTGGTGTACGGGGCAGGGTTTCAGATTTCAGGATCATTGGGACCTCTTCAGGGGCAGGTGGGACCTGTACAAGAGAGACGGGTTACACATGAACTACAGGGGGACCAATATACTTGCAGGGAGGTTTGCTAGTGTTATTGGGGAGGGTTTAAACTAGATTTGCAGGGGGATGGGAACCAGAGTGCCAGAGTAGATAGTGGAGCGGGAGTGAAAATAAATGATGTTAAAGTCACAAATAGAAGGGTTGTGTGTGGTGGTAATAATCTTCTGAGGTGTGTCTATTTCAATGCGAGGAGTATTGTGGGGAAGGTAGACGAGCTGAGGGCGTGGGTTGACACGTGGAATTATGACATTGTAGCCATTACTGAAACTTGGTTACAGGAGGGGCCGGACTGGCAGCTTAATGTTCCAGGGTTCCATTGTTTCAGACGTGATAGAGGCTGAGGGATGAAGGGTGGGGGGGGATGGCATTGCTAGTCAGGGAAAATGTTACAGCAGTGCTCAGGCAGGACAGATTAGAGGGCTTGTCTACTGAGGCCATATGGGCAGAGCTGAGAAACAGGAAAGGTATGACCACATTAATGGGGTTGTATTATAGACCACCCAATAGTCAGCGAGAATTGGAGGAGCAAATCTGCAGAGAGATAGCAGACAACTGCAGGAAACATAAAGTTGTGATAGTAGGGGATTTTAATTCTCCACGTATTGATTGGGATTCCCATACTGTTAAAGGTCTAGAGGGGTTAGAGTTTGTAAAGGAAAGTTTTCAAAATCAATATATTGTGACAGGGACGTGGCAGGAAAATGAACCCAAGTGCAGGACTCCGATGCAGAAGCAGGATCAGGAGGCAGAATCTCTGTAGCAAGTGTAGAATCAGGACCAGGCTCAGTCAGGACCTGGGGGCGGGGGGGGGGGGGGGGGGGGGGAGGAGGAGGAGGAGGAGGAGAGAGAGAATGAGAATAAAAAACATGTATAGGTAACAGGGAGCAAATAAGGTGCTTGAGGAGTATAAAAAGTGCAAGAAAATACTTAAGAAAGAAATCAGGAGGGCTAAAAGAAGACATGAGGTTGCTTTGGCAGTCAAGGTGAAGGATAACCCTAACAGCTTCTACAGGTATATTAAGAGCAAAAGGATAGTGAGGGATAAAATTGGTCCTCTTGAAGATCAGAGTGGTCGGCTATGTATGGAGCCAAAAGAAATAGGGGAGATCTTAAATGGTGTTTTTGCATCTGTATTTACTAAGGAAACTGGCATGGTGTCAATGGAAATAAGGCAAACAAGTAGTGAGGTCATGAAACCTATACAGATTGAAGAGGAGGAGGTGCTTGCTATCTTGAGGCAAATAAGAGTTGATAAATCCCCAGGACCGGACAGGGTATTCCCTTGGACCTTGAAGGAGACTAGTGTTAAAATTGCAGGGGCCCTGGCAGATATATTTAAAATGTCGGTATCTACGGGTGAGGTGCTGGAGGATTGGAGGATAGCTCATGTTGTTCCATTGTTTAAAAAAGGCTCTAAAAGTAATCCAGGAAATTATAGGCCGGTAAGTTTGACGACGGTAGTAGGTAAATTATTGGAAGGAGTACTAAGAGATAGGATCTACGAGTATTTAGATAGACAGGGACTTATTAGGGAGAGTCAACATGGCTGTGTGTGGTAGGTCTTGTTTAACAAATCTATTAGAGTTTTTCGAGGAGGTTCCCAGGAAAGTGGATGAAGGGAAGGCAGTGGATGTTGTCTACATGGACTTTAGTAAGGCCTTTGACAAGGTCCCGCATGGGAGGTTAGTTAGGAAGATTCAGTCGCTATGTATATATGGTGAGGTAGTAAATTGGATTAGACATTGGCTCAATGGGAGAAGCCAGAGAGTGGTAGTGGAGGATTGCTTCTCTGAGTGGAGGCCTGTGACTAGTGGTGTGCAACAGGGATCAGTTCTGGGTCCATTGTTATTTGTCATCTATATCAATGATCTGGGTGATAATGTGGTAAACTGGATCAGCAAATTTGCTGATGATACAAAGATTGGAGGTGTAGTGGACAGTGAAGGGAATTTTCAAAGCTTGAAGAGGGATTTGGACCAGCTGGAAAAATGGGCTGAAAAATGGCAGATGGAGTTTAATACAGACAAGTGTGAGGTTTTGCACTTTGGAAGGACAAACCAAGGTAGAGCATACAAGGTAAATGGTAGGGCACTGAGGAGTGCAGTAGAACAGAGGGATCTAGGAACACAGATACAAAATTCCCTAAAAGTGGTGTCACAGGTAGATAGGGTCATAAAGAGAGCTTTTGGTACATTGGGCTTTATAAATCAAAGCATTGAGTACAAGAATTGGAATGTTATGTTGAGGTTGTATAAGGCATTGGTGAGGCCGAATTTGGAGTATTGTGTGCAGTTTTGGTCACCGAATTACAGGAATGATGTTAATAAGGTTGAAGGTGTGCAGAGAAGGTTTACAAGGATGTTGCCGAGACTTGAGAAACTGAGTTACAGAGAAAGGTTGAATAGGTTAGGACTTTATTCCCTGGAGTGTAGAAGAATGAGGGGAGATTCTATAGAGACAATAGATAATAGGTGCAGGAGTAGGCCATTTGGCCCTTCGATCTGGCACCGCCATTCACTGTGATCATGGCTGATCATCCTCGATCAGTACCCCATTCCTGCCTTCTCCCCATAGCCCTTGACTCCGCTATCTTTAAGAGCTCTATCTAACTCTTTCTTGAAAGCATCCAGAGAACTGGCCTCCACTGCC
This sequence comes from Hemitrygon akajei, assembly GCF_048418815.1. Lineage (NCBI taxonomy): Eukaryota > Metazoa > Chordata > Chondrichthyes > Myliobatiformes > Dasyatidae > Hemitrygon > Hemitrygon akajei. The sequence goes on from NC_133141.1 coordinate 58,855,800, forward strand.
TTCTGAGGCAGAGCATTCCACAGATCCACAACTCTCTGGGTGAAAAAGTTTTTCCTCAACTCTGTTCTAAATGGCCCACCCCTGATTCTTAAACTATGGCCTCTGGTTCTGGACTCCCCCCAACATCGGGAACGTGTTTCTTGCCTCTAGCGTGTCCAATCCCTTAATAATCTTATATGTTTCAATCAGATCCCCTCTCATTCTTCTAAATTCCAGCGTATACAAGCCCAATCGCTCCAATCTTTCAACATATGACAGTCCCGCCATCCCGGGAATTAACCTCGTGAACCTACACTGCACTCCCTCAATAGCAAAAATGTCCTTCCTCAAATTTGGAGACCAAAACTGAACATAATACTCCAGGTGTGGTCTCACCAGGGCCCTGTACAACTGCAGAAGGACCTCTTTGCTCCTATACTCAACTCCCCTTGTTATGAAGGCCAACATGCCATTAGCTTTCTTCACTGCCTGCTGTACCTGCATGCTTACTTTCAGTGACTGATGAACAAGGACACCTAGATCCTGTTGTACTTCCCTTATCCTAACTTGACACCATTCAGACAGTAATCTGCCTTCCTGTTCTTGCCACAAAAGTGGATAACCTCATATTTATCCACATTAAACTGCATCTGCCCACTCACCCAACCTGTCCAAGTCACTCTGCATTCTCCAAACATCCTCTGCCACCCAGCTTTGTGTCATCTGCAAATTTGCTAATGTTACTTTTAATCCCTTCATCTTCTAAATCATTAACGTATATTGTAAATAGCTGCGGTCCCAGCACTGAGCCTTGCGGTTCCCCACTAGTCACTGCCCGCCTTTCTGAAAAGGACCCGTTTATCCCTACTCTGTTCCTGTCTGCCAACCAATTTTCTATCCATATTAGTACCCTACCCTCAATACCGCGTGCTCTAATTTTGCCCACTAATCTCCTATGTGGGACCTTATCAAAGGCTTTCTGAAAGTCCAGGTACACTATATCCACTGGGTCTCCCTTGTCCATTTTTATAGTTACATCCTCAAAAAAGATTAGTCAAGCATAATTTCCCCTTCGTAAATCCATGCTGACTCAGACCAATCCTGTTACTGCTATCCAAATGTGCCGCTATTTCATCTTTTATAATTGACTCCAGCATCTTCCCCACCAATGATGTCAGGCTAACTGGTCTATAATTCCCTGCTTTCTCTCCCACTCCTTTCTTAAAAAGTGGGATAACATTACCTACCCTCCAATCTACAGGAACTGATCCTGAATCTACAGAACATTGGAAAATGATTACCAATGCTTCCACGATTTCTAGAGCCACCTCCTTAAGTACCCTGGGATGCAGACCATCAGGCCTTGGGGATTTATCAGTCTTCAGTCCCATCAGTCTACCCAACACCATTTCCTGCCTAATGTGAATTTCCTTCAGTTCCTCCATTATCCTAGATCCTCTGGCCACTATTACATCTGGGAGATTGTTTGTATCTTCCCTAGTGAAGACAGAGGTATATAAAATTATGATGGGTGTTGATAGAGTGAATGCAAGCAGGCTTTTTCCACTGAGGCTAGGGGAGAAAAAAACCAGAGGACATGGGTTAAGTGTGAAGGGGGAAAAGTTTAAAGGGAAAGGGGGGCCTTCTTCACACAGAGAGTGGTGGGTGTGAGGAATGAGCTGCCAGATGAAGTAGTAACTGTGGGCTCACTTTTAACATTTAAGAAAAACTTGGACAGGTACGTGAGTGAGAGGTGTATAGAGGGATATGGTCTAGGTGCAGGTCAGTGGAACTAGACAGAAAAATGGTTTGGCACAGCCAAGAGGGGCCAAAAGGCCTGTTTCTGTGCTGTAATGTTCTATGGTTCTATAGAGATTTGATTATTTCAACTAGATAATAGATAGTATAAAACATGCAATATCAATACAAGGAATTGTATGCAGCATTTTGTAAGTCATTGTTAAAAAAGTCCTTATTCTCCAATATTAGGGGTCATTGCTGTTCATTGGAGGATGATATTTGGTACATGGGCATTGGACGGATGTGGTGTTCCAGTAGAAGGTGACAAAGGGGAATAGGCAAAGTTGGTAACAGTGGATTTTAAATATTAAAGTTTAACATCTTAAAATAGAACTGTATTTCCAAACACCATGCACAGTGTTTAGCAGAAAATAGGACAGTAAATTCATTTTGCTTGAAACAAAATACTTGTGCAACAACAGACAGACAGACTGACATACTTTATTGATTCCGAGGTGACTTTAGTAGAAACATCAGATTTATTTCTGCCGATATGATAATGTAGAAACTGGTACGTTTTTTATATCTTTCACTTTTAGGCTACATTTGGTGTTAAACTGTGGAATTTACTTTATAATTTCTTTGCCAGTTTTTAAAAGTTTTCTCTTGTGGGTGCTGTTTTTTAATCTCTGGAGTATATTTCCAATGTTACTATTGCTCAACACTCTAGCAGACAAAAGGCAGACATTTGATCACAATTGCAGATATGATTTATTCTTTAGTTAATGATAACATTCATTGAAATCCTTACTTTCTACAATAAATTGTTTCATTATAATGTACAGAAAGCAGTATCAATTATGACTTCCATTTTTATGAAGTTCACCTTATGGTAGATTAACTTGGAGAACCCCTGAAAACAAACTCAAGGATTATGTTGCACAATAACATCAGCTATGTTCAAGGCAGTGCAGACTGTGAGCAGTCTTGCTGCTGCCTGATCATATAGAATATTTGTTGTACACACAAATACATATTTAATTGTTTTAATTGGTTGACACAGGGTCCAAATTCTAACTTGCCAACTTTGATATCTTGGTTGGCAGAGACATCATTACCCAAAGAGTCTATATTCATCCCTTAAAAATAGTATTGTAATGTTGCTAAAAATTACAATACATCTCTTAAAAATAAATTGTGTTGTAGACAGAGTAAGTTATGGAAGGAGTTATGATGCTTCCCTGATGTCTCACACTGGCTTCAAATGCTGCTCAATTTCCCCAGCCAGATCTGTTGCCCCACAATATTGATGGAACATCACTGGCAGCTAACATTAACATACTCAGCTCAGTTGCTTGCTTCACACCCACTCACCCATGACAGACTGCAAGTAAGTACACAGGATGACAACCACAGCTAACTTCTGTTTCCCTTGCACGAATTGATCGGAGGGGGACAATTGCAGCTGAGTACTCATATGTCCCTAATAGAATGGTGATTGCTTCACCCATAAGCTCTGAATCCACAAAGATTATGATGTCCTCATTGTATTGCCCTTAAGGCATTTGTTTAGCTTTATTACATTTTCGCTTTAGTAATTTGTTTGTAATTATTTTCTAGTTAAAGTTAAGGTTGATAACTATGTTGCAGTTGTTGAAGGTAAATTCATTATCTGTGATGTATCATGGCATGCGATGATGTCACACCCGGTTTCTCCGCGTCTTGTGGGTAAATACCGGTTTGGAGAAACTGGATCAGCGCGAGAAAAGTTCCATTTCTACGCACTAAGAAACATCATAGTAGCAACGCCATAAGTTCATATGACAATCGATATGTTGAAGTAAAAACGTTAACGATGATTCTGTTAAAAGTAATGACGGTTGATAAAGTTTATTTTCTTGTGCTATTGAAAGCGTTGCTGGAAGTTTGTGTTGAAGTGTATTTAAAGTTGTTGATGGCGTAGGTAGATTCTGACTGTATGCTGTACTTTAATGAGACTTTAATATAATAGTTTGTTGTAGTTTTACTTTTACAAGTATTTATGATGTAATTGTGATGCCAAGAAGGAAACAGATACTGTATATATTTTGTATTGTTTTATCAACAGTTTTCACCATACGTTAATGTGGAAGTGTGAACAGTAAAAGGTTACTCTTACTGTGATCCTGCCTCATTGACTTCGGTTTAACTCGGTGTTTAGTTCAGAGTTTCTACAACTGCACAAGAACACTACACTCATACTGTACTGTATCCGGTGCTCCCAATGTGGCCATTTATACATTGGGGAGACCTGCCGCAGACTGGGAGACCATTTCGCTGAACACCGGCGCTCAGTCCTCCAGCAGTGGCGGGATCTCCCTGTGGCCACACACTTCAATTCCACAGACCACTCCCACTCCGATATGTCTGTCCATGGCCTCCTCTACCGTCAAGATGAAGCCACACGCAGGTCGATGGAGCAATACCTTATCTCCCGCCTAGGTAGCCTCCTTCCTGCCAGCATGAACATTCAACTCACAGACCTCCGTTGATACCCCTGCCACCCCCCCTTACCCCATCCCTATCTATAATTTTAGTCTGGTTCTCTTTCTCTCTCTTCCCCCCCTCACTACAATCTCCCCCCAGCCCTACCTTTCTTTCTCTTTTATTTCCGATAATTCACCACCTTCCCCCAGCCCATTTCCCTCCAGCCTATCACTTCCCAGCTCTCTACTTCATCCCTCCCCCCACTTCTCATCCCCCCTTGACCATCCCATGTTATTTCACTCCTGATGAAGGGTTTCGGCCCGAAACATCGTCACTACCTCCTCCCATAGATGCTGTCTGGCCTGCTGAGTTCTGCCAGAATTTTGTGTTTTTTAACACTACACTCATATTTATTTATCCTTTTCATATCACAGAATGCCATTATATTTGAAAACTATAAATGGTATAATCGTTCCATCCTTATTTTCCCCTCTACCCATTTCACAACTGTACACTTGTGCTTTTTTATTTCCTTTCATGGACAATTTTTTTTACTTTGGTTAGGCAGTGGTGATAATTGCTCACCATTATGTGGTTTCACACTGTGGCACTTGGTTCAGTTACTGACTCTGAACATACCTTTAAAGATATCACACATCAGCGATCAAGACACACTGTGACACTGGGCATGAATTTGCTACTGCCAGGGCAGGGGCAAAGCGGGGCAAAAAGACAGCTCACCAAATGTTGAGGATGTCATTTGAAAAGTTTGAAGGACAGGATATTTGGAGAAGGGAAAAAGTTCTACACACCAGTATGTTTGTTGCATGGGAAATCAAACAGTATAACTCAGTCTGCTTGCTGCCATAAATACCACTGTGAACTGTCCCTAATATGCAGGTGATTGGTAGATTATTGAGAGAGATGATGGGCATGCAGGGAGAAAAAACAATTGGATTAGCATAGAGGTGGGCTTAATGGTTGGTGTACACTTGATGGGCCAAAGGGCCTCTTTCTGTGTAGTATGACTCTGTGACACTATATCTATGACAAACCTGCTGCACTCTCATTGGATGATAACCATATAACCATATAACAATTACAGCACGGAAACAGGCCATCTCGGCCCTTCTAGTCCGTGCCGAACACTTACTCTCACCTAGTCCCACCTACCTGCACTCAGCCCATAATCCTCCATTCCTTTCCTGTCCATATACCTATCCAATTTTTTTAAATGACAAAATCGAACCTGCCTCTACCACTTCTACTGGAAGCTCGTTCCACACAGCTACCACTCTCTGAGTAAAGAAGTTCCTCCTCATGTTACCCCTAAACTAAATATCACTTCTATCACAGCCATTGAATGTCCTTGCTGTTTTCTGTCAGTTAACCAACTTATCCTCCTGCCACTTAGAAAAGCGGTGCAATTTGAAGCAGGTACTTCATTGAGAAAAAGCCCAGGAGTAATAACGGATTATTGCATGTAGTAGTCTGTGCTTAGATTTACTGTCCAGGTTAAATTCTTAATATCTAGCTGTACTGATATTGTATTGTGGCCAATGAATGATATGATTCTGGTAACAGAATTGGGTAAGGTGTGAAACTGTGTGGAATTGAGTTGAACATAATGTCAGTGAATTGTCCCCCAATCCTGGAGAGCTTCCCCACTATTACTTTCTTCCATCTCTGCCTGAACAAGTTCTTAATGAAGATTGAACAGTTTGACCACCTTCAGCTTTGGCAGCAAACACAGCTATCACCAACTCCATAATTGTCTTCATCCAACTCATCGGATGAATTAACCAGCATCTTACCACTACCACCACCACTGCTTAGAACTGTGTTCTAAATGCACAGCTGAACTGGACCCAATCAGTGAATGAGACTGAGAAGTAGAGGCAACTTCACACAGGTCCACAATTGAAGATTGAAAAAGCAGCACTTCGTGGAAGTTTTCAGAATTTGAACTGCAGCCAATCAGTGAATGGGATTCATTAGCAAGGCAAATAAAAAAGAAGCCAGGGTCAAGCGGAGCAGCCTTTGTTAGAGTGGCTTTGACTAATCAGGATTAGGTGAGATCTAGCTTGGGCATTGTAAGTATCTGGTAAACTTCCTCTTTTGTTAGGGCATTATTAGTGCAGAGAGAATGACTCCAGGGGCAGTGTTATGTTCTTTGTGTAAGATGTGAAAATTCTGGGAGACCTACAGCCTCCCAGATAACAACATCTGCACCAGGAGCACCGAGTTGCAGCTCCTCAGAGAACATATTAAAGAACTGGAGCTGCAGCTCGATGACCTTTGACTTGTATGGGAAAATGAGGAGGTGATAGATAGGAGCCACAGGTCATCTCTAAGTTCCAGGAGACAGGTAACTGGGTGATTATCGGGAGAAGGACGGGAAATGGACAGCCAGTGCAGAGTACCCCTGTGGTCATTCCCCTCAATTTTCTTTCTTCACCATTTTTCTCCCCAAAACCCTGATCCTCAAATCCTATTCCATTCCTCAATAACACTCTTCCTAAACCTTTTCCTAATCCACAAGCCTTGTGCATCAGAGGAAGTGCCTAATGGATAAAGAGCACATCAACTCCTCATGCTGAGATATCAGTACACATGTCCTCATGCTGGAGAGGACAAGGCAAAGGAGGGACAGCTGTGACTGCCAACCCAACCAACACAGTAACATGATTTCCAAATTGTATTGCTTCAAGGTATTGAGTGACTTATTTCACATGAGCCTTGCCTATGCTCCAGGTCTAGTGTAGGCAGAGGGGCACTTTGCCATTATCAATAAAATGACAAGAGAAAAGCATCTTGTAGAACCCATCTCAACTGCTAATTAAACTGATATGGAATTTAGTTACTGGAAATGTCAATGTATTTTCCACTGCATTTTTCAATGTTCCTTGACCAATACTAAATTGATCATACAGGACTTGCATAATGAGTTCAGACCCTTGAGGGTGTTTATCTAATGGTCAATCAATGTCACAATTTGTGTATTGTGCTTGGTTAATGAGATGAAATAAGATTAATTATCAAAGTATAGTATACAACTTTAGAGTCAATGATTACCATGATACCTGCCATAGAGGATATTCAAAAAGCTTACTAAATTAAGTTGGCATTCTGGAAATGTCTAATTAGTTTATTATCCAGCTCAGCTTTATTCTGTTTATTTTATTATGGAAAAAATTACCTTGTTTACTTTAACATACTGATCTATTCTTAAGTAATGTAAAACATTCAATTATCGTGAGGAAGTCAACATTGTTTGGTCTTCAGGGAAAATGACTTTTCCATAACATCTTGGATTTATATACTGCCTTTAAAAATTGCAGGATGGTTCAGCGGAGTATTACCAATCAAAACTTGACACAAAACCACATATTGAGCTACCCTTTCAGTCCTGGGCTCCCAACACAAATGCCAAGTGTTACTGAAAGGTCATAGTATACATTCATGCTCTGTCTGGGACCAAGGATCTGAGAAATATTGGGCCAGCAGCTGATATTAGAGGCCAGGGTCATGGGTATTAGGATCAATGGCAGGGGTGCAAATAGGGCCTTTGGGGTATCAGAGAGTTGATACAGTTGGGAATAATGCTTCAGGGGTGGCAGGAAAATGATATTGTAGGATGGTATTTGTTGCTCTGTCCAGGTGTGTCCAAAATATAAGTTTCCCTTCCAGGGATTCCAATCTGCCATTGTTGTATTAAGATATTTGTGTTCAGAATGGTCAACAATGTCAGCAAGAATTTCCTTTGCTCTGGTAATTCCATTTCACCACTTGTTCCTTGTATCATTTTTCCCAAAACATAGAATTTTAATTTTAATTGCTTTACTATCAGATAACTGAAATGAAGTAATCTCTGTGGGGGCAGAAGATAAAACTGAGTGTGATCCACGATGACAAATAGATGAAGCACCATTGACTAATTTCCGTACAGTGTGTATTCATGCAAGTAATGGGGAAATGCTCCACAACCAAGGTTGTGAACCAAGAGCTGAAGATAATGCACACTGAAGACACTTGCACACAGGGCATCAGCAGTTGAGACAATGGGCATTACACACAACTAAGTTTCTCTACTAACTAGACCCTGCTGCACCACACTGCCCTCTGACAATTGTGGTGAAAGCCTGGCAGAAACATCCACTTTTCACAAGTCAGGAGCAGCCTTTCAAGCATAGGTGGTAAAAATCATCATCACCTTCAATATGTCAGTGCAACCTTTGATCATTGAGGAAAATGTCATTTGAGGATCAATACCTCAAACTTGACACTTAAAACATTAATCACAGCCATATTTGCTCAGGAGACTACCCACAACAGGCATCTCAAGTCAATGAAAAATACCAACACTGTCCCTGCAAAAGGTCTCAAATTTCAATGGACATCAATAGACAGACAAACAAAACAATGTTGGTATCCAAACTCAGGCCAACATCAACTAGTCAGAGTCGTAGTTCACTCAGTTGTTAACATTGGGTTGGCTATGTCACTATCAGCCTGATACCCTACTCCCAATTCAGACACTCTCTTCCAAGCTCTGTCAGGGGAAGACATCACTCAGCAGACAGAGAAAAAGACTCAAGCATGAGCTTAAGCTCCCATGAAGAAGTGCAACACTCTACAACTACCCCCCACCATTACCACTGGCCCAGTACAACCCCAATCTCCCCAGTCTGCTTGCACCATCACTACCACTACACCCCACCATACCTTCTGACCCAGTCAAATCCCAATTTCCCCAGTCTACTTGCAACATCACTACCATGACACCCCACCATTCCTTCTGACCCAGTCCGACCCAAAATTTCACCAGTCTACTTGTGCCATCACTAGCAACAGACCCCACCATTCCCGCTGACCCAGTCCAACCCACCCTCCCCAGTCTGCTGCACCGGTCACTACCACTACACCCCACTAATCATTCTGACCCAGTTCAAACCCATCGTCCCCAGTCTGCCTGCACCATCACTACCACTACACCACACCATTACTTCTGACCCATTTGGAACCCATCACCCCAGTCTGCTCCACTGGTCACTACCACAACACCCCACCATTAGTTCAGACCCAGTCCACCCCCAATCTCCCCTGTCTGCTTGCAGCATCACTACCACTACACACCACCATTTCTTCTGCCCAGTCCGACCCCAAATTCCCTAGTCTGCTTACACCATCACAACCACTACAACCCACAATTCCTTCTGTCGCAGTCCAAACAGAATATCCCGTCTCCCAGCAACACGACCACAACTAGACCCCACCATTCCTTCCAACCCAGTCCGACCCAAATTTCCTCAGACTGCTTGCACCATCACTAGCACTACACCCCATCATTCCTTCTGACGCAGTCCAACCCCAATTTCCCCAGTCTGCCTGCACCATCACTACCACTACACCCACCATTCCTTCTGACCCAGTCCGACCCCTACTTCCACAGACAACTTGCACCATAGTGCTAGTGATGGTGCAAGCAGTCTGGGGAAATTGGGGTCGGACTGGGTCAGAAGGAATGGTTGGGTGTAGTTGTAGTGATGTTGCAGGCAGACTGGGGAGATTGGGATCGGACTGGTTCAGAACTAATGGTGGGTGTAGTGGTAGTGACCGGTGGAATAGACTGGGGAAATTGGGGTCGAACTGGGTCAGAAGGAATGGCGGGGTGTAGTGGTAGTGAGGGTGGAAGCAGACTGGGGAGATTGGGGGTGGACTGGGTCTGAACTAATGGTGGGGTGTTGTGGTAGTGACCGGTGGAGCAGACTGGGGAAATTGGAGTCGGACTGGGTCAGAAAGATTGGTGGGGTCTAGTTGTGGTGATGTTGCAGGAAGACTGGGGATATTCTGTTCGGACTGCATCAGAAGGAATGGTGGGTTGTCATGGTAGTGATGGTGCAAGCAGACTGGAGAGATTTGGGGTCGGACTGGGCAGAAGAAATGGTGGAGTGTAGTGATAGTGATCGGTTGAGCAGACTGGGGATATTGGGATCAGACGGGGTCAGAAGGAATGGTGGGGTGTAGTGGTAGTGCTGGTGCAAGAAGACTGGGGAGGATAATAGACAATAGACAATAGGTGCAGAAGTAGACCATTCGGCCCTTCGAGCCTGCACCGCCATTTTGAGATCATGGCTGATCATCTACGATCAATACCCGGTTCCAGCCTTGTCCCCATATCCCTTGATTCCCCTATCCATAAGATACCTATCTAGCTCCTTCTTGAAAGCATCCAGAGTATTGGCCTCCACTGCCTTCCGAGGCAGTGCATTCCAGACCCCCACAACTCTCTGGGAGAAGAAGTTTTTCCTTAACTCTGTCCTAAATGACCTACCCCTTATTCTCAAACCATGCCCTCTGGTGCTGGACTCTCCCAGCATCTGGAACATATTTCCTGCCTCTATCTTGTCCAATCCCTTAATAATCTTATATGTTGCAATCAGATCCCCTCTCAATCTCCTTAATTCCAGCGTGTACAAGCCCAGTCTCTCTAACCTCTCTGCGTAAGACAGTCCTGACATCCCAGGAATTAACCTTGTGAATCTACGCTGCACTTCCTCTACAGCCAGGATGTCCTTCCTTAACCCTGGAGACCAAAACTGTACACAATACTCCAGGTGTGGTCTCACCAGGGCCCTGTACAAATGCAAGAGGATTTCCTTGCTCTTGTACTCAATTCCCTTTGTAATAAAGGCCAACATTCCATTAGCTTTCTTCACTGCCTGCTGCACTTGCTCATTCACCTTCAGTGACTGATGAACAAGGACTCCTAGATCTCTTTGTATTTCTCCCTTACCTAACTTTACACCATTCAGATAATAATCTGCCTTCCTGTTCTTACTCCCAAAGTGGATAACCTCACACTTATTCACATTAAACGTCATCTGCCAAGTATCTGCCCACTCACCCAGCCTATCCAAGTCACCCTGAATTCTCCTAACATCCTCATCACGTCACACTGCCACCCAGCTTAGTATCATCAGCAAACTTGCTGATGTTATTCTCAATGCCTTCATCTAAATCGTTGATGTAAATCGTAAACAGCTGTGGTCCCAATACCGAGCCCTGTGGCACCCCACTAGTCACCACCTGCCATTCCGAGAAACACCCATTCACCGCTACCCTTTGCTTTCTATCTGCCAACCAGTTTTCTATCCATGTCAATGTCTTCCCCCCAATGCCATGAGCTTTGATTTTACCCACCAATCTCCTATGTGGGACCTTATCAAATGCCTTCTGAAAATCGAGGTACACTACATCCACTGGATCTCCCTTGTCTAACTTCCTGGTTACATCCTCGAAAAACTCCAATAGATTAGTCAAGCATGATTTACCCTTGGTAAATCCATGCTGGCTCGGCCCAATCCTATCACTGCTATCTAGATATGCCACTATTTCATCTTTAGTAATTGACTCTAGCATCTTCCCCACCACCGATGTCAGGCTGACAGGTTGATAGTTCTCTGTTTTCTCCCTCCCTCCTTTCTTAAAAAGTGGGATAACATTAGCCATTCTCCAAACCTCAGGAACTGATCCTGAATCTAAGGAACATTGGAAAATGATTACCAATGCATCTGCAATTTCCAGGGCCACCTCCTTTAGTACCCTAGGATGCAGACCATCTGGACCTGGGGATTTGTCAGCCTTCAGTCCCATCAGTCTACTCATCACCGTTTCCTTCCTAATGTCAATCTGTTTCATTTCCTCTGTTACCCTATGTCCTTGGCCCATCCATACATCTGGGAGATTGCTTGTGTCTTCCTTAGTGAAGACAGATCTTATTAAATTCTTCTGCCATTTCTCTGTTTCCCATAACAATTTCACCCAATTCATTCTTCAAGGGCCCAACATTGTTCTTAACTATCTTCTTTCTCTTCACATACTTAAAAAAGCTTTTGCTATCCTCCTTTATATTCCTGGCTAGCTTGCGTTCGTACCTCATTTTTTCTCCCCGTATTGCCTTTTTAGTTATGTTCTGTCGTTCCTTAAAAATTTCCCAATCATCTGTCCTCCCACTCACCTTAGCACTGTCATACTTTTTTTTAATGCTATGCAATCTCTGACTTCCTTTGTCAACCACTGTGGCCCCTTTCCCCCCTTTGAATCCTTCCTTCTCCGGGAGATGAACTGATTTTGCACCTTGTGCATTATTCCCAAGAATACCTGCCATTGCTGTTCCACTGTCTTTTCTGCTAGGATATCCGTCCAGTTAACTTTGGCCAGCTCCTCCCTCATGGCTCCATAGTCTCCTTTGTTCAACTGCAACACTGACACCTCCGAGCTGCCCTTATCCTTCTCAAATTGCAGATAAAAACTTATCATATTATGATCACTACCCCCTAATGGCTCCTTTACTGCGAGATCGCTTATCAAATCCTGTTCATTACATAACACTAAATCCAGAATAGCCTTGTCCCTGGTCGGCTCTCGTACAAGCTGTTCCAAGAATGCATCCCTTAGGCACTCTACAAACTCCCTATCCTGGGGTCCAGCACCAACCTGATTCTCCCAGTTCACCTGCATGTTGAAATCCCCCATAACTACTGTGACATTACCTTTGTCACATGCCAATGTTAACTCCCTATTCAACTTACACCCAATATCCATGCTACTGTTTGGTGGCCTATAGACAACACCCATTAGTGTCCTTTTGCCCTTACTGTTCCTCAATTCTATCCACACAGACTCCACTTCTCCTGATCCATCAGTCCGATGGGGTCAGACTGGGTCAGAAGGAATGATAGGGAGTAGTGGTAGTAAGGTTGCAAGCAGAGTGGGGAGATTGGGATCAGACTGGTTCAGAACTAATGGTGGGGTGTAGTGGAAGTGACCGGTGGAACATACGGGGGAGAATGGGGTCTGACTGAGTCAGAAGGAATGGTGGAGTGTAGTGGTAGTGATGATGCAGGCAGAGAGGGGATATTGGGGTTGGACTGGGTCAGAAGGAATGGTAGGGAGTAGTGGTGGTGATGGTGGAAGCAGACTGGAGATTTGGGTCGGACTGGGTCAGAAGGAATTTTGGGGTGTAGTGGTAGTGTCACCATTCCTTCTGATCCAGTCCGATCCCAATTTCCCTAGTCTGCTTGCACGGTCACTACAACTACACCCCACCATTCCTTCTGACCCAGTCCGACCCCGTCCTCCTCAGTCTGCTCCACCGGTCACTTCCACTAAACCCCACCATTAGTTCAGACCCAGTCCAATCCCATTCTCCCCAGTCTGCTCAACCGGTCACTACCACTACACTCCCCCATTTCTTCTGCCCAGTCCAACCCCGATTTCCCCAGTCTGCTTACACCATCACTACCACTACATCCCACCATTCCTTCTGACCCAGTCTGACCCCATCCTCCCCAGTCTGCTCCACCAGTCACTACCACAACACCCCACCAATAGTTCAGACCCAGTCCACCCCCAATCTCCCCAGTCTGCTTCCACCCTCACTACCACTACACCCCGCCATTCCTTCTGCCTAGTCCGACCCTGATTTCCACAGACCACTTGCACCATCACTACCACTACACCCCAGCATTCCTTCTGACCCACTCCGATCCCATTCTCCCCAGTCTGCTCCACTGGTCACTACCACTACACTCCCCCATTCCTTCTGATCCAGACTGGCCCCAATTTCCTTAATCTACACTACACTACATTTCTTCTCACCCAGTCCGGCATCAAGGTTTAAAAGAGAGAGAAAAACTTTCAACGGTCTTTTCAATCGAAGCAAGAGGCTGAGAGTGAAAGACCAAAGCATCTCTGAGGGAAGGTCGTTTTTCTTTAACTGATCGGGGAAAAGAGGCTCTACTGCGCAGGCACGTGACATAGCGCGCCAAGGTTTAAAAGGGAGACCGCCATATACAGTGGCCATCATCGTAGTGGCCATCGTTGGAGTGGACTGAGTCGGAGTGGGACGGCTTTGGCTCAATCAGGCTTCGGCGAGAAACAGGCAGAGGCGAGGGTAGGTTCCGGTAAGTTTCTGTTTTTCTTTTTTTTTGGTTCAGACTAGAGAGAATGCCAGGTAGGATGTTGGAATGCTCCTCTTGCAGGATGTGGGAAGTCAGGGAGACCTCCGGTGTCCCTGACAACAATACCTGCAAGAAGTGCATCCAGCTGCAGCTCCTAATAAACCGTGTTAGGGAACTGGAGCTGGAACTGGATGACCTCCAGATCATTCGGGAGACTGAGCAGTTTATAGATAGTAGCTTCCAGGAGGTAGTTACACCTAAGGAACAGGGCACAGGTAACTGGGTTACCGTCAGACGAGGGAAGGGGAAAGGGCAGATAGTGCAGGGTTCCCCTGTGGCCATTCCCCTCCAGAACAGGTATACCGATTTGGATACTGTTGGGGGGGGGGGGGGGGTGGCTTACCTGGGACAAGCTGCGGCAGCCGGATCTCTGGCACTGAGCCTGGTTCTGCAGTGCAGAAGGGAGGGAGGAAGAAGAGGAAAGCGGTAGTGATAGGGGACTCCATAGTCAGGGGTACAGACAGGAGATTCTGTGGTCGTGACAGAGACTCCCGGATGGTTTGTTGCCTCCCGGATGCCAGGGTCAGGGATGTCTCTGATCACATGCACAGCATTCTGAGGTGGTAGGGTGATCAGCCAGATGTCGTGGTAGACATCGGTACCAATGACATAGGTAGAAAGAGTGAGGAGGTCCTGAAGAGTGAGTACAGAGAGCTTGGTAGGAAGTTGAAAAACAGGACCTCGAGGGTAGTAATCTCCGGACTGCTGCCTGTGCCACGTGCCAGTGAAGGTAAGAGTAGGATGCTCTGGCAGATGAACACGTGGCTGAGAAACTGGTGTGGGGGCAGGGTTTCAGATTTCAGGATCATTGGGACCTCTTCTGGGGCAGGTGGGACCTGTACAAGAGAGACGGGTTACACCTGAGCTACAAGGGGACCAATATACTTGCAGGGAGGTTTGCTAGTGTTATTGGGGAGGGTTTAAACTAGATTTGCAGGGGGATTCGAACCAGAGTGCCAGAGTAGATTGTGGAACGGGAGTGAAAATAAATGACGTTAGTAGTTCATGCAAAGTCATAAATAGTAAGGTTGTGTGTGGTGGTAACAATCTTCTGAGGTGTGTATATTTCAATGCAAGGAGTATTGTGGGAAAGGCAGATGAGCTGAGGGCCTGGATTGACACGTGGAATTATGGTATCATAGCCATTACTGAAACTTGGCTACAGGAGGGGCAGGACTGGCAGCTTAATGTTCCAGGGTTCCGACGTTTCAGACGTGATAGAGGCAAAGGAATGAAGGGTGGGGGGGTGGGTTGGCTTTGCTAGTCAGGGAAAATATTACAGCAGTGCTTCGGCAGGAAAGATTAGATGGCTTGTCTCCTGAGGTCATATAGGTGGAGCTGAGAAACAGGAAAGGTATGGCCACATTAATAGGGTTGTATTATAGACCACCCAATAGTCAGCGAGAATTGGAGGAGCAAATCTGCAGAGAGATAGCAGACAACTGCAGGAGACAGAAAGTGGTGATTGTAGGGGATTTTAATTTTCCACACATTGATTGGGACTCCCATACTGTTAAAGGTCTAGATGGGTTAGAGTTTGTGAAATGTGTTCAGGAAAGTTTTCTAAATCAATATATAGATGTATCAACTAGGGAGGATGCAATATTAGATCACCTATTAGGAAATGAGTTAGGGCAGGTGACAGAAGTGTGTGTAGGGGAACACTTTGGTTCTAGTGATCATAACACCATTAATTTCAACTTGATCATGGATAAAGATAGAGCTGGTCCTCGGGTTGAGGTTCTAAACTGGAAAAAGGCCAAATTTGAAGAAATGAGAAAGGATCTAAAAAGCGTAGATTGGGACAGGTTGTTCTCTGGCAAGGATGTATTTTGGCAAGTGGGAGGCCTTCAAAGGAGAAATTTTGAGAGTGCAGAGCTTGTATGTTCCTGTCAGGATTAAAGGCAAAATGAATAAGAATAAGGAACCTTGGTTCTCGAGGGATATTGGAACTCTGATAAAGAAGAGAGAGATGTATAACATGAATAGGCAACAGGGAGGAAATAAGATGCTTGAGGAGTATAAAAAGAGTAAGAAAATACTTAAGAAAGGAATCAGGAGGGCTAAAAGAAGACATGAGGTAGCTTTGGCAGTCAAGGTGAAGGATAATCCTAAGAGCTTCTACAAGTATGTTAAGAGCAAAAGGATAGTAATGATATAAATTTGATCCTCTTGAAGATCAGAGTGGTCAGCTATGTATGGAACCAAAAGAAATGGGAGAGATATTAAATGAGTTTTTTGCATCTGTATTTACTAAGGAAACTAGAATGGAGTCTATGGAAACAAGGCAAACAAGTAGGGAGGATCATGGAACTTATACAGATTAAAGAGGAGGAGGTACTTGCTATCTTGAGGCAAATCAGAGTAGATAAATCCCCAGGACCTGAGGGAAACTAGTGTTAAAAGTGCAGGGGTCCTGGCAGAAATATTTAAAATGTCGATATCCACGGGTCAGGTGCCAGAGGATTGGAGGATAGCTCATGTAGTTCCGTTGTTTAAAAAAGGCTCAAAATGTAAGCCGGGAAATGATAGGCCAGTAAGTTTGACATCGGTAGTAGGTAAATTATTGAAAGGAATACTAGGAGATTCTTTTGGAAGAAGACAGCGAGGCTTTGAGAGGAAGTGCGGCGGCGGCCATTTTCAAATTGCTTCTCAGATTGGAGTTCTGAGAGGCAGGACTGCGCAGGCGCGTGAAGGAGGCCTGGGAAGGAGGGAAGATATAAAAAAGAACGCAGCCTTAAGCAGCGGGCAGCTTCGTTTGCGGGCAGCGGAGTGAGCCAGGAGCAGAGTGTAGGGCTTGGGCTCAGAGGGCTTAGGCGGAAGAGGGCACAGTAGGCTTATCTTTTAGTTCTTGTTATTTTCAGTTATTCGGGAAGTATGAGTGTGAGGGCAGCTTGTTGTTCTCGGTGTCGGATGTGGGAGATCCTGGAGTCTCCGAGCCTCCCGGACGTCCACATCTGCGCCGGGTGCGCCGAACTGCGGCTCCTGAGGGACCGAGTTAGGGAACTGGAGCTGCAGCTCGATGACCTTCGCCTGGTCAGGGAGAGTGAGGAGGTGATAGAGAGGAGTTACAGGCAGGTGGTCACTCCGGGGCCACGGGAGGCAGATAGGTGGGTCACGGTCAGGAAGGGGAAGAGGCAAGTACTAGAGAGTACCCCAGTGGCTGTACCCCTTGACAATAAGTACTCATGTTTGAGTACTGTTGGGGGGGACAGCCTACCTGGAGGAAGTGACAGTGGCCGGGCCTCCGGCACAGAGGACGGCCCTGTAGCTCAGAAGGGTAGGGATAGAAGAAAGAGGACCATAGTAATAGGGGACTCGATAGTCAGGGGTTCAGACAGGCGGTTCTGTGGAGGTGATCGGGAGTCCCGGATGGTAGTTTGCCTCCCTGGTGCCAGGGTCCGGGACGTTTCTGATCGCGTCCAAGATATCCTGAAGCGGGAGGGTGAGGAGCCAGAGGTCGTGGTACATGTAGGTACCAATGACATAGGTAGGAAAGGGGAAGAGGTCCTGAAACGAGAGTATAGGGAGTTAGGAAGGCAGTTAAGAAGAAGGACCGCAAAGGTAGTAATCTCGGGATTACTGCCTGTGCCACGCGACAGTGAGAGTAGGAATGGAATTAGGTGGAGGATGAATGCGTGGCTGAGGGATTGGAGCAGGGGGCAGGGATTCAAGTTTCTGGATCATTGGGACCTCTTCTGGGGCAGGCGTGACCTGTTCAAGAAGGACGGGTTACACTTGAATCCTGGGGGGACCAATATCCTAGCGGGGAGGTTTGCTAGGGCTACAGGGCAGACTTTAAACTAGTAAGATGGGGGGGCGGAAATCAATTTGAGGAAACTATGGGAGAGGAGGTTAGTTCACCAGTAGAGCAAGTAAGTAGACAGTGTGTGAGGGAGGAAAGGCAGGTGATGGAGAAGGGATGTGCTCAGCCCGAAGATGTAGGGGAGAAGAAAGAAAAGGATAATAAATTTGAATGCATTGTTAGGGATGAAAAGAGAGGAGGAGGTGGAGAGTATCTTAAATGTATCTATTTTAATGCTAGGAGCATTGTAAGAAAGGTGGATGAGCTTAAAGCGTGGATTGATACCTGGAATTATGATGTTGTAGCTATTAGTGAAACATGGTTGCAGGAAGGGTGTGATTGGCAACTAAATATTCCTGGATTTAGTTGCTTCAGGTGTGATAGAGTAGGAGGGGCCAGAGGAGGAGGTGTTGCATTGCTTGTCCGAGAAAATCTTATGGCGGTGCTTTGGAAGGATAGATTAGAGAGCTCCTCTAGGGAGGCTATTTGGGTGGAATTGAGGAATGGGAAAGGTGTAGTAACACTGTGAGGAGTGTATTATAGGCCACCTAATGGGAGCGTGAGTTGGAAGAGCAAATGTGTAAGGAGATAGCAGATATTTGTAGTAAACACAAGGTGGTGATTGTGGGAGATTTTAATTTTCCACACATAGATTGGGAAGCTCATTCTGTAAAAGGGCTGGATGGTTTAGAGTTTGTGAAATGTGTGCAGGATAGCTTTTTGCAACAATATATAGAAGTACCGACTAGAGATGGGGCAGTGTTGGATCTCCTGTTAGGGAATGCGATACGTCAGCTGACAGATGTATGTGTTGGGGAGCACTTCGGGTCCAGTGATCACAATAGCATTAGCTTCAATATAATTATGGAGAAGGACAGGACGGGACCTAGAGTTGAGATTTTTGATTGGAGAAAGGCTAACTTTGGGGAGATGCGCAGGGATTTAGAGAGAGTGGATTGGGTCAAGTTGTTTTATGGGAAGGATGTAATAGAGAAATGGAGGTCATTTAAGGGTGAAATTATGAGGGTACAGAATCTTTATGTTCCTGTTAGGTTGAAAGGAAAGGTTAAAGGTTTGAAAGCACCATGGTTTTCAAGGGATATTAGAAACTTGGTTCGGAAAAAGAGGGATGTCTACAATAGATATAAGCAGCATGGAGTGAAGGAATTGCTCGAGGAATATAAAGAATGTAAAAGGAATCTTAAGAAAGAGATTAGAAAAGCTAAAAGAAGATACGAGTTTGGTTTGGCAAATAAGGTGGAAGTAAATCCGAAAGGTTTCTACAGTTATATTAAAAGCAAGAGGATAGTGAGGGATAAAATCGGTCCCTTAGAGAATCAGGGTGGTCAGCTATGTGTGGAGCCGAGGCATATGGGAGAGATTTTGA
Organism: Hemitrygon akajei; assembly: GCF_048418815.1. NCBI lineage: Eukaryota > Metazoa > Chordata > Chondrichthyes > Myliobatiformes > Dasyatidae > Hemitrygon > Hemitrygon akajei. Next base: position 58,875,202 of record NC_133141.1, read on the forward strand.
ACGATTTCTTCTCTTCGGTATTCACTAAGGAGAAGGATATTGAATTGGGTAAGGTGTGGGAAACAAGTAAGGAAGTTATGGAACCTATGACAATTAAAGAGGTGGAAGTACTGGAGCTTTAAAGAAATTTAAAAGTGGATAAATCTCAGAGTCCTGACAGGATATTCCCCAGGACCTTGAGGGAAGTTTGTGTAGAGATAGCAGGAGCTCTGATGGAGATCTTTCAGATGTCATTAGAAACGGGGATTGTGCCGGAGGATTGGCGTATTGCTCATGTGGTTCCATTGTTTCAAAAGGGTTCAAGAAGTAAGCCTGGCAATTATAGACCTGTCAGTTTGACATCAGTGGTGGGTAAAATTAATGGAAGTATTCTTTGAGATAGTATTTATAATTATCTGGATAGACAGGATCTGATTAGGAGTAGCCAGCATGGATTTGTGCGTGGAAGGTCAAGTTTGACAAACCTTATTGAATTTTTTGAAGAAGTTACGAAGAATGTTGACGAGGGTAAGGCAGTGGATGTAGTCTATATGGACTTCAGCAAGCCCTTTGACAAAGTTCCACATGGAAGGTTAGTTAAGAAGGTTCAGTCGTTAGGTATTAATGCTGGAGTAATAAAATGGATTCAACAGTGGCTAGATGGGAGATGCCAGAGAGTAGTGGTGGATAATTGTTTATCGGGATGGAGGCCGGTGACTAGCGGGGTGCCTCAGGGATCTGTTTTGGGCCCAATGTTGTTTGTAATATACATAAATGATCTGGATGATGGGGTGGTAAATTGGATTAGTAAGTATGCCGATGATACTAAGGTAGGAGGTGTTGTGGATAATGAGGTGGGTTTTCAAAGCTTGCAGGGAGATTTATGCCGGTTAGAAGAATGGGCTGAACGTTGGCAGATGGAGTTTAATGCTGAGAAGTGTGAGGTTCTACATTTTAGCAGGAATAATCCAAATAGAACATACAGGGTAAATGGTAGGGCATTGAGGAATGCAGTGGAACAGAGAGATCTAGGAATAACAGTGCATAGTTCCCTGAAGGTGGAGTCTCATGTAGATAGGGTGGTGAAGAAGGCTTTTGGAACGCTGGCCTTTATAAATCAGAGCATTGAGTACAGAAGTTGGGATGTAATGTTAAAATTGTATAAGGCATTGGTAAGGCCAAATTTGGAATATTGTGTACAGTTCTGGTCACCGAATTATAGGAAAGATATCAATAAATTAGAGAGAGTGCAGAGACGATTTACTAGGATGTTACCTGGGTTTCAGCACTTAAGTTACAGAGAAAGGTTGAACAAGTTAGGTCTCTATTCATTGGAGTGTAGAAGGTTGAGGGGGGATTTGATCGAGGTATTTAAAATTTTGAGAGGGATAGATAGAGTTGACATGAATAGGCTGTTTCCATTGAGAGTAGGGGAGATTCAAACGAGAGGACATGATTTGAGAGTTAGGGGGCAAAAGTTTAAGGGAAACACGAGGGGGTATTTCTTTACTCAGAGAGTGATAGCTGTGTGGAATGAGCTTCCTGTAGAAGTAGTAGAGGCCAGTTCAGTTGTGTCATTTAAGGTAAAATTGGATAGGTATATGGACAGGAAAGGAGTGGAGGGTTATGGGCTGAGTGCGGGTAGGTGGGACTAGGTGAGATTAAGAGTTCGGCACGGACTGGGAGGGCCGGAATGGCCTGTTTCCGTGCTGTGATTGTTATATGGTTATATGGAGATAGGATCTACAAGTATTTGGATAGACAGGGACTTATTAGAAACAGTCAGCATGGCTTTGTGCATGGTAGGTCATGTTTAACAAATCTATTAGAGTTTTTCGAGGAAGTTAACAGGAAAGTGGATGAAGGGAAGGCAGTGGATGTTGTATACATGGACTTCAGTAAGGCCTTTGACAAGGTCCCGCATGGGAGGTTATTTAGGAAGATTCAGTCGCTAGGTATACATGGTGAGGTAGTAAATTGGATTAGACATTGGCTCAATGGAAGAAGCCAGAGAGTGGTAGTGGAGGATTGCTACTCTGAGTGGAGTCCTGTGACTAGTGGTGTGCCACAGGGATCAATACTGGGTCCATTGTTATTTGTCATTTATATCAATGATCTGGATGATAATGTGGCAAATTGGATCAGCAAATTTGCTGATGATACAAAGATTGGAGGTGTAGTGGACAGTGAGGAAGGTTTTCAAAGCTTGCAGAGGGATTTGGACCATTTGGAGGAATGGGCTGAAAAATGGCAGATGGAGTTTAATGTGGACAAGTGTGAGGTATTGCACTTCGGAAGGTCAAACCAAGGTAGAACATACAAGGTAAATGGTAGGACACTGAGGAGTGCAGTAGAACAGAGGGATCTGGGAGTACAGATACATAATTCCCTAAAAGTAGTGTCACAAGTAGATAGGGTTGTAAAGAGAGCTTTTGGTACATTGGCCTTTATAAATCAAAGTATTGAGTATAAGAGCAAACACGAGGAAATCTGCAGATGCTGGAAATTCAAACAACACTGGTCTGACCCCGGTTTCCACAGACCGCTTGCACCATCACTACCACTACACCCCAGCATTCTTTCTGATCCAGTCCGTCCCAAATCTCCCCAGTCTGCTTGCACCATCACTACCACTACACCCCACCATTCCTTCTGATGCAGTCCGACCCGAATTTCCCCGGTCTGCTTACACGATCACTGACAACCTCCCTGTTTAGCTCAGCTACGATGTTCAGCATATTGAATATAACTGAATATGGGAGTGAGATAGTGTGCAGCTGGTAGTGTTGCTGTCTCACAGCTTCATTGACCTAGGTTCATTCCTAACTTCCCATCCTGCCTGTGTGAAGTCTGAACTTTCTCTTTGTCCACGTAAGTTTCCCTGGTACTCCAGCTTCCTGTCACAGCCCAGAGGTATGCAGTCTGGTAGGTTAATTTACCACTATGAATTGATCTGAGAAGGTAGGTCAGTGATAGAATGTGGTGAGAATAAAAAGCAGTTAATGTGAATGGTAGCTAGAAGGTTGGTACAGACATAGCAGGCTCTGCTGTATGACTCTTTAAACATAATGTAGCCTGTTGTTCGGATAATTTTAATCAGATTTTCAATTCAGCAACAGAGACTTAAATGGTCTGTGTGCAATTTCATCAAATTGAGTATAATGACTTCATTCTTCAGCAGCACTAAGATTGAGCTTTGTTCGATCAATATCCACATCCTAGTATTTATTCTTGAAACAGTTTAGAAGGGTAATTGAAATATTAGGATGCTGTACTTATTTATGGAAAATAGATCTTTCCTCTGTATTAATCAGCCATTATCTACAAATCTGTGATGTTGAAAGGAAGCAAAGTTTTATCTGGAAGGAAATGAAACAAAATGTAATGTGCTCTCAGTATTTGGGGATCATTATCAGCAAAATAAATTTAAAAACAATCACTTCCATAATTCCCATTAAATGATCTCAACATTCAATTTCTTTAAATATTTCTTTAATTGGTGCAGTTTCTCCAGTTATAAATGAATAACTGACTCATATTTAAGAATTAATCTTCCCAATAAAAGAATTATTTCAGCTTTTTTCCAACATGTTTTCCAGGTATGAAATTTTATAGAATAGAATCACAGAGAATTTTTGACACAACAGGAGATATTACTGCCCATTGTTTTTGTGCCACTCTGCCTATCTCATTCTCCTGCTCTTATTCCATGGTCCTGCAAGTTACAAATGCTCACAAACACAGCTGAGAACTTTTCAAAATTCTTCTCTGAAGAAATTCTTTCCCATCTCCTCTGTCATCCTTTACCACTTACTTTAAATTTTTACCCAATGATTTTTAATCCACTCCAAAGTGAGAAAGCACCATCCTATTTATTCTCTAGAGGCCCCTCTTAATGCTGTAGACAATTCAGTTTGCCCTCACCTTTCTCTGTTCCAAAGCATATCAATCCTTCATCACAGCAAAATATTTCCAGTCCAGGCAACATCCTGATAAAACTGCTTTACACTTTTCTCCAATTCGATCAGATCTTCCCTGACATGTGGTACCAGAACTATACACAGCACTCATAGATTCAAATAAATAGATGAAATGGATCTTTGTCCAAAAATTTAGCCATTCTGAACAATAGGGAGACTGCAGAAGATTAGGAGGATGGGCAAAGAAGTGGCAGATGGAATATAGTTTAGAGAAGTATATGATCATGCACTTTGTTGGAATGAATAAAGGCATAGACCATTTTCTAAACAAGGAGAAAATTCAGAAATCAGAGCTGGAAAGGGAGTTGGGAGTCTTCATGGAGGATTCCCTAAAGCAGGGGTTCACAACCTTTTTTTAATGCCATGGATCCTACCATTGACCAAGGTAGGTCCTAAATGTTAACTTGCAGGTTGAGTCTGTGGTAAGGAAAGCAAATGCAATGTTTTTTAGAACTCTACAGCACATTACAGGCCCTTTGGCAGTTTGAACGGGGCACAACTGTGCAAGCGCGTGAAGGTCATCCTGTGAGATCAGCGGGAGAGTTTAAAAAGCGAGCAGATTAACAGAGCGGGCATCATAGGAGCGGGCGACGGAGTAGTGGAAGACAGAGTAGGAAGGCATTGGCTCGAGAGGCTTCGGCGAGCAGAGGCTGAGGACGAGCTTGCTCCCAGTGAGGTAAGGCCAGGTAAGCTCCTTTAATTAAACTAATTAGCTTAGAAGTCGGCAATGGAGACAGCAGTTAGGGCAGTTTTTGTTCTCCGTTTGCAGTATGTGGGAAGTCAGGGCGAGCACAATTGTTTCTGATGACTACACCTGCAAAAGGTGCATTCAGCTGCAGCTCCTGACAAACAAGTTAGGGAACTGGAGCTGGAGCTGGATGAACTTCGGATCATTTGGGAGGCAGAGGCAGAAATAGACAGGAGTTACAGAGAGATAGTCACCCCTAAGAGTCAGGAGACAGGTAGCTGGGTGATTGCCAGGAGAGGGAAGGGGAATAGACAGGAAGAGCAGAGCACCCCTGTGGCCGTTCCCATCAACATTAAGTGCACAGTTTTGGATACTGTTGGTGGGGACGACCTACCAGGGACAAGTTGCAGTGGTTGCATCTCTGGCACTGAGACTGGACCCTCAGCTCAGAAGGGAAGGAGGGAACAGCTTCTACCACAGAGCTGTGGCCTCCATCACACCACTCCCACAGAGCAATGATTGAAACTGTGAGCACACACATGCACACACAAGGACTCAAATACTTGCACTAAGGGCACTTTGTGGATTACTGTGATATTCTGGTGCTGCTGCAACTTATTTTCTGCTACTTATCTATTTAATACTGGCTTTTTTATTACTGTCTTGTTTTTATCTACCGCTTTACTTAATTGCCTGAGAGGAAGCCAAACAGAGTTTCATTGTACCTATGTATAATGACAATAAAGATCATTCAATTCAATTCAAAAAGAGGACAGCAGTAGTGATAGGGGATTCGATAGTTAGGGGGACAGATAAGAGGTTCTGTGGGAGAGATCGAGAATCCCGGATGGTCTGTTGCCTCCCTGGTGCCAGGGTCCACGATATCTCAGATCGAGTTCTCCGTATTCTCAAGAGGGAGGGTGAGCAGCCGGATGTTGTGGTCCATGCAGAGACTGATGACGCAGATAGGAAGAAGGAGGAGGTCCTGCAAAAAGAGGTTAGGGAGTTCGGTGCAAAATTGAAGGACAGAACCTCCAGGGTTGCAATCTCAAGATTGCTACCCGTGCCACATGCTACTGAGGCTAGGAATAGGAAGGTAATGCAGCTAAATATGTGGCTAAGGAGTTGGTGCAGAGGGAGGGCTTCATGTTTCTGGACAACTGGGCCTTGTTCCAGGGAAGGTGGGACCTGCTCCGACGGACGGGTTGCACCTGAACTGGAGGGGGACTAACATCTTTGCAGGAAGGTTTGCTAGTGCTGCTCCAGGGAATTTAAACTAGATTTGCAGGGGGAGGGGAACCAGAGTGTTAGAGCAGATAGTGAGGTGGAGGAGGATAAAGGTCATACGAGAACTGCAAGTATAGTGCACGGAGTAAAGCCAGATCTAACATATATAGAGGCTTTGAGGAAAGAGAAACAGAATAAAGGGTGTAAAGGTAGTAAGGTAGAAGGGCTAAAGTGTGTGTACTTCAATGCAAGAAGCATCAGGAACAAAGGTGATGACTGAGAATTTGGATACATACATGGATACATGGTCTAGTGACCATTACAGAGACTTGGCTGGCACCAGGGCAGGAATGGATTCTCAATATTCCTGGATTTCAGTGTTTTAAAAGGGATAGAGAGGGGGTGAAAGGGGAGTAGGGGTGGCATTACTGGTCAGGGATACTATTACAGCTACAGAAAGGGTGGGTAATGTAGCAGAATCCTCTTTTGAATCAGTATGGGTGGAAGTCAGGAACAGGAAGGGAGCAGTTACTCTATGGGGGGTATTCTATAGGCCCCCTGGTAGCAGCAGAGATAACGAGGAGCAGATTGGGAGACAGATTTTGAAAAGGTGCAAAAATAACAGGGTTGTTACCATGGGTGACTTTAACTTCCCTAATATTAGTTGATTAGTTCCATGGTTTAGATGGGGCAAAGTTTGTTCAGTGTGTCCAGGACGGATTCCTGTCACAGTATGTTGACAGGCCGACTAGGGGCAATGCCATACTAGATCTAGTATTAGGTAACGAACCGGGTCAGGTCACAGATCTGTCAGTGGGTGAGCATCTGGGGGACAGTGACCACCGCTCCCTGACCTTTAGCATTATCATGGAAAAGGATAGAATCAGAGAGGACAGGAAAATTTTTAATTGGGGCTATTATGAGGCTATAAGGCTAGAACTTGCGGATGTGAATTGGGATGATGTTTTTGCAGGGAAATGTACTATTGACATGTTGTCGATATTTAAGGATATCTTGCAGGATGTTAGGGATAAATTTGTCCCGGTGAGGAAGATATAGAACTGCAGGGTGAAGGAACCATGGGTGACAAGTGAGGTGGAAAATCTAGTCAGGTGGAAGAAGGCAGCATACATGAGGTTTAGGAAACAGGGATCAGATGGGTCTATTGAGGAATATAGGGTAGCAAGAAAGGAGCTTAAGAAGGGGCTGAGAAGAGCAAGAAGGGGGCATGAGAAGGCCTTGGTGAGTAGGGTAAAGGAAAACCCTGAGGCATCCTTCAATTATGTGAACAAGAGGGTGACAGGAGTGAAGATAGGACCGATTAGAGACAAAGGTGGGAAGATGTGCCTGGAGGCTGTGGAAGTGAGCGAGGTCTTCAATGAATACTTCTTTTGGTATTCACCACTGAGAGGGAACTTGATGATGGTGAGGATGATATGAGTGAGGTTGATGTTCTGGAGCATGTTGATATTAAGGGGGAGGAGGTGTTGGAGTTGTTAGATTACATTAGGACGGATAAGTCCCCGGGGCCTGATGAAATATTCCCCAGGCTGCTCCATGAGGTGAGGGAAGAGATTGCTGAGCCTCTGGCTAGGATCTTTATATCCTCATTGTCCAGGGGAATGGTACCGGAGGATTGGAGGGAAGCGAATGTTGTCCCCTTGTTCAAAAAAGGTAGTAGAAAAAGTCCGGGTAACTATAGGCCAGTGAGTCTTACGTCTGTGACAATAGACAATAGACAATAGGTGCAGAAGTAGACCATTCGGCCCTTCGAGCCTGCACCGCCATTTTGAGATCATGGCTGATCAATTACTATCAATACCCAGTTCCTGCCTTGTCCCCATATCCCTTGATTCCCCTATCCATAAGATACCTATCTAGTTCCTTCTTGAAAGCATCCAGAGAATTGGCCTCCACTACCTTCCGAGGCAGTGCATTCCAGACCCCCACAACTCTCTGGGAGAAGAAGTTTTTCCTTAACTCTGTCCTATGTTATGCCGTTGGCCCCCTCCTTTGTGAAAATCGCAAGAACTCTAGTTAAGGGGGGTCAGCTGACCCAAAAGAGAGAGACGTGCGGAAGACCACGTTCTCCCAAGAAGCAGAATAAAGGTGACTTTGACTATTGTCTCATGGAGACCACGTGAAAAGCCCTCGGGCAAAGTGGGCTGGTTGAGAGAAAGATCGCATTACCTGCAACTTGATTGATACCTGCGATCCCATGAAGAAGTATAAAGGCGGGTCTGAGGGGAGGACCCTCAGATGCACCTCAGATGCACCTCAGATGCACCCAGCAGATGCACCCAGCAGACGCACCCAGGAGACACGAGATCGATTCCCGTGGGAGCGGGACGCCATTTTGAAGGAAGCCACATGCGCTAGATTCCGAATTTGAATCTGTGGCTAAAACCAACGAAAGACTGCTTTTAAATAACAACGGGGAAGTCTGCTCCCCTGATTCCAAGGATTTGCTCTGCCAAGACGACGGGCAAGTGTGCATCTTTTCTAAATTATAAAGGAAAAAGCCTGCAAACTTCTGAGTGACTCTTTAGACTTCCATTGGACTCAGTATTACCCCCTAGACAACTGTAGAGCTTATTTCTGATTGATTATGGTTACACCGGTGTTTTAGATTGAGTTTTGACGATCTGAATGTTTTGTATTAACCATACGTTTGTGCCCTTGTTGAATAAAACGTTTGAAAATAGTAGCATCCGACTCAGCTGATCCATCTATCTTTGCTGGTAAGTTACCTGGTTACGGGGTTTTCGTAACAAGTGGGGTTCTCGTCCCGGATTTGAAACCAAACGGGAGGGTCAGTGAATCGGGCTGTAAGTCCAAACTTAAATCTGGTTACGCAGGTAGCCAGATGGGAAACCAGCAAAGATGGATGTGGAGGAATTTAGGAGAAACCCGACGGTAGAGGCGCTAGGAAAGGCTACAAAATCAGACTTGGTAAATTTGGCGCAGGCATTAGACCTCACAGCGGTGAAGCCAGCAATGAAAAAGCAGGAAGTGCGAAGGGTCATACAACAGCATTACGTTGGGAAGAAGGTGTTTGCAGCTGAGGATTTGGAAAATATTCCCGAAAGGAGATTAGTGAGTGGGACAAATCAGGCAGAGTTGGAGAAAGCAAGGCTGGAACATGAGTTTAAAATAAAGCAGCTAGAAGTAGAAGCAGCTGAGAAGGCTGCAGAGAGAGAGAGAGAGCTGAGAGGGAAAAAGAAGCAGAGAGAGCCGCAAAGGAAAGGGCTGTGGAAAGAGAGCATGTGTTCAAACTAAAGCAGCTAGAAGCAGAAGCAGAAGAGAAAGAGAAACAAAGGAGCCATGAATTGGAGCTGGACAGGCGAAAGCAAGAGCGAAGAACTCAAGGGGAAGAGAGAGAGGAGGGGTTTGATATTAGTCGGGCGTTGAGGTTGGTCCCCCCGTTCGAGGAGACGGATGTTGATAGTTATTTCTTGCTTTTTGAAAAGGTGGCAGGGAATCAGCAGTGGCCCAGAGAGCAATGGGTGGCGTTGTTACAAAGTGTGTTACGAGGAAAAGCACAGCGGGTATATACCGCGCTGCCCCCGGAAAGGGACGGAAATTATGCTCAAGTAAAGGAGGCCATTCTCCGAGGTTACGAGTTAGTACCTGAGGCGTATAGACAAAGGTTCCGAAATTTAAAAAGAGGGTGGAATCAAACGTATACCGAGCTAGCCCATGAGAAAGGTGTGCTCTTGGACCGTTGGTGCACAGCTGAAAAGGTGGCCGAGGATTATGGGCGTCTCAGGGAGTTAGTTTTGATTGAGGAATTTAAAGGTTGCGTTCCGGAAGAGATCCGAATGTATTTAAATGAGAGGACGAATCAGTCCATCTCAGAGATGGCTAGGGTCGCAGATGAATATGCCCTAACCCACAAGACAAAGTTTTCCTCGCCAAAAAGTTACCCGAGAGACCGTCGGAATGGTAGGGAAAGTCCGCCGGCTAAGGGAGAAACTCCGCCGGGAGCTAGCACAAAAAGTGAGGATAACAGACAGGAAACCTGGAGATCTCCTGGTTTAAACTGTTTTAATTGTGGAAAGGTGGGACATATTGTATCAAAATGCACTGCTCCGAGGAAGGAGTCGGAACGAGGGAAAGCAGCTATTTCCATAGGCTGTGTTGCGTCGATCCGAAAATCGACAAGCAGGCCCCAGACAGATGGAATACAGGAGGGGCGGGAGACATTTAGGTCCGAAGGAACCGTGGCTTTGAAGGAAGGGGACCCCCCAATTCCCGTATGAATTTGGAGAGACACGGGGGCGGAACTATCGTTAATTAGCCGTAATGTGTTAAAATTCGGCCCTCGCACGGGGGAGGTAGCCCTTAGAGGTATCGGGAACCGAACCGAGGTCGTGCCTTTGCATAGGGTCTTTCTAGATTGTGAGTTGGTGTCGGGACCAGTAGATCTGGGGGTCCTGCCGGAGTTGCCGGGAGAAGGAGTGGACGTCCTTCTGGGTAACGACCTAGCGGGTGGGAAGATGGGTTCCGCCGTGAAGCTGACCACCCAGCCCGTGAGAGTTGAAGACCCTCCCTCAGAAAAAAAATTCTATCCCGCATGTGCGGTCACTCGCAGCATGTCGAAAAGGGCCGCTGAGACCGAGAGCGGGTGGAATCTGGCCAGTTTTGATTTGGCCGAAACTTTTTTACCGACTCTGTACCAACAAGAGTCCGCGGAAAGGAAAACGGAGAGTAGGGAGGAACGAGTGGGAAATCGGGAAGAGGTAGACCGGTCCTTAGCCAGAAGAGAGTTTGTACGGGAACAGAATGGTGACGAGGAGCTGGTAGCCTTGAGAGAGTCGGTTCTCTCCGAGACTGAACTGGAGGCAGAGCCAGAGGGTTATTATCTCCAGGAGGGGGTGTTGATGAGGAAGTGGAGACCCCCTGCGGTGCAGGCCGATGAGGACTGGGCGGTGCTACATCAGATAGTAGTCCCGAAAGTATATCGGGACGACATTCTTGACTTAGCCCATAAGGGACCTTTAGGCGGGCATTTAGGAATAAAGAAGACCGTGGAGCGGGTTCAGAGAGAATTCTATTGGCCCAATCTGAGAAAAGATGTTACTGAGTATTGTAAAAGATGTCATACCTGCCAGGTGGTGGGTAAGCCGAATCAAGTTATCCCTAAGGCCCCCCTCCGACCTATTCCCGCATGTGAGGAGCCTTTCTCCCGAGTCATTGTGGATTTTGTGGGACCCTTACCTAAAACTGCGAGTGGGCGGCAGTATATCATGACCCTGATGTGTGCTGCTACACGATTTCCCGAGGCCGTGCCTCTGGGTAGTATTAGGACCTCTGCGGTGGTGAAGGCCCTTATCAAATTCTTTACCACCGTGGGGCTACCCAAGGAGATACAATCAGACCAGGGAAGTACATTCACGTCGAGCGCATTTCGGCAGATGATGACCCAGCTCGGGGTGAAGCAGATTATGGCCTCTGCGTACCACCCGGAGTCACAGAGAGCGTTGGAAAGGTTCCACGCTACCCTAAAGACCATGCTTAAAGCTTATTGCCAGGAGAACGTTCGAGACTGGGATGAGGCTTTACCCCTTTTGTTATTTGCCGTACGAGATACAGTGCAGTGCTCCCTGGGGTTCAGTCCGTTCGAGCTGGTTTTCGGTCACAGGCCCAGGGGACCCCTAACCCTACTGAAAGAAAAATGGTCTAACCCGACCGCCCAAGTCAGTGTGGTCGACTATGTGCTGAAATTCCGGGAAAGGCTGCGTCAAGTATGCGCCTTGGCAAACGAAAACCTTAAAGCCTCTCAGGAAAAAATGGGTCAGTGGTATAACAAGAGAGCGAGAGAACGAGAGTTTCACGTGGGCGACCGGGTCCTGGTCCTATTCCCAGTAGCTACTCACCCCCTGGGGGCGAGGTTTCAAGGACCATATACAGTGCGTAAGAAAATAGACTCGCTGAATTACGTGATCGAAACCCCCGACCGACAAAAGCCGACCCAGTTAGTTCACGTGAACATGATAAAAGGGTATCACGAACCCACCCCCACGGTTGTTGGCGCGGCCATGAAAGCCGATGAGGTAGAGGGGGATGGTAAGGAGGAACCAGAACGGTTCGACAAGATAGGTATAGTCCCTACCAGATTAGAGAACTCTGTCGTATTGGCGAATCTTGCGGGTAAAGTTGGCCACTTAAAGCCTGAACAGCGGGAGCAGGTAATACAGCTCGTTAACCGGCATGCAGACTTATGCCCAGATGTTCCCCGAAGGTGTAATGGGACGCAACATGATGTGATAGCTACCTCAACCCAACCTATTAAACAAGCCCCTTATCGGATGAATCCTGAAAAGAGCCAGCTGGTAGAGAAGGAGATTGAACATATGCTAGCTGCTGGGATAATCCGCGAATCCTCTTCCGCGTGGGCTTCTCCTTGCGTGGTTGTCCCAAAGCCGGACGGGACCATAAGATTCTGTACCGATTATCGGAAGGTCAACGCGGTTACCCAGACCGATGCTTACCCTCTTCCCCGGGTGGATGATTGCATTGATCAACTGGGGAAGGCAAGGTACATCACAAAAATTGACTTGCTAAAGGGGTACTGGTGCGTTCCTTTAACGGACAGGGCTCGAGAGATTTCAGCCTTTGTCACCCCGTCCGGGTTGTACGAGTACAACGTTATGCCGTTTGGGATGAAAAATGCCCCAGGGACATTTCAGCGGATGATAGACGCTGTGATAAAGGGGTTAACCCACACCAAGGCTTATCTTGACGATGTGGTAGTTTGGAATGACACCTGGGAGGAGCATCTGGGGGCTGTAGAAAGCTTGTTTACCCGAATGTCGGCAGCCCACCTTACTGTAAACCTCGCCAAGAGTGAGTTTGGTCATGCCACGATCACCTATCTGGGGTATGTGGTGGGAGACGGGCAGTTGGCCCCTGTGCAGGCGAAGGTCCAGGCTATTTCCGAGGTCCCGGTACCCTCCAATAAAAGGGCCCTGAGGAGGTTTCTGGGCATGGTGGGATACTATCGGAAATTCTGTAAAAATTTTGCGGACATTGCGCTCCCCCTTACAAAATTACTGCAGAAGGAGGAAAAATTTGAGTGGAGTCATTCTTGTCAGAATGCCTTTGAAAAGTTAAAAGCCGTATTGTGCCATGACCCGGTGTTAAAAGCGCCCGATCTGTTAACCCCCTTCTCCTTGGCCACGGACGCCAGCGATGAGGCGGCAGGAGCAGTCCTATTGCAGCAAGCGGGGGATGGAGTGGAGCACCCGGTAGCATATTTCTCTCGGAAGTTCAATAGACACCAGAGGAATTACTCTACCGTGGAAAAGGAATTGTTAGCGCTTGTGTTAGCGATACAACATTTCGAAGTGTACATTTGTCCGGCGCAAAGACCCCTAGTGGTCTATACCGATCACAACCCGCTGGTATTCTTGGACAATATGAAAAATAAAAACAGAAGGTTATTAAGCTGGAGTCTGATGCTACAAGAATTTGATATTAAGATCCAGCACATAAAGGGGAGTGATAATGTGCTAGCGGATTGTTTATCCAGGTGCTGAATTAAGTATACAATGTATGGCACGGTAGGGTAAGGTATTAAAGAAAAGGGGCACTGTACTTGTTACCTGTTTAGATACTGACTTGAATGTATAACAGTAGTACTCTGTGAAGAGAAAAGCTTGTGTAGTATGTAGATTCAAAAAAAAAGAGAGAGAAAAAAAATCCGGTGTCAACCTGTTTTTAACCGCTGGTTAAAAACCCATTATGGGGGGAGGTGTTATGCCGTTGGCCCCCTCCTTTGTGAAAATCGCAAGAACTCTAGTTAAGGGGGGTCAGCTGACCCAAAAGAGAGAGACGTGCGGAAGACCACGTTCTCCCAAGAAGCAGAATAAAGGTGACTTTGACTATTGTCTCATGGAGACCACGTGAAAAGCCCTCGGGCAAAGTGGGCTGGTTGAGAGAAAGATCGCATTACCTGCAACTTGATTGATACCTGCGATCCCGTGAAGAAGTATAAAGGCGGGTCTGAGGGGAGGACCCTCAGATGCACCTCAGATGCACCCAGCAGACGCACCCAGGAGACACGAGATCGATTCCCGTGGGAGCGGGACGCCATTTTGAAGGAAGCCACGTGCGCTAGATTCCGAATTTGAATCTGTGGCTAAAACCAACGAAAGACTGCTTTTAAATAACAACGGGGAAGTCTGCTCCCCTGATTCCAAGGATTTGCTCTGCCAAGACGACGGGCAAGTGTGCATCTTTTCTAAATTATAAAGGAAAAAGCCTGCAAACTTCTGAGTGACTCTTTAGACTTCCGTTGGACTCAGTATTACCCCCTAGACAACTGTAGAGCTTATTTCTGATTGATTATGGTTACACCGGTGTTTTAGATTGAGTTTTGACGATCTGAATGTTTTGTATTAACCATACGTTTGTGCCCTTGTTGAATAAAACGTTTGAAAATAGTAGCATCCGACTCAGCTGATCCATCTATCTTTGCTGGTAAGTTACCTGGTTACGGGGTTTTCGTAACACCTAAATGACCTACCCCTTATTCTCAAACCATGCCCTCTGGTACTGGACTCTCCCAGCATCTGGAACATATTTCCTGCCTCTATCTTGTCCAATCCCTTAATAATCTTATATGTTTCAATCAGATGGTGGGAAAGCTGTTGGAAAAGATTCTTAGAGATCGGATCTATGGGCATTTAGAGAATCATAGTCTGATCAGGGACAGTCAGCATGGCTTTGTGAAGGGCAGATTGTGTCTAACGAGCCTGATAGAGTTCTTTGAGGAGGTGACCAGGCATATAGATGAGGGTAGTGCAATGGATGTGAATTACATGGATTTTAGTAAGGCATTTGACAAGGTTCCACACGGTAGGCTTATTCAGAAAGTCAGAAGGCATGGGATCCAGGGAAGTTTGGCCAGGTGGATTCAGAATTGGCTTGCCTGCAGAAAGCAGAGGGTCGTGCTGGAGGGAGTACATTCAGATTGGAGGGTTGTGACTAGTGATGTCCCACAAGGATCTGTTCTGGGACCTTTACTTTTCGTGATTTTTATTAACGACCTAGATGTGTGGGTAGAAGGTTGGGCTGACAAGTTTGCAGATGACACAAAGGTTGGTGGTGTTGTGGATAGTGTAGAGGATTGTCGAAGATTGCAGAGAGACATTGATAGGATGCAGAAGTGGGCTGAGAAGTGGCAGATGGAGTTCAACCTGGAGAAGTGTGAGGTGGTACACTTTGGAAGGACAAACTCCAAGGCAGAGTACAAAGTAAATGGCAGGATACTTGGTAGTGTGGAGGAGCAGTGGGATCTGGGGGTACATGTCCACAGATCCCTGAAAGTTGCCTCACTGGTAGATAGTGTAGTTAAGAAAGCTTATGGGGTGTTCGCTTTATAAGTCGAGGGATAGAGTTTAAGAGTTGCAAGGTAATGATGCAGCCCTGTGAAACTCTGGTTAGGCCACACTTGGAGTACTGTGTCCAGTTCTGGTCACCTCACTATAGGAAGGATGTGAAAGCATTGGAAAGGGTACAAAGGAGATTTACCAGGATGCTGCCTGGTTTAGAGAGTATGGATTATGATCAGAGATGAAGGGAGCTAGGGCTTTACTCTTTGGAGAGGAAGATAAGAGGAGACATGATAGAGGTATACAAGATATTAAGAGGAATAGACAGAGTGGACAGCCAGCGCCTCTTCCCCAGGGTACCACTGCTCAGTACAAGAGGGCATAGCTTTAAGGTAAGGGGAGGGAAGTTCAATGGGGATATTAGAGGAAGGTTTTTTAACTCGTGGTTGGTGCGTGGAATGCACTGCCTGAGTCAGTGGTAGAGACAAATACACTAGTGAAATTTAAGAGACTACTAGACAGGTATATGGAGGAATTTAAGGTGGGGTGTTATATGGGAGGAAGGGTTTAAGCCCACAACATTGTGGGCTGAAGGGCCTGTACAGTGCGGTACTTATCTATGTTCTATGTTCTAAAGGTGTGCTAAGCAGGTAAGCTACTCTAGAAACTGCCTAGAATGACCCTTGAGCATAGCCCTCTATTTTTCTAAGCTCCATGAACCTATCTAAGAATCTCTTAAAATACCCTATTGTATTCGCCTCTACCACTGCCGTGGGCAGCCCATTCCAAGCACTCACCACTCTCTGTGAGAAAAACTTACCTCTGACATCCCCCCTGTACCTACTTCCAAAACTAAGCCTCCTTGTGTTAGCCATTTCAGCCCTGGGAAAAGACTCTGGCTAGCCAGTACTTATTTCAAGAGGACTAAAATATAAAAGCAGGGATGTAACACTGGGGCTTTATCAGCCACTGGTAAGGCCTCACTTGGAGTATTCTGAACAGTTTGGGTCACTTATCTAATAAAGGAAGTGTTGGCATTGGAGAGGGTCTAGAGGAGGTTCACGAGAATGTTCCCAGAAATGAAACGGTTAACCTATGAGGAGAGTTTGATTGCTCTGGTCCTGTACTCACTGGAATTTAAAAGAATGTTTGAGGGGGAAGAGATCTCACTGAAACCTACCAAATATTGAAAGACCTCGATAGAGTGGATGCAGAGAGGAAGTTTCCTATAGTCTAGGACCAGAGGGCATAGCCTCAGAATGGGAGGATATCCATTTAGAACAGAGATAAGGAGGAATTTCTTCAGCTAGAGGGTGGTGAATCTGTGGAAATCATTGCCACAGATGGCTGTGGAGGCCAAGTCATTGTGTATATTTAAAGAAGAGATTGATAGGTTCTTGATTAGTAAGGATGTCAAAGGTCACTAGGTATACATGGTGAGGTAGTAAATTGGATTAGACATTGGCTCAATGGGAGAAGTCAGAGAGTGGTAGTGGAGGATTGCTTCTCTGAGTGGAGTCCTGTGACTAGTGGTGTGCCACAGGGATCAGTGCTGGGTCCATTATTTGTCATGTATATCAATGATCTGGATAATAATGTGGTAAATTGGATCAGCAAATTTGCTGATGATACAAAGATTGGAGGTGTAGTGGACAGTGAGGAAGGCTTTCAAAGCTTGCAGAGGGATTTGGACCAGCTGGGAAAATGGGCTGAAAAATGGCAGATGGAGTTTAATACAGACAAGTGTGAGGTATTGCACTTTGGAAGGACAAACCAAGGTAGAATATACAAGGTAAATGGTAGGGCACTGAGGAGTGCAGGAGAACAGAGGAATCTGGGACTACAGATACAACATTCCCTAAAAGTGGCATCACAGGTAGATAGGGTCGTAAAGAGAGCTTTTGGTACATTGGCCTTTATAAATCAAAGTATTGACTATAAGAGTTGGAATGTTATGGTGAGGTCGAATTTGGAGTATTGTGTGCAGTTTTGGTCACTGAATTACAGTAAGGATATTAATAAGGTTTAAAGATAGATAGATAGATACTTTATTCATCCCCATGGGGAAATTCAACTTTTTTCCAATGTCCCATACACTTGTTGTAGCAAAACTAATTACATACAATACTTAACTCAGTAAAAAAAAATATATGATATGCATCTAAATCACCATCTCAAAAAGCATTAATAATAGCTTTAAAAAGTTCTTAAGTCCTGGCGGTAGAATTGTAAAGCCTAATGGCATTGGGGAGTATTGACCTCTTCATCCTGTCTGAGGAGCATTGCATCGATAGTAACCTGTCGCTGAAACTGCTTCTCTGTCTCTGGATGGTGCTATGTAGAGGATGTTCAGAGTTATCCATAATTGACCGTAGCCTACTCAGCGCCCTTCGCTCAGCTACCGATGTTAAACTCTCCAGTACTTTGCCCACGACAGAGCCCGCCTTCCTTACCAGCTTATTAAGACGTGAGGCGTCCCTCTTCTTAATGCTTCCTCCCCAACACGCCACCACAAAGAAGAGGGCGCTCTCCACAACTGACCTATAGAACATCTTCAGCATCTCACTACAGACATTGAATGACGCCAACCTTCTTAGGAAGTACATTCGACTCTGTGCCTTCCTGCACAAGGCATCTGTGTTGGCAGTCCAGTCTAGCTTCTCGTCTAACTGTACTCCCAGATACTTGTAGGTCTTAACCTGCTCCACACATTCTCCATTAATGATCACTGGCTCCATATGAGGCCTAGATCTCCTAAAGTCCACCACCATCTCCTTGGTCTTGGTGATATTGAGACGCAGGTAGTTTGAGTTGCACCATATCACAAAGTCCTGTATCAGTTTCCTATACTCATCCTCCTGTCCATTCCTGACACACCCCACTATGGCCGTGTCATCAGCGAACTTCTGCACATGGCAGGACTCCGAGTTATATTGGAAGTCTGATGTGTACAGGGTGAACAGGACCGGAGAGGGTGACCACCGTGTCAGACCTACAGTCTCCCAACCGCACATACTGAGGTCTATCTGTCAAGTAGTCCACTATCCAATCCACCATGTGAGAGTCTACTCCCATCTCCGTTAGTTTGTGCCTTAAGATCTTGGGCTGGATGGTGTTAAAGGAACTAGAGAAGTCAAGGAATGTAATCCTCACAGCACAACTGACCCCATCTAGGTGAGAGAGTGATTTGTGCAGCAAATACGTGATAGCATCCTCCACTCCCACCTTCTCCTTATACGCAAACTGAAGAGGATCCTGGGCGTGCCTGGTTTGTGGCCTCAGATTCTGTATTATCAGCCGCTCCATGGTCTTCATCACGTGCGACGTCAAGGCAACAGGTCTGAAGTCATTCAACTCCTTTGGTTGTGGTTTCTTCGGTACCGGGACAATACAGGATGTTTTCCACTGTCTGGGTACTATTCTCTGCTCCAGGCTCATGTTGAAGATGCGCTGTAGTGGTTCTCCCAGCTCAGTCGCACAGGCCCTCAGTAATCGTGGGGAAACTCCATCCGGTCCAGCCGCCTTGCTGGTACAGATCTTCCTCAGTTGACCTTCCACCTGTGCAGCCGTAATCCTGGGCGTGGGCAAGGTCTCCTGTGAGTGGCTATTTTCCTGTGAGGGAAGTAAGCCTGGTGTGGATTTCTGCGGTGAGGATGAGATTGAGCTGTCGAACCTGTTGAAGAAGTTGTTCAGCTGGCTCGCTTTCTCCACATCTCCACTTATGTTCGCCCTCCGCTTTGCACCGCATCCGGTGATGATCTTCATCCCATCCCACACCTCCTTCATGCTTTTTTTCTGCAGCTTTTGTTCTAGCTTCCTCCTATACTGCTCCTTTGCCCCCCTTATCTGTACTCTGAGTTCCTTCTGAACTCTTTTAAGCTCCAACCGATCACCATCTTTAAAGGCCCTCTTCTTCTGGTTTAGGAGGCCTTTGATGTGACTAGTGATCCAGGGCTTATTATTGGGATAGCAGCGAACAGTTCTAACAGGGACAACTGCATCCACACAAAAGTTAATATAGTCCGTTGTGCATTCAGTGACCTCCTCAACGCCCCCACAGAGCCCCCCTTGCAGTACATCCCAGTTAGTAGTACCGAAGCAGTCTCTCAGGGCCTGTTCAGCTTCAGGAGTCCACTTCCTAAAAGAGCGTGTGGTAGTGGGATGCCTCATCACAATAGATTTATATCTGGGCTGTAACAAAACCAGGTTGTGATCAGCTTTCCCCAATGAAGGCAGTGGGGATGCACTATATGCCTCCTCTACGTTTGCATACAGTAGGTCAATAGTCCTATTACCCCTGGTGTAGCAATCCATGTACTGGGAGAAAGCAGGTAGTGTCTTGTCCAAAGTCACATGGTTGAAGTCCCCTGTAATTATCACCAGTGCCTCAGGGTGCTGTGTCTGAAGCCTAGCAACAGCGGAGCTGATGACGTCACACGCTACCGTTGCGTCGGCACGCGGCGGGACATACACATTCACAACAATGACGCTTGCGAATTCTCGAGGCAGGTAATATGGCCTCATACTCACGGCGATCAGCTCAATATCTCTTTCACAAACGGAGATCTTTGTACTCACATGCCCGGGGTTACACCATCTTTCGTTAATGTAAAGTGTGCAGAGAAGGTTTACAAGGATGTTGCCGGGACTTGAGAAACTGAGTTACAGAGAAAGGTTGAATACGTTAGGACTTTATTCCCTGGAGCGTAGAAGAATGAGGGGAGATTTGATAGATGCATATAAAATTATGATGGGTATACATAGAGTGAATGTAAGCAGGCTTTTTCCACTGAGGCTAAGGTAGGAAAAAAAACAGAGGACATGGGTTAAGGGTGAAAGGGGAAAAGTTTAAAGGGAACATGGGGGGGGGGGCTTCTTCACACAGAGAGTGGTGGGAGTGAGGAATGAGCTGCCAGATGAAGTGGTAAATGTGGGCTCACTTTTAACATTTAAGAAAAACTTGGACAGGTACATGGATGACAGGTGTATGGACGGATATGGTCCAGGTGCAGGTCAGTGGGACTAGGCAGAAAAATGGTTTGGCACAGCCATGAAGGGCCAAAAAGGCCTGTTTCTGTGCTGTAGTGTTCTATGGTTCTATGTTTACAGAGAGAGAGCAAGAGAATGAGGACCAGTGGAATAATAAATCAGCCATGATGGAATTGCAGTGCAGACTTGAATGGCCTAATTCTGCACCTATACCTTAAGGTCTTACGGCATTTTATCATTTCCTATTTCCTGGGGTTTGCTTGTCATTCATTTGCATGAAAAGGTCGACTGACACTCCTAAACCCATTTTGTATTTATGTGGTTCCGTGAAGAATTCTGACCAGCAGGCAAACATCCAGTCCTGACTTCCACTCCTTTGTTTTGAAACATTGAAGTCAAGGTGGCATATGCATCTGACCCCTTCCCCCACCCAAACCACAACCAGACTCAGCTTCAGTTTAGTGGTAGGCCTTGGTTCTGAACATTGTTACTAGCCCTATATTTGGAAGGTAAAAATCCCCATGACAGAGTTTGGAACAGAGCAGTCAGCTGACATCAAGACAGTGATATTGTCTACCAACATTGTCAACTGAATGCAACCAGATTTCAATACCAGTCGGTAGACTGGGCCATGTCAGAGATGCATCAGAGGATCTGAATTAATATACCATAGTTGTCACGGACTTCATAAAACAGTCGTGGGTGAGTGTGCCCCACAAAATCATTCTGAGTCTTCCCCAACCAGAAACCCTGGATGAACTATGAGATCTGCAGTCTGCTGAGAGCCAGATCAGAGGCATTCAAGTCTGGTGACCAAGTAAGTTACGAGAGGTACAGATATGATCTCTGGAAAGTAATTTCATGAGTAAAGTGGCAATTCCAAACTAAACTTGAATCCACAAAGAATGCTTGAATGCTATTACTTCTTACAAAGTGAAACCAAGCAACATACTTCTATGCTTGCTTTGACCATCAAATCATGGAGGAACCTTCACAAATTCTCACAGCCCTGGATGACCCTGTGATTTCAGTCTCTTAGGCTGACTTAAAAGGGTGAACCCATGGAAAGCACCCAGCCCAGACAGGGTACCTGGATGAGTGCTGAACACCTGTGCTGAAATACTGTCTGGAGTCTTCACCATATTTTAGCCTCTCACCTTGGCATTCTGAGGTATTCACTTGCTTCAAACAGGCTCCAATTATACTGATACCCAAGAAAAATGTGGTAACCTGCCTAAATGACTACCGTCCAATAGCATTTACACCCATAGTGATGAAGTGTTTTGAGAGGTTGGTGGTCAAACATATCAAACTCCTGCCTGAAAAATGAAAAATAGGTCCACAGCAGAGCCATTTCACTGGTTCTTCATTCAATCCTAGAACATCTGGACAGCGAAAATACATACATCAGGATGCTTTTCATTGTCTACAACTCAGCATTCAACAGTATCATCCCCTCAAAAATAATCAATAACATCAAGCTCTTGGCCTCAATATCTCCTTGTGCAATTGGATCCTTGATTTCCTTATACTTGCAGACCCGTCAGTTCAGATTGGCAACAGCATCTCCTCCACAATCTCCATCAGCACAGGTGCACCACAAGGCTGTGTGTTTAGCCATCCCCCCCCCCCCCCCACTCACTCTACTCACTTTACAGTTATGACTGTGAGGCTAAGCAAAGCTCTAATGAGAAATTTAAGTTTGCTGACAACACCACTGTCATTGGTCAAATCAAAGGTGGTGACAAATCAGCATATAGGAAGGAGATTGAAAACCTGGTTGAGTGGTGCCACAACAACAACCTCTCACTCATTATCAGCAAGACCAATGAGTTGATTATAGACTCCAGGAGAAGAAAACAAGAGATCCATGAGCCAGTCCTCATCAGGAGATCTGAGGTGGAGGGGTCAGCAACTTTAAATTCTTTGGTTTTATCATTTTAGAGGATCTGTCCTGGGTCCATTGTGTAAATGCCATTATAAAGAAAGAAGCACCTCTACTTCCTTAGAAGTTTGCAAAGATTTGGCATGACATCTAAAACTTTGGTGACAAATCAACATACAGGAAGGAGATTAAAAAACTGACTGAATGGTGCCACAACAGCATCCTTTCACTTAATGTCAAACAGCTAATTATTGGCTACAGGAAGAGATGACCCAAGGCCCATGAGCTAGTCCTCATTGAGGGATCAGAGGTGGAAAGGGTCAGTAACTTCAAATTGCTTGGCATTATTATTTCAGAGGATCTGTTCTGGGTGCAGCATTTAAGTGCCATTAGAAAGAAGGCAACACATGACATCTAAAACTTTGACAAACCACTGTAGATGTGTGGTGGAGTGTTTATTGACAGGTT
This sequence comes from Hemitrygon akajei, assembly GCF_048418815.1. Classification (NCBI taxonomy): domain Eukaryota; kingdom Metazoa; phylum Chordata; class Chondrichthyes; order Myliobatiformes; family Dasyatidae; genus Hemitrygon; species Hemitrygon akajei. Next base: position 58,897,756 of record NC_133141.1, read on the forward strand.
GCATCATGGCCTGGAATGGAAACATCAATGCCCTTGAATGGAAAAGCCTACAAAAAGTAGTGGATACAGCCCAGTCCATCACGGGCAAGCCCTCCCCACCATTGAGCACATCTATAAAGAGCAATATCACAGGAAAGCAACATCCATCATCAAGGACCCCCACCATCCAGGCCATAATCTCTTTTCACTGCTACCATCAGTAAGCAGGTACAGGAGCCCCAAGTCCCACACTACCAGGTTCGGGAACAGTTATTACCCCTCAACCATCAGGCTCCTGAACCAGAGTGGATAACTTCACTCACCCCAACATTGAACTGATTCCACAACCTATGGTCTCACTTCCAATGACTCTACAACTCAGGTTCTCAATATTTATTACTTCTTCATCGTGTCAGTAGCTTCCTCTCAGTTTGCTGTCAGTCATGTAAGTCCTGATTGGAGACTCAGGAATGCTGTCGCATTCAGATGTAGAAGGATTCTTCATTGCTGTTTCTGTAACAATTTTATTTTACCAGACAGGGCTGTTAGCCTTGAGCTGAACCCCCCCCCGCCGAACCTGGAGGACCGGTGGACCACCCTTAGTCTGGCCTCGATCGTCTGATCTGTTTGGCATGGGTGATCCTACCAAGAGCCAAAGCATAAAGCCTTGACTCCAGCCAACAGAGCTCTCTGGGTCATTGAGCCACACAAACCTTCAAATCACGACAAGGCTGTGGTCCTCTTGGAGAACTTTTACTTATTGATTTATTTTATTTTTTTTGTATTTGCACAATTCATTGTCTTTTGCACTTTGGTTGTTTGTTCATCTTTATGTATTGCATTGAACCGCTGATGCTAAGTTAACAAATTTCACATCATATGCCGGTAAATATAAGCCTGATTCTGATTCTGATTCTAATTCCAGGTTTATTAGTAATATAATATAATCACTAATTTAGCAATACATAATCTAGCAGAAAAAAATAATAAGTCAAATAAAAATAATAATAAACAAGTAAATTAATTACATATATTGAATAGATTTTTAAAGACATGCAAAAACAGAAATACTGTATATTAAGAAAAAGTGAGGTAGTGTCCAAAGCTTCAATGTCGATTTAGAAATCAGCTGGCAGATGGGAAGAAGCTGTTCCTGAATCACTGAATGTGTGCCTTCAGGCTTCTGTACCTCCTACCTGATGCCCTGGGTGCTGGAGGTCCTTAATAATGGACGCTGCCTTTCTGAAACAATGTATGGCCCATTGATGCATGTGCATTACTTCCAGAGGGCAAAATTGCAATTCATGGCTTTGGTGGCAATGCTTTGTCAGATGCTAGTAACAAAGGGATGGGTCTGGGAACTTTCTTTATGACTTCTAGCCATTCCATTCTATCACTGTATCCTGACTCTGTGTCACTGTCCAGGACCAAATCTCTTTTCACCAAATTCAGTCTCTCACAGGTAGATAGACCCAGTATTGACTGTACATTCCTTGGCACCACCACAAATGAAAGCGTATGCACAGTATTTTTGTGTGATGCTTTTGCCACACAAGTTCCTTTAACTGGAATGTCTGCACCTGAATACCCAGTCACTTTATATTTGTCCTATGCAACTTTGGTCTTGGCTTTAATGTATTGGACTCAGGTTCTGCAAGAACATTTACTTGTGCTCCAGTATCAAGTTTAAAAAGAATATTGTTTTGGTTCACTTGCAATGGCATAGTCCAGTCATTTTCTCTCAAGATGTGTTTTCACAAAGCACATCTATATAAAACTCCTCAAGTTCATTTTCAAGCACTGCATTTACTTGTTTTAGTTTCTTTCTACTTCTGCAACAGCATGAAAAATGATTACTCTTACCACAGTTGTTGCACATTTTCCCATATGGTGGACACTGTTTTGGCTGATGCTGCCGCCCACAACGATCACATAGCGTTTTTCTCTCAGATGACGTCTTGCTCTCTGTCAGTTTTGTTGTCGCTTCATTACTTTTTCTAATGTGTTCACGCACAGCGTGTACGTTGCAGTTCTCAATAAAAAGCTCTTTAACCTGTGACATCACTAAGCTTTGCAGAACATCAAAGCTTTTTCCAAATCTATGTCTTGTTCTCTTAAGTCTTTTTCTCAGACTATTATCCCAAATGCCACAAACAATTGTCTTTACTGAGAGAGTCTGTCAGTTCTCCAAACTCACGTTTTACTACGGTGTCTCAACTCAGTAACAAATTGATCAATCGTTTCACCAGCTCTCTGCTTCATCGTAAAGAATTTATATCTTTCATACATCACATTACGCTTTGGTACACAAAATGCTTCAAATTTGTCCATTATTGATTTCAGATTTAAATTATCTCCATCTTCAAAAATAAGCTGATTATATACCTCAATTGCGTCATCACGTATTACGTGGAGTAGAATCGCAGCTTTCGTTTTTTCTGTTTTTTTTATTCGCTCCAATCGCCAATAAATAAATTACAAAATGTTGCTTAAATTTTCTCCAGTTCTCAGCTATGTTCCCAGTCAGCTGAAGTGTCGGTGGAGGTTGCAAACCTTCCATTTTTAAAACAGTTAGCAAACACCAAAACAGTTTGAACTCTTTTTTCTTCGATTATCTTCAACCCTCCCATGTTCAGCAATGTATTATTCTTCCAGACCGACTTCTGACACCATGTTGTGTTTTTTATATTAACACGTACCATGGGTTAACAATAAATAATCACATTCTGGAAGAATTAGAACTTTTATTTACAGCAACAAAACCAAACCATGTTTTTACCAAGCCATGTTCCAGATCATTCTAACATTTCTGCGCATGCTCAGAACTCTTTCCAATCACGTTCTGACACATCATATCACCACAGTCGAATGACACAGCATCCACACAAACCAGGATTTGGGGTGAGAGAGCTGTCTCAATCTCACAAGTTTGGTGGGGCCAGAGATTGTCTTCCCGAGACTTATGCAGCCAAGAAAACCATGGGGTTTCATTGTGAGAGTATTGTCCAGGATCGATGTTGTTGGATGCTGTGTGATTGCCCTGAGCATTGATCCAGTGGGTTGTGTGTTTAAGTCTGTGTTAAACTATTGTTTGGGAAAGTGATTACGATTCGTGGGTATGGATGCTGCAAGGGTGGAGCGGAGGTTTGATAAAATGGCAGGTAAAGACTTTGTTCTAGTTCAGACTACTACTGACATAATGGCAGTAGAACTGCCTGGTACTATTAGGGCCCTGAGAGAGGGGGGCCGTGGGCTGCCCTGGAAAGCCAGGAGGAGGGGAGTGAAGGCGAGCGTGTTGAATTGGAAGCTGAGTTTCAGAAACTGGGGGCAGAGAATTTAAAGACAAGTTGCTCTTGTTTCTGTGGAGCGAGGGGAATGAGTGATCTGAGTCCTCCAGCGAGGACTGAGCATTTTGAGTTGGTAGCGGCCTCTACCTCCCTGGTGAATAAATGGCAAAATGCCCAGGTTCAAAGTCCCAGCTATCATAGGCTCAGATTTCCTCAGGAACAAAGTCCATCCCTAAAGGTGAAGAGGAGATTGAGACTTGGGCGGAGCAGAACTCTCAGATGCTGGATGAGTGACAGTGCTTGGATGACTTAAAAAGACAGTGATTGATTGAAAGTTTGAGTGTGCCGGCTGCTGACGTAGTGAGATCCATAAAGACACAGAACCCCTTTGCTACCTCTGCAGCCTACATGCAAGCGCTAGAAAAGGTGTTTGGCACGACGAGAAGCCCATTGCAGTTTATGACAGGGTTTCAGAACATGTTTCAGGAGAAGGGGAGAAGATTTCTGCCCACATTTTTCGGCTAGAGAGGCAGCTAAATTGCTTGCAGTGTAGAGGGGCCATTCAAATGGCTGAGGTGAACCAGTTAAAAATGACCCATATAGCAAAGGGCACCCAGTCCCAGGACCTGATCGCTTGGGGTCTTCGACTGTCTCATAAGATGCGATCCCGCCCTCATTTCTCAAGCTGATTGGAGAAGTAAGAGAATGTGATGGAGGTGCGGGAGGCCACCGCCCGCAGGGTACAGTCCTCGGTAGTGGTCTTCTAGGCTGAGGTGACCACTGATAACACACTCTGGGGAGTGGTGAAGGAGCTCGTGGCAGAGCTTAGGACTGAGATGTCCTGGTTGTTATCAATGGGTGAGGGCCCCCCACCCCTGTATGATAGAGCTGGACCCCCTATTTGGCACAGCTTTGTGGGCAGAAGGGTCTGTATTGTGCTGTAGGTTTTCTATGTTTCTATGTTTTCTACTTCAGGCGGGAATGTGAATGACGGGAAACCCCTCGGAGAGTGAGCCCCCGGGTACCTAAGAGGAGAGACCCAGTGAGGAAACGGCCTGGCATCTCGGGGGAAACACGTCCCCAGCAATATATTCAGGAACACCCTAAAGCAAAAGCCCCTGTTCCTGAAGGCTTGGTGGGGCCAAGCTCCAGTGTATCACTATGGATTGAGGGTATTTATGCTAGAGCCATACTTGACACAGGGTCACAGGTCACTTTACTGTACTGTTTGTTTTACAAACGGTATTTGACACATTTACCATTGATGCCATTCAGTGCACTAGAGATCTGGGCTCTTAGTACGGATAACTATCCGTATGATGGTTATTTGTCATTAAAACTGGAGTTTTCAGAGGCAGATGTGGGAATAGCTGAAGTCCTTGATACATTAGTGATGGTTTGTCTGGACCTGGTCGAGAGGTACGAAACTTCAGTTCTCGTGGGGACAAATACTTCTATTGTGAAAGGAGAAAGTTGGAGAGAGCTTTCTGAAACCATTGTCCATTCACCCTGTGTTCTGAGCTGGTTTTGAGGAAGTGCGTGGCTGCAGGCTGAGGTACTGTGAGACCCGAACTGCAGACGCCGTCGGTTGTACAGGAGAACAGGATGACAGTGAGTGTCTGAAACACTTCAGAGTGGGAGGTCACCCTCAGGCAGTGGATGCCAATGGCACCCCTCTTCCCAGAGATGGTAATGTCTAGTGTCATTGTGAGACAAGCCGGGGAGAAACTCTCTCTGAAAAGAGGAAAGATGACTGACGAGTCATTCAACTTTGGGGACTCCCCGGTACCTGGAGGTTGGAAGAAGAGGTTGATAGAGAAAATGTCAAAGATGGAAGATGTCTTTTCTACTGACGAGTTTGATATGAGTTGTTCCAAGAGCACTCGCCACATCATCTGGGTGACCAAGGACAACCCGTTCAGAGAAAAGTTGTGGTGACTGGCCCCTGCAGAGGTGGAGGAAATTCGGCAGCATCTGTAAAACTTGAAGAAATTGGGATCCTCACTGAGTCCAGAAGCCCTTATATGCGTCTCCAATTATGGTGGCCAGGAAGAAGAACGTTAAACTACTGATGTGTGTGGACTATCAGACTCTGAACAAGTGTACAGTCCCATCCAGTATACAGTCCCGAAAATCGAGGACACGCTTGAGGAGTAGGTATTACAAGATACCCATGAGTGAGGCTGATAAAGACACTTATCTGAAGTATGTGTCTGATATGAGAAGGGAGCAGAAAAAGACTTATGAATTAGCTGGGGTCGCAGCTGCCAAGCAGAATCAAGGAAATAAGAGGAGGCCTAGAGAGCGAGTCCTCATAAGGAACTTGGGGCTACCTGGGAAGCATAGGTTTGCTGACTGCTGGGTGGCTACATCCTATGTAGTGGAGAGGTCCATGACAAGAGGTCCATTTTGATCCAGAGCCCGACCTGGAGCCTACACCTAGTAAGAGAACTCTGCGGTGACGTGGAGAGACCGCAGGACCCACAGCAGGAGAGATTAGACTGGCCCCCACCCCTGAGTGGGATATAGATTCAGAGGATGAAGAAATGGGGGTGTGGTATATGCTGCCTTTTGCTAACTCCTCACTAATTGAGGAAGAGATTCCTAACCCTTCTCATGCTTAGGCAGGTGAAATTGGGGTGGGGGGGGGCTAACTGTGGACAGGCAGGTTTGCAGCGGGACCCCGAAGGGGGGCTGGGTTCTAAGGCAACTGGGAATAAAGCCGTACTCAGCCAAGTGGCAGAGGGACCTGAGTTGCCGGAAGGCACGAGTAATAGACAGGGGGAGACCTCACCATATAGACCAGAAGCATCCCAAGGAATGTCTGAAACTGAAGATGTAGATGATGGGATGCAGAGGAGACCCCCACATAGGCTGGCCTATGTAGCACTGGGGGAACAAAGTGCTATGACTATCCCCCTAGGTCACTACCATTTACAAATGGATTGGAGATGCTGACATCATGAAATTCCTTTGAAAACAGTGTCATTAATGACAGGATGACAGATTATTTCGAAGTCATGAAGACATGACTATTTTGGTGGGGGGAGAGTGTAATGCCCTGGTTCATATTTTTACTGTTATGCTGTATGTATTTCATTTAGCGGTTCTGTAAAAGCAGTCTGTTCTGTTTTCTGCTTGTTTGGGTTACCGTTGAAGATAAGGGAGAGGAGGAATGTGTGCCATCCAATTAGGATGGTCGGATTAAGGGGAGGTTTCTCTGGTGAGGGGCACTAAGGTTAGGCAAGGGGCTTTTGTTTGAGAGAAGACACCGGGGGGAACCAGTCATAACATACAATCCAGTTGGAGACACGTTTGTTGGAGGTGGATTGCGAGCGACGTTTGTAAGGTGGTGTATGCTTTCACGTTGACCGAGGACCCAGTGCATGAGTGGCAGAGAAGTTAGAGATGAGCTCCAACTTGTGCATATTTGACTATTTAATTAGAATGGGCACTTTTTGCTATTCTTTACTAACCCTTTAGTTGAGATTCATAAATATAATTCCTTGAATCATATGCAGTGTACTGTCTGTTATTTCATGGCATTAATTTGTAACAGGGTAACTAATTCAGATTCAGATTCAGTTTATTGTCATTTAGAAACCACAAATGCAATGCAGTTAAAAAATGAGACAACGTTCCTCCAGAATGATATCACAAAAGCATATGACGAAACAGACTACACCAGAAAATCCACATAACATTTGGCAATCCCCAATCCAGAGGCTGCTGCGTATTAATATCGCGCTACCGTCTTAGCATGTTCCCCGGAAAGGAGCTCCAAATCCACCAGACAAAACAAGACCAAAAACTAAAGCTACAAGACCTGCACAAAACCACATAGTTACAACATATAGTTACAACAGTGCAAACAATAGCATAATTGATAAAAAAAAAAGACCATGGGCACAGTAAAAATAGTCCAAAGATGTTAAAGGACTGTAAGTTCAAAAGAAATCACCACACAGTTTCCACAAGTCCCCAGGGTCCCGACAGAATCGCCATCCCACGCCAGCGGCAGAAGGGAATACCCCCGCTATGGACTTCCACGGCGCTGCCCGACTCAGCCTCGCAGACACAGCACACAATGAAAGCTCCGTCAACCCAGCCTCGCAGACGCAGCACACAGTGAAAGCTCCGTCGAGCACAGCCTCACAGACACAGCACACACCGAAAGCGACCTCCAAGCCGACGACCATCCCCTCCGGCACAGCTTCTCCGAGCACCATCCTCTGCCGAGCGTATTAAGACGGCCCTGCCAACAGCCATCAGCAATGCGACCCCAAGGACTGGGGGCCTGTTCTTCCTAGCAGAGTCCCGGACATCACAGCAGCAGCAGCAATGAAGAAGGTCTTCCTGGAGATTTCCCGATGTTCCTCCGTGCTCCCACATCCGTTTTCAATCGATTATGATTGTGCATGGCACCCCACTTCACAAATGACACAGCATCCACACAAACCAGGGTTTGAGGTGGGATCGAGTAAGCCTTAATCTCACGAATTTGGCAGGGCTGAAGATTGTCTTCCCTGGACTTACGCAGCCAAGGAAACTAGGGTGTTTCATAAGGTAAAAGAAAAAAATACAGAGACTGCAGTTGCTGAATGTGGAGCAACATGAAAGGCTCTAGAGAACTCAGCAGGTGAGCCAACATCTCAGAAGGCAAATTGACAGTTGATGTTTCTGGTTGAAACCCTTCATCTAGGCTGGAAAGAGGAGACGGCCTGTATAAAAATGAATGAAGAAGTGGAGCAGGGTGAAGTATGTGATAAGTAGATACAGATGAGAGGGTAGTAGGCAGAAGAGGGTGTCAATAATGTCAGAAGCTGAGAGGTGATAGGTGAAGTGACAAATGGCAAAGATAATGGAATATGGTAGGAGAGGACACTGGAGGTGTGAATAGAAGAAAGATGATGGAAAGGGAAACTAGTGGGAGGAGTGTGGATGATGGGCAGAGAGAGAGGAAGAGGATCAGGAGGAGAGAGAGAAAAACATGATACAGGTCCTCTCCAGGTTACAAGTACCTGACTCATGGAATGTTTGGGAGACCAGCAGGATCAATTTGGCAGCTGCTGTATGCTGTAGGCATATTCTGTTGGGTGAAACAGGGGGAATTCTGCCTGCCTTCTCTCACCTTCCTCCTCCAAAACTACAACTGAGCTAAGCAGATCTGGGAACACTGGGTTAGTGAGCCTGAACTATTTGCTTCTGAATTATGAGTTGTTCAGGTTACAATCAGTTCTCAAAAACAGAAGCCTGTCATAACCTGGAAAGGTCCTGTAGACATTAGGGAGAAAGCAATTAGATTTGTTGGTGATAAAGGATGAAGAGTGAAAAAGGAGGAAGACTGAGTGTAGCATCATAATTGGTATAGATTAATTGTACCAAATGGCCCATTGTGCATCTAACTACAGATAATCCAGGTTAGACCTAAACCCTTCATTATTTGTAGTTAGTTTAATTTGAATTCATTATAAACCAGTAACCTATTTTCTAGTTGGATTAAAATATGAGTGATGATATAGAAGTGCAGGAAAATCTGTATGCTATTGATTAATTCCTCATCACTTGGTTGTTCAGAGCAAACATATAAATAAAGTGGGCTTATTTAATTTGATATTGCAGAATCATAATCAAGTTTTTGGATTGAGCAGAGGCTGTATGATGGTTTTTCATGAACATTAATTCACTTATACTATTTAGTTGTTTGATCAATGTAATCTTTGTGAAGGAGTACAAATCCTTCACAATTGATGCTGTTGCAAAAATTATTCATATTCTAATTTGTTGTGCGACTGTGCCAGTAAATCATGCTGAGAAAGGATTAAGATGACAATAATCAAAACAATGGCTGCAAACAAGCTACCTGCTGTAACTTTTATTACAAATGCAGTAAAAGCTGTGACATTTAATGAACAGAGTGATTCAGTACTGAAATGCTTAAGGAGAGTTGTGGAAAACAAATGAACACATCAATCAACCAATAATAAAGATGCATTATAAAGTAAATAATTACAATGATCATACTATTATTAACTGTACACAAATTCTTGTCTTGACTTAATTTATTAAAATTTATGAAATTAGGTATTATCTTACAAACCATGCTCTTAAATGCACAGACACACACACAATGCATGGTAGCATCAATGATAGCGTGGTTACGTAGTTAGCATCTATATCCAATAAAAATCTCTATCCCATTATAGCATTAGACATCAAAATACCATGCATGCTATCCAAAGCCTCTTTCCAATGCCAGCTGAACAGATCTGTGTGAGTCTCCCATACAGCAGCCCTTCAACATGTGCATGAGGCATATGAGGTAGATCCTGAGTTAGGAAGACATGAATTCAATCCACACAATATGACCCAAAGAAGTCACTTCGGCCAACACATCTGCAGAGTTGGTATCATCTGTAGTGTACTTGACCAATGAAAATCAGGAGGTACAATGCAAACTCTCCATGTACCCTTACAACCGTGGCATTTAACAGAAATATATTGACAGCCAGGCAGAGTCACTAACACAAGGTACTGTTTATTTTAGCAGTATCTCGGTTGGTTCAATTGACCAGCCAGGCAAGCAAGCAATTACTTGCCTTTTGCGTTTTAGTATCATCAATTGCAAGTTCCTGTGAACAAGATACAAGATATAGCAGAAGCAGAACATTCCTGTTCTGGCATTCAATAAATTCATGCCTGGTCTTTAACCTCAGCACCACTTTCCCGTAGTAACTCTATAAACCTTAACTCCCTAAATAATTCCTGTCTTGAATATATTCAATGTCTGTGCCTCCATACCCAAAATTCACCACCCCATGGGTAGAAAAAAAAATTCTTTTCAGTCCAGGGCTGAATAGCCAAACCTTGATTTTGAAACTATGACTCATGGTTTCAAGCATCACAACCAATTCTCATTTTTCTAGACTCTCAAGGTTATGGGTTCATTCTGCTTAACTTTACCTCACATGACATGTGGTGAACCTTTGTCTCCCTCTTCTTCAAGCAAAGAGATCAAACATATACAGAGTAATCAAGCTATCTCACACCACGGCCCATTATAATGGAGCAAGACCTCAGCACTCTTGGACTCAAATCCTCTTGCAACGGAAGCAAACTTACCATTCTCCTTCCAAAGTGATTGATGTACCTGTGCATTGACTTACTTAAATTTGAGTACAAGGACATTCATGTTCCACCAAACAACAACACTTTTGAAATCTCTCACCATTTTAAAAAAATACTCCACATTCCTCCAGTTTGCCTGAACTGAGTGACACCACCTTATATTCCAGTTGGCATGTCCTCACCCATTCACTTCACCTGCCTATATCCCTCCAAAACCCACAAAGCTAACTAGCTTTTTAATTTAGTAATTTACATGATCCTCTCTTCCAAATCATTGATATAGACTTTGGATAACTTGGAACCCAGCACCATAATATTATTTTCACCCAACCCAAGAGGCTCATTTATTCCTATTCTCTGTTTCCTCTCCCTTAACCAATCCTCGACAATCAGTACTTTTAATCCTCCCCCACCAAATTCCAGACATTTTATTTAAGGTCTCTAAATAATCCCTGGAAAGTTGCAGAGGCAAAAGGTTCCCTTTTTGGATACTGATGGAATCAAATAAAATGAGGTTAAGAAAAGTGAGGCTGAATTAAAAGATCAGCAAGACAGATAGGAGGAGCTAACCAGCCTCCACTTGCTTCTGCTGCTCACGTTCCTGTACGTCATTAATAATCTCCAACCTCAATGCTGACTTCAACATATACAACTCCTAACCACTGTTCTCAATTTCCTGGCCAGAAATGTAAGTAATAGTCCTGCTATTACCATGTTTTTGTTCTTCCAGACACATTTTTGGTACTTCACATCAGTATTTTCTAAAAATAAACAAGAGAGAATCTGCAGATGCTGGAAATCCAAGCAACATACACAAAATGCTGGAGGAACTCAGTAGGTCAGGCAGCATCTAGGAAAAGAATACAGTCAATATTCCAAGCCGAAACCTTCGGCAGGACTGGAGAAAAAGAAAAGCTGAGGAGTAGATTTAAAAGGTGGGGGGTGGGGAGAGGAGAGAGAAACACAAGGTGATTGGTGAAACCTGGAGGGGGAGGGGTGAAGTAAAGTGGTGGGAAATTGATTGGTGAAAGAGACAGAAGGCCATGGAAGAAAGAAAAGGAGGGAGGCGATGGGCAGGCAAGGAGATGAGGTGAGAGAGGGAAAAGGGAATGGGAAATAGTGAAGGGGGGATAGTGGGCATTATTGGAAGTTTGAGTAATCAATGTTCATGCCATCAGGTTGGAGGTTACATAAATGAAGTGTGGCCTCCAACCTAAGTGTGGCCTCATCACGACACAACAGTGGAGAAGGCCATGGATAGACATATCGGAATGGGAATGGGAACATGGATTTCTCAAACTTCCAGTATTGCCCACCACTCCTTCCCCACCTTCACCATTCACCATTCCCCATCCCTCTTCCCTCTCTCACTTTATCTTCTTGCCTGCCCATCGCCTCCCTCTGGTGCTCCTCCCCCCTTTTCTTTCTTCCATGGCCTTCTGTCTTTCACCAATCAACTTCCCAGCTCTTTACTTCATCCCTCCCCCTCCAGGTTTCCCTGATCACATGGTGTTTCTCTCTCCCTTCCCCCCACCTTCCAAATCTACTCCTCGTTTTCTTTCTCCAAACCTGCTGAAGGGTTTTGGCCCGAAATGTCAACTGTACTTTTTCCATAGATGCTGCCTGGCCTGCTGGGTTCCTCCAGCATTTTGTGTGTGTTGCTAGTATTTTCTAAACACTTTGTTGGAATAGTAATAGAGGTCTGTGATGTGTAAATATGACATGTGATTGAAATAATATCACAACAGCTATGGCAGAACCATCAATATAGATTTTATATGAAACCACATTTTGAAGTCATGATGAACAATTATGGAAACAGATTTGTCAAAAAGATAAATGTAAAATTTTTGTCCAAAGTTTTAACAACTAATCTGTTCAACTGATGAACAACAATGTAATTTGTGTCACTACATCATCTGTGATAAAACAAAAAATGATTTCCCAAACATATATTTATGAGTTTGTGTTTCTCTAAAGATTGCAGGCATAAATGATCTATACAAGCCGATTGGTAACACACTTTGACAACTGCATTATCATTATAATAATTATTATAATTACTTTTCTTGTTTCAGGCCATCTAAAGTGCAATTAATAGAGTAATGCAGGATTTAGTGAGTCACTTTCAGACGATTATCTCAGCAATTATGGTTTAGGCTTTGATCATGAGAAAAGCATGTTACAAGTGGGTGGGGGTGGGCACAAGCATGACATCAATGGCATTCATGAGATGTGAACTGTGAAGACTTAGGCAGTGAGAGTTTATTACACTGTCTTTCTCAAAGTCCCATGGATGAAGCTGATGATATTTAAACTGTCATTGTCCCTAGTTACTACATATGGTCCAGACTTTCTTCCTACAGTTTTGACAAAAGTAATAGCAACTCATGGTTTTCATAATTCACACAGATCTCTTGCAAAACTCAAGTGAGGCAGCAAGCTATAAACAATAGCAGATTACAGCACAGGTCATAAGATCTCATTCAATGATCTTATCTACGTCATAAGTGCAAACTTTTCAGCCTTTTTTCAAATTAAAACCTGTGACAAAATGAGCAAGATTATACACAGAACTATTGAGAAAAGAATGGTACAAATATTTGAAAAGTAATGAAAACTACCAAGAACACCTGAGGTTAAATCTCCTTTGCCTAGAAATTCAACCACTTAACAACTTTTTTGAGGTTCATGTGATTTCAAAACCATCTTTTCTTGGAAATAAATACTATCATAACCCTTCGGGTCATAACACGTCACTTTAGGAATACCGCTGTAAAAACCACACAAATTATGCATGTACTACACTCCCTATGGGGCACTACAGGGAAACAAAGATATTCTGGAAGCAACCATACTTGGGCACTCTAGAGTAAACCATGTTTTACTGTCTCTTACTGGATTGGAACCTGTAAGTCCCTCAATTAACACTGATAACTCAAGCCTCCAATATAGAACAACAGACCCACCCTCACACCTGATTTATCCAAATCCCTATGCATGAATTCTCAAATCTCCAATGTCCACCAAGGCAACCTCATGCTTAATGCTCCAACCCCACTACACCCAATATTCTTCCAGGGTCCCAACTTGCTGATCCACCACTTCTAAAATCCTCAATCAATCACACACCTCACTTGTTGATCTTCTTTGCAAGGCATCCCTCTCACTCAATGGTCCCCCAAACCCCCAATTCCACCTCCTCACAGTGGCTTACCCACTTTTCATCCCTCCAAGTCGGTTACCTCTCCACCCAGCAGGCCCTTCCCATCATTAACTTGACTTCATACCTGGGTGGTACACTTTTAATTATATATGTATTCAATGTTGGGTGTCCATTAGAGAAATGTGATAGGTGCCTTGATTCAGTACCAGTTGGATGCACCCCAGAATTTCCAGTCACATGATCCAGAATATATTTGGATTTTTTCTCAGAATGCATCTGTGAACAATGTTATAGAAGTTATTTCTTGTAACAATACAAACTTCTGAAGAATTCCTGAAACAATCAAATTACAGGAATGTTGTGTTACTGCAGAAATATCAATTCAAATAGTAAGATACCAATCTAAGCCCTGCCAGACTGGCATAGAAGGGGAAAATAGGGTTAAAATGGTGGCCAGGTAGAAGTCTGATTTCCTTTCCCTCCGTTTTAGCTATTGGGATTCTGAGAGCAGATGGCAAAGCTGTTGTCTTGTAGCAGCAGAAACCTGGCTTCAATCCAGTTCCCAGGTGCTGTCTGTCTGAAATCTGTATGTTCTCCCTGAGAGTATTGGGGATTTCCTCTAGGTGCTTTGGTTTCCTCCCACATCCCAAAGATATGAGGGTGGCAAGTTAATTTGCCACTACAAATTGTCTTTAGTATATGTAATCTATTGAGAACTGATAAGAAAGTGGGGAGAATAAAACAATGGATTAGTGTAGGATTCACATAAATGGATGTTTGATTGTCATTGTGGATTTGGTGGACTGAAGACCTGTTTCCCTGCTATCATTCTCCATGACTCTATAACTAAAATGTGTGCATTACCTGATGGCATCATCACTGCAGCAAGATTTTAACATAAAATCACAAGTGGCCCATGCAGCTCCAAATGTACAAACTCCACACAGATGTGGAGTAAGGTAATCAGCCTCCCCTCCATCACCTCTATCAAAACTTTTTTTTGATTGTCTTCTTTCCCCACCTTCAACTGGGCAGAATTTTAAAAAAGCCTGAAAGCACATACCACCAAGCTCCAGGACATATTCCTATCATTGTTATAAGACTATTGAATGGTCTCCAGTACAATAATATGGACTTTTGACCTCACAATCTTGCACCTTATTGTCAGCCTGCACTTCACTTTCTCTGCAATTGCATCACTTTATTCTGCATTATATTACAACATTTCCCTTGTAGTACCTTAATGTATTGATGTAATGATCCGTATGGAAGGCAGGCAAAACAGATTTTCATTGTATCTCAGTACATGTAACAAAGCTAATTTGCCAATTTCGAAAACTATACTTCACATTGTGCAGAGGCAAGTTTCCAGTTGTTCCTCTATCCCATCACGAGCCTTGTTAACTTAATAACATTGTTATAAATCTCAAATTGAAGTTTCTAAAAACTATGGACAACAATTTATACCTGCTTTAAGACTTTGCTGGAATCCAAAATAAATTTGATTGTCCTGTTCTCTCCCAAAAGCAGTATGTCTTAATTTGAGATGTTTTTCTGCTTATTTATAGCAGTTGCAATAGCCCACCCTACTGAAAAAGTGTTCTTTGTTTCCAACATCTATTTTAAAAATGTTGTTCTTACCTCTCTCCTCACATCCTTAATAACAATTTTAAGTTGATAACCTTTTGTCATGAACCAAGTCATTTCTTTTTGTAACTTTTATAACTGTCATTATTTCAAGGAATTAGTATTAAATTTCTCTACCGTAGTGGGATTAAACTAGTATTATCAAACTCTCCTTATGATTATCGTCTCCAACAATGTAAGAATTGAAGCAGGTTATCTAGTAACTCAAGCACCTTTTGTTGATCTGTGATGTACTGCATATTGCTCAATAGTTTTCATTAGCAACATTTTGGCAATTTTATATTTGAACAATTGTGCCTGAGTCCCAGCTAGGGCAGTTGAGGAAATGTTAGGGAGAGGGGTAGGGGAATTGCAATGAGGATCAAGTACAGCAACAATCTACATGGTGGAGAAGCAATAATGGATTGGAGATTCAAGCCTTTAGCTGTCAAATCACAAGGTTAAGATAGAAATTATTGGATGATGACCAGGGTTTTATGCAAACAGACCCAAAGATGAAAGGCAAGGAATGGTTTTATCTGAAAGAGGTCTCGATCTAGTACTACACTGGGAAAACTTTGTTGTCCTTGGAGTCTTGTGATAGCTGCTCTGGGACAGGGAATTATGTCATCACTGCAGAGATCCAAAGGTCAGCTTCCAGACTGAAGTGAAACAACTGGGAAACAGTTATCCTTACAGTTCACTCTGGAAGGAAACTGTTTTTCAGTTACAGAACAGTACTATACAATTTAATTTTGAACCAAGTAGAAGTTGGCTCAAACAACAAGAAGTTGGGTGCTACGATAGCATAGTGGTTAGCATGATGCTATAACAGCTTGGTGCATTCTGGAGTTCAGAGTTCAATTCTAGCGCTGTTCAGTAAGGAGTCTATGTACATCCTCACCATGGAATGCATGGGATTTGCCCGGATGCCCTGGTTTCCTCCCATAGTCCAAAAAAGTACTAGGTAGGTTATTTGAAGTAAGTAAGTTAGATTTGGTCCACTTATAACAAATTAGCCACATTTTTTCACAGCCTTCCCAATTATCCTTACCACTGTCATTGAGGATAGTGCCAATTCACCATGAATTGTTTTACATGACAAGCGTAAAATAATCTGATACTTGCAGAATTATTTGTTGACATGCTTTTTGTCTAACAACAGTTAACAAACAGGAAGAATTTCATAAAATAATTGGGACCAGGACCACCGTTCCCTCTAAGCTGGGCAGGTGTGCAGCCACACAGTAACTGAAATGTTCCAGCGCACATAACCTTTATTGCTGTGCAGCTGGAATTTTCTTCAGTATAATGTTAATATAATTTTGAAATTAGGTTAATATAATTTTAAAATCTATATTAATATAATTGTGAAATACCCTGTAAATAATTATATGCTAATGAATATTGTTCACAAATGTTCTAAATAATAAACATACCACAACCTTTACTTTGAAACATTTTAGAGCTTCAACATATTTATATAGTCAATGTTCTAGTTACAACACTGTTACGTATTGTAACAGTAAACACAGAATGGAAGTTGGTTGCTTATTGACATTGTTTAAAGTTCAAAGTGCAAAGTAAAATTCATTATCAGAGTACATATATGTCACCACATACAACCATAAGACCATAAGACATAGGAGCATAACTGAATTAGAGCTACTGGCTTCCCTTCTTCATAACTGCATTAATGTTTTAAGCCCAGGATAGATCCTCTGAGAGATTAATGCCCATGAACATAAAGCTGCTCATCCTTTCCACCACTGACCCCTTTCTGAAGTCCACTATCAATTCCTTGTTCTTGCTGATGTCAAGTGTGATGTTATGATACCACTCAATCAGCTGATCTACCTCAAGCTGCCTTGTCACCATCTAAAATTCTGCAACAATTGGTATAATTGAATTTATAAATGATAGTTGATTTGTGCTTAGCCATACAGTAAGGAAGGTAGAGAGCAGTGGTCCAAACACACAAGTTTGAGCTGCGTCTGCAAGGAGATGTAAGTATCAATCCATGGTACTGACTATGGTAACCCAATATGAAGTCAGGCAGAGGGAGACATAGAGGCCCAGGTTTTGAAGCTTGTTGATAAGTAGTGAGGGGTTAATAGTGTTGAATGCCAAGCTGTAATTGATAACTGTATTGTGTACAGTTCTGGTCACCGAATTATAGGAAAGATATCAATAAATTAGAGAGAGTGCAGAGACGATTTACTAGGATGTTACCTGGGTTTCAGCACTTAAGTTACAGAGAAAGGTTGAACAAGTTAGGTCTCTATTCATTGGAGCGTAGAAGGTTGAGGGGGGATTTGATCGAGGTATTTAAAATTTTAAGAGGGATAGATAGAGTTGACGTGAATAGGCTGTTTCCATTGAGAGTAGGGGAGATTCAAACGAGAGGACATGATTTGAGAGTTAGGGGGCAAAAGTTTAAGGGAAACACGAGGGGGTATTTCTTTACTCAGAGAGTGATAGCTGTGTGGAATGAGCTTCCTGTAGAAGTAGTAGAGGCCAGTTCAGTTGTGTCATTTAAGGTAAAATTGGATAGGTATATGGACGGGAAAGGAGTGGAGGGTTATGGGCTGAGTGCGGGTAGGTGGGACTAGGTGAGATTAAGAGTTCGGCACGGACTAGGAGGGCCGAGATGGCCTGTTTCCGTGCTGTGATTGTTATATGTTATATGGTTATAAGCAACAGCCTGATGTATGTTTCACTGTTGTCTAGGTGCTCCAAATCCAAGTGAAGAACCGGTGAAATTGCATCTGCTGTAACAAGTCCCCATTTACAATGTCCTTCTACTTCTACATGTCAAAATTTATCCTCATGAACATTCCCTTCTGTTAAAGCTTAATCTCATGAAACTGAAGACTTATAAAAAAAACCAAAAAAGTTTCTAAATAGAATTTTTACAAAGGTCAGAATGTTACGTTGCAAAGAAGTTTAGGCAATTTTTCAAAACTCAAAGTTAAGTATAAATGAAATTTTAAATCCATGAAATTCTCCTTTTAACCAGTGTGTTGTCTTTGAGTGCTACCAAATGATATTTAACCAAAAACTCAATCAATTTCTTGCATTGTTCCTGAAAAGTACAATATTCCCTTGTTCAGATATGTACAATGACATCAAATATTTGTTACATCAATGAGCAAGATTTATTCTGCATGCATGCCTACAGCCAGCATAAGCCAGGCCTTACAAGACAGATAAGGTCAGCTTTAGGATAGCTTAAAGGGACCAGCCAGAATTGGTCAATAGCCACAATATCCACAACATGGATCCTACTGCAAACAGGTCCACTTTAAGACTTATACATACTCCTTCCTCCTTCTCGCAAACACACTCACTTTGAATATCTTTCATTTTCCTTATCACAAGATGGCAGGCAGTTTCTAACTTCTCTATCTACCAGCCAATCACATCCTTGGACATCCATCCTCAATAGGTTGTTAATAAACACCCCAGGCCTACTTCCCTCCCATTGCCACATCTCAGTTCCAAGTTCCAAGTCAGTATAAAAAAACACGAAATGCTGGCAGAACTCAGCAGGCCAGACAGCATCTATGGGAGGAGGTAATAATGACATTTCGGGCCAAAACCCTTCATCAGGAGTGAGGTAACATGGGATGGTCAAGGGGGGATAAGAAGTGGGTGAGGGATAAAGTAGACAGCTGGGAAGTGATAGGCTGGAGGGAAATGGGCTAGGGGGAAGGTGGAGAATTATGGGAAATAAAAGAGAAAGAAAGGTAGGACTGGGGGGAAGAGAGTATAGTGAGGGGGGAAAAAGAGAGAGAAAGAGAACCAGACTAAAATAATAGATAGGGATGGGGGTAAGGGTGGGGGGCAGGGGTATCAACGGAGGTCAGTGAGTTGGATGTTCATGCCGGCAGGAAGGAGGCTACCTAGGTGGGAGATAAGGTATTGCTCCATCAACCTGCGTGTGGCCTCATCTTGACGGTAGAGGAGGCCATGAACAGACATGTCGGAGTGGGAGTGGTCTGTGGAATTGAAGTGTGTGGCCACAGGGAGATCCCGCCACTGCTGGAGGACCAAGCGCTGGTGTTCGGCGGAACGGTCTCCCAGTCTGCGGCAGGTCTCCCCAATGTATAAATGGCCACATCGGGAGCACCGGATACAGTATATCACCCCAGTTGACTCGCAGGTGAAGTGGTGCCTCACCTGAAAGGACTGTCTGGGGCCTGGGATGGTGGTGAGGGAAGAAGTGTGGGGGCAGGTGTAGCACTTCTTCCGTTTGCAGGGATGAGTGCCCAGAGGGAGGTCCGTGGGGAGGGATGGGGGGATGAATGGACAAGGGAGTCGCGTAGGGAGCGATCCCTGCGGAAAGCCGAGAGTGGGGGGGAGGGGAAGATGTGGTTGGTGGTGGGATCACGTAGGAGGTGGCGGAAGTTACGGAGGATTATGCGTTGGATCTGTAGGCTGGTAGGGTGATAGGTGAGGACCAGGGGGACTCTATCCCTGGTGGGCTGGCGGGGGGATGGGGTGAGGGCAGAGGTGCGTAAAATACGGGAGAACTGAAGTTCAAACCTTCCCAGTCCAGGCCCCATTTCCCACTCTTTTCTCAAGTGTACTCTACACCAGTGCCCCAATATGTGACCTGACTGAGAAAAGTTTGATATGGGACCTTCATATTGCCATTGGGAGGACTGGGGAAAATACAGCATATTCGGGGGTGGGGGTGGGGGAAGAGGCAGGATGCTGGGAAGATGGAAAAATAGCAAGATAGGAAAGGATTAGGAAGAGATAGTGTTGGGAAAATGGGAGAAGAGATGGTGTTGGGAAGATTGGGGAAGAGGCTAGATGCCTGGAGGACTGGAGTAGCATCCACACTTTTGCTTACACATCTGAGAATTGGATTAAATGCTGCTCAGTATGTCCAATATAAGGACTGTGATTGAAATAACTTGTTTTTTCATGTCAATGTGCATTCACAGCCTAAATGATGAAGCTTATTCACCCATCATTAACTCACATGTGACAGTGTAATGATGTATCTCCGGTCATTCAGTTGGGCAGGTAAGTTTTCGTCACCATCACTGGCAGCCAAAGTCTCAAAAGGGGCATTAAACCAGTGCTAAGGCATGGAGTAACACCAACTCTATGCTTAAGTTGTATTACATAGTAGAAATATGTTTCATCATTTAGGCTGCCCTGTCTTCCCAGTATCCTGCCTCAACCACAGCACCTTAATATCCTGCATCTTCCCTGGTCCTCCTGATATCCCACCTCATTGTCAATCCTTCTGATATTCCACCTCTTCCCTAAGCCTCCCACATCCTCCTTCTTTCTTATCTTCCCAAACTTTTATCTGATTCCTCCCAACTTTCAGCCTCTTCCCCATATCATGAACCTTTCCCCTGCCCCACTGAAGACTTATTCTCTTCCCAATGCTCCCCATACCCTGTCTCATCCTCGCCTGGAGTTCCAGCTCTGTTGAAATCATTGTGAAGTCCAGAGGCAGAGCTGGGTACCAGACATTTCACCCTGCTAAAACTCATTTCAGGGAGGTAGCACCATCAATTTGCGGGAGACTCCTGGAACTTCCGGGAGAGGTGGGATGTCTGCAATAGAGAGCTGGCTCCTTAGCAGCTAGCCAGCTAGTTTAAATAACATTAGCTATGCTAATGAATGAATGACACCTGTTAAACTCACCTGAACATGTCTTTTACATTTTAACCCACCATGGGCAATAGAAAAGTCACTGTTGCAAACAGCGTAGAGAACAACACTATTATTATTTCTGACCCTTATTAGGCAGGAGTACACTTTAGTATAGTCTGGGGTGTAGTACGTTTCATATTTTCTTTTTTTTGGAACACTGCCATGGTGTGCTCTCTTGCTTTCTCTCTCTCTCCTCCCCCCCCTCAAAAAACTCGATTTCCAGGATATTGTATATAATTGCGGGCGTCAGGGAGCTGCTATCAATATGCAGGAGACTCCCGGAACTTCCAGGAGAGGTGGGATGTCTGGGGTACTGTCTCCCAATCGGCCACAGGCCTGGCACCTGAAGAAAGGTTACATCCTGTGGAACAGGAGTGCTATCAGGAATCCATTCTTCCTTCCAGTACAATACTAGTCAGTCATTTTGTAGGACTACCTTACTAATTTCTTTGTTCAGTTTCCAAGCTGTAAGATCCCCATTGTTCTTAATAAACTACAGTTAAGCCCATATTGACAGTGTATCTACATGTCCTATCAAAGCTCCCAGCCCTAGGCACATAATCCTTTGCCTCTGTCCAATGGCCAGTCAAGTGTTCTTCTTGCAACCTGGCCTTTCTGCTTAGACAAGGCTTTCTCTCCTCTGCCTGCCACTGTCCAGTCATTTCCAGGTACTTACCTAGGAGAAGCCGCCAGCAGTGGGTCAGACACATTTAGTCCTTTAGAGTCCTTTTCCCAAGAGTAACAATGGCTAATACCAGAGGACATCCTTTTAAGGTGAGTGAAGAAAGGTTTAGTGGAGATGTCAGAGGTAGGTTTTTACACAGAGAGTAGTAAGCATCTGGAATCCACTGGGTGGTATTAAGGCTGATACATCAGGACCATTTAAGATATGCTTAGGTAAGTACATGGATGAAAGACAAATGGAGAATTATGGACTGTGCAGGACGGAAGGGTTAGATTGATCATACAGGAGGTTCATAAAGGTTGGCGGGCAACGTCATTTTGCAGACAGCGGAGTGAGCCGGGAGCAGAGTGAAGGCTTAAGGGCTTTGACTCAACGGGATTAAGCGGAAACGGGTGAGGCAAGGTAGGCTTAGGTTTCAGTTTTTCCGGTTATTTGAAGAAAGGGGGAATTATGAGTGTGAGGGCAGATTGTCATTCTCAGTGTCGGATGTGGGAGGTCCTGGAGTCTCCTAGCCTCCCGGACGTCCACATCTGTGTCAGGCGCGCCGAGCCGCAGCTCCTAAGGCACCGTGTTAGGGAACTGGAGCTGCAGCTCGATGACCTTCCTCTGGTCAGGGAGAATGAGGAGTTGATAGAGAGAAGTTACAGGCAGGTGGTCACACCGGGGCCACGGGAGGCAGACAAGTGGGTCACGGTTAGGAGAGGGAAGGGGGAGAGTCAGGTACTAGAGAGTACCCCTGTGTCTGTACTCCTTGACAATAAGTACTCCTGTTTGAGTATTGTTGGTGGGGGGGCAGCCTACCTGGGGGAAGCAACAGTGGCCGTGCCTCCAGCACAAAGTCCAGCCCTGTAGCTCAGAAGGGTAGGGAAATAAAGAGGAAGGCAGTAGTAATAGGGGACTCGATAGGTAGGGGGTCAGATAGATGATTCTGTGGAGGCAGTCAGGAGACCCAGATGGTAGTTTGCCTCCCTGGTGCCAGTGTCCAGGATGTTTCTGATCGCGTCCAGGATATCCTGAAGTGGAAGGGTGAGGAGCCAGAGGTCATGGTACATATAGGTACCAATGACATAGGTAGGAAAAGGGAAGAGGTCCTGAAAGGAGAATATAGGGAGTTAGGAAGGGAGTTGAGAAGAAGGACTGCAAAGGTAGTAATCTTGGGATTACTGCCTGTGCCACGCGACAGTGAGAGTAGGAATGGAATGAGGTGGAGGATAAATGCATGGCTGAGGGATTGGAGCAGGGGTCAGGGATTCAAGTTTCTGGATCATTGGGACCTCTTTTGGGACAGGTGTGACCTGTACAAAAAGGACGGGCTACACTTGAATCCCAGGGGGACCAATATCCTGGCGGGGAGATTTGCTAAGGCTACTGGGGAAACTTTAAACTAGAATGGTTGGGGGGTGGGAATGAAATTGAAGAGACTAGGAGAGAGGAGGTTAGTTCACAAATAGAGAAAGCTAGTAGACAGTGTGTGAGGGAGGATAGGCAGGTGATAGAGAAGGGGAGCGCTCAGACCAAAAATGTAGGGGAGAAGGAAGAAAAAGAGAATAAAGTTGATTGCATCGTTAGGGATAAACAGAGAGGAAGAGGTGGAGAGTTTCTTAAATGCATCTATTTTAATGCTAGGAGCATTGTAAGAAAGGTGGATGAGCTTAGAGCATGGATTGACACCTGGAAATATGCTGTTGTAGCTATTAGTGAAACATGGTTGCAGGAGGGGTGTGATTAGCAACTAAATATTCCTGGATTTCGTTGCTTCAGGTGTGATAGAATCGGAGGGGCAAGAGGGGGAGGTGTTGCGTTGCTTCTCAGAGAAAACATTTACAGCGGTGCTTTGTCAGGATAGATTAGAGGGCTCATCTAGGGATATATTTGGGTGGAATTGAGGAATGGGAAAGGTGTAGTAACACTTATAGGGGTGTATTATAGACCACCTAATGGGGAGCGAGAATTGGAGGAGCAAATTTGTAAGGAGATAGCATATATTTGTAGTAAGCACAAGGTTGTGACTGTGGGGGATTTTAATTTTCCACACATAGACTGGGAAGCCCATTCTGTAAAAGGGCTGGGTGGTTTGGAGTTTGAAAAGTGTGTGCAGGATAGTTTTTTGCAGCAATACATAGAGGTACCAACTAGAGAAGGCGCAGTGTTGAACCTCCTGTTAGGGAATGAGATAGGTCAGGTGACGGAGGTAAGTGTTGGGGAGCACTTCGGGTCCAGTGATCACAATGCCATTAGTTTCAATATAATTATGGAGATGGCCCTTCAGTTCGGCACGGACTAGAAGGGTCGAGATGGCCAGCTTCCATGCTGTAATTGTTATATGGTTTATAAGGATAGGACTGGACTCAGGGTTGAGATTTTTGATTGGAGAAAGGCTAACTTTGAGGAGATGCGTAAGGATTTAGAAGGAATGGATTGGGACCATTTGTTTTATGGGAAGGATGTAATAGAGAAATGGCGGTCATTTAAAGGTGAAATTTTGAGGGTACAGAATCTTTATGTTCCTGTTAGGTTGAAAGGAAAGGTTAAAAGTTTGAGAGAACCATGGTTTTCAAGGGATATTGGAAACTTGGTTTGGAAAAAGAGAGAGATCTACAATAAATATAGGCAGCGTGGAGTAAATGGGGTGCTCAAGGAATATAAGGAATGTAAAAATAATCTCAAGAAAGAAATTAGAAAAGCTAAAAGAAGATACAAGGTTGCTTTGGCAAGTAAGGTGAAAATAAATCCGAAGGGTTTCTACAGTTATATTAGTAGCAAAAGGATAGTGAGGGATAAAATTGGCCCCTTAGAGAATCAGTGTGGACAGCTATATGTGGAGCCGAAAGAGATGGGGGAGATTTTGAACAATTTCTTTTCTTCGGTATTCACTAAGGAGAAGGACATTGAATTGTGTAAGGTAAGGGAAACAAGTAGGGAAGTTATGGAAACTTTGATGATTAAAGAAGAGGAAGTACTGGCGCTTTTAAAGAATGTAAAAGTGGATAAGTCTCTGGGTCCTGACAGGATATTCCTAGGACCTTGAGGGAAGTTAGTGTAGAAATAGCAGGGGCTCTGACAGAAATATTTCAAATGTCTTTAGAAACGGGGATGATTGGTGTATTGCTCATGTGGTTCCATTGTTTAAAAAGGGTTCTAAGAGTAAACCTAGCAATTATTGGCCTGTAAGT
Source organism: Hemitrygon akajei (assembly GCF_048418815.1). Lineage (NCBI taxonomy): Eukaryota > Metazoa > Chordata > Chondrichthyes > Myliobatiformes > Dasyatidae > Hemitrygon > Hemitrygon akajei. Next base: position 58,922,482 of record NC_133141.1, read on the forward strand.
TGGATGTCAGTGGTTGGTAATCTAATGTAAAGTATTCTTAGAGATGGCATATATAATTATCTGGATAGACAGGGTCTGATTAGGAACAGTCAACATGGATTTGTGCATGGAAGGTCATGTTTGACAAATCTTATTGAATTTTTTGAAGAGGTTACGAGGAAAGTTGACGAGGGTAAAGCAGTGGATGTTGTCTATATGGACTTCAGTAAGGCCTTTGACAAGGTTCCACATGGAAGGTTAATTAGGAAGGTTCAATTGTTAGGTATTGATATTGAAGTGGTAAAATGGATTCAACAGTGGCTGGATGGGAGATGCCAGAGAGTAGTGGTAGATAACTGTCAGTTTGGAGGCCGGTGACTAGTGGTGTGCTTCAGGGATCTGTACTGGGTCCAATGTTGTTTGTCATATACATTAATGATTTGGATGATGGGGTGGTAAATTGGATTAGTAAGTATGCAGATGATACTAAGATAGGTGATGTTGTGGATAATGAAGTAGGTTTTCAAAGCTTGCAGAGAGATTTAGGCCAGTTAGAAGAGTGGGCTGAAAGATAGCAGATGGATTTAATGCTGATAAGTGTGAGGTGCTACATTTTGGTAGGACTAATCAAAATAGGACAAACATGGTAAATGGTAGGGCATTGAGGAATGCAGTAGAACAGAGTGATCTAGGAATAATGGTGCATAGTTCCCTGAAGGTGGAATCTCATGTGAATAGGGTGGTAAAGAAAGCTTCTGGTATAAATCTTTATAAATCAGAGCATTGAGTATAGGAGTTGGGATGTAATGTTAAAATTGTACAAGGCATTGGTGAGGCCAAATTTGGAGTATTGTGTACAGTTCTGGTCACCGAATTATAGGAAAGATGTCAAAAAAATAGAGAGAGTACAGAGAAGATTTACTAGAATGTTACCTGGGTTTCAGCACCTAAGTTACAGAGAAAGGTTGAACAAGTCAGGTCTTTATTCTTTGGAGCGTAGAAGGTTGAGGGGGGACGATAGAAATATTTAAAATTATGAGGGGGCTAGATAGAGTTGACGTGGATAGGCTTTTTCCATTGAGAGTAGGGGAGATTCAAACAAGAGGACATGAGTTGAGAGTTAAGGGGCAGAAGTTTAGGGGTAACACGAGGGGGAACTTCTTTACTTAGAGAGTGGTAGATGTGTGGAACGAGCTTCTAGTATAAGTGGAAGAGGCAGGTTCGATATTGTCATTTAAAGTAAAATTGGATAGGTATATGGACAGGAAAGGAATGGAGGGTTATGGGCTAAGTGCAGGTTGGTGGGACTAGGTGAGCGTAAGCGTTTGGCATGGACTAGAAGGGTTGAGATGGCCTGTTTCCGTGCTGTAATTGTTATATGCGCAGAGGGCCCATACTGTACTATACTGCTGTATGTTCTATGAAGGGTCTCAATCCAAAACATCAACTGTTCATTTCCTTCAATTAATGTTGCCTGACCCATTGAGTTCCTCCAGCATTTTGTAATCCAGTCCTTTCCAGCTCAGGACAAGCTATCTCCCAGCTGAAGTCAACTTGTCTAGACCTTTGCAGAACCGACACTAAACCAGACGGGTGATGGGCCAAAGGCCCACTTCAGCCAATTTGCCATCCTCAGAGAGCCAGCAGATTTTTGTGTCAGAAAATCCAGTCCAATATCAATTAAAAGTAACTCCCTTCTTCTGTATTGCCATCTTTTGTAATTTTCTTTCAACCTATGGTGTCAGCTCCTCTGTCCGTGCAGATTTGGAACTTCCACTGTACGATCATAATTCCTGTGAAGTATTTTTCTAGTTATGAGTTGTATGGGTAATTCCTGTTCATTATTTTGGGAAATAATTCAGAAAATAAATGGAATACATAATCTATGATGATGTCAGGAAAAACTCGGTAAAATTATATTTCACAAGAAAATAAGGACAGAAATAGGCCATCTGGACCCTCAAGCTACAGGACTCAACTGCTGATTTGTGAAGTCCAAATCAATGGCCAACATTAATTATTTGTTTCTGTTCTATATTTTTTAAATGTAAAACTATATCTTACTGCTTACAGTGATCATCCTACACACGACTCCCATTCAAATATGTGCCTATCCATTGTATCTGCTGAAATAAGGTTCTCAATTGTACAGTTTAAAATGGTGCAAGGAAGAACAATTTGAGAAATGTAAGAGAGAACTGCAAACACCTCCTAGTTTGTAGCACCAAGCCACAAAGGGGAAAATGGGGCAGTAAAAGTCATCTGAAGGAAAGATGTAATATTAGGTATATTATTTGTATAGCATTTTTTTCCTGCAGCTGGATCAGAAATATTAAAACAAATGAGGGCCACAATGAATAGAGATTAAAATTGGGATTTTAAAGGAAGGTGCAATTCAGTTAATTAATGAGGTGATGTCAAAAATGGTACAAAAGGGTTTAATAGGATAGAGTAAGAGCAGGACTACATTTGAGTAAAGTTTAATAAACTCATTACAGAAAGACATTATATTTATAACATTAAACAGAATCCTTTAGTCCATGCTGTTGTGTTGACTCTGTAACCTACTGTAAGATCAACCCTTCCCTTCCACATAGTCCTCCATTTTTCCTTCACCCATGTTCCTATCAAAATCTTTTAAATGTCCTTAATGCTTCTGCTACCTCCCCAACAGTGCATTCCATGCACCGACAACTCTCTCTATTGCACACTTATCTCATTCATTCCCCCATACTTTCCACCAACCACCTTAAAATTATTCCCTATCATATTAGCCTGTTCCACCCTCAGAAAAAGTCTCTGGCTGTTCACTCAAACTCTGCCTTTTATCATCTTGTACACCTCCATTAAGACACCTCTCATCCTCTTATGCTCCAAAGAGAAAAACCCTAGTTCACTTAACCTATCCTCATAAGACATGCTGGTAAATCTCCTTTGCACCTTCTCTAAAGCTTCCACGTCCTTCCTAAACTTGCATTCAGCAATTAAGTTAATATGTTGAAGCAAGAAAAAACTGGTATTGTAAATTGCAAAGTTCCTCTGATTATATTCATCATTTTTGGGTAGACTGCATCAATAATAGTTTAAAAAATTACCTCCAAATAGCTCATCACTATATATCCCTATATTGCTTTGTATGTTTCAAATATTTTAACAACTTAGCATAGACTATTGTTGCTGCCTTTCCAACACATAACAAATATCCATTGAAATTTAACAAAGTCTACAGTTTTATTGCAAAGAATATCTTCAGGACTCATTTACAAATCAATAATGCAATATATATTAGAAATAAATTGTGAATGTTTCAGTTAACATTTCACAAGCTAAGCAAGCTGTGGATATTTCAGCTTTCTTGATGATAATTGTTACCCAGACAATTAGAACAAGAAAAGACCATGGAAGATGAGTAAGTCTGCACCATACAAAGACAATGGTACTGTTTTATGAGTCAAACACCCTCAGTTATGAATCCATTGTGGACAGGTCAGCAGGTTAATTTATATGGTTAAGTGACATTTCAGAGATTCTGAATGCATTTTGCATATTTGGCAAATATTAAAGGAAGACAGTCCCTGGGGTTGTCTAATGTAAAACAATCTACAACTCGCTTTGTACTTTCTTAAACAAGACTTTCTTCTTGAAGCAATTCCTTTCAATAATCTTTTTTTTCGTTTTCTGGAGGGACATTTAATAGTACTGTTACAACATAATTTTTGTGGCATATATGACTTTGGATGGATGAAATCTTCGCATTTTATTTCTAAATACAGTTAGGTCATTTGCCATTTTCATTTGGCCCACTACCAGTAATTCATTTAGCTACGCATAAATAAATGGGTATACAAAGGATAAATGGTGCTTTGATCAAATTGTACATAAGTTTCAAAAATATGCAAAGGACTTTTGTAATGACCATTCATATTGCAAATTATGAAACACTAGTGCTACTAGAATTGGCCTTACCCACACCCCCCCCCCCCACCATGATCTAGAACTGAAAACAGTTTAGCATGTGAACTTTTATTACGGTTCAGGATGCTTATGGTGACCTTCTTGACTGACTGGCTCACTAATATTGGCTAAGTGTAGATAAAACACAAGCAGGAGTACAGTCCTGAGGAAATTTAACACAATTGAAGCTTATTGTCATTTAACTACATACTGTGGCGACCCAATTAGTAGCATACTCGAACCAGCTGACAATTAGCCAGCGTGCAGGCACAAAGGCTAGGTCCGGAACAAAGGGAGAAAGCCTGAGGGGGTGTCAGTATGTGCCTCTCGAGGATCCGGCGGGGGAGGGAGGCTTTAAAGCAAGGCTGTGAAGTTCGAATAAACTTTAACTTTGACTGCAGTTTACCGACTCCGTGTCGTTATTTTAGTGCTGCGTGTAGCACACCGCTACAATTGGTGACCCCGACGGTCCAAACGTTTTTGGACCGGAGATGAACAACGCCGCATCTGTTCATGCGGTTTCCTTGAAACTGCCAAGCTTCTGGACGCTACAACCTCACCTATGGTTTCAGCAAGCAGAAGCCCAATTCCACGTTCGGCAGATAACCTCAGAGGACACCCGTTATTACTACGTGGTGATCTCCCTCGACCAGGACACAGCGGCCCAGGTCGCGGAGTTCGTACAGTCTCCCCCGGCGGACGGCAAGTACACGGAATTCAAAGCCCTGCTCATAAGGACTTTCGGGCTCTCCTGCCGCGAGCGAGCTGCCCGTTTACTGCACCTGGATGGCTTGGGAGACAGGCCTCCATCAGCTTTAATGAATGAGATGTTGTCTCTGGCCGACGGACACACACCCTGCCTCATGTTTCAGCAGGCATTCCTGGAGCAGCTGCCCGAGGACATACGCCTGCTGCTGTCCAACGCGGATTTCAGCGACCCCCGGAAGGTGGCAGCCCGGGCGGACTTGCTGTGGAACGCCAAGAAGGGGAGTGTGGCGTCCATCTCACTGATCACCCGGCCATGCTCCCAGCAGCAAACCAGTCCAGGCCTGGCCGCAGAGCCCGCTAAACCCAGAGGCCAGGGTGTGGAGCCCAACGGGCAATGGTGTTTCTACCACCAGCGGTGGGGCGCAGAAGCCCGCCGTTGTCGCCCGCCCTGCCAGTTCCCGGGAAACGCCAGGGCCAGCCGTCGCTGATGGCTACGGCGGCTGGCCATCGGGATAGCCTCCTGTATGTGTGGGACAGCAGGTCGGGACGTTGGTTTTTGGTAGACACCGGTGCCGAGATCAGCGTCTTACCTCCGACGAGTTACGACACCCACAGCAGGGCACTGGGTCCCCCCCGCGGGCCGCAAATGGCAGCACAATAAGGACTTATGGCACCCGTCCGGTGCAGCTACAGTTCGGCTCCAGCCAGTTCACGTGGGACTTCACACTGGCCGCCATAGCCCAACTGCTTCTGGGTGCGGATTTCTTGCGGGCTCACAGCCTACTGGTCGACCTGCCCAGGAAGAGACTGGTTCACGCCGAGACCTTTCAGACGTTCTCCCTGGGTGCAGCCCAGTTGCCAGCCCCTCACCTCGGCTCCATCACGCTGTCCGACAACGACTTCACCAGGGTCCTGGCAGATTTCCCATCGGTTCTGGCACCGCAGTTCGCGGCAGCCATGCCCCGACACGGCGTACAACACCACATCCTGACCACCCCTCCACGCCCGTGCTCGGCGGCTTCCCCCGGACAAGCTCTGACTGGCGAAGGAGGAGTTCAAGAGGATGGAGGAATTGAGGATCATCCGGCGGTCCGACAGCCCATGGGCCTCCCCCCTGCACATGGTGCCCAAAGCGTCAGGGGGCTGGAGACCGTGCGGCGACTACCGCAGGCTGAACGAGGCTACAACACCGGACCGCTACCCTGTGCCGCACATTCAGGACTTTGCAGCAAACCTGCACGGCGCACAGATCTTCTCCAAGGTAGACCTCATCCGCGGATACCATCAAATCCCGATGCATCCGGACGACGTCCCCAAAACGGCTCTCATCACCCCGTTCGGCCTTTTTGAGTTCCTCCGCATGCCGTTCGGCCTGAAGAATGCCGCACAGATGTTCCAGCGGTTGATGGACGCGGTGGGACGCGACCTGGACTTCACATTCATCTATTTGGACGACATCCTCATAGCCAGCAGCAGTCGTCAGGAGCATCTGTCCCACCTCCGACAACTCTATGCCCGGCTGAGTGACTACGGTCTAACAATCAACCTGGCCAAATGCCAGTTCGGGCTCGACACCATTGACTTCCTGGGCCACAGGATTACCACAGACGGGGCAACCCCTCTGCCCGCTAAAGTAGATGCGGTCCGCCATTTCCCCCGACCCACCACAATCAAAGGCCTTCAGGAATTTGTAGGTATGGTCAATTTCTACCACCGCTTCCTCCCTTCAGCTGCCTGTTCGCCTTGCTGTCCGGTCCGGGCAAGGACATTACCTGGGACGAGGAGTCCGCCGCTGCTTTCATTCAAACGAAGGATGTCTTGGCGAACGCCGCGATGCTAGTGCACCCCAGAATGGACGTCCCTACCGCCCTCACAGTGGACGCATCTAATACGGCAGTCGGTGGGGTACTGGAACAACTCATCGAGGGCTGCTGGCAACCCCTGGCATTTTTCAGCAAACACCTGCGGCCACCCGAGCTCAAATACAGTGCTTTCGACCGGGAGCTGTTGGCGCTATACCTGGCAATCCGGCATTTCAGGTACTTCTTAGAAGGTAGGCCCTTCACCGCGTTCACGGACCACAAACCACTTACCTTTACATTCACAAAGGTGTCCGATCCCTGGTCGTCCCGCCAGCAGCGCCATCTGTCCTACATCTCTGAATACACGACGGACGTCCGGCACGTCTCAGGTAAGGACAATGTCGTGGCGGATGCGCTCTCTCGCCCTAACATTCACGCCCTTTCCCAAGGGGTAGACTTTGCGGCGCTGGCAGAGGCACAGCATGCAGATGAGGAGATCCCTAGTTACAGGTCCGCAGTCTCCGGTTTGCAGCTCCAGGACCTCCCCGTTGGGCCAGGTGAGAGGACCCTACTCTGTGACGTCTCCACCGGCCAGCCCCGTCCCGTCGTCCCGGCAGCCTGGCGGCGACGTGTTTTCGACTCTATTCATAACTTGGCGCACCCCTCTATCAGGACAACCGTCCGGATGGTAGCCAACAGGTTTGTTTGGCACGGACTCCGCAAGCAGGTCAGCGAATGGGCCAAAACGTGCATGCACTGCCAGACGGCCAAGGTGCAGCGGCACACCAAGGCCCCGCCACAGCAGTTCCACCCCACCCACCGGCGTTTCGACCACATTCATGTGGATATCGTGGGCTCCCTGCCAGTGTCGCGCAGAGCGCGGCACCTCCTGACTATCGTGGACCGGTTCACAAGATGGCCAGAGGCGGTCCCGCTCACCAACACCACCTCCTAATCTTGCGCCCGGGCACTGATTGCCACCTGGGTATCTCGCTTTGGTGTACTGGCCCACATTACCTCCGACAGAGGCGCCCAGTTCACCTCCAGCCTGTGGTCAGCGATGGCCAGCCTGTTGGGGACTCAGCTGCACCACACAACTGCCTACCACCCACAGTCGAACGGACTGGTGGAGCGTTTCCACCGTCACCTGAAGTCGGCTCTCATGGCCCGCCTGCGAGGAGCTAACTGGGCGGACGAGCTTCCTTGGGTCCTACTCGGCATCCGCACGGCGCCCAAAGACGATCTGCACGCTTCGTCGGCCGAGTTGGTGTATGGTGCACCCCTGGTCGTTCCCGGGGAGTTCACACCAGCCCCAAGGGGGCAAGAGTAAGAACCCACAGCAGTCCTGGGCAGACTACGCGAGAGGCTCGGTGCCCTGGCCCCCATACCCACTTCGCAGCATGGGCAGCACCCGACCTGCGTACCCAAAGACCTGCAGAACTGTAAGTTTGTGTTTGTACGACGGGGCGGGCATCGGCCACCGCTGCAACGGCCCTACGAGGGGCCGTTTACGGTGATCAGAAACGACAGGTCCACGTTTGTGCTGGACGTTGGGGGGAGAGAGGAGGTTTTCATGGTGGACCGACTCAAACCGGCCCATGTGGACTTGGCGCAACCGGTCGAGTTTCCGGCACCGCGGCGCAGAGGCCGACCTCCCAAACAGGGTCCGGCCCAGACTGTGGACATTGGGGGGTGTATCGCCGGTTCTGGGAGGGGGTTATGTGGCGACCCAATTACTAGCACACTCGAACCAGCTGACAATTAGCCAGCGTGCAGGCACAAAGGCTAAGTCCGGAACAAAGGGAGAAAGCCTGAGGCGGTGTCAGTACGTGCCTCTCGAGGATCCGGCGGGGGAGGGAGGCTTTAAAGCAAGACTGTGAAGTTGGAATAAATCTTATCTTTGACTGCAGTTTACCGACTCTGTGTCGTTATTTTAGCGCTGCGTGTAGCACACCGCTACAATACATCTATATAATGTATATAGAAATGAGACATTTCTTCAAACATGGGTGTAAAGCACATAACACGTGGTAATTTATGAAGGTAAGGATAAAATGTACAGATGAATCACACATAAATAACAAAGTAAAGTGCATTAATATTAAATATTGGAAGGTACGGAACAAATTAACTAGTGACACATTGAATATGTTGTGGCTGGGAGTTCAGAAGCCTAATGGCCTGGAGGAATAAACTGTTTCTCATCCAGACTGTTCTTGTTTTTATGCATCAGTCTCCTGCCTGATTGTAGAAAGTCAAAGAGGATGCAGGATGGGATCCTTAATAATGCTAAGGGCCCTGCGCATGCAGCGCTCCTGAGAAATGTCCCTGATGGATGGTAGGGAGACCCCTATGATCCTCTCAGCTGTTCTAAAACAGTCCTTTGTAGGGACTTCCAGTCTGATACTCAGCTGCTCCCATACCAGAATGAGGAATGAGACGCAACTCATCAGGATACTGTCAATGGTGCTCCTGTAAAATGCAGTCAAGATGGAGTGGGGTGGGGTAGGGGGAGCCTCGCTTGCCTCAATCTTCTTAGGAAGTAAAGGCGCTGCTGTGTCTTTGTGTTCAGGGAGATGATCTTAAGGGACCAGGTGAGGTCATCAATTATGTGAACTCCGAAGAACTTGGTGCACAGAACTCGCTCTACGGAGGAGTCATGTATTTGCAGAGGGGGATGGTTTGTCTGCACCTTCCTGAGGTCCACAATGATTTCCTTTGCCTTCTCCACGTTCAGGCATAGGTTGTTCTTTTCACACCAATTCACCAGTCACTCCACTTCCTCTCCATACTCTGTCTCATCATTGTTCTTGATTAGGCCAACCACTGCTGTGTCATCTGCAAATTTGGTGACAAGGTTTGAGCTGGATCCTGTGACACAGTCAGGCATCAGCAGTGTGAACAGCAGTGGGCAGAGCACACAGCCTTGGGGAGCGCCAGTGCTCAGCGTAATGGGATGAGAGACATTGCTGCTCACTTGGATTGACAGTGGCCTTACTGTTAAGAAGTCCAGTATCTAACTTAAAAATTTTAAAAAAAAATCTGATGAAAAACGTATTGAGAAATTCTTTCAACCTAACAACCTGAAAATATTCCAATGTGCAAGGAAAAGAAAAATATTGACTGAGAGGAGGCAGCTATTGGTTTCCAGATGTTGCCAAACTATGTGCAGAGTTAGTACCGCAACATTCCAGAGTGTGCAAATCTTCCAAATGTATCTGTGGATTTGGACTTGAGATGGACAAATAAATCATTATCATTCTCATGCACACACTAAATTTCATCCTCCTCTCTTGTATTATATATTTTTCTTCTTAGGCAGTTCCTCAGGAAGGAATATAACCATATAACAAACCATATAACAATCACAGCACGGAAACAGGCCATTCAGGCCCTCCTAGTCCGTGCCGAACTCTTAATCTCACCTAGTCCCACCTACCCGCACTCAGCCCATAACCCTCCACTCCTTTCCTGTCCATATACCTATCCAATTTTACCTTAAATGACACAACTGAACTGGCCTCTACTACTTCTACAGGAAGCTCATTCCACACAGCTATCACTCTCTGACTAAAGAAATACCCCCTCGTGTTTCCCTTAAACTTTTGCCCCCTAACTCTCAAATCATGTCCTCTCGTTTGAATATCATCTACTTACACTATTTTTTGGGTTCTGAAGAGACTGATAGACAATGTGAGACCACAAACACCTCCACAGAAGGGCAGGTGGCACCCTGCATTGGTGCAACCTATTACTATTCATGAAGGGCTTCTGCAAGCTCCCAGTTCATGGGCTCAAGGCCCTCAATACCATCTTAAATGTTCCTTCTCCACATTGAGTGGTTACAGAAGCACAAGAGACTGCAGATGCTAGTTTTCAGTCCTGATGCAGGCTTTCATAAGACCGTAAGATGGAGGAGCAGATTTAAGCCACTTAGCCTGTCACTTGAAATTTGATCAGGAGAAAGTAAAGTCTGACGCAGCAATATTTCAAGGAAATTAGTGGTATGAGAGAGGAGTTGGCCAAAGTAAATTGGAAGGAAATGCTGGCAGGGATGACAGCAGAGTAGCAATGGCTTGAGTTTCTGGTAAAAGTGAGAAAGGTGCAAGATAGTGCAAGAGGGAGGGTGAGCAGCCGGATGTTGTGGTCCATGTAGGGACCAATGATGTGGGTAAGAAGAGTGGGGAGGTCCTGAAAGGTGAGTTTAGGGAGCTAGGCACCAAGTTAAAGGACAGGACCTCCAGGATAGCAATATCAGGATTGCTACCAGTGCCACGTGCAGGTGGGTTTAGAAATAGTAAGATAGTGCAGATCAAGACGTGGCTGAAGACATGGTGCAGGAGGGACAGCTTTAGATTTATAGATAATTGAGCAGTTTTCCAGGGAAGGTGGGACCTGTTCCAGCGGGACGGTTGACATCTGAACTGGAGGGGGACAAATATTCTTGCAGGTAGGTTTGCTAGAGAGGCTCCAGTGGATTTAAACTAGATACGAGGGGGGAGGGGAACCAGAGTGTAGGAACAGATGTATGGGAGAAGGAAGAAAAAGAAGATCGTAAAGTTGTTTGCACAGTAAGCAATATACAGAGAGGAAGAGGTGGAGAATTTCTTAAATGCATTTATTTTAATGCTAGGAGCATTGTAAGAAAGGTGGATGAGGTTAGAGCATGGATTGACACCTGGAAATGTGATATTGTAGCTATTAGTGAAACATGGTTGCAGGAGGGGTGTGATTGGCAACTAAATATTCCTGGATTTCGTTGCTTCAGGTGTGATAGAATCGGAGGGACAAGAGTGGGAGGTGTTGCATTGCTTGTCAGAGAAAATATTACAGCGGTGCTCTGGCAGGATAAATTAGAGGGCTTGTCCAGGGAGGCTATTTGGGTGGAATTGAGGAATGGGAATGGTGTAGTAACATTTGTAGGGGTGTATTATAGACCACCTAATGGGGAGCGAGAATTGGAGGAGCAAATTTGCAAGGAGATAGCAGATATTTGTAGTAAGCACAGGGTTGTGATTGTGGGAGATTTTAATTTTCCACACATAGACTGGGAAGCCCAGACTGTAAAAGGGATGGATGGTTTGGAGTTTGTAAAATGTGTGCAGGATAGTTTTTTGCAGCAATACATAGAGGTATCAACTACAGAAGGGTCAGTGTTGGATCTCCTGTTAGGGAATGAGATAGGTCAGGTGACGGAGGTATGTGTTGGGGAGCACTTCGGGTCCAGTGATCACAATGCCATTAGTTTCAATATAATTATGGAGAAGGATAGGACTGGACCCAGGGTTGAGATTTTTGATTGGAGAAAGGCTAACTTTGAGGAGATGCAAAAGGATTTAGGAGGAGTGGATTGGGACAATTTGTTTTATGGGAAGGATGTAATAGAGAAATGGAGGTCATTTAAAGGTGAAATTTTGAGGGTACAGAATCTTTATGTTCCTGTTAGGTTGAAAGGAAAGGTTAAAAGTTTGAGAGAACCATGGTTTTCAAGGGATATTGGAAACTTGGTTCAGAAAAGAGAGATATCTACAATAAATATAGGCAGCATGGAGTAAATGAGGTGCTCGAGGAATATAAAGAATGTAAGAAGAATCTTAAGAAAGAAATTAGAAAAGCTAAAAGAAGATACGAGGTTGCTTTGGCAAGTAAGGTGAAAAAATATCTGAAGGATTTCTACAGTTATATTAATAGCAAAAGGATAGCGAGGGATAAAATTGGTCCCTTAGAGAATCAGAGTGGACAGCTATGTGTCGAGCCAAAAGAGACGGGGGAGATTTTGAACAATTTCTTTTCTTCGGTATTCACTAAGGAGAAGGACATTGAATTGTGTAAGGTAAGGGAAACAAGTAGGGAAGTTATGGAAACTATGACGATTAAAGAGGAGGAAGTACTGGCACTTTTAAGGAATATAAAAGTGGATAAAACTCCGGGTCCTGACAGGTTATTCCCTCGGACCTTGAGGGAGGTTAGTGTAGAAATAGCAGGGGCTCTGACAGAAATATTTCAAATGTCATTAGAAACAAGGATAGTGCAGGAGGATTGGCATATTGCTCACGTGGTTCCATTGTTTAAAAAGGGTTCTAAGAGTAAACCTAGCAATTATAGACCTGTCAGTTTGACGTCAGTGGTGGGTAAATTAATGGAAAGTATTCTTAGAGATGGTATATATAATTATCTGGATAGACAGGGTCTGATTAGGAACAGTCAACATGGATTTGTGCATGGAAGGTCATATTTGACAAATCTTATTGAATTTTTTGAAGAGGTTACGAGGAAAGTTGACGAGGGTAAAGCAGTGGATGTTGTCTGTATGGACTTCAGTAAGGCCTTTGACAAGGTTCCACACGGAAGGTTAGTTAGGAAGGTTCAATTGTTAGGTATTAATATTGAAGTAGTAAAATGGATTCAACAGTGGCTGGATGGGAGATGCCAGAGAGTAGTGGTGGATAACTGTTTGTCAGATTGGAGGCCGGTGACTAGTGGTGTGCCTCAGGAATCTGTACTGGGTCCAATGTTGTTTGTCATACACATTAATGATCTGAATGATGGGGTGGTAAATTGGATTAGTAAGTATGCAGATGATACTAAGATAGGTGTCGTTGTGGATAATGAAGTAGGTTTTCAAAACTTGCAGAGAGATTTAGGCCAATTAGAAGAGTGGGCTGAACGATGGCAGATGGTAGATGATAAGTGTGAGGTGCTACATTTTGGTAGGAATAATCCAAATAGGGCATACGTGGTAAATGGTAGGGCATTGAAGAATGCAGTAGAACAGAGTGATCTAGGAATAATGATGCATAGTTCCCTGAAGGTGGAATCTCATGTGGATAGGGTGGTGAAGAAAGCTTTTGGTATGCTGGCCTTTATAAATCAGAGCATTGAGTATCAGAGTTGGGATGTAATGTTAAAATTGTACAAGGCATTGGTAAGGCCGAATTTGGAAGAATCGTGTACAGTTCTAGTCACTGAATTATAGGAAAGATGTCAACAAAATAGAGAGAGTACAGAGAAGATTTACTAAAATGTTACCTGGGTTTCAGCACCTAAAAGGTTGAGAGAAAAGGTTGAACAAGTTAGGTCTTTATTCATTGGAGTGTAGAAGGTTGAGGGGAGTCTTGGATAGAGGTATTTTTCCACTGAGAGTAGGGGAGATTCAAACAAGAGGACATGAGTTGAGAGCGAGCAAAAGTTTAGGGGTAACACGAGGGGGAATTTCTGTACTCAGAGAGCTGTGTGGCTCTTATCAGGTAGCTGTGTGGAACGAGCTCGGTATTGTCATTTAAAGTAAAATTGGATAGGTATATGAACAGGAAAGGAATGGAGGGTTATGGGCTGAGTGCGGGTTAGTGGGACTAGGTGAGAGTAAGCGTTCGGCGTGGACTAGAAGGGCCAAGATGGCCTGTTTCCATGCTGTAATTGTTATATGGTTATAGTATTCCAAAAACAAAGAAATACTCAAATGGCAAAATAGTACAACCGTGGCTAACAACAGAAGTCAAAGCAAATGTAAAAACAAAAGAGAGGGCATAAAACAAATCAAAAATTAGCAGGAAGATAGAGGATTGAGAAGCTTTTAAAACCCTACAGAGAGCCACTAAAAGAGTCATAGGAGGGAAAAAATGAAATGTGAAAGCAAGCTAGACAATATCAAAGTGAATAGTAAAAGCTTTTTCAAGTATGTGAAAAATAAGAGAGATGAAAGTGGATATAGGACTGCTAGAAAATGAGGCAAGAAAAATAATAATGGGGGACAAGGAGATGGCAGATGAACTAAATGAGTACTTTGCATCAGGGTGTGAGGGAAGAGAAGTGAGTGCAGTTACTGCTACAAGAGAGAAGGTGCTCAAAAAGCTGATAGACCTAACAGTACACAAGTCACCTGGTCCAGATGAACTGCACCGTAGGGTTCTGAAAGAGGTACTGGTACATAGAACATAGAAACTTACAGCACATTAAAGGCCCTTCGGCCCACAATGTTGTGCTGACCATGTAACCTATTCTAGAAACTGCCTAGAATTTCCCTGGCACATAGCCTTCTATTTTTCTAAGCTCTATGTACCTACCTAAGAGGCTCTTAAAAGACCCTGTTGTATTTGCTTCCACCACCACCGGCAGTGTATTCCACGCACTTAGCACTCTGTGTATGAAAAACTTACCCCAAACATCTCTTTGTTACCTATTTCCAAGCACCTTAAAACTATGCCCCCACATATTAGCCATTTCAGCGCTGGGAAAAAAACCTCTGGCTAACCACACGATCAATGCGCCTTATCATCTTATACACCTCTATCAGGTCACCTCTCATCCTCCATCGCTCCAAGGAGAAAAGGCCGAGTTCACTCAACCTATTCTCATAAGGCATGCTCCCCAATCCAGGCAACATCCTTGTAAATCTCCTCTGCACTCTCACTAAGTGTGCTGCCAATGGTGACTTTTTTCATGAAAGAAATCTCTGTAGCGGCTCTCTTAACTCAAGAAACTTGGCCAGGGCTCTCCCCCTTGATAGCCAACTGACTTCAGTGTGACAGAGAAGGTGTTTGTGCTCTGCATCCATTTCCTCGCAAAGCTGCTCAAACAGACGTGACTTAAGGGCTTTTGCTTTGATGTGATTGATAACTTCAACAACGTCACTCGATACGCTGTTAAGATTAGGTGACATTTTTCAGCTAGCCAGCATTTCCCTGTGTATGACACAGTGTGTAGACTGGAATTCAGGAGCAACCTCTTTGACTCGGGTAGTGAAACCAGACAGCCGTCCAGTCATAGCTGCAGCCCCGTCTGTGCATATTCCAACACAGAATGACCAGTCCAGTTTGCCTAACATGTAGTCATTCAAAGACTTGAATAGTTGGGCCCCAGTTGTGTTAGTTGGCAGCTGCAGTGCACACAACATATCCTCATGCACATCGTCTTGAAATATATATCGCACATAAACCAGCAGTATTGCCTTGTTGTTGACACTGGAAGACTCGTCGACCTGGATAGCATACCATGGTGACTCGTTAAGCCATTCCAACAGCTGTGCTTTGATGTCCTCCGCTATGTCATCGATTCTCCTTGAAACTGTGGTAGCTGAAAGAGAAACCTGTGCCATCTTGTTAGCAGCAGCTTCTCCCAACAGTTCACGGCACATATCTTTGGCAGCAGGCAGAATCAATTCTTCACCAACAGTGAAAGGCTTCTTAGCCTTAGCAATACGGCTAGCCACTAAGTACGACGCTCTCAGAGCAGCAGCATTTGCGGAGGTGGTGGCTCTCAGCACTTGCTTCTGTCCCACTTGCTCACGTTTTTTCTGCTCAAAAAACTCAACGGGTTTGTCTTTAAGTGCAGGGTGCTTGGACTCAAGGTGCTAAAGCAGTTTTGAGGGCTTCATTGCCTCATTAGACAGCTTGTCTCCACATACCACCCATAGGGGGCTTGAGCGTGCGAGTCACCTGTTGCATTAAAGCCATGTTTTATGTACGACTCGTCATATTTTCTGTTGAAGGAAGCTTTCTTTTTTTTTGCAGTCTCAGCCACAGCTGTCTCTGCGTTATCATCATCGTTAGGCCTTTTATGTCCTCTACACCTAACCTTGTTAGTCTTCAGACAATGCAGATTCACAGTTATGCGAGGAACCTATTTCTACCAACGTCTCCTTATATGCATCCAAAACTCACAGTTATGCGAGGAGCACTGCTTTCCCGCCAATACAAGTCATGTGCGCACACCTCACAGTTTCACTATTGGGATGAGAAGCACCGCTTTCCCACCAATACAAGTCAGGTGCGCGCGCCTCACAATCTCACTCCCACCAGTCTCGCATTGGTTTTGGCAAAGTATGGATGTACGATCTTGCACTCTGAAACTTTTGTTGGTTTTGCCTACCATGCAGTGATTTTGTGCTTGAAGTATTTAACTATGCCTCCTAAGCGTCCGATTTCATGTCCTGGGCCTTCAGCTGAGTGGGAGAGAACCGCTTTAATACTCGAAGAAAAGTTGGAAATTATAAACAGCGTAGCATCAGCTGAAGGTAACATAGCTCTGGGATGCTACCACCGGGAACAGAATCTTGCCTTTAAAGTTCTTTTGTTGCTTGTCAATGCGCCAGCCCATCCTAAACATTTGGACAGCATTCATCCTGACATAACAGTGCGTCTCCTGCCGCCTAACACAACATCGCTGATTTAGCCATTCCACCAAGGTGTGATCCACATTCAAAGCGTATTTTTTTTTATGGCGAACTATCTCTCAGATGTTGCAAGCATCAGACGATTTTGAAAATCCCGGGAGTTTACCAACAGTGAGGGAATGGTGGAAGTCGCAACACTTGGCACAGATGGACATCGACCCAAGTTTAGAACGGAGGCAGCATTTCAGTTTTTCCCTGTCGTCAACCCTTCTTCCCTATAAGCAAATTTATGCTGAAAAACAAAATGCTGCCAAGCAAACAACCCTCATCACTTTATTCAAACTGGTGTCATCTCCTGCTGCTGGCAGTTCGAAGAGTTCTGTGAGTCTTCCTTCACCCCTTACTGTGTTTGATATGATCCTGACGACCACAACACCCACTCATCTCTCGGAGTGAACACACCTGCCACTGTTGGTGAGTACTGTACACCCTAGTATGTTAACTTTCTATGATTTATTACATTGAATATTACCTTAAATTGATAAAATAATATACGGATGTTGCCTTGTGGTACTGCTTTTGTGTCATATTGGTATGAAAATGTGAATAAATTACAGATAAAACATATTTAGGAAGCCCTCTGGAATGCATCCCTATTTTCTCCATTTAAATAATTATTCACATTATGTGTAGACAGTGAGGAACATATCCCCCGCATTTAATGAGGATAGGGTGTACCACCTTTTTCAAAGAAACTCTCAAGGTACGTTTGATTTTTACTCATCGAGTAGTTGTAAGTTAATGACCGCCTGATGACCTCGCATGCGTTCAAGTTCAACAGTGGGCGAGACAGGGAATGAGGAAAGGTGCAGCAGACTCATATCGTTTCATATCGCCAAATCATATTGTTTCCTCGCGGCCCGGTAACACATGCTTTGCGGCCTGGTACCGCTTATCGACAACTTTCTGTCACAACCACAGATTCGGCAGTGTAGCAGATATGGCAATTGTGCTTGTGAATATGCATGTGTCAGTTAATTACTTCATAGTGAAACTATTTAACTCCATTCATTCTGTCGTAGTGTTGGTGAGACTCGAACACAGCACAGCAATGTTTCGCTGCCTGCTTGCATTCTGCCTTGCCTGAGAAATTGGACTGTCGAATCTCTGAAGACTAGTCGAGGCAACAATGTTCCTTTGGAATTCCTATGTATAAACTCTTATTTCTGTCTCCAGCGTGACAGAGGATCTTGCCATGTAATGGACCCAGCAAAGTTTGAACAGTGACGTTTTGACATTGGTGGCTTGAGGAGAGAGTGCCTTCTATTCTCAGTGCACGTCCTGACTCTACATTCCGAGAGTCCCGAGTCTACATTGAGTTTTTCCAGTATCCATTCTAAGCTTTTCAAGTCACACGTGCCTAGGTTTCCAGCTTTGTGGTCCCGTGACTCAGGTCTCCATAACAAATGAGCACTTCAAGCAAGCTTATCAATTGATTCAACAAGTCATCATTTAAGTCTCTAGTGTAAATTCTGGAAGAGCACCACTCCAAAAGCTGATCCCTGGCTGGAGCGTGCAAATACACAAGTAACCCTATCAAGAGTAGTTTAGGCTCTTAATGAAAGTCATGGTACAGACTGGGAAAATTGAACTTCCATGTAGCAAATTAAACAGATCTACAGAGAGCCAGCTAGCTTAGTGATGAAAGAAACCTGTCTATGCTGTCTTGATCTGTAAAATTGAGAGTATATCCTAATTGCCTCTGGAAAAATTGTGAAAGATAAAACACCATGCGCAAGATTTCAAAAGGTTCCTTCTCTAGGTTTCAAATTTCATGTTTTCAAGGTTTCCCAAGGACTTTTCTCTATGTTCCCAGGGTTTTTTTATTTTCAGTTGTTTCCTAGGCTTATTCAATGTGTTTAGGGTTTTTTCAATGTCTTCCCTGTCTCGAGGACTCCCAAGCCTCCCTCTCTCTTTCTCTTCGCCCGAGGTTTCTTGATCTCACTTGAGGATCCCCGGTTTCTCAGTCTGTTGAGGTTCTCAGGTCTCTCAGTCTCTCTGGATCCCCGAGTCTCCCTGCCTCTTGAGTTCCCCATGCCTCCCTCTCAAGTTCCCCAGGTCTCTCAAGTCGTCCCTGGATCTTGAGTTTTCAGGTCTTCCTGGGCCATCAGGTGCCAGTTATAGGGTCCTGTAGTGACTTCTTCAGGCCTGTGCAGGGCATCAGAGCATTGGGCTTTGAGGTTTATAGAGCACCTGAATTGGTTAATTGTTGCTTAACAACAGTTATTAATGGTTTGAGTTCCTTGTGTTTTTCTCGATCGACTTGCTCTTTGTAATGCGGTTTCCTGGTGATTTCTGTTTAAGTTTATTTTGATAGGCTCAGGGATTCTGTGTTAGTTTTATTTTTGAAGCAGATGCCCAATTAGCTCCAATCGGAGGGTCCTCATTATGAGAATGATTTGTCTCACGATGTCACTTGTTTGGGCTACCTCTGTAAAAGCTCTTGTTTCTGTCTCTACATGGAAGTTTTTGGCTACGATATTGACAGGGCACGCCATGGCACTTATCGACCAGCATCACTGATCGACATCCTGGACAAGTCCCTCGTCCAGGACTTCCAGCGGACACAGGTCAGTGGTGCCTCAGGGGCTGCACCGAGAAAGGAGGGCCCTGTCACAACCATGGATTTGGCAGCGCAGCAGATTTGGCAATTGCGCTCGTGAATATGCACGTGTCAGCTAATTATTATTTTATTGTGATAGCATTTAATTCCATTCATTCCGTCGTAGTGTTTGTCGAGACTTGGACACAGCAACACTTCGCTGCCTGCTTGCATTCTGCCTTGCCTGAGAAATTGGACTGTCGAGTCAACTGACTCTGAAGACTAACGGTATTTGTTTTATTCTTAGTTATTCTTTTCAGCTGCAGTGTAGGCTTTGTTTTCCATTTGAGAGTTTTAGTCAACGGCCCTGTTTGGCCCAGCGTTTATTGTTTATTTTCCCTTTAACAATGTTCACATTAAAGTCTGTGAATTATTGACCTGCTTTAGTGTCTCTCACTCCACACTTGGGCCATATCCGAACCCGGTGACACCTTCCTGTAGTGAGGTGACCAGAAATGAACACAGTACTCCAAGTGGGGAATGACCAAGGTCTTATATAGTCGTACCATTACCTCACAGCTCTTGAACTCAATCCCGTTGTTGATGAATGCCAACATACCATATGCTTTCTTAACAACGCTGTCAACCTGCACAGTAGCTTTGAGTGTCCTATTGACATGGACACCAAGATCTCTCAGATCCTGAACAATTTCAAGAGTCTTACCATTAATATTAAATTCTGTCTTCAAACTTGACCTACCAAAACTGAATCACTTCACATTTATCTGGGTTGAAGTCCATTTGCCACTTCTCAGCCCAGTTCTGCATCCTATCGATGTCCCACTGTAACCTCTGACAACCCTCCAGACTATCCACTATAACCCCAACCTTTGTGTCATCAGCAAACTTATTAACCCACCCTTCTACTTCTTCATCCAGGTCATTTATAAAAATCATTAAAAGGAGGGGTCCCAAAACAGATCCCTGCGGAACACTAAGGATCACTGACCTCCATGCAAAATACGAACAATCTACAACCACCCTTTGCCTTCTGTGGGCAAGCCAGTTCTGGATCTACAAAGCAAGGTCTCATTGGATCCCATACCTCCTTACTTTCTGAATGAGCCTCGCATGGGGTACCTTATCAAATGCCTTACTGAAATCCATGTACACTACATCTACTGCTCTACCTTCATCAATGTGTTTTGTTACATCCTCAAAGAATGCAATCAGGTTCATAAGGTATGACCTGCTCTTGATAAAGCCATGCTGACTATGCCTAATCAGATTATGTTTCTCCAAATGCTCATAAATCCTGCCTCTCAGGATCTTCTCCAACAACTTGCCCACCACTGAAGTAAGACTCACTGGTCTATAATTTCCTGGGTTATTTCTAATTCCTTTCTTGAACAAAGGAACAACATCCACAACCTTCCAATCCTCTGGTATTTCTCCTGTCCCTATTGATGATGCAAAGATCATCGCCAGAGGTTCAGCAATTCTCTCCCTCACTTCCCACAGTAGCCTGGGGTATATCTCGTCTGGTCCTGGTGACTTATCTAACTTAGTACCTTTCAAAAGTTCCAGCACATCCTCTTTCTTAATGTCTATACACTCAAACATTGCAGTCCGCTGTAAGTCATCCCCACAATTGCCAAGGTCTTTTTCACTGTTGAATACTGAAGCAAAGTATTCATTAAGTACCTCTGCTACCTCCTCCGACTCCATGCACGTTTCCACTATCCTTCCTTCCAAACTCCCTACAAGCTGTCTCTACTTGTGAGCCATCCTATGCCTCTTCACTTCAGTTCCCACTCCCTTGCAAATCTAATTTAAACCCTCCTCAATAACATTAGCCAACCTCCCCACCAGGATATTGGCTCCCCTCCAGTTCAGGTGCAACCTGTCCCACTTGTAGAGGTCACCCCTTCCCCAGAAAAGGTTCAAATGATCCAAGAACTTGAAACCCTGCACCATCTCCTCAGCCATTCATCTATCTGTGCTATCTTCCTGTTCTGACCTTCACTGGATCGTGGCACTGGGAGTAATCCAGAGATTACCATCTTGGAGGTCCTGCTCTTCAGCCTCCTTCCTAACTCCCTAAACTTACTGCGCAGGACCTCTACCCCTCTCCTGCCTATGTCATTGATATCAGCATGTACCACGACCTCCGGCTGCTCACCCTCCCCTTCAAGAATATTCTACAACCGCTCAGAGACATCCTGGACCCTAGCACCTGGGAGGCAACACACTGTCCTGGTGTCTCTTCTATTGCCACAGAATCTCCTGTCTGTCCCCCTAACTATTGAGTCCCCTATGACTATTGCTCCACCTGACTTCACCTTATCCTTCTGAGGCTCAGAGCCGACCACAGTGCTATTGGTCTGGCTGCTGCTGCCTTTCCCATTTTACTATTTTTACTATCAATAAAAATGTAACAGACAGATTGAAATAAATAAAGCATTTTAGAAAACCTGTTCAAAAATTATTAATATTAATCCAAAAGACAATTGAAAAATTACATCAATTCTAAATAGCACCATTATTGTACCTCAAATATAAGAAATGTGAACAGTACAGCTACAACACCTATCTTGCATCTCCTCTGTTTCTCCTACTTTGGTTCTCACCCTGTCTCCTCCCAGAAAGAAAAGAGATGGCGTTCTCCTGGTCCTCACCTTTCACCCCATGAGCCTCCTCATCTAGCATACCATCCTTCATCAATTCTGCCAACCGAGACATGATCTCACTACCAGCCATGTCTTCTCCCTCATCCTTTTGACCTTGGGCATGGACAACTCCCTCTCTAACACCCGTGTTCATTCATCTCTCCACATTCATTATTTCCCTTACTCCTGGCACTTTCCTCTGCCCTTGCAATAGGTAAAATATTCCAGCATTTGTGTCTATGTATGAAGGCTTTGCTCAGACATTTAACTTTCAAGACTCTCTGCGGGACTCTTACCCAAAATATACCACAGAGGATTTACTACCTTCTTATATTTTGACTCGCACTTGAATCACCAAGTACCCTAACCCTAAGTTTCTGTAGAAGTCCTCCACCCGAGAGTGCTGTGATTGGTCCTATTCTCACACGGCTCATTCTCTTGCTCTTCACATACTTGTAGAATGCCTTAGGGTTTTCCTTAATCCTGCTCACCAAGGCCTTCTCATAGCCCCTTCTGGCTCTCCTAATTCCATTAAGCTCCTTCCTGGTAACCTTGTAATTTTCTAGAGCTCTGACAGAGGCTAGCTTCTTGAACCTTTGGTAAGCTTTTCTTTTCTTCTTAACTAGATTTTCTACATCTTTTGTTCTTTTACCCTACCATCCCCCTGTGTCAATGGAACATACCTATGCAAGTCCATGCAAATGTTTGCTGAACATTAGCCACATTTCTGCCATGCATTTCCCTGAGAACAGCTGCTCTCAAGTACCTGCCTAATAGCATCATATTTTCCTCTACCCTAATTAAATACTTTCCCAAGTTGACTGCTCCTATCCCTCTCCAATGCTATGGTAAAGGAGATAGAGTTGTGGTCACTACCTCCAAAATGTTCTCCCACTGAGAGATCTGACACCTGACAAGGTTCATTTCCCAATACCAGATCAAGTACAGTCTTTCCTCTCGCTGGCTTAGCTACATACTGTGTCAGGGAACCATCCTGAACAGACCTAACAAACTCCACCCCATCTAAACCCCTTGCACTAAGAAGATGCCAATCAATATTAGCAAAATTAAGTAGAAATTGTGGAGATTGTCAAGGTGCCACACATGAGGTTGCTCCCCAAGTTAAGAGCCCATGGTATTAGAGGAAAGTTACTGGCATAGTTAGAGCATTAGCTGATTGGTAGGAGGCAGAGAGTGGGAATAAAAGGATCCTTTTCTGGCTGGCTGCCAGTGACTAGTGGTGTTCCACTGGGGTTGGTGTTGGGACTGCTTCTTTGCTTAGATGATGGAATAGATGGCTTTGTTGCCAAGATTGCAGATGATATAAAGATTGGTAGAGGGGCAGGTAGTGTAGAGGGAAGAGATAGGCTGCGGAAGGATCTAGGCAGATAAGGAGAATGGGTAAGAAAGTGGGAAATGAAAGACAATGTTGGAAAACACATGGTCATGTACTTTGGTAGTGGAAATAAATGTGCAGACTATTTTCAAAATGGGAAGAAAATCCAAAAATCTGAGATGCAAAGAGACTCAGGAGTCCTTGTGCAGAACACCCTAAAGGTTAACTTGCAGGTAGAGCTGGTGGTGAGGAAAGCAAATGCAATGTTTGCATCCATTTCAAGAGGTCTAGAATACAAAAGCAAGGATGTGATGCTGAGGCTTTATAAGGCACTGGTGAGGCCTCACTGAGTATTGTGAACAGTTTTGGGCACCTCTTCTAAGAAAAGATGTGCTGGCATTGGAGAGAGTCCAGAGGAGGTTCACAAAGATGATTCTGGGAATGAAAGCATAATCATATGTGGAGTGTTTGATGACTCTGGGTCTGTACTCGCTGGAATTTAGAAGAATTGAACCTTTCGAATGTTGAAAGGCCTAGACAGAGTAGATGTGGAAAGGATGTTCTCCCTGGTGGGGTAGTCTAGGACAAGAGGGCACAGCCTGAGGAGAGAGGGGCGTCCATTTAAAACAGAAATGCAGAGAAATTTCTTTAGCCAGAGGGTGGTGAATTTGTGGACTTTATTACCACAGGCAGCTGTGGAGGCCAGGACGTTGAGTGTATTTAAAGCAGGGGTTGATAGGTTTTTGATTAGACATGGCATCAAAGGTTATGGGGAGAAGGCCAGGGAGTGGGGCTGAGGAGGGGAATAAAGGATCAGCCATGATGGAATGGCAGAGCAGACTCAATGGGCCAAATGGCCTAATTCTGCTCCTATGTCTTATGGTCTAAGTCTGTTCCAACATATCATCATGGCTGATCGATTTCCCTCTTAGCCCCAAACTCCTGTTTTCTCCCCATAACCCCTCACGTCAAGAATCTATCAACCTCTGCTTTCAATATACATGTAGATGTGGCCTCCACAGCTGCCTATAGCAACAAATTCTATAAATTCACCACTCTCTGGCTAAAGAAATTCCTCCTCATCTCCTTTGTAAATGGACATCCCTTTATTCTGAAGCTTGGCCCTCTGGTCCTAGACTCCCCCAGCATATGAAACATCCTCTCCACATCCACTCTATTGAGGCCTTGCAACAGTTTCAATGAGATCTCCCCTCATTCTTTTGAATTCCAGTGAGTACAAGCCTAGAGCCATGAAACAATCCTCATTCGACAAGCCATTCAATCCCAGAATCATTTTTGTGAACCTCTTTTGAACCTTCTCCAATATTAGCACATTCTTTCTTAAATAAGGGACCCAAAACTGCTCACAATACTCCAAGTAAGGCCTCACCAGTGCTTTATAAAGCCTCAACATAGATCCTTGCTTTTATATTCTAGTCCTCTTGAAATGAATGCATTTGCCTTCCTCACCACCAACTGAATCTGCAAATTAACCTTCAAGGAATCCTGCACAAGGACTCATAAGTCCCTTTGAACCTCAGATTTTCTCTCCATTTAGCCTACACTTTCATTTCTTCTATCAAAGTGCATGGCCATACACTTCCTGACACTGCATTCTATCTGCCCCTTCTTTGCCCATTCCCCTAATCTGTCTCAGTCCTTTGCAGCCTCCCTGCTTCCTCAGCACTCCACTTATCTTCATTTTATCTGCAAACTTGGCCACAGAGCCATCAATTCCATCATCCAAATCATTAACATATAATGTAAAAAGAATGGTCCCAATACATACGCATTTGGGACATCACTAGTCACCGGCAACCAACCAGTAAAGGCTCCCTTTATTACCATTCTTTGCCTCCTACCAATCAACCAATGCTGTCTATGTTAGTATCTTTCTTGTAATACCATGGGCACTTAACTTGTAAAGCAGGCTCATATGTGGTACATTGTCAAAGGCCTTCTGAAAATCTAAGTACAAAACACCCACCGATTCTCCTTAGTCTGTCCTATTGATTATTTCTTCAAAGATCTCAACAGATTTGTCAGGCAAGATTTTCCCTCAAGGAAACCATGCTGACTACAGCCTATTTTATCATGTTCCTCTAAGTACCACAAAACCACATCCTTAACAATTGACTCCAACATCTTTCCAAACACTGAGGTCAGACTAACTGGCCTAAATAATTTTCTTTCTTTTGCCTCTCTCCCTACTTGAAGAGTGGAATGACATTTACAATTTTCCATTCCTCTGGAACCATGCCAGAATTTAGTGATTCTTGAAAGATCATTACTAATGCCTCCACAATATCTTCAGCCATTTCTTTCAGAACCCTGGGATATAGACCATCTGGTCCAGGTGACTTATCTAACTTCAGATCTTTCAGTTTCCCAAGCACCTTCTCCCTAGTAATGGTAACTTCACTCACTTTATTACCCCTGACATCCCTGACAACTTCCACCATACTGCTAGTGTCTTCCATGGTGAAGACTGATACAAAATACTTATTCAGTTCATCTGCTATTTCCTTGTCACCCATTACTAACTCTCCAGCATTATTTTCCAGCAGTCCAGTATCTCTTTTACTTTTTATGTATCTGAAGAAACTTTTGATATCCTCCTTAATATTATTAGCTAGCTTACCTTTACATCCCATCTTTATCTTCTTACTGACTTTTTAGTTGCCACCAAGCTCCCATCACCAAACGCATCTTTCCCTTCCCTCCCACTTTCCACTTTCCGCAGGGATCACTCCCTACATGACTCCCTTGTCCATTCGTCCCTCTTCACTGATCTCCCTCCTGGTACTTATCCTTGCAAGTGGAATAAGTGCTATACCTCCTCCTTCACTATCATTCAGGGCCCTAGACAGTCCTTCCAGGTGAGGCAACGCTTCACCTGTGATTCTGTCGGGGTCATATACTGTGTCCCATGCTCCCAGCAAGGCCTCCTGTGTATTGGTGAGCCCTGAAGTAGAAAGGGAGACTGCTTCGCTGAGCATCTACCCTCTGTCCCCAGAAAAAGGTGGATCTCCCAGTGGCTATCCATTTTAATTCTACTTCCTATTCCCATTCCCATTCAGACATGTCAGTCCATGGCCTCCTCTTCTGCCATGATAAGGCCACACTCAGGTTAGAGGAACAACATCTTGTATTCTGTCTGGGTAGCCTCCAACCTGATGGCATGAACATCAATTTCTCGAACTTCCAGTAGTTGCCCCCCCTTCACCATTCCCCATATTTGTTTCCCTCTCTCACCTTATCTCCTTACCTGCCCATCACCTCCCTTTGATGCTCCTTCCCCTTCCCTTTCTTCCATGTTCTCTTGTCCTCTGCTATCAGACTTCGCCTTCTCTAGCCCTTTATCTCTTTCACCAATCAACTTCCCAGCTCTTTACTTCACCTCTTCCAGTTTCACCTATCACCTACACCTTGTTCTTCCTCCCCTCCCCACTTTCTTAATCTTATCATTATTATCATTACTTTATTGTCACCAAACAATTGATACTAGAGCATACAATCATCACAGTGATATTTGTTTCTGCGCTTCGCACTCCCTTAAGTACAAATTGAAGTAAATATAATAAAAATTTAAATTATAAATCATAATTAGAAAAATAGAAAAGGGTAAGTAAGGTAGTGCAAGTCAGGTCCAGATATTTGGAAGGTTATGGCCCAGATCCGGGTCAGGATCCGTTCAGCAGTCTTATCACAGTTGGAAAGAAGCTGTTCCCAAATCTGGCCGTACAAATCTTCAAGCTCCTGAACCTTCTCCCGGAGGGAAGTGGGACAAAAAGTGTGTTGGCTGGGTGGGTCGTGTCCTTGATTATCCTGGCAGCACTGCTCCGACAGCGTGTGGTGTAAAGTGAGTCCAAGGATGGAAGATTGGTTTGTGTGATGTGCTGGGTTATGTTCACGATCTTCCGCAGCTTCTTCCAGTCTTGGACAGGACAACTTCCATACCAGGCTGTGATGCACCCTAGAAGAATGCTTTCTACGGTGCACCTATAAAAATTAGTGAGGGTTTTAGGGGACAGGCTTCTTCCCCCTCCTTCCTCCTTCCTTTCCAGTCCTGATGAAGTGTCTCGACTGTTTATTCCCATCCATAGATGCTGACTGATCTGCTGAGCTCCTTCAGAACATTAAGTGGAATTTTGGATTAAACTGTTTCTTCACCCCCCCCCCCCCACATTTACAATAAATAAAAACCTGCCCAGTGAAGATTGTTCTCCACAGTACCTCCTTTGATCCTGCGTATTAACCAGCTTCAATCTATCTTCAGGAGACGCCACAAAGCAGCCACCAAAAAACATCGCTAAGCTCCTCAAGCCTCTCCAACCACACAGTACAGTGGCCAAATGGTAAATTTACAGAGGATTGTGGAACAATCCAGAAATGTTTGCTACCAAATTTCATGTAAAATAAGCAGCAACACACAACCTAATTTCTAGGAAGATTTATGTTAAGTGCCTGTGGAGCTTCTCTGAACTTAACTAGGAGGCACACCACTGGAGGCTTAGACATAGAATCACAGAAAGATGTCGCAAAGAAACAGGCTCTTCAGCTCATAAGTTCTACACCGATCATCAGGCACCTATTTTCACTCTAATGCAAGCCAAACCAATGTTATTTTCCCCATCACACAAAATGCTGGTGGAACACAGCAGGTCAGGCAGCATCTATAGGAAGAAGCACTGTCAACGTTTCGGGCCGAGACCCTTCGTCAGGACTAACTGAAAGGAAAGATACTAAGAGATTTGAAAGTACCTCCCCCCACTACTTTCAAATCTCTCAGTACCTCCTCCCTCCACTTTCAAATCTCTTAGTATCTCCCCCCTCCCCCCACTACTTTCAAATCTCTTAGTACCTCCCCCCTCCCCCCCACTACTTTCAAATCTCTTAGTATCTTTCCTTTCAGTTAGTCCTGATGAAGGGTCTCGGCCCGAAACATCAACAGTGCTTCTCCCTATAGATGATGCCTGGCCTGCTGTGTTCCACCAGCATTTTGTCTGTGTTGTTTGAATTTCCAGCATCTGCAGATTTCCTTGTGTTTATTTTCCCCATATTACAATCGATTCCCCCCAGGTTCTACCACTCATCTACAGACGAGAGGCAATTTACAAAAGTCAATTAATCCACCAACTATTCACCAACTCAAATAGCTTTGGGGTGGGAATTGGAACACCCAAAGGAAAACCACATTTTCACAGGAAAACATGTGGGAGATTAGGGTTGAACACAGGTTGCTATGAGGTACTAATTGGGCCACCTTAAAGTTTATCAGGGGACAAATGTGGAATACAGATTCCTCTCTGTGCATGTGTCAAACTGCATCATTCACTCAACATGGGTTAAGCTCCTATCAAACTGTCAAATCAGAGATGGCGACAAACTATAAGAGGCAAAGAAACTCCCAGTACCAGTTATATTGACAAAATCCAGGTTAGGCAGTGGTCTCAGTAAATTTCCTTACCATTGCAAGGGCCTAGTCAGCTCCTGGTCTCATCTCTTCTTCAATACCAAGGGTTTCTTCAATCCCAGTTAATGAGCTGATTCAACTTCTCTTTCTCCAGCTGTTCATCATCATCGCCAAAAGTGAGGCAGGAGGGGGCACTACAAGCCAGACTGAAACAGAGGAACGAAGCCTCCTCTACCCAGCATCTTGTTGGCAAATATGCAGTCACTGGAGAACAACTGACGATCTGAGGGCAAGACCACTGCATTAGAGAGAAATGAGAGCCTGTGGCGACCCACTTTCTGCACAGGCGAACCGGCTCACAAATAGCCAGCGCGCAGGGAGAGACTTTGGTAATGCACCTCTGATGTCATTTCCGCCCGGAGAGGGTGGGCGCTAGGGATTAAATGCCAGCGCCACTAAGTTTGAATAAACTAGTCTCGAAATGACTTACCGACTGCGTGTCGTCTCTAGCTCTGTATGTAGTACATCGCTACAAGCCTGTTGTATTCTACATTTGACCTAGACTTGACTTTCTCCAAACACAGCAGATATAGCAATCAGACCCAATGGCTTCTCGATTTACAGAATAGACCAAACTGCTGATTCAGAAAATGCAACAGGTGGAGGTGTGTGTTTCTTGATAATCTCGCAGTGGTGCTCCAATGTGGTGGTTTTGTCAAACTCATGTTCCCCCGACTTGGAACACCAAGCAGTCAAATGTTGTCCATTCTATTTACCGACAGAGTTCTCATCCATGATCCTGACCGTAGTTTACATACCACCACCAGCTGATTATAATCAGGTGCTCTTGATATTGTGTGACGCCATCTCTAAACAAGAAACAGTCCATCCCAATCCATTTCAAATTATAGTCAGGGACTTTAACCAGTCTTGTTTGAAGAAAACCTTGCCCAATTACCATCTGTATATAACTTGTAGCACCAGAATTACCCACACACGAGACCTCTGTTATACTAAGATAAGGATAGCCTACCATTCCATACCCAGACCACATTTCAGTAAATCTGATCATTTGTCTGCCCTTCTCCTGCCTGCATACAGGCAGAGGCTGAAGAGAAAAGCTCCAGAGATTAGGACAACAAAGAGGTCAATGCTGGAGACAGAGGAGTGGCTGCAGGATTGCTTCAAGTCGGTTGACTGGGCCACGTTCAATCACTCATCTGTGGATCTGAATAAATACAGCGTGGTTGTCACAGACTTTATTGAACAGTTGGAGACGAGTGTGTCCCCACAAAGTCATTCAGCATCTTCCCCAATCAGAAGCTCTGGATGAACCATGAGATCTGAAATCCACAGTTTGCTGGGGTCAGGTCAGAAGCATTCAACTGTGTGACCAAGAAAGTTACAAGTGGTCCAGGTACAATCTCCGGAAAACCATCTCATAGGCAAAGTGGCAATTCCAGACTAAACTTGAATCAATGAAGGATGCTTGACAGTTGTGGCTGGGCTTGAATACTATCACCTCTTATAAAATTAAATCAAGCGACATAAACGACAACAGGATTTCACTTCCAGATGAACTCAATTCCTTCTTTGCTCATTTTGATCATCAAAACATGGAGGAACCATCACAAACTCCCACATCCCCTGATGATCCTATGATTTCAGTCTCTGAGGCTGAGTGAGAACATCCTCCAGGAGGGTAAACTCACAGAATCCACAGAATGCATCTGACCCAGAGGGGGTACCTGGGCCAAGTATTAAAGACCTGTGCTGATCAACTGGCTGGAGTGTTTACCAATATCTTTAACCTCTGGGTCCGGCAGTGTGTGGTACCCACCTGCTTCAAGCAAGCTTCAATTTTACTGGTACACAAGAAGACCATGGTGACCTCCCTCAATGACTATTGACTGAGGTGCCCAGTTGCACATATATCCAGAGTGATGAAGTGTTTTGAGAGGTTGGTGATGAAACAAATCAAATCCTGCCTGAGAAGCGACTTAGATCCACTCCTGTTTGTCTACCAGAGCAACAGATCCACAACAGATGCCATCTCATTGGTTCTTCACCCAACTCTGGAATGTCTAGACAGCAAAGATGCTTACATCAGGATTATCTTTATCGACTACAGCTCAGCATTCAGCACCATCATCCCCTCAAAACTAATCAATAAACTGCAAGACCTTGGCCTCAATACCTCTTTGTGCAATTAGATCCTGGATTTACTCCCTTGCAAACCCCAATCAGTATGAATTGGCAACAACATCTCCTCCCACGATCTCCATCCGCACAGGAGCACCACAGGGATGTGTGCTTAGTCCCCTACTCTACTCGCTTTACACTTATGGCTGTGTGACTAAACACAGCCCAATGCCATTTTCAAAGTTTGCTGATGACAAATAGGTCGAATCAAAGGTGGTGACATATAGGAGGGAGATTGAAAATCTGGCTGAGTGGTGTCATAGCAACAATCTCTTACTCAATGCCAATTAAGACCAAGGAGCTGATCATAGATTTCAGGAGAAGGAAACCAGAGATCCATAAGCCAGTCCTCATAGCAACTTTAAATTCCTCAGTGTTATTATTTCGAAGGACCTGTCCTGAGCCCAACACGCAAGTGCAATTATGAAGAAAGCACAGCAGTGTCTCTACTTCCTTGGAAGCTTGTGGTGATTTGCCATGACATCTGAAACTTCTGTTGTAGCCCGGGGAAAAGTACACACTCAGGACAACAACTACTTTTTCAGGTTTTAATTCCTTTATCTGTTTTAGATGTTTAAGTGCCAGAAGAGGGTCTTAAAACAAAACGAATGACTTTACAATCAGGTCCTGCCATTACAATCTCTGTTTAACCTTCGATCCACACACTTGTGTATCGACCAGTTGCGTATGCAGTATAAAAATATAAAGAAAATCGCACAAAACTAATACAGTAGTGGCAATTCTGAAGAAACACAATACAGGTTTCCCCCGCAATCTGAAGGTAGAGCGTTCCTATGAAACTGTTTGTAATCCGAAATGTCATAAAGTGAAGAAGCAATTACCATTTATATGCGAAATATTTTTGAGCGTTCCCAGTCCCAAAAAAATAACCTACCAAATCAAAGCAAATAACACATAAAACCTAAAATAACACTAACATATAGTAAAAGCAGGAATGATATGATATACACCCTATATAAAGTAGAAATATTGTAGGTACGGTGTAGTTTCACTTATCAAACTCGGGAAGGCAGCAAGCCAAAATCAATTTGGAGAAGAAAAAAAATCACGCATGCGCAATCAACTGCCCGCACAAGGCTTCACGGTCATTGTAGTCTTTCTCGGGGTAAACACACGTATAAAGCGGGCGTCTTTTTTTCGTAAAAGCGAAAATCCTCTTTGGTTAGCGAAAACAAGTACTAATGTAAGTCTTTCATAACAGCGAGCTGTCGTAAAGCAAACGTTCGAAAAGCGGGAGCCACCTGTACAAACAACATTAGAATCCCTTCAACCCTGTATCTGATACATCGCAGTGAAAAATGTAAGCGAATACATCTCATCTAGGATGTCTACTACTTTTTAGTACACACGTGCTGAACCCCCGAACGGAGACTAAACATTCACGTTACGCTGTTACATGCACAATCAGTCATGATACAATAAAGTTAGACAAAAGGTACGCTTTGGCACAACTTTTACACGATATTGCCTGGTAGTTAAATTACAGGAAGACTGACCTACTTGGCTGGTGAGGAACTTTGCAAGCCACGCTATCCAGCATCGAGTCCTTTACTCATGAAAGTTTAAAGCATCCACATGTAAAATATCTCAAATTACCAATATTCTCCATTCACCAAGCACAACGAATTCACATGGATATTGTAAATTAATGCTCACCTTTCCTCACCATACCTAGCATCTCTGGGAGAACTTGATTCCAATGCCCCAAAAGCTTCGGCAGCAGAAAACAAAATGGTCTCCCTACTATCCCACGCGTGCATAATGATGTCACCATCTCCACTTGAAGGCAAAGACCACTATTCTAGCATTACCCGGATGATTGCCTGAGTACACTTTTTAACGATAATGAATAGCATTCGATGGTCTCCCGGTTACACTTTGACAAACTTCTATAGATGTGTGGTGGAGAGTATATTGACTGGCCGCATCACAGCCTGATATGGAAGTGCCAGTGCCCTTGAACGGAAAATCTTATAATAAGTAGTGGATATAGCGTCGTCCATCCTCACCATTGAGCACATCTACATGAAGCATCGTCACAGGAAAGCAACATCCATCATCAGGGCCCCCCACTATCCAGGACCTGCTCTCTTCTCGCTGCTGCCATCAGTAAGAAGCTTCAATTCAGCCACATAAGCTGAAATGGACTCCCCTTTTGATTCCACTTATGAAACCGCATTCAACAACAGCTTAGGTTCTAAATGTCCCTGCATTACCTTCACAAGAGTAGCAAAGCTCATTTGGCTGGTTTTGTTGGAGTAGTCAAACTTCTAAGCAAGCTGTATTCCTTTCCATCCATTACACTCAACAAAACTGACACTTGCTTTCCATTGGCTAATTCATTTGCTTTAAAATACTGCTCAAGTCACTTAGTATACAATATCTGTTGTTATCTGTTGTGTAATTGAACATGTCTATCTTTCCGAAGTAGCCAGCCATTTCTGCTTTTTTAATTTATGATTATTATCACCCGATACTCACTGTTTATGAACCCGTGAATTCTGTCCATTTTCTGCTTTTTTTCTTTAACTCAAACATCTCACTACGTTTCAACAGGTAGGTAATTGTCTTGGATTCATTTTGAATCTTCCTCATCACCAGTGTTATGTTTTTGTAACTCCAAAATTTAATCGATTAAAAACACAGGGAAACTGGAATGAACATGTATTCTTCATTTTTACTTTAGTGGGGTGTGCATTTATGACGAGATGGAATAATGATGTATGGCATTCATGTATTTTTACATATAACTTGTAATGAATTTTGTAAACAACAAAGAATGCTAATTCAAACAATATATTTACAATATTATTCAAACATCACTGTAATATTAAATACACAACAAACGAGCTGCCAAAATTTCTTCCACTTTTAGTTGATCATAGGGTCAGTCTAGTCCAGGTGCACTCACTGTCCAACCCAAGATGAATGTTGATTCTAACTCTGATTACACTCCTAGATACTAAAACTTCAAGCAAAAAGTACAAGATTATAAGATTGCTATAAAATTCTCTCTTCCATTCACTGGTTTTGGAAACCCACAATTCAATGTCCTGCTTTTAGATTGTATTATGTACCACACGGCATTCCCTCACTTTATATATCCATTTTGTCCCTCAAACCTGGAGGAATGGTTTATGGGACGAGGTAGGAATAATATAATCCTTTCCACGGCCTTAAACTAAATCAATTTCCTGAAATAAGAGGCTCTGTAGGCAGTAAATGCAAGGATCGTTAACTGAACGACTCAGGCTATTAACTGGAGAAACTCAGCAGGCCAGGCAGCTTCTACGGAAAGAGTACAGTCAACGTTTCAAAACAAGACCCTTCATCAGGTAGGTCTTGGCCCGAAGTCGACTGTACTCTTTTCCATTGATGCTTCCTGGCCTGCTGAGTTCCTCCAGCATTTTGTGTGTGTGTTACTCGGATTTCCAGCATCCGCAGATAGAGGACTTCATATTAGCAGCACCTCTCTCACACGGTTCCTCTCCGATCTAAAGTTTAAGCCTGTTGCCAGGAGACTTTATAAAGAAGCCACGATTAATATCACAAACTAGATGGGTGGGTTGCAAAGATATATTTTTAAAATATCAAGGGATACGAGTAAGGGCAGGAAGATAACATTACCGTAAATTATCAGCTACTGGATGATGCAGTCAATAGGAGGCGCTAACCTGCCTTCTCCGGCCTTTATTCTTTGTGCTACGAACATGCGCAGAACTTGCCTCTGCCTCGGGTTAAAAACTGGAGGAATAATTAGCAACATTTGTCGTGAACAAAACAAGAAATTAATCTAAGAGAGAACAAAAAATAAAATGTGGAATACTTGAACAGTTTAAAGACACATTGCTTGTGTTATTGTTTCTTACATGTATGTGTACACTCTACAAAGAAAAATATCTTAATGAAAGCTTAAAGCCTCGGTGCAAATTTAACCTTCCCAAAATACTACATGGTCACAGAGTATGAACAGATATGCACAGATGCACAGGCACATTGCAGTTCGACATCACGTGTGTCTGCCCTTGTCTTTGAGCATCCTGGGCATTGTAGTTCACAGTGCATCATTCACCCTCGTCTTTCAGCAAAAAAGACGACATTTCCCATGATGTGCGAAAATCAGCTGCAGTTGCGTTTGCAAATTGAAGATCAGGGGTTGAGTCTGCGCAGTGGGAGCGTGGAGGTGACCGTGTGGCCTGGGTGATAGCTGCAGCTGGCGAACATTGTCTTATTTGTTTTTCCCTCATTATTTTGGGCCGTTTTGTGAAGCCAGAAATGGCCGCGAAAGTTCTGGAGACCATTGGGAAGTTTGGAATCGGGCTGGCTATTGCCGGAGGGATCGTGAACTCGGCACTTTACAACGGTGAGCTGTCCCCAGCGTGTGGTTTTTGGCTGGGGCCCATTCCTCGGGCCTACACTCACCTGCTGGGAGCTCGGCCTCTCAGCTCTGGGCTAGAGGTTACGTATTCCGTGTCCTTAGCTCTGTAGGTGTCTTCGAACTTTTCCTTTGAGTCTCAGAGGAGCGAGTTCGAAGCTCAAGCTGTTTTCCCACGTTGCGTCTCGCCATTATGCAATCTGCAGGTTAATTCAGAAGTTGCAAACTTATTCTTTCGGGTGTCAGACTTCCGATTTGGGCTGCCACAGGATAAAGGGAAATTTCATTTAATAGTTTGGAGTTTGCTGATTTGGAAGATCATGAGTCATTGTCCTGAATTAACATTGTTAACGTTTGATGTTCATCTGCCAAAGCACATTGGCATGTAATAGCAAAATGTATTTAATAAGTAACAATAAAAATGTAAATGTTAAGATATTTCTTTTATGGTGTTGTGATAGTTATGGACCGAAACATCGCCTGTTTATTCATTTCCATAGATGTTGCCTGACCTGCTGAGTTCTGCATGCATTTTGAGTGCGTTGCAATGGATCTCCAGTGTCCTTCCCCCTCTCCACCCTTTTTATTCTGATGTCTCCCCCTTCTTTTCGAGTCCTGAAGAAGGGTCTTGGCCCGAAACGTCAACTGTTTATTCATTTCCATGGATGCTGCCTGACCTGCTGAGTTCCTCCAGCATTTTGTATCTGTTTTGCTTTGAATTTCCAGCATCTGGAGAATTTCTGTTTAATGGTTATTCTGTTAATTGTGGTGGTTTATGAATTGTTTTTACTGGTGTTCTGGTACCTTTATATTATATCTGAATGCCAATTTTCTACAGACCATATTGTACTACAGTATTTTTCTCATTTGTGTTCAAGTCTTGGAGTGGGATTCCAATGTTGCTGAGAGTACCAACTGAACTTGGTTCAGAGATTTTTCCTCCCTGGTCATTGACCGGAAGTGTTGAGCATTGATTCAACTAAAACCCTTTAAACTATAAAAGGCTTCCAGCTTGAGGAATGTGGTAATGATCAGATTATTGCAGTCAGTGAAGGAGGCCTAAATAAACAATGTTTCTTGGGAGATATATAGATTTATATTAAAAATGCCACTTAAAAGAGCACCTGTCTTTCATTTCCATAGTTGATGCTGGACACAGAGCAGTGATATTTGATCGATTTCGTGGTGTTCAAGAAGTTGTTGGTGGTGAAGGCACACATTTCCTTATTCCATGGGTACAAAGGCCAATCATTTTTGACTGTCGATCACAACCAAGAAATGTTCCAGTTGTCACAGGTAGCAAAGGTCAGTATAAAAATTTCTCTTTTTTTGGTCAGTGTTAATTGTTATGAAATATGCTTCTGCAAATTTGTGAGAATATACTGAGAATTCGAAGAATTAATGTGCAGTTGAGTTGATAAAATGTCAGTATAAATTTGTGCCGAAATGAGCAGTTTGACCTCTTCATATTAAATTATAAAATGATGCCAGCAGTGGAGTATAAAATTGAATGCGTCATACATTACTAAAATGATGAAATTTGGACAATGGTCTTGAATTACTCAACTTTGTTTTCCTGTGTTACAGATTTACAGAATGTAAATATCACACTGCGTATACTCTTCAGACCAGTGACTGACCAGTTGCCCAGGATTTACACCACCATTGGTGAGGATTATGATGAAAGAGTCCTGCCATCCATCACAACAGAAATCCTGAAGTCTGTTGTTGTGAGTACCTTAACAGTTTAGGATGATGGGGAATAAGGATAAATACTTAAAGAAATAAAAATGCTTGTACACTTATGGCACATTACAAAACTAGCGTTCTACCATTGGATCTGTTAATAATGGGAATATTTCACCACTAACTAAATACGAAAGCTATATTTTAGCTCCTTTACTGTGCAATAGCTTTTGCCCCTTAAATTTTTATTGCCTACAAGTTGCGGAGCTGGAAACATGCATTTTTTTTCTGCAGTTGGTTATTGCACTTTGTCAACCTGTTTCAAAACAATGTTGTGCCGATCTTTTAACCAAGATTAATCTAACTCTTCCCTCCTACATAACCCTCCATTTTTCTTTTATCCATGTGCGTATCTAAGAATTTCTTAAATGCCCTTAATGCATCCCCTATACCACCACTCCAGCAATGTGTGTCTCTGACATTACCTGCCCCCC
Source organism: Hemitrygon akajei (assembly GCF_048418815.1). NCBI lineage: Eukaryota > Metazoa > Chordata > Chondrichthyes > Myliobatiformes > Dasyatidae > Hemitrygon > Hemitrygon akajei. Next base: position 58,959,837 of record NC_133141.1, read on the forward strand.
CCCCGCCCCATACTCTACTTCAGTCACCTTAAAAATCTGTCTTCTCATGTCAGCCTTTACTACATCTACTCGAGAGACCTCCAGGCAGAACACGCTTCATCCAGTACAGGTGGCCCCCATTTTTCGAATGTTCGCTTTATGACAGCTCGCTGTTAAGAAGACCTACATTAGTACCTGTTTTTGCTAACCAAAGAGGATTTTTTTCTTTTCCGAAAAAAAGACGCCTGCTTTATGTGTGTTTACCCTGAGAAAGACTACAATGACCGTAAAGCCTTGTGCAGGCTGTTGTTTGTGCATGAGTGTACGTGCACATGCTGTATGTGCCGATTATTTTTTTCTCTCTCCAAATCGATTTTGGCTCGCTGTCTTCCCGATTGTGATAAGTGAAACTACACCGTAATACAATATTTCTACTTTATATAGGGTGTATATCATATCATTCCTGCTTTTACTATATGTTAGTGTTATTTTAGGTTTTATGTGTTATTTGGTTTGATTTGGTAGGTTAATTTTTGGGTCTGGGAATGCTCAAAAAATTTTCCCATATAAATTAATGGTAATTGCTTCTTCAATTTACGACATTTCGGCTTACAAGCAGTTTCATAGGAACGCTCTACCTTCGAATAGCAGGGGAAACCTGTACCACTCTGCCTTCTGTGGGCAATCCAATTCCCACTCCATGCAACCGAGTTTCTCTGGATCCTATGGCTCCTGACCTTTAAATGAACATGGAGAACCTTGTCATACTCTTTACTAAAATCCATACACGCTGCATCCAGTACTCTAGTTTCTTCAGCTTGTTTTGTCATAAACTATCCTTCCTCCATATGCTCAAATCCTCTACAATAGTTTGCCCACCACTGATGTAAGACTTGTCTATATTTCCCCAAATTATCCCTTTTACCTTTCTTGAACAAAGGATTAACATTTGCCATCTTCCAATCTTCTGATACTACTCCTGTGGCCAGTGAGGACACAAAGATTGTCTCTAGTGGCACAACAATCTCTTCCTTCACTTTTTTTTTGTAGTAACCTAGGGCATATCCTGTCTGGCCCTAAGACTTGCCCATCCAAATGTACTTCAAAAGTTCCAACACATCATCTTTCTTCACCTTGACATATTCCAGCATATTAGCCTGTTCTACACTGACCTCATTTGTCAAGGCCCCATTCACTGGTGAATACTGAAGCAATATTCATTAAGGGCCTTCCCTCCCACCTCTGAATCCAGGCATGTTTGTTCTTCACATACAAGCTTAGGGTTTTCCTTAATGCAACTTCCCAAGGCCTTCTCATGTCCCCTTCTAGTTTCTTCTTAAGCACTTTGCTGATTATCTTATAACTCTCAAGAGTACTATCACAAACAAGAGAAAATCTGTAGATGCTGGAATTCCAAGCAAGACACACAAAATGCTGGAGGAACTCGGGGAGTAAACAGTTGATGTTTTGCGCTGAGACCCTTCATCAGGACTGGAGAAAAAAATGAGGTCAGAGTAAGAAGGTGGGTGAGGGGGAGGAAGAAGCACAAGGTGGTAGGTGATAGGTGAAACCAGGAGGGGGAGAGGTGAAGTAAAGAGCTAGGAGGTTGATTGGTGAAAAAGATACAGGGCTGGAGAAGGGGTAATCTGATAGGAGAAGGTAGAAGACCATGGAAGAAAAGGAAGGGGGAGGAGCATCAAAGGGAGGTGATGGGCAGGTGAGGAGATATGGTGAGGGGGAGGGGTATCACTGGAAGTTTGAGAAATCAATGGGAAGTAGAATTAAAATGGGTGGCCATTGGGAGATCCCACTTGTTCTGGCAGGTAGAGCGTAGCTGCTCAGCAAAGCGGTCTTCCAATCTACGTTTGGTCTCACCAATATACAGGGGGCCGCACTGGGAGCACCAGGCATAGTAGATGATCCCAACAGACTAACAGGTGAAGTGTTGCCTTACCTGGAAGGACTGTTTGGGGCCCTGACTGGTAGTGAGGGGGCAGGTGTAGCATTTGTTCCGCTAGCAAGGATAAGTACCAGGGGGGAGATCAGTAGGGAGGGGTGAATGGACAAGGGAAATACATAGGGACTCCCTTCTGGCACTCATTCTGCTTGCAAAATAAGTGCTACGCCTGCCCCTACCACCTCCCTTACTGCCATTCAGGGCCCCAAATACCCCTTCCTGCTGAGGCGACAGTTCACCTGTAAGTCTGTTGGGGTCATCTGAATCCGGTGTTACCAGTGTGGCCTCCTTGTATATCGGTGAGACCCAACATAGAATTGAAACCGCCTTGCCAGGCACCTGCGCTCCATCCACCAGAAAAAGTGAGATCTCCCAGTGGCCACCCATTCCAACTTGTCACTCCGTGGCTGCCTCTACTGCCATGATGAGGCCACACTCAGGTTGGAGGTGCAACACCTTGTATTCTGTCTGCGTAGTCTCCAACCTGATGGCGTGAACATCAATTTTTTGAACTTCCTGTAATGCCCCCTGACCCCTCACCATTCCCATTTCCCTCCCACTTTACCTGCCCATCACCTCCGTTTGGTTTTCCTCCGCCTTCCCGTTTTTCCATGGTCTTCTAATCTATCAGATTCCTTCTTCTCCAGAACTGCATCTCTTTCACCAATCGACTTCCCAGTTCTTTACTTCAACCCCCACCCCAGGTTTCACCCACCTTCTTCCTCATCTTTTTTTTCCAGTCCTGATAAAGGGTCTCAGCCCAAAACATAGAATGTTTATTCTTTTCCTTAGATGCTGCCTGGCCTGCTGGGTTCCTCCAGTATTTTGTGTGTGTTTCTCAAGAGCCCTATTTGATTAATGCTTCATAAACCTTAAGTATCCTTCCCCCTTAACTCTTGAGGGGCATTACCAGAAGTTTGAGAAATCGATGGGAAGTAGAATTAAAATGGATGGCCACTGGGAGATCCCACTTGTTCTGGCAGATGGAGCGTAGGTGCTCAGCAAAGCGGTCTTCCAATCTACGTTTGGTCTCACCAATATACAGGGGGCCACACTGGGAGCACCAGGCGTAGTAGATGATCCCAACAGACTAACAGGTGAAATGTTGCCTCACCTGGGAGGACTTCCACCTCTTGTCAACCGTAGCTCCTTCAGCCTACTATTCCTTCCCTGCCTCAGTGGGACAAACCTGTCCAGAACACCATGCAAGTGCTCCCTAAACAATCTCCACAATTCCCTGAGAATATTTGTTCCCAATTTACACACCCAAGTACCTGCCTAATAGCATCATAATTCACCCTCCCCAATTAAATATTTCCACATACCACCTGCTCCTATCCTTGTTCAGGTCAACGCTAAAGGTCAGGGAGTTGTGGTCTATCTCTGAAATGTTCACCTACTGAGAGGTCTGTCCCCTGACGAGGTTCATTGCCTCGTACAGATCCAGTATGGTCTCTCCTCTAGTCTGCCTCTCCACATTCTGTGTCAGGAATTCTTTCTGGACAAACCTAACAAATTCCACCCCATCTAAACCTCTTGTACTAATGAGGTGTCAATTAATATGAGGGAAATTGAAGTCACCCATAACAAGAACTGTGTTATTTTTGCACCTTTCCAAAATCTGCCATCCAATCTGTTCCTCATTGTCCCTGTTCCTATTGGGGAGCCTATAGAATACTCCCAATGGTCTGATTGCTCCCTTCATGTTTCTGACTTCCATGCTGATTTGACTCAGTGTATCCAAAACAGGTATTGCAAATTGTTCCAATGCCATATAAATGCACAATAACGTAAAGAGATCAGAGGGGCAAGATTCCCCCCCCCCCCCCCCCCACGGAAATGATTATCTGGTTCCAGCTGGCAGTGGAAGCAGATGCGATTGCATCTTAGAGATGTTTAGACATACTTTATAGGAAAGATGTAGAAGAATATTGATCTTATGCAGGCAAAAAGGATTAGTGTGGGTAGGCATCACATTGGTATCAACAGGGTGGGTTATAATGGCCCACTTCTGTGCTGTAAATTTCTGTGGTTCTGCTGTACAGTCGGCCCTCCTTATCCGCAGGGGATTGGTTCCAGGACCCCCCTCCGGATACCAAAATCCACGGATGCTCAAGTCCCTTATATAAAATGGCACGTGGCCAAGTGGTTAAGGCGTTTGTCTAGTGATCTGAAGATTGCTAGTTCGAGCCTTGGCTGAGGCTTGCGTGTGTGTCCTTGAGCAGGGCACTTAACCACACATTGCTGTGCGACAACACAGGTGCCAAGCTGTATGGGTCCTAATGCCCTTCCCTTGAACAACATCGGTGGCATGGAGAGGGGAGACTTGTAGCTTGGGCAACTGCCGGTCTTCCATTTTAAAAAAAACCTTGCCTAAATCCCAAAACTTTAAAATCCATGGTCTATCGAGACTAACGGAGGCCTACTACTATAAAATGGCGTAGTATTTGCATATAGCCTATGCACATCTTCCCGTATAGTTTAAATCATGTCTTGATTACTTATAATACCTAATACAATGTAAGTGCTATGTAAATAGTTGTTATACTGTATTGTTTAGGGAATAATGACAAGAATAAAAAGTCTGTACATGTTCAGTACAGACACAAACATCGTAGCTCTTCTGGGAACGCTGATACCACCTCGGCATCAGCTGATCCCAATTCTCCCGTGATCTTTACATAGCTAGCCAGCCATCCCTTACTAGCTTTAAACTCCTTCCTCTTGCTCACAACACAAGTAGCAAATGAACGAGATGCCAGGCGAACAATGCTCAACTTCTGGGTTTTCCCGATCCACGGTTGGTTGAATCCGCGCATGTGGAACCCACAGATAAGGAGGGCCGATTGTATTTTCTCTATGATAAATACCATGCAAAATTTCACTGACTCTTTCAGGTAGGTGGAAAGGGTTGTGTATTCAGCCTTTATGCAGGATATTGGATTGGGCATTTTTAAATTTGTGCACTAGCCAGATCTGCTTTATTGATTTTAAATGTCTCCTGAAAAAAATTTGTATCTGCTTTTGACATTCCTATTTATTCCAACGATATTCTAAATTAGTGGTCACCAACCTTTTTAAGCCCAAGATCCCCTACCTCAGCCTTAGTGAAAGGCAAGATCGACCCACTAAATCATTTAGAGAAATAACAGCTCAGATTGTACTTCCAATTTGAGGCCTTTTATTTGGGCTAATTGTATTTGAATTACATAAAATGCTTTTGTCAAACTTTCAAATTAACTCAACCAAGAAAACACTGTAACTAGCATATTAAACAGGCCATAGCTGTCTTTCTTCAAGAATATTACAATACTTAATACCTTTAATTCTAAGTTTCATTATTTAATTTTATTTCAACACGAAAAATAAATTAATAAAAATTGACTGTTGCACTCAGTGTGATGACTGGGGCTAGTTCTGCTAGTTCCCTGAAATTTGGCTCATAACTACAGACAGCCAATCTGAGACAGTCTGTGAGGTGTCTGTCAATAAGACAGCTCCTGTACTTGGATTTAATAATTTTCATCTGTGAAAATGCAATTTCACACAGATAAGTAGGCACTGACTTTTAGTGCACATGTGGTAAGATGAGGAAACTTCTCCCTGCTGACAAGCCCCCAAAAGTCCCTTGATCTTACTTTAAGCTCGATGTCATTTTGCAGATCAATTATTTCCTTGTCAATATCACTTGGCACACCAAATACTTGCTGGAGTTTGGCTGCTATCTGTTCTATATTGATCGACAGAAATGGGTTTGAAATAAATGCAGCAATATCTTTCATGACGTTTAACTCCCCAAAACACTGATCGAACTCTATTGCCAGTTTGTCTAGGTAAGCACAGTACTGCTCAGGGCAAAAAGCATTTTTTTCCTTGATGTCCTGTAACATTTTCTCCAAGTTGGGAAAGTGTGTCAGCCTCCCTTTCTTTAAATTTGAAATCCAAACACCAAGCTTGGCCTTAAATGCATTTATTGCGCTTATCATGTGGGGCAGGTGTCAGTCTTTTCCCATGAGCTCATTGTTATGTGCGTTTAATTTAACCGTTAGGTCTGTCAGAAACCCTAAATCCAGTAGCCACGCATCATCTGACAGTTCCTCATGCTCCTCATTTCTTGTCAACAGAAAAGTCTTTATCTTAGGCAGCAAGTCAACAAATCGTTGCAGCACTTTGCCGCAACTCAACCACCAAACATCAGCATGAAGAATTATGTCTCTGTAAGCAGCATCGAGCTCATTCGATAACACCTTGAATAAGCGGTGCTGAAGCGCTTTTGCTCAAATCAAGTTTTTCAGTTTGACCACCAGTGTCATTACATGAGAAAAGTCCATGACCTTCCCAGCCAAGGCCTGCTGATGAATCACACAGTGATAATCCAGGAAGTCGGGAAAATCTGGGTCATTACAGCGCAGCGCTATAAAAACCAACGCACACACCGCACATTGCTGGGGCCCCATCAGTAGTAATTGCCACCAGTTTATGAATGGGGATAACCATATAATTTTTACGGACATAATTTTTAAATTCATTGTAAGCTCACCTCTCGTTCTCTCCTTTAAGTGCCAAAGAGTGAGGAAGTCCCCCTTTGTCGTAAAATCTTGGAAAGCCATTCTGACAAATACAACAAGCTGAGCTGTTTGCATTACATCCAGGGATTCATCAAACTGTAGTGAAAAATATTCACAGAGTGACAAGTCCTTTAACACTTGTCGATCCACGTCCTCTGACAGTGACTCTACCCTCCTTGTCACTGTTGCAGGGCCAAGCAGTATATTACGTATTGTAGTTTTGATGTTGTTTTTGTTTTTAAAGTAATTAAAAACCGTCTCTGTGGTAATGGCCGTTGCTGCCTTGAATGAATCGCCATCTGTAAAAGGCTTCTTATGTTTCGCCAAAAGGTGACTTACATGAAATGATGCTTCAATGGCAGCCTTATTTTGAGCAGCATGTTTTGTGAAAAACGATTGCTGGGCCTTCAACCCCGATTTCATCTGCTCAACTTTCCTGGCACGGATTGCGCTCTTTGGTGGGGGGGGGGTAGGTGTCTATAAATTTCTGGTGGTTGCTGTTGTGGTGCCGCTCCTGATTCCCTCTTAGTCAGTGCCTGTGTTTGGTGGCACAACGTACATACACACTTGTCTTTCACCAAGGTAAATAGAAATTCCTCCTCCCATTCTGGATGGAATTTATACGTTTTCGCCTTCTTTCATGGAGCCTCCACCATGCCAGCTAGCTACCTTGCAGGATATCACCAGCGAGTGCCTTAATCTAATTGGTCACTTTGATGCAGCGCAAGCTATGTTGAAAAAAATACAACAGTCGCACAATGTCAGCACACATGTGACACACGACACTGGAAAAAGAGAAACCCAATAACCAGGGAAAGCAACTAAGTGGGTTAAAAATGACTCACATATGTGCTCTAGGGGTAAAATTTGCTTTTGCATCAAAAGGTTTATCAAGCATAATGTATTTGTAGTAACTTCTACTTTGGACCACTTGACAACTGCATGCCTGACGGAACAACTTTATCTGGGACAGCGAAGCCAATACAGTATTTAACATACAGAGATTTTCACTGAACCGCAGTGCACGGCGGAGGGGCTATACTCGGATGCGCAGTGGGCAGAAAGAACGGAAGTAAAACTCTGCAACCCCGGAAACAACCTCTCTTTACAAACAGCTTTCCGTAGCGGGAGTATTGCTATATTACCATTACCCTAATTAGTATTACTTTTTTATAATGCTCACATTACAACAGTATTTGTGTATTTATTTTTCTTTTTTTTTGGGATCTACTGGGAAAGTCTCAAAAAGATCAACCAGTTGCCGATCAAGATCGACTGGTTGGCGATCACTATTCTAAATCATTTCAACTGTGAAGCAACGTTTCAAAGTCCACCATATAAAAGGACTCATTTAAGTTCTGCACAATAGCAATGTATTGTATCCATATGCAGACAGGCAGGAATTAATCATCTGAGCAAGTTTTCAAATAGAAATGAACCATTCAGCCCAGCCAGCCATACTGCCTGTTGCACTCTTGTTTTTATCCATCAGTTTAAGCTCTGTATATGTTTGTGTCGTAGATCAGTAGTTTTTCCACATTCTGTCATTGAATTGTAAAATTTTATATTGGAGTCATTTGGATGCATTTATACAAACGTAACTTCAAACAGAAATATCCAAAGTTAGCAGGTTTCATATTGTCAATGATATAATACAATTTATGGTCATTTCTACTCTATAATTTATTTGTTAAGTAAATACAAAATTGTGTATGTTCCAGGCTCGGTTTGATGCTGGTGAGTTGATCACACAGAGAGAGCTGGTCTCCAGACAGGTTAGCGAGGATTTGACAGAGAGAGCTGCAACTTTTGGACTCATCCTGGATGATGTGTCACTGGTAATATTTGCATTTTCATTTGCTATCTTCCCTACATTCTTATGGCTTCTTGAGTTATTTAACCTTGATTCAGTATTTTAATTATCCGCATTCTTTAAGAAGAAATTTTAAATTATGGTTTAGTCCAGTTATGGTCCAGTAAAGCTCAATCTTGCAATTTCTGTCATATATTTTGTTCCAGTAATGAATTTGATTGTTTCTGTTATCTTAGGCATAGCTAAGAGTGGTAGGGAGGTGACAGTGACACGTGTCATTGCATGAAATATGTATTCTAAGCTTAAAGTCAACACCATACAGCCATCTATCTTCAGAAAATCTGCTTTTGTGAAAAATGTCATTATAACTCTTAATTTCATGGAGTCCAGATCTTTTTATGCCAATATAATTTGGTCTGAATCATCAACATTGGAATTAAGGAACAGCCACATCTCATAGCTTTCAGTAAGAAAGATTTTAAAAATGTGCAAAAGCTGGAAGTCTGAAATAAAGAAAACATGCTGGGGAAAAAACATAACAGGTCAGACAGCGATTGTGAAAAGAGAAACAGCCAACATTTCAGTCACAAACAAGAGAAAACCTGCTGGAAATCCAAGCAACACACACAAAACGCTGGAGGAACTCAGCAGGACTGGAGAAAAGAAGCTGAGGAGTGGATTTGAAAGGTGGGGGGAGAGGAGAAAGAAACACCAGGTGATAGGTGAAACTTGGAGGGGAGAGATGAAGCAAAGAGCTGGGAAGTTGATAGATAGAATAGTACAGCACATTACAGGCCCTTCGGCCCACAATGTTGTGCCGACCCTCAAACCTTGCCTCCCATATAAACACCCACCTTAAATTCCTCCATATACCTGTCTAGTAGTCTCTCAAACTTCACTAGTGTATCTGCCTCCACCACTGACTCAGTTAGTGCATTCCACGCACCAACCACTCTCTGAGTGAAAAACCTTCCTCTAATATCCCCCTTGAACTTCCCTCCTGTTACCTTAAAGCCATGTCCTCTTGTACTGAGCAGTGGTGCCCTGGGGAAGAGGCACTGGCTATCCACTCTATCTATTCCTCTTAATATCTTGTATACCTCTATCATGTCTCCTCTCATCCTCCTCTCCAAAGAGTAAAGCCCTAGCTCCCTTAATCTCTGATCATAATCCATTCTCTCTAAACCAGGCAGCATCCTGGTAAATCTCCTCTGTACCCTTTCCAATGCTTCCACATCCTTCCTATACTGAGGCGACCAGAACTGGACGCAGTACTCCAAGTGTGGCCTAACTAGAGTTTTATAGAGCTGCATCATTACATCGCATCTCTTAAACTCTATCCCTCGACTTATGAAAGCTAACACCCCATAAGCTTTCTTAGCTACCCTATCTATCTGTGAGGCAACTTTCAGGGATCCGTGGACATGTACCCCCAAATCCCTCTGCTCCTCCACACTACCAAGTATCCTGCCATTTACTTTGTACTCTGCCTTGGAGTTTGTCCTTTCAAAGTGTACCACCTCACACTTCTCCAAGTTGAACTCCATCTGCCACTTCAGCCCACGTCTGCATCCTATCAATATCTCTCTGCAATCTTCGACAATCCTCTACACTATCTACAACACCACCGACCTTTGTGTCGTCTGCAAACTTGCCAACCCACCCTTCTACCCCCACATCCAGGTCATTAATAAAAATCACGAAAAGTAGGGAGGTCCCAGAACAGATCCTTGTGGGACACCACTAGTCACAACCCTCCAATACCAAATGTACTCCCTCTACCATGACCCACTGCCTTCTACAGGCAAGCCAATTCTGAATCCATCTGGCCAAACTTCCCTGGATCCCATGCTTTCTGACTTGCTGAATAAGCCTACCACGTGGAACCTTGTCAAATGTCTTACTAAAATCCATGTAGATCACATCCACTGCACTACCCTCATCTATGTGCCTGGTCACCTCCTCAAAGAACTATCAGGCTTGTTAGGCATGATCTGCCCTTCACAAAGCCATGCTGACTGTCTCTGATCAGACCATGATTCTCTAAATGCCCATAGATCCTATCTCTAAGAATCTTTTCCAACAGCTTTCCCACTACAGACGTAAGGCTCACTGGTCTATAATTACCTGGACTATCCTTACTACCTTTTTTGAACAAGGGGACAACATTCGCCTCCCTCCAATCCTCCGGTACCATTCCCGTGGACAACGAGGACTTAAAGATCCTAGCCAGAGGTTCAGCAATCTCTTCCCTTGCCTTGTGGAGCAGCCTGGGGAATATTCTGTCAGGCCCTGGGGATTTATCTGTCCTAATGTATTTTAACAACTCCAACATCTCCTCTCCCTTAATATCAACATGCTCCAGAACATCAACCTCACTCATATTGTCCTCACCGTCATCAAGTTCCCTCTCAGTGGTGAATACCGAAGATAAGTATTCATTGAGGACCTCGCTCACTTCCACATCCTCCAGGCACATCTTCCCACTTTTATCTCTAATCGGTCCTACCTTCACTCCTGTCATCCTTTTGTTCTTCACATAATTGAAGAATGCCTTGGGGTTTTCCTTTACCCTACTCGCCAAGGCCTTCTCATGCCCCCTTGCTGTTCTCAGCCCCTTCTTAAGCTCCTTTCTTGCTACCCTATATTCCTCAATAGACCCATCTGATCCTTGCTTCCTAAACCTCATGTATGCTGCCTTCTTCTACCTGACTAGATTTTCCACTTCACTTGTCACCCATGGTTCCTTCACCCTACTATTCTTTATCTTCCTCACCAGGACAAATTTATCCCTAACATCCTGCAAGAGATCCTTAAACATCGACCACAAGTCCATAGTACATTTCACTGCAAAAACATCATCCCAATTCACACCCGCAAGTTCTAGCCTTATAGCCTCATAATTTGCCCTTCCCCAATTAAAAATTTTCCTGTCCTCTCTGATTCTATCCTTTTCCATGATAATGCTAAAGGTTAGGGAGCGGTGATCACTGTTCCCCAGATGCTCACCCACTGAGAGATCTGTGACCTGACCTGGTTCGTTACCTAATACTAGATCTAGTATGGCATTCCCCCTAGTCGGCCTGTCAACCTACTGTGACAGGAATCCATCCTGGACACACTTAACCAACTCTGCCCCATCTAAACCCTTGGAACTAATCAAATGCCAATCAATATTAGGGAAATTAAAGTCACCCATGATAACAACCCTGTTATTTTTGCACCTTTCCAAAATCTGCCTCCTAATCTGCTCCTTGGTATCTCTGCTGCTACCAGGGGGCCTATAGAATACTCTCAATAGAGTAACTGCTCCCTTCCTGTTCCTGACTTCCACCAATATTGACTCAAAAGAGGATCCTGCTACATTACACACCATTTCTGTAGCTGTAATAGTATCCCTGATCAGTAATGCCACCCCTCCTACCATCCCCTCCACCATCTATCCCTTTTAAAGCACTGAAATCCAGGAATATTGAGAATCCATTCCTGCCTTGGTGCCAGCCAAGTCTCTGTAGTGGCCACTACATCATAATTCCATGTGTTTATCTAAGCTCTCAGCTCATCACCTTTGTTCCTGATGCTTCTTGCATTGAAGTACACACACTTTAGCCCTTCTACCTTACTACCTTTACACCCTTTATTCCGCTGCTCTTTCTTCAAAGCCTCTCTATATGTTAGATCTGGCTTTACTCCATGTACTTCTTTCACTGCGCTATCGCTCCGTTGATTAATGAAAGAGACTGAAGGCCATGGGAAAAAGAAGAAAAGGTGGGGGGAGGAGCACCAGAGGGAGGCAATGGGTGGGCAAGGAGATAAAATAAGAGGGATAAGGGGATAGGACATATCAGAATGAGAAGTAGAATTAAAATGAGTGGCCACTGGGAGATCCCCCTTCTGGCAGAAGGCGCGTAGGTGCTCAACGAAGCCATCTCCCAATCTACATAGGGGCTCACCGATATATGAGAGGCCACACCGGGAGCACCGAACACAGTAGATGACCGCAGCAGACTCACAAGTGAAGTGTCGTCTCACCTGGAAGGACTATTTGGGGCCCTGAATGGTAGTAAAGGAGGAGGTGTAGGGGCAGGTGTAGCACTTGTTCCACTTGCAAGGAAAAGTGCCAGAAGGGAGGGACGAATGAACAAGGGAGTCGTGTAGGAAGCAATCCCCGTGGAAAGCAGAAAGTGGTTGGTGGTGGGATCCAGTTGGAGGTGGTGAAAGTTTCAATGAATTATGTGCTGGATGCGGAGGCTGTTGGTGTGGTAGGTGAGGACAAGAGGAAGTGTGGATGGATGGGTTAAGAGTATAGACGTGCGTGAAATGGAAGAGATGCAGTTGAAGGCAGCATTGATGGTGGAGGAAGGGAAGCCCCTTTATAACCATATAACAATTACAGCCCGGAAACAGGCCATCTCGGCCCTTCTAATCTGTGCTGAACGCTTACTCTCACCTAGTCCCACCGACCTGCACTCAGCCCATAACCCTCCATTCCTTTCCTATCCATATACCTATCCAATATTACTTTAAATGAACCTGCCTCTACCACTTCTACTGGAAGCTCGTTCCATACAGCTACCACTCTCTGAGTAAAGAAGTTCCCCCTCGTGTTACCCCTAAACTTTTGCCCCTTAACTCTCAACTCATGTCCTCTCGTTTGAATCTCCCCTACTCTCAATGGAAAAAGCCTATCCATGTCAACTCTATTTATCCCCCTCATTATTTTAAATACCTCTATCAAGTCCCCCCCCAAACCTTCTTCCTCCAAAGAATAAAGATCTAACTTGTTCAACCTTTCTCTGTAACTTGGGTGCTGAAACGCAGGTAACAGTCTAGTAAATCTTTTCTGTACTCTCTATTTTGTTGACATCTTTCCTATAATCCGGTGACCAGAACTGTACACAGTACTCCAAATTCGGCCTTACCAATGCCTTGTACAATTTTAACATTACACCCCAACTCCTATACTCAATGTTCTGATTTATAAAGGCCAGTATACCAAAAGCTTTCTTCACCACCCTATCCACACAAGATTCCACCTTCAGGGAACTATACACCATTATTCCTAGATCACTCTGTTCTACTGCATTGTGTTTTTATTTCTCAGTTAAATCTGCGGTTTCTATTTCATTTGAAAGTTACCATCTCCAGAAATGTTCCTTGTCTTACTGTGATTTGATGCTGTTGTTAAAACAGCCTACTTATCCATGCTCTCTTTCCCATCCTGTATTTATCCAGTTGTAATGATCTTGTGTCTCATCAGTATCCCCCAGGTCTTTAGTACTTTCAATTTGGATTGTAGCCAAGGTTTAGCAGAACTTGATCTCTCAATTTTCTATCTCAAGTTTGAAGTAATAAAAAAAATCCACCCAAATCAGTAGCCTAGACTTGCACATGTTCTAATTATTGTTACAATAACATTAAAATAGAGAGGGTTTGTTGTATTACAGTAGCAATGCCACAGATACATTGGAGAGGAAGGAACATAGATAAAATTACCGTAGATTCCGGATTTTAAGCCGCTACTTTTTTCCCACATTTTGAACAGCTTTGAACTCTGCGGCCTTTAATACAGAGCGGCTAATACATGGTTTTTTTTCATGCCGCCAAAAACATTTTGCCTCGTAACAGTAGACCAATAAAATTGAGTAGTTCACAGAGGTCCAATGAAATTGTACGATAAATCAAGCGCACTTTCACAATTAAATTATTGTAAATCAGTCATTTGTACTCACCCTCATCAACATGGAAAACACTCGAAGAAAAGCATTGTGCTGCCTTTATGGCAGTTATTTAGTTTATAATATTTTCGCTTAGTAATTCATTTTCTAGTTAAAGTTAGAAGAGTTTTAACTATATTTGTTTTCTGTACTACATCGCGGGATGCTATGACGTCACACCCGGTTTCGCCGCGTCTTGTGGGATACCAGTTTGCGATAAACGGGACGGCGGGGGGGAGCGGCGGAGCGAAAACGCTGCTTTTAAGTTAAAGGCGATCAATAACTTTTCCTGGTAGGCTGCAGTATATATATTTTTTACCAGTCGTTAGGAGATATTGGAATGTTGTTCAGTAAAGAAGTATACACAACGTATATTTAAAAGTAGCCGCGTTACAGGCACGGTTCGAAAAAAAGCATTTGCAATATGTATTTGTTTTTGTTACCATATGGATTTAATTAAAAGTTAAAAAATCCTCACGTGTAATATCTTTCTGTGTAAATATCTCATATTACAACGTAGGACACCTGCGGCCGAAAATCCGGTGCGGCCTTTACAAGTAAAAAATTGATTTTATTTCTAAAATTAGAGCCAGCGGCTTTTAATCAGGTGCGCTCTGTAGTCCGGAATCTACGGCTTCAAATGCTGCGGACTTGGAAAGGAGCAAGTGAAAAGTGTCTAAAGTCAGTGAAAAACATTTTAGCATTTGGGCTAATGAAGGCTGCTTACTGAGTTTTCACTTTAGCTTGTTCTGGTGAAAACGGAAATTTTCAGAACCTGCATTTAGCTGGCCTTTTAGATCAGAGTTACTTCAAATGCTGATTACTCATTGACAGCTATTGTTTGAGAGTTATTGAAGAGGTTCTCATAAACTAAAAGTAAATATGCACGTAGGAATTGCAAATTTTTTTACAAATAGAGTTTTGTATACATGACTTTGTAATTGATCCATTATATGTACAGTGGCATGCAAAGTTTGGGCACCCCTGGTCAAAATTTCTGTTACTGTGAATAGCTAAGTGAGTAAAGGATGACCTGGTTTCCAAAAGGCATAAAGCTGACACATATCTTTAATATTTTAAGCAAGATTACTTTTTTATTTCCATCTTTTACAGTTTCAAAATAAAAAAGGAAAAGGGCCCGAAACAAAGGTTTGGGCACCCTGCATGGTCAGTACTTTGTTTCAACCTTTGTTTCAGGCCCTTTTCCTTTTTTGTTATTTTGAAACTGTAAAAGATGGAAATAAAAAAAGTAATCTTCTGTTAACACCCCCTTTGGCAAGTATCACAGCTTGTAAACACTTTCTGTAGTCTTTCAATTCTTGTTTGGGGGATTTTTGCCCATTCTTCCTTGCAGAAGGCTTCTAGTTCTATGAGATTCTCGGGCCGTCTTGCATGCACTGCTATTTTGAGGTCTATACACAGATTCTCGATGATATTTAGGTCGGGGGACTGTGAGGGCCATGGCAAAACCTTCAGCTTGCGTGGATTTTGAGGTGTGTTTAGGATCATTATCCTGTTGTAGAAGCCATCCTCTTTTCATCTTCAGCTTTTAACAGACGGTGTGATGTTTGCCCCCGGAATTTGCTGGTATTTAATTGAATTCATTCTTCCTTCTACCAGTGAAATGTTCCCCGTGCTTAACAGTTGGAGAGGTGTTCTTTTCATGAAATTCTGTACCCTTTTTTCTCCAAACATACCTTTGCTCATTGTGGCTATAAAGTTCTATTTTAACTTCATCAGTCCACAAGACTTGTTTCCAAAACACATCAGGCTTGTTACGATGTTCCTTTGCAAACTCCTGATGCTGAATTTTGTGGTGAGGACACAGGAAAGGTTTTCTTCTGATGACTCTTTCATGAAGATCATATTTGAGTAGGTGTCACTGCACAGTAGAACAGTGCACCACCACTCCAGAGTTTGCTAAATCTTCCTGAAGGTCTTTTGCAGTCAAATAGGGGTTTTGATTTGCCTTTCCTGCAATCCTATGAGCAGTTGTCTCGGAAAGTTTTCTTGGTCTTCCAGACCTCAATTTGACCTCCACCGTTCCTGTTAACTGCCATTTCTTAATTATAGTACGAACTGAGGAAACGGCTACCTGAAAACGCTTTGCTATCTTCTTATAGCCTTCTGCTTTGTGGGCATCATTTATTTTAATTTTCAGAGTGCTAGGCAGCTGCTTAGACGAGCCCATGGCTGCTGATTGTTCAGACAAGGTTTGAGGAGTCAGGGTATTTATAAAGCTTTGAAATTTGCATCACCTGGCCTTTCCTAACGATGACTGTGAACAAGCTAATTAAGGTCTGAGACCTTGGTAAAAGTTATCTGAGAGCTCAAATCT
The DNA here is from genome assembly GCF_048418815.1 of Hemitrygon akajei. Lineage (NCBI taxonomy): Eukaryota > Metazoa > Chordata > Chondrichthyes > Myliobatiformes > Dasyatidae > Hemitrygon > Hemitrygon akajei. The sequence continues at coordinate 58,976,209 of NC_133141.1, forward strand.
CTTGGGGCGCCCAAACTTTTGCATGGTGCTCCTTTCCTTTTTTTTCACTCTAAAATTGTAGAAAACAAAAATAATACACTAATCTTGCCTAAAATGTTGAAAAGAATGTTTCATCTTTAACTTTATGACTTCTGGAGATCAATTCATCATCTACTCACTTAACTATTCACAGTAACAAATTTTGACCAGGGGTGCCCAAACTTTTGCATGTCACTGTATATAAGAAAGCTTGCAGAGGGGAAAAAAGAAGTTGGTATTTTGAAGTATTTAGCTAACCTAATATTGGGGTGTGTATGGTAGTACATAATTATACCTTGGTTATGCAGTCTGATTCTCTGGTGAAAAAGTCTGATCGGTACAAGAAAACATTTGACAATTCTATGTTGTGAGATTGTACCAAAATAGGGAAAAATGGTGAGAGTTTAAAAACCCGAATTTGAGAATGTTGAGTTTGAGATTCCAGTTCCTAAAATCTTATACCCCAGTAAATATATCACGACCAGCTACTACTTACCATTGTGACCATGAGCTCACAGACTCTGCAAGAATTTCTCAGTTAAAAATGCAGGATGAAAATGCATGAAGCAAATCCTACTTCCCTCATTGTTGATCAACTGTGAATTCCAGCAATTATACATTCTGAAAATTCCCAGACTTGGTATAATTGGTTTGCTAGCAGTGTTTGATTTTCATTTTGTATTTCTGATCTTGATATACCCACCTTTTTTTTTCCCCACAGACTCATTTGACCTTTGGCAAAGAGTTTACAGAGGCTGTGGAGCTGAAGCAGGTTGCACAACAGGAAGCTGAGCGAGCCAGATTTATTGTAGAAAAAGTGAGTACTGGGTTGCTACACCAGTTACCTATTTGCAATCCAAACAAGAAAACAAATAGTTTATGAATGAAAAGTAAATCTATTAAGATTTAAGCTCATTTGAAGTTGGTCAACCTGGACAATCATTCCCTCTAACCTGACAAATTCTAGCAGCTTGCTCTAACACAGTAGTTCTCAACATGGGCCAAGGAACCATGCTGAAAGTAAATAACAAAAAACTGGGGGCCATGGGGGTTTTTGACCATTTTAATGAAATATTAAAATATATAAATAAACTACATATATTCATTTTTTAAAATTGGAACCCTGAATGAATTCAATGGGAAAATATGTTAGATGTTGCAAATGAGGCAGCAAAGTGGATTAGCCTGTGTGTAGGTGGTAGGAGGGGGTGCAGCATGTCAATCTTTATCTCTACTCTGACTTGACCATTCGCCAATCACCATTCACACCCTGTGGGACAGCCTGCTGAGCCCTGCTCCACGTCCAACCCCAATCACAAACCAGTTTGGGCAGGACAAGGCCAATCAGTGAGTATGCAGCAAGATGCTGATTCTGTCCCACTGACCTGTGTGTATTATAATACTTGCAGAGTGTGGCATAGAGGCAGTGGGGTCATTTGCCAGAAATGGCTAAACTGCAGAGAGGCAAGAAAGTGTGAAACCTACCAGTGTAGCACTATCTACCATTACAGCTTCCATTAAATCACTGATGCTTGGCATATTTTGAAAGGAAGTTCAGTTCACTTTTCTTGATAGTATTGCAGTGTTCAGTGTTTCTAAGTCGCAAGATCGCATCAGCGAACAACACAACCAACAGCAGATATTGTCCTGCAGATATTCCACAAAAAATCTTTTGTATCTCCTTTCAAATATGATTCTACTATTAAGCTGCATGCAATTGGAACCTGTGAGTTACATTTTGATGGTGTGTAATTGGGCCAATTGAGCAATCTGGTGTTTTGCTGTCTCCAAACCTCACTGAATTCCCTTGGACTGGAGTATGTAGTCTGGAAGCTTGGAGACCATTTTCAACTCTATTGCTTCTCTCCAATTGAGGGGTCAAGCAAGATTGAAGTTGATGAGAATGAGAGTGGAGGATGAGCGGGTGTTTGATGCCGTCTGCCTGCATTTGACTGGTCTTAATTTCCCGCTCACTGGCTGCTGTCGGAGGAAAGTTGAAGCCTTGGGTTCTGCATGGATTGATTGGCGTGGCTGTGGAATTGTTTTGGGATTTTGAGGTTCATGCTGCATGCATTTCTGATACTGGTTACTCTTTTATCGCTGTTTTTGAGCAGTTTGATTGATAAGGACTGGGACGCTTCACTGCTTCGTCTGACGTTTTATCTGTCAGATATATTTGAAAAACCAAATTTATTAAAGAAAAAACTGAAATCTCATAATATGCAAGGAGGCTATTTCTGCTTTCCTTGGAAACCTCAAGCTTTTCAGCAGCAATACTGGACATTGCGAGTTTAAATAATTTCCTTCAATAGACAATAGTAGGTGCAGGAGTAGGCCATTCGGCCCTTCTAGCCAGCACCGCTATTCACTGTAATCGTGGCTGATCATACACAATCAGTACCCCGTTCCTGCCCTCTCCCCATATCCCTTGACCCCGCTATCTATAAGAGCTCTGTCTAACTCTCTCTTGAATGCATCCAGAGACTTGGCCTCCACTACCTTCTGGGGCAGAGCATTCCACATATCCACCACTCTCTGGGTGAAAAAGTTTTTACACATCTCTGTTCTAAATGGCCTACCCCTTATTCTTAAACCTCTAGTTCTGGACTCACCCATCAGCGGGAACATGCTTCCTGCCTCCAGTGTGTCCAATGTCTTAATAATCTTATATGTTTCAATCAGATCCCCTCTCATCCTTCTAAATTCCAGTGTATACAAGCCCAGTCGCTCCACTGCCCGCTCTTAAAATAGAACTGTAAGATGATCTAATTGTGTATCTTGATCATTTGAAACAACTGCACACTGATAATGGAATTTCGGTCTAGAGACCTGCTTGAGATGCATATTCCAGACTGGGTGGTGGATCCATTTGGGGTGAATGTGAATGATGTTGACACCACATTGCAGGAATGTCTTATTGAGCTGAAGAGTGATATAACAGCTCAAGTGAAATTCAAACACAGCAGATTCCCAGTCATCAAGAACCCCCTCTTGGCCTCACCAGTGTAGTCCAAAGGAAAGCTTATGTAGCAATACGTTTGGCTGCAGGAGCTGACAGAAGGATGTTCATTGATGTCCAGCCTCCATAGGAGCTCTACTCCAGATTTGCTGTCTGGGTTTATTCCCGTAGCCTTCGTCCCTCCCGAGGCTGCCCACAAGGCTCTGGGGCTATTTACCCATAGCTGGGGATCTGGTTCACGAGCACCAGGGCATGTCCACACACCGGTGGGCCTGTGTGCTATGTGTGCAGGGGCTAGACCTCCTCCCTGTCCTCTGTAGTTCAGCCTGAGTCTGGAAGTTCAGTTTCCATGTACTACATGTGTGCTGGCAAGGAGAAAGAAGAAAGAAATTGCCTTTCGACTCTCAAGAGAGCATAGGCTATCAACTTTTGCTGTTGACGTTTCTGTAGCAGGCAATTTCTTTTTTTATGAGGTCGAGTTGCTAGCTCGACGCTCAACCCAGCATGAACGGAAATTGTGCACAGGAGCCGGCTGGATTCAAACTCGGGACCTTCCGCCCCAAAGTCCAGCGCTGATGCCACTGCGCCACCAGCTGGCAGTACTGGCAGGGAGAGACTTGCAAATCGTGAGACTGCTAGCCAGTGGTGGAAGCTGAAAGTGAGAGCAATACGTACTACCACACTACAATACTACACTGGACACATCACAACAGCCATTTTGACATTTGTAACACATATAATATATCTAAACTTTTAAAATATAAATATTGACTGAATAAGAATAATTAGTACAGTTGATCAAAAAAAACTTAAGCAACTTATGGAGACTATAGAAGGTGGGGACCACAGAGGTAAATCAAAGTCACAAGGGGGCCACAAACAAAGAAATGTTGAGAATCACTGTTGTAGTTAATTGCCCAGTTAAATAACTCTTGCAGAAAGGTAGTGCTAGTTTTTCATAATGAACACAAATTACAACAAATGTTAATGAAATCATGGGAGCTTTTGTTTTTGAGATGCTGCACGTTTTGAAGCATCTTTAACTTGAATTCGGGTTAAATTTCTGTAGCCGCAGTGATTTGAATATGGAATTAGCTGCCAAATGGTGTAATTAAAATGAATAACAGATGTTTGTTGGGGAAGTTGAATAAATTTGTTGGGGAGATGGGAATAGAACATGCTGATATAAACCATTGTGGGAGAACAGTGGTGTGCAGATTAGGTAGAGAAGCAGTTTTCATTCTGTAACACATTGCAACATTGTTTTGTTGGATAGGCTGAACAACAGAAGAAAGCAGCTGTTATTGCTGCAGAAGGGGACTCCAAAGCTGCAGAACTCATCGCTAATTCCCTGGCACAAGTTGGGGATGGTTTGATTGAACTGAGAAAACTGGAAGCTGCTGAAGATATCGCTTTCCAACTCTCAAGGTCCCGCAATGTAACCTATTTACCATCCGGTCAATCAACATTACTCCAGCTGCCCCCACATTAACAAAGAACTTTGTCACAGTACATTGTGTGTCCAAAATAGCTAAATCTTATGTATGTCCTATCCCTCAATACCATCTTTGATACCAAAAGTTTCATTAATTGACCATTAGAAAGAATTACAAATGGAAAAACTATCAATATTCAATGTTTGAGTTTTTTTTAAGCATTCTTTCCTAGTGCTGTGGTTTGACTTATTCTTTCTCTGCTGCAGGAATTGCCAAAATTTAAATACAAATAACCAGATCCAAAATTATGTTATTAGCTTGCAAAAGTAATGTTCCAGCAAGATGATATGCAATTTGTAATTAAAGCATGGTGTAAAATTGAAATGTGGATTAAAATCAATGAAAGCATTGTATTGATTGTTCCTTCAATGCAAACTATAGAAAATTCTGTATTTGTTCTGCTTTGAATACTCGGTGTAGAAAATTATATTTAATGACAGTAATAATGGATGCACAAGTAACTTTTTTTAATTCAATAAATGTACTGAAGTCATTAATATTTTGTACTCATCATTTAATTTTAATTGTGGTCTACTGCTTTATAAATTGAATGTGCAGCAATGGAACTGAGTAGATGTAAATGTGTAGTACCACAGTGAGATGGATTTAATCCTAATTTCTTTACCGCTGAGTTCCTTTGTGGAGATGGTGAAGAAGACGGTTAAGATGAGCATTTTAATTGTTCCTAGATGTGAAGGAGCCGAACCATTGTCCCAAAGATTCTGCACACTAGTAGCTGATTTAGAACAACAGTTCTGGACATGTAAAACCTGCCACTTGGTTTTTCCTAGTGCATGGGTGGCAAACTTATGGCATATATACCCAAGATGGAACTCGCAAGGATTCTGTTAGCACATAGTATGCAGTTCTGCCCTTCAATTCTGTAAGCCCAATCCATAATAAAAAGATATATAATGGTTGTCTTCGCTGCCAAACTAAGCAGAAAATTATTTATTTTACAATTCAAGAGCAATAAGATGTTTTCACAGTAAATCTCTCATGCAGGAGTGTGATGTTGGATGATACATTGTGAAATGCTCGCAGAACGGGTGTACACATCAGCAAGCTGTTACAATAACAATACTATTTAGAAATGATTAAAAAAATTTTTTAAAAGATTAATAATTTTTAACAGGTTTTCTAAAATTAATTTATTTCAAACATATTAATACATGTAAATAAGCAATGACTCATCCTTTCATAATTATTATTGCTAATTCATCAATGATAATCTGTACTAAAATTGTACTGGCACACAAGAATCTTTAGGTGATAGCCAATTTGGTCCCACTCCTGTCCTTGGGATTGTGCAAGAAATCGTAAGAGGACTAGCAACAATACACACAAAATGCTGGTGGAACACAGCAGGCCAGGCAGCATCTATAGGGAGAAGCACTGTCGACGTTTCAGGCCGAGACCCTTCGTTAGGACTAGGCTGCTTTGCTATTCAACAAGATCATTGTCAATCTTTATATAACTTATCCCTATATCCCTTAATTAGTCTGAATTTTCAGAGATCTATGTATCTTAGCATTGAATGCAATTCTTGACTGAGCCCACACAGCCCCCTGGAATATGGAATTCCAAAGATTCACCACCCTCCGAGTAAAGGTGTTCTTCCTCCTTTCAGTATTAAATGACCTCTTATTTTGATATTGTATCTTTGAGTTCTCAGCAATTTGTTCAAAAAACATCTACCCATTGAGGTACATTTTAAAGGTCATTTCTTATCCTTGAAAATGGCGTGGTTGCCTCAGTTTCTCCCAATTACAGAGCAGCAGTCCTAGGAACCTCCTTGGTGAATCTTCATTGTACTCCTAAAGCAAATAGATCTTTTTTATGTTATGGATCCCGCAACCCGCCTGTCATAGGGGCACTGAACAGATGAGCACTGTACCAGTTGCCTCCATCTTTCATGGTTGTGGGTGAGTGCCTGGGTTATGGCAAAGCACTCTCCAGTCTACTCTGCAATGATATCTGTCCATTTCTTCCTCTGTCTGCCCCTTTTGTCCTTTCCCCTGCACTGTTCCCTAAAGAATGGTCTTTGAGAGACCATTTGATTTTGTTATGTGACCATACCACTTCAGTTTCCTTTTTACTGTGGACAGTAGATCTTCGTAGTGTCTTGTGCTGGATATGGTTCTTCATACTTAAACGCTTGGGACATGGTCTGTATAAGAGACACTGCGGAGCCTTCTGAAACATCCCATTTCTACTACCAGGATCTTCTGTAATGCCCTGTTTCATATTTTTACTGTTAGGCTGTATGTATTTCATGTAGCAGTTCTGTAAGAGCAGTCTTCTGTTTTCAGCTTGTTTGGGTTACCGTTGAATAAGGGAGAGGAGGAATGTGTACCATCCAATTAGGATGGTCGGATTAAGGGGAGGTTTCTCTGGTAAGAAACACTAAGGTTGGGCTTGGGGTTTTTGTTTAGTGGGAGATGAAGAGAGAAGATGCCGGGGAGAACTGGCGTCTTCTCCAGTGGGGGACCCGTTTGTTCAAGGTGGATTGCAAGCGATAGTCAGAAGGTGGTGTGTGATTTCACGCTGCCTGAGGAGCTCAGCTTGTGAGTGACAGAGAAGTTCAAGATGATCTCTGACTTGTGCACATTTCACTGTTTAATTAGAATGGGCCCTTTTTGTTATTCTTTACTAACCCTTTAGTTAAGATTCATAAATATAAATCCTTTAATCATATGCAGTGTACTGTCTGTTATTTCATGGGACTATTTTGTAACAGGGTAGCAAATTACACAGCATCCACACAAATGGGGGTTTGGGGTGGGACGAGCCATCTCAATCCTACAAGTTGGCGGGTCTTGTGTGTGTCTTCCCTAGACTTACACAGCCAAGGAATCCAGGGTGTTTCACTTCTTTTGCAGTTCTGCTGTCCATGATTTGTGTGCATACAAGAAGATGGAGAGCACAAGTGCATGCAGGAGTTTCAACTTGGATCTGAGAGCAATGTTATTGTCTCTACAGATTGGTTTTAGTTTAGCCAGGGTTGCTGTTATTTGAGCTGTCTTTCCAAGGACTTGAGGCTTTAATCCTTGGTTGATAATAGCACCAAGATACTTGAACCATTTGACAGTCTTTAGTTCTTGTTCACTGACTGATTTTTGTCGTAATTGGCTCCTCACTGTTTCTCATTTGCTCCAGGAAAATATTGAAGGAGGCAGCCTTGTTGGACTCCAACTGATGTGTGGAATCACTCTCCAACTGTGCCTTGAACAAGTACTAGCTTTGGTGTAGAGCTACTTGATGGTTTGGACCAGCTTCTGGCCCATGTTGTATCTCTTCATTGTGGCCCAGTGTGTATCATGCCACACCCTATCTAACATTCAAAGGTCAAGTTTAATGTCAGAGAAATGTGTACAATATACAGCCTGAAATGCTTTTTCTTCGCAAACATCCACAAAAACAGAGAAGTGCCCTAAAGAATGAGCGACAGTTAAACATGAGAACACCAAAGCCCCCCACCAGCAAAAGAAAACGCGCATCTATTCCATCAGCGAGCCCAAGCGTGTGCTAAGCAATAGCAAAGACACAGACCAAAATTACCCCAAAAGCTTCGGATTTCATCCAAAATTTGACAACCCACAGGTTCTCTCTCTCCCAGGCAGGGGAGAGGGAGGTGTCCTCCATTTTTCACAGTGAGCAGGAGGTATAACAACAACCCGCTGGTTTACGATGTTAAAAGTCCGTTTTGTCACTTTTTTTGAGCTCTACGTCTGAAGATTACAAAGATCTCGGGTCTTCGTGCCCACAGTGAAAGATTTTCCGGCCTCCCTGATGACACTAGTCTCCTGTTGTGACCCCGACCTTTGACCCGCCCCTCTCCTGAGCCCTGAGATCTTAGGCTTCCGAATTCGAGCCAGGCTCTCAGGCCAAACCCTTGGCATGCCGAACAACAATGGCTGGTCCTGAAACCCCGAGAACGGGTCCCATTTTCACAAAGAACTGAAGCCTGCGTGTAACTCCAGGTCACGGTCTTCAAAAGAAACCTGAAAAGGAAAAATAAAGATATTAAAGGTAGAAATAGTACCACCTTGAACTCTATGAACACATAGAAAATGTCCTGTTGATTTTGGTTGTATTTCTCACACAGTACTCGAAGGCTGAATAAATGTTCTGTTGTACTTCTTCCACTTCTGATTCCAGCCTGCTCTTTGGCGATTATTTCTTCTGCCTGTGGTTTCAGTCATCACTTCGCTTGCAAGGCTGATAAGACCTATAGTTCTATAATTCTGGCACTGCTGTAAGTTGCCTTTCTTGGGGAGAGTGATGATGAGTGATTTTGTCCATGGGCATTGACCATCCCCCGGTCTGCCAGTTTTTGTTGCAGATATTGGTGAGCAAATATCTGCAAAAATCTTTTTTATGTACAGAGATCAAAGTTGTACATAATACTTAATCTATAGTTTCACTAAGACCCTACATAGTGGTAGAAATTTGTTTTTTGTACTCTTGCTATAAAGACTAACATGTCATTTGCCTCCAAGTTTCCTGCTGCATCTGTATGCTAGCTTTCAATGACTTGCATGTGAGGATACCTGGTTTCTTTGGGATCAGGTGAGAGGTGTGTTGGAATATAAGGCAGAAATGATCTAGTCTGAAACTATTAGTAGAGGGAAAATGAATAATGTTCCAAGAATCACTTTGCTCTGCACAAGCAAATTATTCCTCTACATGAGTAAGACCCGCCATACATTGGAGGACCGCTTTGTCGAACACATTCACTCTGTCTGCTACAAAAGGTAGGATCTCTATCTACCCATTTCAATTTGACTTCCCATTCCACTTCTGACATATCTGTCCACTACTGCCATGATGAGGCCAAACTCAGACTGGAGGAGCAACACCTCATAGCCTCTAACCTGATGGCACAAGCATTGATTTCTCTAACTTCCAGTAATTTCTTCCCCCCCTCTCTTTTTCCATTCCCCATTCTGGTTGCCCTCTCCTCACCTTCTTATCACCTCACACTAGTTCCTTTCCTCCTTCCCCTTCTTCCACAGACCGCTATCCTCTCCTATTAGATTCCTCCTTCAGCCCTTTACTACTTCTACCTATCACCTTATAGCTACTTGCTTCATCCTCCTTTCACGTCCACCTTCCCGTCAATTTGTCTCACCAATCACCTGCCATCTTGTACTTCTTCCCCCTCCCCCCCCCCCCCCTCCACCTTCTTACTCTGCCTTCTGGTCCCTTCCTTTCCAGTCCTGATTAAGGGTCTCAGCTTGAAAAATGTCAACTGTTTATTTCCCACCAACGGTGCTGCCTAACTTACTGAGTTCCATCAGGATTTTTATGTGTTGCTCAAGATCTCCGGAAACTGGAGAATGTTCTGTGTTTATTCCTTGCTTTTGTGGGCATTTTCTTTGTGTTAACCCAGGAAGTGAGGTTTTGCAAGTGAACTTGTGATCTAGTAGTTGCATAAGTTCATTCGGTAGGTTGTGAACTTGTCACTACAGTATGTAGAATTTCAAGTAACTGTGTGATAGGGGCCTCTTATTTTTCTCTGTGAGGTAACCAACAAAGGTGGAGTGGATGTGCTGGAAACTCAGCTTGAACATCAGAGCATCGAGTATAATCACAATCTAAAACGAGCTTTAATTTGTTGCTGAACTTGTTTAGAACGATCAGGAACTCAAATAACTTATGCAAACAATAGTTTGTTTTGATAAGATGGAGTATGTAGTGAAAGTTTTGTAGAATTCTGGGAATTCTTTACTGGGTTAGCCTGTTGAATATTTACGCAGTGCTTTTGTTTCACCACACAGTGGCACCAGAGGTTTGAAAATGCAAAGTAGTGTTTTCCTTGCTTTAGAATATATGTATGAATGGTATATTTTAGAAGAACCAAACCATTTCAAAGTTATTTGAACTAAGCAAAGATGTGAAAGAAGCCCCAACCGATTGTGTAATCACTAATCCAGAATGCAGTGGCATTGGTGCCTGTTCCCGGCTAATTCGGAGAAATCAGCATATTTCCAGATTCAATGAGTTTTTGAATGTAATAAGAATCACAATTATAGGGAATCCACTGGGTAGAGCCAGCCACCTTGGATATTACTTCTTTTAAGAGATGTATAGTCTGTGATTTTTGAAGTTCTAACAACTTATTCTGATCCCTCTTGTTAATATTCATGCAGAAGACAATATTTCTCCATTTGAATCGATTCTCATAAGTGTTGAATGATCACGTGGTATGTAAATGTTCTAATTTATTTATTTATTTATTGGGATACAGCACGGAAAAGGCACTTCAGGTCCTTCAAGCCTTAGCCTAATCATGGGACAATTTACAATGATCAACTAACTTACTAACCAGTACGTCTTTACATGGTGGGAGGAAACCAGAGCACTCGGAGGAAACCACACAGTTACTGGAAGAACATACAAACTCCTTACGTACAGCAGTGGGAATTGAACCCAAGTCACTGGTACTATGTTACTATGCTGCCCCAATTTTGATTTGTGACTGGTTACAATCTGACTACTGCCCTTGAATGCACAAGATCATTTAACTGATTCCATTACTATTCTTCCTCATCTATATCTATACAATTTCTTCTTCCATCTTAAATATGCACTGATTGGTGAGGTTAATTGGTGGCTGACAGGTGTGTCAGTGGAGGGTGGGGTGGGGTAATTGATTGGTATGTGCAAAAGAAAAAGTTCTTCTTCTTAAGGCCATCATCCCTACTGGGGCATAGGCTGCCAACAGCAGCTCCCCAGAGTCCTCTGTCCTGGGCTGACGGAAGGTTGATCAGCCCTGTGGCTTCCACTTTCACCACGCAACTTCAATATGACTTCTGCATTTCATAAGGTACCCCATGCAAGGCTTATTGAGAAAGTAAGGAGGCATGGAATCCAAGGGGACATTGCTTTGTGGATCCGGTACTGGCTTGCCTGCAGAAGGCAAAGAGTGGTTGTAGTCATATTCTGCATGGAGGTCGGTCACCAGTGGGGGTGCCTCAGGGATCTGTTCTGGAACCCTTACTCTTCATAATTTTTATAAATGATCTGGATGAGGAAGTGGAGGGATGGGTTAGTAAGTTTGCTAATGACACAAAAGTTGGAGGTGTTGTAGATAGTGTGGAGGGCTGTCAGAGGTTACAACGGGACATTGATAGGATGCAAAACTGGGCTGAGAAGTGGCAGATGGAGTTCAACCCAGATAAGTGTGAAGTGGTTCTTTTGGTAGGTCAAATATGATGTCAGAATATAGTATTAATGGTAAGACTTTTGGCAGTGTGGAGGATCAGAGGGATCATGGGGTCCATAGGACACTCAAAGCTGCTGCACAGTTTGATTCTGTGGTTAAGAAGGCGTCTGGTGTATTGGCCTTCATCAATCGTGGAATTGAATTTAGGAGCCGAGAGATAATGTTGCAGTTATATAGGACCCTCGTCAGACCCCACTTGGAGTATTGTGCTCAGTTCTGGTCGCCTCACTACAGGAAGGATGTGGAAGCCATAGAAAGGGTGTAGAGGAGATTTACAAGGATGTTGCCTGGATTAGGGAGTATGCCTTATGAGAATAGGTTGAGTGAACTCGGCCTTTTCTCCTTGGAGCGACGGAGGATGAGAGGTGACCTGATAGAGGTGTATAAGATGATGAGAAGCATTGATCATTTGGATAGTCAGATACATTCACGTTTACCCCTCTTATCTATGATAAAAGTCTTTTCTGCCTGTTTAAAAACACGGAATGGGCCATTGTAAAGGGGCCTAAGGGGCTGTTAGTGTGCGTCATGGTGGACAAAAACAAACGAGGCAGAATGTAGGTCAACAGGAAGCCAAGAGTGCTGTACGCCATGATGGGAGTCGGGATAGGTGAAAAGGAATTGAATTTCCTGAGGAGGGTGGAATACTGTTGAGCGGCCGACCAGGCGATCGTAGCATCAGGAATTGAATCACCTGACACTCATAAAAGCTGCCCGTATACTAACTCAGCCACAGATGACTGCAAGTCCTCTTTTGAGGCTGTTATGAGCCACAGCAGGACCCACAGGAGACAATCATGTCTGCCTCCAGTTTGCGGGCACGGTGGGGCAAGGGCGACCAGTTGAGACATCACACAAGAGAGAAATCCCAGCTTCCCCAAGTTTAATGTCAGCCAATCACAGGCCCTAGACTGTTATTCAGTAAGCCTGGACCTCTGGGTCAGCAGCTTTGTCGACTGCCATGCCGGCATAGTCAACGCCAATGTGTATGGCCTCAATAGCTGGTCGTGAGAGGCAATCAGCCACAGCATTATTTTTCCCCCTTAATGCATTGTATATATGTTGTGAACACTGATATGTAAGCCAATTGGCATTGCTGTCGTGCAGATAAGGGTCTGATATTTTGGCCATTGTGTTTACAAAAGGCTTGTGGTCAATGGACGCTGTGAAATGGCGACCCTCCAGAAGAAAATGAAAATGACGTACAGCCAGCTAGAGACAGAAAAGCTCACAGATAAATGTGTTGTACTTCCTTTCGGGGGGACAGAACTGCTGGCTGAAGATGGCAAGTGGCTGCCACACACCTCCAACCAACTGTTCATGCACAGCACCCACAGAATAGTCAGAAGTGTCAATACTAATGGCTATGGGTAGAATGGGGAGTGGGCATGCCGGTAGGGTCACGTTGGAAAGAGCTCGTTTGGTATGACCAAATGCCCTGGTCATGTCCACTGACCAGTCAAACACTTGATTAGGGGTATTGACTTTAATCGCACTATACAGGGGGAGCATAAGCTCAGCAGCTTGCGGAATGAAGCAGTGATAGAAATTCACCATACCTAAAAGCTCCTGTAGCTTTTTTGTAATGCGAGGTGGTGGGAAATCCATTATGGCAGCTACTTTTGATGGGAGGGGGTTCCCACCTTTTGTGGAGATGTGATGGCTGAGAAAGACAATGGTTGACAACACAAACTGTCATTTAGCAGGGTTAATGTTCAACCTGTTTTGGCTTAAATGCTCGAAAAGTGTGCAGAGATGAGATACGTGTTTGGATTTGAACGCACTGGCGACAAGTATGTCATCTAGGTAAATAAAAATAAAATCTAAGTCTTTTCCTACGGAGTCCATCAACCATTGGAAAGTCTGTGCTGCATTTTTCAGCCCAAACAGCATGCGCAGAAACTCAAAGAGGCCAAACAGGGTTATCACAGCTGTTCTGGGAATGTCCTCCAAGCACCGGGCACCTAATGTTAGCCCCTAACTAGGTCAACATTAGAAAATATTAATTTTCTGGCTAAATCTGCTGAAAAGTCTTAGATGCATGGACCGGGTAAAGATCGGGGTGGGGGGGGGGGGGTGGCCTCGTTAAGGCGTTGGTAATCACCATGTGGGTAGCAGCCACCATTGGACTTGGGGACCATATGGAGGAGTGAAGCCCAGGGGCTATTCGACCGGTGCACAATGCCAAGTCTTTCCATGTTGGCAAACTCAGCCTTTGCGGTTGCCAGCATTTCTGAGTCCAGTCTAAGCCCAGATATGGACTGGCAGGCCAGTTGTGGAAATGTGGTGCTTGACTCCATGTTTTGTGACTCTGTAGTGGAGAACGTAGGTTTGGTGGGGTTTGGGAATTCACCCAGTGGTCGAGTAAACTTACATGCGGTGGTGCATGCGCATGACAGAGTCATTGTGGGGAGCTTACTGGGGGAGCAGGGTAATGACCCAAAGTCCTTGACATCCACAAGCCAGCAGTTCTTAAGATTGACTAATTGTCCTTGGGTACACAGGAAATCTTCATCAAACAGAGTTCCTATGTCCCATTTGTAACGTCGCCCACTGAAGCAGAGCATCACCCGTCGTGACCCATAAGTCTGGATCTTGCTGCTGTTGGCGGCCTCCAGCGAGGTTTTGTCACTCTTTTGTCTTCTCATCAACAGGTGATACTGGCAGCACACTCACTTGAGCACCTGTGTCAGACAGGGAGTGTCTCCCTGAAAAGGTGTCTGTAATGAACAGGAGATGACCCTGGCAGCTGGAACCCAAGGTGTTCATAGGCCTCTGATGTCCCGATGCACTGGCATTGTTGAAGCTGCAAGGCAGTCAGCATTTCCAAGCATTCATACCAAAGAGAGTGTAGTAAAAACATAGGCCCAGTATCATCTGTTTCTCAGCTGCAGGCATCCTTATGTTGGGGGCCTTGTTGACCGGGTTTATTGAAGTAGAGAAAGGAGGAGGAATGATGCACAGCTACCTGGCTCAGTGTAGACTATCAGCCACAGCAAGGGCTGTGCAAACTTGTTCAGGCATCAGCTGCATGAAGAGTTCTTTAAAAATAAAACAATGATGGTGATTTCCCTGGAGAGACAGCATATGGTCCATTAGCAACCAAGGCCTACCATCGGCAAGGCCAGGAAACGAGAGCAAGTGTTTGGCGCACTCAGTCTCCTGTAGTCCAAAAGTCTGTAAAAGGTAAGTATTTATCGTGTTCAGGCTGGTGTTCTAGTAGGCTCACTGCTCTTGCAGCCATAGAATTACTGAGCAACACTACCACATAAAAGTATTTGGTGTCGCCGGCAGTGATTTCTTTCAGAGTAAAGTGGGCCTCTGCTTGTACAAACCAAGCAATGGCATTTTGCTCCCAAAACTCCAGCAGTTTCAAAGCAACTGTGTTGGCCAATGTGCTCAATAGCTCCAGAATCGTCCAAGAACATCAAGGTCACCAATATAATTTTTCACAAATAAAATAGCAGAGGCAATTTATGTTGAGGAAAACTGTAGCAACTCATTCATTGAACACTAAAAAACTGAATATAAAGCCTTCTAAAACCCTTTACGTAAGTATGTCTCATGTCAGACCAGCCTCTTAAAGTGAAATGTACTTATGTACATTTCCACCAATTACAATACCCTACAAGAGAAAAGTTTGCAGTGAAAATAAGTGGGGGCCAGGGTTTGGAACCATGATCAACTTGATGGGCTTAATGAACTATGTTGCAGGACTATAAGAGCATAGGATATACTGTAGGAGCAGAATTAGGCCATTCGGCCCATCAAGTCTGCTCCGCCATTTCATCATGGCTGGTTTATTATCCCTCAACCCCATTCTCCTGCCTTCTCCACGTAACTTTTGACACCCTTACTCATCACAAACCTATCAACCTCTGCTTTAAATATATATAATGACTTGGCTTCCTCAGCCATCTGGGGCAGAGGCCACAATAAATTATCAATGGCACTTGCCTCTTGGAGATTAAGGCTGCAAGCCTCATCCTGTGATTAACATACAGTCTCAGCTAACACCTCAATTACAATATAGGTCGAGTGGCAGAGTCAGAGATGATATCTTATTGATCAACTTTTGACTTCAATCCTTTCTAGAATTGTTTGTAAAGTTATGCAGCTTCTTCGATAAAGTAGGGTGATAGTATTCCTAATCAATAGCTAATTGGGCTCAATAAACAGACAAGGAAGATGATGTTGAGTTGGGCTGGTGGTATAGGTGTGCTTCTCTGTTGGTGCTAGAGATGAAAAGGAAATCATAGGTCTGATGGTATGAAATGTAGGTGGTATTTAATGACAAAAGACATGAGAGTCCATTTCAAAAGTTAATGATGATGATACACCCTAACAAGCAGGTGAATGTGGAGAACTTTAAAATGAGTAAAGTTTATACAAAAGAAATAGTGCTCATAATTTGTAAGAGTGAGTAGCTCTTTTTGAAATGCAATGGCAATTATATCTTTAAACTTTTGTAGTGCATACCTTCTTGGGTAGTAAATTCCTTCTGCACTTTGCACTATTAATTCGACATAATTTGATGGTGGTATGTAGCAATAGACTAATTTGTTGGATCTGGCTGTGTGCATATTGTCGGGTATACTTAACCTGATAAGACACAGAATCACTACATTGGTTGTCATTTGTTTTGGGGATGTTCTGAAATCAAAAAGTTGCTGTAAAAATACACCCAGGCAACAAAACTGCAAATACACTTCCACAGATTAGGGTAAACCATCCAACCTTACTGCTGCAGGAGGCTTTTCTGACTGATTCAGAGCAATTTATCAAAACCATAGCAGCTTTCAGATTTATTAGTCTTTATACATGGTAGAACTGGGTTCTGGCATAGAGTGTAACACTACCAGCTGGGATTATCAAACACGTGCCAGTTCAAATTTCAGCAACAAATTGGTAATTAGAACTGTAACACACAATATGTCATCAATGAAAATGCATATCTAACACCAACTGGTTTCTTCGAGCAAGCTTTGCCTTGGGAAGTATACAACTATTGTGTAAGGTTGTAATGTCTGTGTTCTGGGGTTCATGGGATTACATTTTAAATGTTGCAATGATTGTAACTAAACTAGTTAAATGAAGCCCTTAACTAGGTATTTTCTGATGAAGTAGAAGTAGACTGAGCTTGAACTGTGGTTTGGGTCTTAAAACAAATTATGTATTTGGCAAGATGCCATCAATTTGAGTATGCATGTGAAATAGTTTCTCTTTCATTTGTGACTGTTATTGCTAATTGTGAAGCTAATACTAAGTGCTTTAAGTGAATTAACTTAAATCCATATAATTATCAGGGTTGTACAACTCCATATGAAGATTACAGCACAATGTGCTGTAATTCATTTCTTTAGCTGTAGTCAAGATTTTTGGTATCATGAAATATCAAGTAATGAAAGTTTCTTGAAAGTGGTTGTATAATAGAGATTTTGTGTGGTTGCAATAGACTTTATATTATGACACAAATCCCAGTTTGTATTCATTGCTTGTAATGTGCAATTCACAATGTAACTTTTCTTAAGATATTCCCTTGCATAATAAAACAACAACCATATTCAAGGCTTCTCAAAACTAAGAAGAAAAGGACAAAATTGCAAATCTATGAAATGCTGAAGAGATAAACAGTAATTTTTAAATTGCTGGATAGATGGAGACATTTATTTTATGCGTTTCAGTTAGTTTAGCAATGTAAGTTGATCTTTCAACATGTACTTTGTTTACACTGAGTAATTAAGTCAAACAAATTAGAGAATTTTAAATGGAATGGTGTGTAAATTGTGCAGTTGCTATAATTGATGTTTTGATTTTGAATGCTCACCTGGTGATACATTGTGTTTTTCTAATTAGAATTCTGTAACAGTATAGCTAATCTTAGAAATGAAATAAGTCATGTTGCAGTCGTCTGCCTTTTAATAACACCCAGGACAGTTCATAATTGCTTCTTTGCTTCTTTGTATTGTTACCATAATGAACCAGCAATAACTTGAAGAAGAGTCCAGTTATAGGACATAAGTTATTTAAATCACACAGTTTCACATGCCAGAATCATTTTGAATCAGTAAGAAGTCAGTGACACCTGATACCAGATCAGTTCTTTAAGTCCATGAAGTGAATATATGTGAGTGGGTCTGCACCAAGAGCACAAGAACAACAGGTGGCCTTGTCAGGCTGCTCCCTTGCTGCAATACTTCATTGCTAATCATCCAAGCACAAAGAGGATTCCAAAAGGAAAACATTCAGCATCAAACTTACTGCATTCCATTTAGTAGAAATCCCCATCGGGTCCAAGTTCCCCTCAAACTAGGCTTTGTATTGTTATGAACCCCGTAACTGGGTTACTTACCAGCAAAGATAGAGGTGTCCATTGGAGTCTGGTGATACTATTTTTAACAGTATTGATTAGTAAAAATACACAAAAATAATATCAATGCAAATATACAGATAATATACGTCGTCAATACTAAACCTAAAAGTGCGGGTATAATAATAATCAATAAGAAATAAGCTCTATCGTTGTCTAGGGGATAATGAATTGTCCAATGGAAATATAAAGTTTGTTTCAGTTCACACAGGCTGCCGTCGTTTGTTTGTCGCTGTGTTGCAATTGTTGGAGAGAGAGAGAGAAATAGAAGAGTAACTTGCCGACTTTCCTTGGTACGATCTTGATCCGTATCCGTCCTTTAGCTAGACCGTTCTGTGGAGGACTCGCCACCCAGGCAAGGATGGACACACACACAAGCCCCCCACTGGTCTCATACGTTTCTCCTGGTGTGTCTAAGGGGTGTTCCCCAGACCCCTCTTTTATCCTCACTCACGGGGTCTCAGATGTCAATCAGGTTGGGATGATGCAATCCCTCAACCAGACCACTCTGGTTGTCCCCTGAGGGGTTTCAATGAATAGTACAGTACTCAATACACAATTCCTTCTCCAAGAGACAATAGCAGTAATCAGTGGTTCTGTTCCGCTTATGTCAGGAGACATTCCACCTTGTTGTGTATTCTGCGTTTCTCTCTCTCATTTCCTGACATGCTGTGTATCTCTCTCATTTCCTGGGTCTCATACCCAAAATACCAGCGATCTTACGATTCTCAAAAAGGAGGGGGTGACTTTGCACCCTTTGGCCCCTCAGAGTTGCTCCACATTTGTAACAGTATTTATATTGCTTTCCTTCACTAAGGGGCTTTTTTCCTATCAGAAGTCTTCAACCTAACTTTATTAGTAGATGGGCATGCTCCCAACCTTTTGGTTGCAGGTTCCCTTCTCAGTTTGCCATAAAAATTAGAAAAGGACAGAGTAAGCATGGTGTTTGATAGTGGGAATGAGTCACAGTATTTACAAACAGAGTACCTAAATGGTTGAGGCAGTTAGCTTGATTGATATGCTTCTTAATCGCTTGGTAAATATGCATTTTTACATCATGTTACCACCAGAATGCATTGGATTGTCTCTGAAACAGTGTGCGGTCATACATGATATTTCACAAGTTCTGTAAGTATTAAAAACAAAAATAGCATTTAGAACATAAATTTCTGTACTGCTCGCATGGGTCCCAGCTTTGCTGGTCTTTCTGTCAGCTACGTGGAACAATCTATGTTTCAAGCCTACAGTGTTGTCACTCCCCAACTTTTCCTCCGCTACATCGACGACTGCATTGGTGCTGCTTCATACAACTATGCGGAGCTCATCAACTTCATCAACTTTGCCTCCAACTTCCACCCTGCCCTCAAATTTACCTGGTCCATTTCCAACACCTCCCATCCCTTTCTCAATCTCACTGCCTCTATCTCTGGAGACAGCTTATCCACTGATGTATAGTACAAACCCACAGACTCTTGCAGCTAAATTGGAAGACTGCTTCACCAAGCACCTATGTTCCGTCTGCCAGGAAAAGCGGGAGCTCCCAATGGCCACCCATTTTAAATCCTCTTCCCATTTCCATTCTGATATGTCTACCCATGTCCTCCTCTGCTGTCACAATGAGGCCACACTCAGGTTGGAAGAGCAACTCCTTATATTCCGTCTGGGTAGCCTACTATTTGGTGGCATGGTGGCATGAAAATCAATTTCTCGAACTTCTAATAATGCCCCCCCCCACCATTCCCCATCTCCTTTTCCCTTTCTCACCTTATCTCCTTACCTGCCCATCGCCTCACTTTGGTGCTCCTCCCCCTTTTCTTTCTTCCATGGCCTTCTATCCTCTCCTATTAGATACCCACTTCTCCAGCCCTGTATCTCTTTCACAAATCAACTTCCTAGCTCCTTACTTCATCTCCTCCCCCAATGTTTCACCTATCACCTTGTGTTTCTTTCACCCCTCCCCCATCTTCTTACTCTGACTCCTCATCTTTTTTTCTCCAGTCCTGCTGAAGAGTCTTGGCCTGAAACGTCGACTGTACTCTTTCCGATAGATGCTGCCTGGCCTATTGAGTTCCTCCAGCACTTTGCTTGGATTTCCAGCATCTGCAGATCTTCTCTAGTTTGTGAGAAGTCAAGATGAAGAAGACAGCCAGGTGAATTTTTGAATGTAAGCTCACTCCACAACTCTGTAAGGGCCTATGTGTCAAATTCTGCACTATAATGCAGAGCTACAGCAGAGAATGACAAGCTATAGTGTGCCCATATATCCTTGAACATACATGGGCTACCTCATGGGTGAGGAGAGGGGAAGGGAGTGGACGATGGAGAAATGGTGTCAAGCAGCTTTAGGAAGTTTGTGAGTGCTGGTAACCAGATGGGATAGTAG
Organism: Hemitrygon akajei; assembly: GCF_048418815.1. Classification (NCBI taxonomy): domain Eukaryota; kingdom Metazoa; phylum Chordata; class Chondrichthyes; order Myliobatiformes; family Dasyatidae; genus Hemitrygon; species Hemitrygon akajei. The sequence continues at coordinate 58,996,666 of NC_133141.1, forward strand.
TTGCTGTTGCTTGGGGTTGGAACTGTGCCCAGATGCCACAATATCAGAGCAGCTTCTTTGAAGGTTCCAAGATTTATATATCCCAGTTTTGGATAAAAGTTTGAGGTAAAGTTTAAGGATTATATGGGCTGGCACAACATGGAGGGCTGAAGGGCCTGTACTGTGCTGTAGTATTCTATGGTTCTATGGTAAAGTCTTATCCCAAGTTCATGGATCCTTAGTTTGGCTGTGAATGTGCTGAGTGGGCTAATAACTCTCTCCTGGTTTAGTGACAATTCCAGTGGCTAAACTTGAAGAATCACTGGGGCATATGGGCTAATACATTAAAAGGATGGATTGTTTGGGCACTATTAAAATGTTCTGGAAGTTTGCACATTTTCCCTGTGATTGCATGGGTTTCTTCTCACATAACAAAAGAGTGCAGATCAGTAGGTAAATTGGCCACTGTGAATTGCCTCAATTGTGGATGAGATGGAAAACTTGGGGGCATAAGGGTAAGGTAATGTGTAGGTGGGAAGAACTAAAGAGAATAGGGTAGGATTAATGTAAAAATGAATACTGATGGTCAGTGAGAGTTCAATGGATTGATGAACCTGCTTCTAAGCTGTATCTCTTCATGACTAAGTCTCTATAAATGGGATTTCCAATAGTATCTGCACCTTAAAAAAATGGTGGAGTCTCAAGCTTCAATCCCATCATATTTTAAATTGTTAAAATAGTAAAATAATGTTGGAGCCAATTTTTACCCTCACCTCTCAGATTAAGACTAATCCGTTGTCATATACACATATATTACAGAGTAAACAGTATACATAATAATAATAAATACAATGACAAGTGCAAACCGGAATAGTGCAAAAAGAAATGCTGAAGTGATAATAATGAAATAAGTAAGAGAGGTAACAGTAAGCATACGAGAAGATGGCAGCACCACTGGGAAGGGATTGAGAATGGGGTTCAGAAGTCTGATAGTAGAGGGAAGAAGCTGTTCTAAGTCTTAACTCTTCTTTTCCCTAAATACTACTGATACTGACTATACAACACCAATTTGAAAATGTACCTAAAGGATGTTCAACACAACATTTCAGGTCAACACTACACAAAGACAAAGAACAACCCACAACTTATTCATTCTCCTGCAGAAATGACAGAGTGGTCAGAAAGTGAAAAATTATTTAGACCATAAGACCATAAGATATAGGAGCAGAATTAGGCCATTTGGCCCATCAAGTCTGCTCCACCATTTCATCATGGCTGATTAATTTCCCTCTCAGCCCCAATCTCCTGCCTTCTCCCCGTATCCCTTCATGCCCTGACCAATTAAGAATCTGTCAACCTCTACCTTAAATATACACAAAGACTTGGCTTCCACAGCTGACTATGGCAAAGAATTACACAGATTCACCACTCTCCGGCTGAAGAAATTCCTCCTCATCTCCGTTCTAAAGAATGCCCCTCTATTCTGAGGCTGTGCCCTCTGGTCTTAGACCCTCCCACCATAGGAAACTTCCTCTCCACACCCACTCCATCCCTATATGGATGAAACTCTTGTGACTGAGTAAACTATACCTTTTCACTAAGTCATCCTGGTTCAATCAAATATACAAAACAGTTAAAGTAGTTACTTGTGGAGGGTGAACATTGCCCCCTTGTCTTTGGCATGTTTTGTGCAATTAATTATTTCTGGGTTATTATTGCACATTAATATGTTCCGTATTGCATATCTTTCCATTAAAGATGCTGTTTTCCATATTACAAATTAGTACTAAAAAGACTTCTGAGCTGTATTTCATCTGTGAAGCTTAGGTTTGTGGAAGTCAGGATCATACTTTTAATGTGTTTGATTTAAGAACTACAATATAGGTTGTAGTTGGGTATCACTTTGCTCTTCCACGTAAATGCTGCGGTTTGCAAGTGCTGAAACCAATAAAGAGCTCTTATCGTAATTCAAGCTTAGTAATACGCAGAATTTTCCAACTCTCTGCAGCCACTTCCTGCATTAACTATTTCTGAAAGCTGCTGAAAGGAAGTTTAAGTGTTTTTATCAAGGGAAAGAGGGCAGCACTTTGCCACAAGAGAGGTTAGAGATGTGCACATTTCATGCCTCTTAAGGACTTATCTCACAAAGTTGAAAATCACTTCAATAATGAAGATCATTATTTTTAAACTGTTTTGTTGTGAACCAGTGTTGTAACCCCTTCATCTGTTTCTCAACAGCTTTGGTGAACTCAGTCTTGTGGTAGTTTACGAAATCTGAATCAGCCTTTATTGTTACAGACAGAGGGCACATTCTGTGCTCCCTTGAACTGGATGAAAGAAAAGTTATCACAATCCTCTTACTGCTCAAAGCCATAGAAATGCTTAGATCAGTATTTTCTTCTTCTAAAAATTTGCAGGCTTAATGTTAGTACCACCTTTATTCTTTCATAGATTTCTGTTCAAAATATAATTTTACTCAGTTACTGAATGAGGCCAACAGTAATTGCTCACCTCTCACTCCTTTGAGAAGGTGATAGTTAACAGCCTTATTGAAGCTTCATTTTGTAATTATCATCCAGATTTCACAACTGGAAGATTTCAAAAGGAAAAATAATTAAGACAAGCCTTATTCTTGAGTTCTGACTTCATTGATGTGGAGTATTCTCTGTCTCAAATGTAGAACAAACAGAAGTTTCCATAACTTTTCACCATGTATTCTCTGGAGCCATTTATTTCAATAGTTGTATTTGTCACAGAACAAAAACATAACATGCTCATAGAGTCAGCCACAGGATGTAACCAACATTTCTGCTTTTACTTCAGATTTCCACCATCAACATTATTTTTATTTTTATTCTATTCGTGCCATATTCAGATTTAAATAATCTTACATATTTAAGTCAGTTAATAGATACAAATTTCCATTGACTGCATGTAAACAAGAGCAGTGCATCTAACCCCTACAACTATGCAATGGATATGTAATAAGGGCAGCAACATGCGATCTTAGCTTCAGATTAGGTATCTGGGATGTGCTATCCACACAAAAATACCGTATAGACAGCTTACATTGATTCAAACAGGTCTAGTAAAGGCTGCAAAAAACCAGGCATTGCAATATACTGTAACCTGCAGTTACACCAATATTTACTCATTGGTATTCCAGCTGACAAGAATATCAGTACAGAATCAGGTTTGTTATCACTGATATATGTCACGAAATCTGTTGTTTTGCTGCAACAGTACAGTACAACATAAAAGTTATAATAAGTTACAAAAAATAAATAGCACTCCTAAATGGAAAATATCTATTTTCCAGTTAGAAATTTGCAATGATCTTTTGATTAAAATAATTGACTTTTATTTGCTGAACCCTACATTATATTGAATTTTGCATGAATCCATTTTTGTTAATTTTACTGAATAAAGACTTTTTACTTGCTAGTTGCAAGCTCTTTTTGTTTATTTTAAAACGCTTTTCAATAATTTGTTACTGAAGTTGAGAAGTTACTTTCAATTTTTGAAAAAAAAAACAACTGAATATCAAGATGGAATTTAACTTCCTATTGAGTATATTCTTCCATTACTTCTTTATCGTATAGCCACGGAATAATCTGGTGGAATTTGAGATTGGTTAAGGGACATGTTGCTCTGTCACTAAACTGGTTTATTTTGGTTATATTTCAAACTTAATAAAATTTGTCATCTTACAAATGAGGAAAATATGATAACTGTATTTCAGACAGTATAAGGAGGTTTCTCATTGAGTTGGGAGTCTTTAGAACACTGCCTTTCAAAGGATGGTGAAAATGACATCTATGAATAATTTTAAGGTAGAAGCAGACAGATTCTTAATGAGCAAGGGGGTGAAAGGTTACTAGGGTAGATGGGAATGCAGAGCTGAGGTTACGATATTCCTTGGTCCAGGTGTGAGCACTGGATTGGTTTAAACCAGCTTCTCTGTGTGTTTGTGAGTCACCATGTTGATGAACGTTACTCTGATAATTTGCTATCCCATACAGTCAAATCCACCCTAAAAGGGCACTCCAGACACAATTAATAGATATACTGAGCAACTCTTCAATCAACTGCTTTATCCACAGAGCCTTTCTTTTCTATCCGAGTTCACTTTGACCTTATTTCTCCTCTTTCAGTTCATCATCCCTGTTTACTAATTCTCAGATACTCTCTTCAATGGCTCTGCCTCCAGTTCCACTTCTGCCCTGAGCCTGATGTTCAAAGCATCAGTTAGCTTCTGTCTCTCTATTGTCCCATTCCTTTCTTCATCTCAATATCCAACACACACAAATAATGGCTTCAAGCTTCTCATTCCCTGAGGCACAACTCTTAAGCCCTGAAGTGCCCCTGATTGCCGTATCCCATAAGCAACAATGGTTTGAAGACTTGAAATCACACTTGGAGTGTGTGGTAGCTCAAAGTGTTCTAAATGGCAGCAATTCATGGATAGGTCCTTCAGCCCACTGAGTCCATGCCATCCACCAACCACCTATTTATATAGGCCCTACATTGAGATTTTTGTTTATTCTTCCTACATCGTACTGCATCTAAATATGGCATGTGCACTATATATGATGCCCCCATATGTTACAGGTAGAATAACCAAGAAGCAGAAATTTAATCAATTTTCTATGTTTCTTAGTGATTCATTATATTCCCAGTAGAAACCAGAGATTGTTGGCATAGTTAAAATCAGATAGAGTTTGCTGATCTGCCAAACAAGGACAGGATTTTTGACCTAGTTAATTTCTCATGCCAAAAGAACAATTGTGGGCTGCAGTGAATGCTTATCTAGTACCAACATCCTACGCGATTTAGTTTAATATTTTAATCATCATACTAATGGATGGTTAATATAAGTCAATTTTAAACCACAATTAAAACATAGCTCAAACACACCCACACAGCTCAGCAGAGGCGTATTTAGAATCTACAAATCATGTATTGGTCAAAATTGAGTCCTTAATTGGTGCAGGATCGTTGTTCTAAATGAAGAGATCAGCATCCTTAGGGGATATTAATGAGACGTTCCTCAATTAAATTTGACTTTTTTAAAATGTCTCTTATCTGGACTTTGGGAAGCATATAAGGTAAACAGAGGTAGGAATAAGTGGATATTTAAACATGGATGATTGATTTGAATAAAGCCTCACCTCTCTGACACTTGATAGATGGTTTCTGTACTAAGATAGCTTTGCCTAAACATTGCAGCCTTTCAAACAAGATCAATATAGATTTAACTGACAACAAGTCAAAGGGCTCTGCTGCCATGACCTGAATTTGCCTCTTTTGTTGGAGTATCAGCAATATTAAAGACTAAACAATCAGAGTTAACATTTGGAGGAGTTTATAAATTATATTCTTCCATCAAAACACAATTAGTATGCATCCACTCAAAGAAGTTTGTGCAGGTATATATAAGGTACCCTGGAATAGCTTTGATCCACACATATCTAACATTCCCAACCCTCTTCCTTCCAAAAAAGGCTGTTTATTAGAAGATGAGAGACCCTTTCAGGCAGGGCTCATAATACTGTGAGGTACATCAGTATTAATGGAAATACTTAGAATGCCCGGCTACTTGTGTAGGTAGAGGAAAAGTCAATGTTTCAAGTCAGAGGCCATTTGTCAGAACTGAAAAGAAGATTTTTGTAAATCCTGTATAATTTGTCCATATTCTCACTTTCTTAACTGCTCCCATTCACCCAGTGACCTGATAATCTGGTCTGCAGTTCATGGTTCCTGTAAGTTCTGGCAAAGCATCTCCAACATGAAAAGATGACTCTCGAGTGTTCCTCTTCCCATAGTTGCAGCCAGACCAACTGAGTATTTCATTTTTAGATTTTCAATATCTGCAGTTCTTCTTGATTTTCATATACAATTCCAAATCAGGTAGAAATGTTTCCATGCACATGGAGGTGGGGAACATGCTCACCATAAGATCACAAGACATAGGAGCAGAGTTAGGCCATTCAGCCCATCGAGTCTGCTCTGCCAATCCTGGATTCCAGTCAACACAATCAGGAAGCTATCAACTTCTGCCTTAAATATACATAAAAAAACATAGAAACACAGAAAACCTACAGCACAATACATTCCCTTTGTATCCCGTTGTAACCTCTGACAGCTCTCCATACTGTCCACAACACCCCTAACCTTTGTATCATCAGCAAATTTACAAACCCATCCTCATCCAGGTTATTTATAAAGATCATGAACAGTAGGGGTCCCTGAACAGATCCCTGAGGCACTCCACTGGTCATTAGCCTCCATGCAGAATACGACCCGTCTACAACCACTCTTTGCCTTCTGTGGGCAAGCCAGTTCTGGATCCACAAAGCAATGTCCCCTTGGATTCCATGCTTCCTTACTTTCTCAATAAGCCTTGCATGGGGTACCTTATCAAATGCCTTGCTGAATTCCAAATACACTACATCTACGGCTCTAAATGTGTTTAGTCACATCCTCAAAAAATTCAATCAGGCTTGTAAGGCATGACCTGCTGACAAAGCCATGCTGACTATTCCAAATCATATTATGCCTCTCCAAATGTTCCTAAATCCTGCCTCTCAGGATCTTCTCCATCAACTTACCAACCACTGAAGAAAGACTCACTGGTCTATAATTTCCTGGGCTATCTCTACTCCCTTTCCTGAATAAGGGAAAAACATCTGCAACCCTCCAATCCTCTGGAACCTCTCCCATCCCCATTGATGATGCAAAGATCATCGCCAGAGGCTCAGCAATCTCTTCCCTCGCCTCCCACAGTGGCCAGGGGTATATCTCATCTGGTCCCGGTGACTAATCTAACTTGAGGCTTTCCAAAAGCTCCAGCACATCCTCTTTCTTAATATCTATATGCTCAAGCTTTTCAGTCCACTGTAAGTCATCCCTACAATCGCCAAGGTTCTTTTTCGTAGTGAATACTGAAGCAAAGTACTCATTAAGTACCTCTGCTATTTCCTCCGGTTCCTTACACACTTTGCCACTGTTACACTTGATTAGTCCTATTCTCTCACATCTTATCCTCTTGCTCTCCACATACTTGTAGAATGCCTTGGGGTTTTCCTTAATCCTGTCCGCCAAAGCCTTCTCATGACCACTTCTGGCTCTCCTAATTTCATTCTTAAGCTCCTTCCTGCTAGCCTTATAATTTTCTGGATCTCTAACATTACCGAGTTTTTTGAACCTTTCATAAGTTCTTCTTTTCTTCCTGATGAGATTTACAACAGCCTTTATAAACCATGGTTCCTGTACCCTACCATCCTTTGCCTGTCTCATTGGACTGTACCTATGCAGAACCCCTCTCAAATATCACCTGAATATTTGCCACATTTCTTCCATACGTTTCCCTGAGAACATCTGTTTCCAATTTATGCTTCCAAGTTCCTGCCTGATAGCCTCATATTTCCCCTTACTCCAATTAAACATTTCCCTAACTTGTCTGTTCCTATCCCTGTCTAATGCTATGGTAAAGGAGATAGAATTGTGATCACTGTCTCCAAAGTGCTCTCCCACTGAGAGATCTGACACCTGACCAGGTTCATTTCCCAATACCAGATCAAGTACAGCCTCTTCTCTTGTAGACTTATCTGCATATTGTGTCAAGAAACCTTCCTAAATACACTTAACAAACTCCACCCCATTTAAACCCCTTGCTCCAAGGAGATACCAATCGACATTTGGGAAATTAAAATCTCCCACCACAACAACCCTGTTATTATCACACCTTTCAAGGACCTGTTTCCCTATCTGCTCCTCGATGTCCCTGTTACTATTGGGTGGTCTATAAAAAACACCCAGTAGAGTTATTGACCCCTTCCTGTTCCTAACTCCCACCCACAGAGTCTCCGTAGACAATCCATCCATAACTTCCTCCTTTTCTGCAGCCGTGACACTATCTCTGATCAACAGTGTCATGCCCCCACCTCACTTGCCTCCCTCCCTGTCCTTTCTGAAACATCTAAAGCCTGGCACTTGAAGTAACCATTCCTGCCCCTGAGCCATCCAAGTCTCTGTAATGGCCACAACATCATAGCTCCAAGTACTGGTCCACGCTCTAAGCTCATCCGCTTTGTTCATAACACTCCTTGCATTAAAATAGACACATCTCAAACCATCAGTCTGAGTGCATCCCTTCTCTATCACCTGCCTACCCTCCCTCTCACATTGTCTCCAAGCTTTCTCTATTTGTGAGCCAACCGCCTCTTCCTTCGTCACTTCATTTTGGTTCCCACCCCCCAACAGTTCTAGCTTAAACTCTCCCAAATAGCCTTAGCAAACCTCCTCGCCAGGATACTGGTCGCCTTGGGATTCAAGTGCAACCTGTCCTTTTTGTACAGGTCACACCTGCCCCAAAAGAGGTCCCAATGATCCAGAGAGCTGAATCCCTGTCTTCTGCTCCAATCCCTCAGCTACACATTTATCCTCCACCTCATTCTATTCCTATACTCACTGTCATGTGGCATAGGCAGTAATCCCGAGGTTTGTGGTCCTGCTTCTCAGCTTCCTTCCTAATTCCCTGTAGTCTGTTTTCAGGACCTCCTCCCTTTTCCTGCCTATGTCATTGGTACCAATATGTACCATGACCCCTGGATGTTCTCCTTCCCACTTCAGGATATCGTGAACATGATCAGAAACATCCCGGACCCTGGCACCTGGGAGGCAAACTATCATCCGTGTTTCCTTCCTGCGTCCACAGAATCGCCTGTCTGACCCCCTAACTGTAGAGTCCCCTATCACTGCTGTCATCCTCTTCCTTTCCCTACCCTTCTGAGCCATAGGGCCAGACTCTGTGCCAGAGGCACAGCCACTGTTGCTTCCCCCAGGTAGGCTGTCTCCCCCAACAGTACTCAAACCCAGGGACTTGGCCTACACCACAGTCTGTGGCAGAGCATTCCACAGATTCACCACTTTCTGGCTAAAGAAATTCCTCCTTCACCCGTTCTAAAAGGTTGCCACTCAATTTTGAGGCTGTGTCCACCATAGGAAACATCCTCTCCACATCCACCCTATCTAGTCCTTTCAATATTCAATCGGTTTCAATGAGATCCCCCTTCATTTCTTTTAAATTCCAGTGAGCCCAAATCTGCCAAACACTCCTCTTCATTCCCAGAATCATCCTCATGAACCTCCTCTGGACTCTCTCTAATGACAACACATCCTTTCTGAGATATGGGGCCCAAATTGTTGACAACACTCCAAGCTTGGCCTGACTAGTGTCTTATAAAGGCTGAGCATTATCTCCTTGCTTTTATATTCTATTCTCCTTGAAATAAATGCCAACATTGCATTTGCCTTCTTTACCATAGACTCAACCTGTAAATCACCCTTCTGGAAGTCTTACACAAACACTCTTAAGTTCCTCTGCACCTCTGATGTTTGACCTTCTCCCCACTTAGATAATAGTCTGCACCATTGTTCCTTTTGCCAAAATGTATTATCATACATTTCCCAACACTGTATTCCATCTGACAGTTTTATGACCATTCTTCCAATTTTTCTAAGTCCTGCTGCAATCGTATTGCTTCCTCAGCACTACCTTCCCCTTCACCTATCTTCATATCATCCGTAAACTTTGCCACAAAACTATCAATTCCATTATCCAAATCATTGACAAACAATGTGAAAGGTAGCTGTCCCAATACTGACCCCTGAGGAACACCACTAGGACTCTTTGTGAGCTGTTGCTGTGCATCCTGCAGATGGCACTCACTGGCCCTCCTGTAATACCACTGGCAGTGAATGTGGATGTTTAGGGTGATGACGGGATGCTAAATTGGTGGGGGTCTCTATTTTAGATGGTGTCCAACTTCTTGAGTATTGTTTGTGCTACACTCATACTTCTGAGTTAAGGCATGCTAAATTTAATATCAGAAAGTGGGGCAGTTACTGAAGTATTGTAATTTATGACTCATGGAAACTTTAACGGTGGGGTACTGTATTTGGGGAGGAGTTTAGTGGAGCCACTTCCTTCAGCAGGGGTGTAAGGAAGAGAAACTGGAAGGTAAAAATATATGACAGAGGAGCTTTCTCTGTCATCTGCTAAGATGTGTTGAACTAATTATGGATGGTTGATTAATTGATGTTGCATATTGTCTCCAAGGCATCTGTTCTGTAACTGAGGACAGATAGACTAACTTCCAGAGAGGAGGAGTAGCAGGGAAGGAAAGAAACACTGGGGGTGGGGGAGGAAGAGAAATTTATGATGTAAGTAATATGGGGAAGTCAATACAAGCAATACAAATGTAACAATAGCATTGAAGTTAGTCCTATAAGAATTTAGCAAGAAAAATAATAATTGCACAAGGATGAAGAAATGCAATTAACTATTGAACATTTCTAAAAGAGACTTTCAAAAAGTGTTCACATTGTGTTGTGTGAAATTTGAGAATATGTCTTTGGTAACGTTTAAAATTATTATTTTTTCTACATGAGACACACCTATATAGATAAAACAGCCCTCAAAATGCATCATTTTCTGTTTAGGTTGATTGCAGATGTGGATCATTTTCAATCATTTTCTTTCCCTTTATTCATTTCAATTTCTTTTCCTTCCTCTCTCTTCTCTCTCCCCCCCCCCACCCCCACCCATCCATACTTATTGCTTGGACACCAGAACTCAGCTGTCACAAACCTGATTCAAAAGCAATCTAGTGGGAACTGTGGGGGTGGATAGGAAACACTTGGATACAGATGCTGCTTCATTACAACTTAGCAAGCACATGTGAATGACACATGAAAACTAATCTTCATGACACTCTCTCCCATATTTTCCATTTCATTTCAAATTTTGACATTTAAGAGGATTCTTAACCAAAATTAGGAATATTTTATCTGACTGATGTGAGCAATGTTTTATGAAAGGGAGTTTCTTGGGATTTTTTTTAGCATGAGTCAGAGGTCTTTATGTTTCTTACATCCAGCATTAAGTTTTTTCAGGTATTATGCAATGCTAGTTCGTTGTAATGCAAAACTCCTGTAAATTCCACTTGTTATTCATGGAGTGATCCTCATATTTTGCAAGAACAACAATCCACTTCTCATAATAGCTTTTATCTGACTTCTTGAAAAAAAATTATAAAACACAGATGTTGCAGGAAGTTTCTGCCATGACTTGAGGATAACTTACAAGTTACACTTTTCAAAGATGGGCTGGATCTTCTCTCCAGAACTTGCTAGGCACCACAGAAGAATTTTTATTAGCTGCCTGGTCAGACTATAACAGTAAGGCATACTTTTGAGCAAGAGTTCATGACTTAAATAGAACTTTATGGAACATTGAACAGAAATGTGCTCAAAATGGTCATAATTGAGCATAAGCATAGCAGTGCTAGTCAGAAACAATAGTGTGATAATTGAACTTGAACCGGCACCATTTTTCTATCAAAATTGATGACCTTGCACTTTCCAAATTATATTCTACTATGTTCTTATCTATGTCTAATATGTCTTGCCCCTTTTCTTAACCTGTACATACTGTATATCCCACAGAAATCTCTCTGCACCTTCCTCACAATGCACACTGCACCTAGCTTCACATCCACAAATTTCTTTTCCATTCTGTATGAAACAAAGTAACTAATTGTCAAAGCTCATGATGGATAAATTAACATTGGCTGAACGTGTTAATTATCTTCACCTGTTCTGTTAACCCATGCTCAAAATGTCACCGCTTAATTTAATTACTGCACATACACTTGTATTTGGATGTCAGCAGTGGAAAGCACCATGAATGAATGAATAAGTGAATGAAATTAATTCATTTCAGTCAGTACAAACATAATAAAAAGCATAATTTACAACGATGATTTCATTGGACAAAATTGCAACAAAAAACATAGATATTTTTTAAAACAGACCGAAAGGGTGTAGGCTGAAGCTACAGCTTATTACGCCTAACCCTCTTACTTATATAACAACATATTTGGTGTCAATCATCACATCAAAAACAAAAAATTTCATAATCTTTAAATACAAAATCCAACTCCAAATATCATTTAGTTACATTACTCCCATTCATTTTAAATCATGTATTTTATATTTGTTCATTAAATAATTGTACAATGTACTGTGTATGTTAATCAAAATGGCTTCTTTGGTTTGCTAGAGTAGGAATGCTTTTATGTCTGGTAAGTATTTTCTCTCGCAGTTGTTTAGCTTTGGACTTGCTGATATGGGGACTGTATTCATTTTTTAACCAATGGGGAATGTTATTTTGTCTTGTGAGGCTGGGAGCTTGGGGGTTTCGCGGTCTTTTCAGGAGAGGCGGGAAGGAGACGCCGAGGAAGGTGGACGTGCGCTGCGCTGCTCGGTCGACCACCGGGGGTGGTCCCAGGTGCGAGGACGTGGAGGTCGGAGGAAAGTGACGAGGGGTCGAACGGTTTGATGGTTGAGCTCCAACGATGTGCACTAAACTGACTAAACTTTGATAAGTTGGTGCCTTTTACTTTATTTTCTTTTCCTTCATATATACTGTATTGCATAGTACTCTTTTAGTTTTAGTAAAATCTTTAAAGTGTATTCCATAACGGTATTTGGTGTGAGTTTGATATTGTGTGTGTACGCGCGGCATAAACTTGTTTCTCACAGCACCTGTGTGTACGGGAGGTGGGGTTGGTGAGTGGCTGGATCTCCTTTTCCCCTAGACATATACCAGCCTGTTGGGTAAGTGTTACATAATTTTAAAATAATTTTTTAAACTTGTTAAGTGTGGTGCATGTTTTTAAATTCTCACTACAACTGTTCCATAGATTTACCCCTCTAACTGAAATACAATGATTTTTTATGGCCGAGGAATTCTGAGAGGATTGACATTATAAAAGAGGAAAAATTATTTTAAAATCTTAATAAATAAGATTATGCATAAAATATAGAAGACTAAGCAGGACATTTTTTATATTTTATTGTTTTATGTGTACAGACTTGGAAAAAACTAACAAAAAAACTAAAGGAAAAAAGAATACAGCATAACCACAAAAACCACAACCATAGCAAAATCAAATTAAATATTGAGCAGCAAAAGAGAAAAAATATATAAAGACAAAAAGTAAACATACACAGCAGAGGTGCACCACACCAAAAAACCCTCAGTCCTCACCCCGTAAGAAAGTCCAATACAGGGCCCCATCTCCTTTCAAAGATGTCCCCTTTGTCCTCATTACATAGTCTCAGTCTCTCCAAATGTAAAGTGTTTGCCAGTTCTCTCAGCCACAGATCATACGTAGGCACAGAGTCCATTTTCCACATTTGTAGGATTAACTTCTTAGCAATCACCATTCCAAACAACACAGCCATTTTTTCATACTTATTGGCTGAAGATGGGGAGCTTGTTGCTCCAAGGATGGCTATGAGCAGGTCCACTTCCCATAACCCTCAGAGAAACAGTGAAAGATACTTTTCCAGTATGCATAAAGCTTACAACATGACCAGAATGAATGTGACAAGTTACTGTTCTCAGATTTACATCTATTACAAACTGGTGAAACATTTGTGTTAGAAGCTATGCAACTTTTCTTTGGAATAATGAAGTCTATGTAATGTTTTAAACTGTATGAGTCTGTGTCTAACATTGACCGAACAATCATGTATGCTCTTTAAACATTCATCCCCAGACCTCCTCTGTCAGTTCTATACCCAATTCATCCACCCATGCCTGTTTAAGACCTGCAGTATCCACCCGAGCTCCATTAAGACAAGTCAAGTCAAGTCACTTTTTATTGTCATTTTGACCATAACTGCTGGTACAGTACACAGTAAAAACGAGACAACGTGTTTCAGGACCATGGTGCTACATGAAACAGTACAAAAACTACACTGAACTACGTGAAAACAGCACAGGAAAAAAGTACACAAGACTACAGACCTACCCAGGGCAGCATAAAGTGCACAAAACAGTGCAGGCATGATAATAAATAATAAACAAGACAATAAGCACAGTAGAGGGCAGTAAGTTGGTGTCAGTCCAGGCTCTGGGTATATGTAAGATTATGTAGGGTACATTATGTTGGATCTGATAAAAATAGGATACCACACTACGAGTAACATGATCAAATTTATTTATTGCCTCCAGGGACTCATGTTTGTCTAAAACCTCGAAGTTAGGTATATATTTCCTAACATAATGTTGAATTTGTAAATATCTAAAAAAAACTAGAAGCAGGAATATTGTAAACTGCTTGTAACTGTGCAAATGAGGCAAAGTTTCCATTAATATACAGGTCACCTATATTATAGATGCCTTTCTGTTTCCAGGTGGAAAAAACAGTATCATTCAGGCCAGGCAAAAAGGAATGATTGTCACAGATCGAAGTGTCATTATAAGTTTTAGGAGCCTTAATGTGTAGTTGAATCTGCTTCCAAGTTCTTATAGTGCTGCCGACCATGAAGGTGTTACTAAAATGTGATTTATTAACTGCAGTGGGGCTATTAAGGAGAGCTGGTAAGGAAGTCTTCTTACAACGCACTTGCTCTATGAGTATCCATGCTGGGCACGAGTCTGAGGTAGAGGGTGAGCCTTTTTTCCACCATGCAAGAATGGATAGGTGGGCACCCCAGTAATATATTTTAACGTTCGGTAGAGCAAAACCACCTGCTTCCTTAGGCTTTGACAAGTGTTTTTTTAGTAATTCTAATGGCTTTATAATTCCAAATGAAGGGTATAATAATTGAATCCAATTGCTTAAAATATGACTGAGGAATAAAACATGGAATTGACTGGAAAAGATGAAGGAATCGTGGCAGTACAATATTGCATTTAACCTGCTCAACTTCGTTTTGCCAATTCACTTGCAAAAGATCATCTGGGTGTTTTGTAATAGTCACACCAAGATAGGAAAAATTATCATAAGTTATTTTAAAGGGAATAGACTGTACATACGCTGTATTAACCACTGCAGTGACTGGCATTAGTTCACTCTTATCTCAATTAATAGAGAAAACTGAGAAACTACCAGAATTATTAATTAGAGTCAGAAGGGTGAGTATTGATGTTTGTGGGCTGGAGATATATAAAAGGACATAATCAGCGTATAATGAAAGGTGATGTTTATGTCCATGCATATCAATGGGAGATATCAAAGGGTCCTGTCTGATGCTAACAGCCAATGCAAACAAAAACGGAGAAAGCCTTGATGAGTCCCACGATGAATTGCAAAAGGGGAGGGAATATTCTGATCAGTGATAATTGAAGAAGATGGGTGTGAATACTAGCCAAGAATATAAAGGAGGATAGTAAAAGCTTCTTTAGGTATGTGAATAGCAAAAAAATAGTTAAGACCAAAATTGGGCCATTGAAGACAGAAACGGGTGAATTTATTATGGGGAACAAGGAAATGGCAGATGAGTTGAACAGGTACTTTGGATCTGTCTTCACTAGGGAAGACACAAACAATCTCCCAGATGTAATAGTGGCCAAAGGAACTAGGGTAAAGGATGAACTGAAGGAAATTTATATTAGGCAAGAAACGGTGTTGGGTAGACTGTTGAGTCTGAAGGCTGATAAGTCCCTGGGACCTGGTGGTCTGCATCCCAGGGTACTTAAAGAGGTGGCTCTAGAAACCGTGGACGCATTGGTAATCATTTTCCAATGTTCTATAGATTCAGGAACAGTTCCTGCTAATTGGAGGGTGGCTAATGTTGTCCCACTTTTCAAGAAAGGAGGGAGAGAGAAAACAGGGAATTATAGACCGGTTAGCCTGATGTCAATGGTGGGAAAGATGCTGGAGTCAATTATAAAAGAGAAAATTACGACACATTTGGATAGCAGTAGAAGGATCAGTCCGAGTCAGCATGGATTTATAAAGGGAAAATCATGCTTGACTATTCTTCTGGAGTTTTTTGAGGATGTAACTATGAAAATGGACAAAGGAGAGCCAGTAGATGTAGTGTACCTGGACTTTCAGAAAGCTTTTGATAAAGTCCCACATAGGAGATCAGTGGGCAAAATTAGGGCACATGGTATTGGGGGCAGAGTACTGACATGGATTGAAAATTGGCTGGCTGACAGGAAACAAAGAGTAGTGATTAACAGGTCCCTTTTGGAATGGCAGGCTGTGACCAGTGGGGTACCACAAGGTTTGGTGCTGGGACCACAGCTGTTTACAATATACATTAATGATTTATATGAAGGGATTAAAAGTAACATTAGCAAATTTGCTGATGACACAAAGCTGGGTGGCAGTGTGAAATGTCAGGAGGATGTTATGAGAATGCAGGGTGACTTGGACAGGTTGGGTGAGTGGGCAAATGTATGGCAGATGCAGTTTAATGTGGATAAATGTGAGGTTATCCACTTAATCTAGGTGTTCTTGTACATCAGTCAATGAAAGCAAGCAGGCAGTGAAGAAAGCTAATGGCATGCTGGCTTTTATAACAAGAGGAATTGAGTATAGGAGTAAAGAGGTCCTTCTGCAGCTGTACAGGGCCCCCTGGTGAGACCCCACCTGGAGTATTGTGTGCAGTTGTGGTCTCCAAATTTGAGGAAGGACTTTCTTGCTATTGAGGGAGTGCAGCGTAGGTTCACAAGGTTAATTCCCGGAATGGCGGGACTGTCATATGTTGAAAGATTGGAGCGACTGGGCTTGTATACACTGGAATTTAGAAGGATGAGAGGGGATCTGATTGAAACATATAAGATTATTAAGGGATTGGACACACTGGAGGCAGGAAGCATGTTCCCACTGATGGGTGAGTCCAGAACTAGAGGCCACAGTTTAAGAATAAGGGGTAGGCCATTTAGAACAGAGATGCGGAAAATCTTTTTCACCCAGAGAGTAGTGGATATGTGGAATGCTCTGCCTCAGAAGGCAGTGGAGGCCAAGTCTCTGGATGCATTCAAGAGAGAGTTAGATAAAGCTCTTATAGATAGTGGGGTCAAGGGATATGGGGAGAGGGCAGGAACGGGGTACTGATTGTGTATGATCAGCCATGATCACAGTGAATGGTGGTGCTGGCTAGAAGGGCCAAATGGCCTACTCCTGCACCTACTGTCTATTGTCTATTGAATAAATTATCTCAATCTATTTAATGAAGGATGGTCCAAATCCAAATTTCTTAAGTGCAAACATCATATATGGAAATTCCACTTGGTCAAACGCATGTTGTGCATCTAATGAAATGACTACAGCCTCTTCTGCATGCTTTTGTATATAAAATATTGAAGGACGGCGCAGATTAAAATACATATGTATACCTGGCATAAAGCCAGTTTGGTCTGGATGAATGATAGAACAAATGCGTTCTTTTAACCTATTGGCCAGGACTTTCCCAAGTATTTTGGTTTCAATGGGCAGCAGTAAAATGGGGCGATATGATGAAACCACCTCGGGATCACGGCCTGGTTTTGGAATCAGAGAAACATTGGCTTTACATAAAGTGGTTGGCAATCTGGAAGCTAACCTAGAGTGTTTCAACATTCATAGGAGCAGAGGTGACAATTTTGGACCAAATACTTCGAAGAATTCCAAGCTAAAGCCATCCAGACCCGCTGCCTTATTACTGGGGAGGGAGGAGATGACCTTCTTAATCTCATCTAGGCTAATATCAGCATCAAGTGCATTCACTGAATCTGTTGACAGTGTGGGCAGATTCAGATTATCAAAAAATGCTTCCATAGCTTCAGCGTCCGGACTGCCTTGTGATTGGTAAACATTAGCATAGAACTCCGCAAAACACTTATTAATTTTTTCCAGGTCCATCAATAAATAGCCATCTTTCGCCTTTATACGATATATGGCCCTGGAGGCCTGCACCTGTCTTAACTGATGGGCTAATAAGTTATGGGGCTTTTCACCAAGCTGAGAATACCTCTGTCTGACTTGTGTCAGTAGTTTTGAAACACTCTTGGACATTATAGAATTATACTCATACTGTAAGGCAGTAATCTTATTAAGTAATTCTGCTTCATGGTTTACTTTGTAAGAAGCTTCCAGATTTGTCAACTGATCATCTATTTCAGTTAACCTTTTCTTGGATCTTCTTTTTTCCGCTGTCTCATATGCTATTATGCAACCTCGAATAACCGCCTTCATGGCCTCCCTAAGAATGGAATCATCATCGCCCACATCATTGGTGCTTAAGTATAGATCTATCTTATCTGAAAGATAAGAGCAAAACTCCTTATCCTTTATCAAAGCATTATTTAAACTCCAACTATATTCACCTCTTTTGTGGTTCAATTTAAGTATAAGGGAGACAGGAGCATGATCCGATATAAGCATATTATGATAAGTGCAACTGACTACTGACAAGACCAATTTCGAATCCAACAGAAAATAATCAAACCTAAAGTAGGATTTGTGTACAGCGAAAAAATATGAAAAACCTTCCTTCGTGGGATTAAGAAGCCTCCAACTATATTATACGATTGCATGAGATTATTAAATGTTACCCTATTTTTAAGTGAACAAACTTGGGGATGTTATCTATCTAGGAGGGAGTTTAAGATGCAATTAATGTCTCCACCTGCAATGATGTTAGAGTCAGATAGATTAGGCATGGCCTTAAAGAAGTTCTGAAAAAAATTGGATCAATAAAGTTGAACCTGTGGCGACCCACTTTCTGCGCAGGCGAACCGGCTCACAAATAGCCAGCGCGCGGGCAGAGACTTTGGTAATGCACCTCTGACGTCTTTTCCACTTGAGAGGGCGGGCACTAGGGATTAAATGCCAGCGCCGCGAAGTTTGAATAAACTAGTCTCCAAACAACTTACCGACTGCGTGTCGATGTCTCTAGCTCTGTATGTAGCACATTGCTACGTTGGTGACCCCGACGGTCCAAACAGGATTTGGACCAAAGATGACCGACTCTTCATCTGTTCACGCAGTTTCGCTAAAACTGCCGACTTTCTGGACGCTGCGACCACGCGTGTGGTTCTGATTCCACACGTTACTACCACGCGGTGAGTACCCTTGACCAGCAGACGGCCGCCCAGGTTGCGGATTTCATGCAGTCGCCCCCGGAAGAAGGCAAATATGAAGCATTCAAAGCGCTGCTCATTGGGACCTTTGGCCTCTCACGGTGTGAGCGGGGTGCCTGCCTGCTTCACCTGGACGGTTTGGGAGACAGGCTGCCGTCAGCATTGATGAATGAGATGCTGGCCCTGGCTGATGGACACAAGCCCTGCCTCATGTTCGAGTAAGTGTTCCTAGAGCAGGTGCCCGAGAACCTACATCTGCTGCTGGGCGACGCAGATTTCAGCGACCCCCGGAAGGTGGCGGCCCGGGCAGACGTGCTGTGGAAAGCCAAGAGGGAGAGCATGGCGTCCGTCGGTCAGATTACCAGGCCACGCGCCCAACAGCAGACCAGACCAGGCCTGGCAAGGGGGCGCACACAACACAGAGGCAGGAGTGAGGAGGACAGTAAACAGTGGTGTTTCTACCACCAGCGGTGGGGCACAGAAGCCCGCCGTTGTCGCCCGCCCTGCAAGGGCCAGAGCCAGCTGCCGCTAATGACTATGGCGGCTGGCCACTAGGACAGCCTCTTGTACGTCTGGGACAAACAGTCGGAACGCCGCTTCTTGGTCGACACCGGAGCGGAAATCAGCATCTTGCCCCTAACGGGGTATGACACCCGCAACAGGAAGCCAGGACCCACCCTGAGGGCTGCAAACGACAGCACGATAAGGACCTACAGCACCCGCACAGTGTGGCTGCAGTTCGGTGCCAGCCGGTTCATGTGGGACTTCACACTGGCCGCCGTGGCCCAACCACTCCTGGGGCTGGACTTCTTGCGAGCTCACAGCCTGCTGGTCAACTTGCAAGGGAAAAGACTGGTACATGCCGAGACTTTCCAGACGTTCTCCCTGGGTGAAGCCAAGTTGCCGGCCCCACACCTGGACTCCATCACGCTGTCGGACAACGAATTCAGCAGAATCCTGGCGGACTTTCCATCGATTCTGGCACCGCAGTTCACGGCAGCCATGCCCAGACACGGAGTACAGCACCACATCCTGACCCAGGGACAACCCCTCCACGCCCGTGCACGAAGGCTTCCCCCGGAGAAGCTCCGCCTGGCGAAGGAGGAGTTCAAGAGGATGGAGGAATCGGGGATCGTACGGAGGTCCGACAGCCCATGGGCCTCTTCCCTGCACATGGTGCCCAAAGCAGCCGGGGGTTGGAGACCATGCGGCGACTACTGCAGACTGAACGAGGCTACAACTCCAGACTGCTACCCCATGCCGCACATACAGGACTTTGCAGCAAACCTGCACGGGACAAGAATCTTTTCCAAAGTAAACCTCGTCCGGGGATACCATCAAATCCCGGTGCACCCTGAAGACATCCCCAAAACAGCACTCATCACCCCGTTCGGCCTGTTCGAGTTCCTCTGAATGCCTGAAGAAGTTTGGCCTGAAGAATGCCGCACAGATGTTCCAGCGGCTAATGGATGCGGTGAGACATGACCTGGACTTTGCGTTCATCTATTTGGTCGACATCCTTATAGCCAACAGTAGTCGTCAGGAGCATCTGTTCCACCTCCGCCAGCTCTACTCCCACCTGAGTGATTTCGGCCTCACGATCAACCTGGCCAAATGCCAATTCGGTCTCGATACCATCGACTTCCTGGGCCACAGGATTACCAAAGACGGGGCAACACCTCTGCCCGCCAAGGTAGACGCGATCTGCCACTTTGCCCGGCCCAACACGGTCAAAGGCCTGAAGGAGTTCGTTGGTATGGTGAACTTCAACACTGTTTCCTCCCCTCAGCAGCCCGCATCATGCACCCTTTGTACACCCTGATGTCGGGTAAAGGCAAGGACATTACTTGGGACGAGGAGGCCGCGGCCGCTTTCGTTAAAGCCAAGGAAGCCTTGGCAGATGCCGCGATGCTGGTGCATCCCAGAACGGACATTCTGACCACCCTCACGGTGGACACATCTGACACAGCAGTCGGTGGGGTGCTGGAGCAGCTCATCGAGGGGCGCTGGCAACCCCTGGTGTTCTTCAGCAAGCACCTACGACCACCCAAACTAAGTACAGTGCTTTCAACCGGGAGCTGTTGGCACTGTATCTGGCAATCCGGCATTTCCGGTACTTCTTAGAAGGCAGGCTGTTCACCGTGTTCACGGACCACAAACCGTTGACCTTCGCGTTCACGAAGGTGTCCGATCCCTGGTCAGCTCGCCAACAGCGACATCTGTCCTACATCTCCGAGTACATGACGGACATCCAGCATGTCTCGGGGAAGGACAACGTCGTGGCGGACGCACTCTCCAGACCAGCTGTCCAGGCCCTGTCCCTGGGGGTGGACTATGCAGCACTGGCAGAGGCACAGCAGGAAGACGACGAGATGCCCAGCTACAGGACCGCAGTCTCGGGTTTGCAGCTGCAAGACTTTCTCGTAGGCCCAGGGGAGAGGACCCTCCTGTGCGACGTGGCTACCGGCCAACCTCGCCCCATCGTCCCGGCAGCCTGGAGGCGGCGAGGTTTCGACTCCATACACGGTTTGGCGCACCCATCTATCAGGCCAACCATCCGGCTGGTCTCCAGCAAGTTTGCGTGGCACGTGCAGGTCAGTGAATGGGCCAGAACGTGCGCGCAGTTGCAAACAGCCAAGGTGCAGCGGCACACTAAAGCCCCGCTGCAGCAGTTCAAACCCACCCACCAGAGGTTCAACCACATTCATGTGGATATCGTGGGCCCCCTACCAGTGTCCCGAGGAGCGCGGTACCTTCTAACTATGGTAGACCGATTCACGAGGTGGCCAGAGGCAGTCCCGCTCACCGACACATCTGCCCATTCCTGCGCCCGAGCACTGATTGCAACCTGGGTAGCACGCTTCGGGGTACCGGCCCACATTCACCTCCGACAGAGGCGCCCAGTTCACCTCCAGCCTGTGGTCGGCTGTGGCCAGCCTGCTGGGAACGCAGCTACACCACACAACTGCCTACCACCCACAGTCGAACGGACTATTGGAACGCTTCCACTGTCACCTGAAGTCGGCTCTCATGCCCGCCTGAGAGGACCTAACTGGGTGGACGAGCTTCCCTGGGTCCTGCTTGGAATCTGCACGGCGCCCAAAGAGGATCTGCATGCCTCGTCGGCCGAGTTGGTGTACGGCGCACCCCTGGCCGTCCCAGGAGAGTTCATACCAGCCCCAAGGGGGCAAGAGGAAGAACCCGCAGCAGTCCTGGACAGACTACGCGAAAGGCTTGGCAACCTGGCCCCCGTACCGACTTCACAGCATGGATGGACCCCGACCCATGTACCCAAAGACCTGCAGGACTGTAAGTTTGTGTTTGTACGAAGGGGCGGACACCGGGCACCGCTACAGCGGCCGTACGAGGGGCCGTTCAAGGTGATCAACAACAACGGGTCCAGGTACGTTCTGGACATGGGGGGGAGAAAGGAGGTTTTCACGGTGGACCGACTCAAACCAACCCATGTGGTCTTCGCGCAGCCAGTCGAGGTTCAGGCACCGCGGCGCAGAGGCAGACCTCCCAAACAGAGGCTGATCCAGACTGTGGACATTGGGGGGGTGTATCACCGGTGCTGTGGGGGGGGGTGTTATGTGGTGACCCACTTTCTGCGCAGGCGATCCGGCTCACAAATAGCCAGCGTGCGGGTAGAGACTTTGGTAATGCACCTCTGATGTCATTTCCACCCGGAGAGGGCGGGCGCTAGGGATTAAATGCCAGCGCTGCGAAGTTTGAATAAACTAGTCTCAAAATGACTTAAGCGTGTCGTTGTCTCTAGCTCTGTATGTAGTACATCGCTACAGGCCCATACACATTCACTGGTGTCAATGGTATTCCACTTACTATTACATATCTGCCCCTCAGGTCAGCAATAGTTTGTGTGTGAATAAACGGTGTGCTTTTTTTTATTAGGATTGCAACACCTCTAGTTTTGGTACTAAAATTCGACTGGTAGGCCTGAGAAGCCCAGGAGGGACAAAGCATTTTCACTGCTGTTTTCTTAATGTGCGTTTCTTGGAGAAAACAAATATCAGCCCTAAGTGTACAAAGATGTGCATACACCTTCCCTCTCTTCAGTGGACTATTCATCCCCCATACATTTCAGCTGACCAGTTTAATCTCACCAATGCTGTGCATATGCAGATTAGATGTCACGTCTGCTGCTTAACAAAAAAAATATGCTGTATGGTTGCTGCGTAACACAAACAGTAACTCGAACAAACAGATGTGCTATAACAACCCCTTGAGAAACACAAAAAAAACACCCAAAAATAAAAACACACCAGCAGTAGTACATCCATATCCCTAACCTAGAGTCAAAGCTATATCCACAGGCCAACACATGGCCCGGAATAGCAAGATAACTACCCATTACTCACTAAACGTGGGAGAAACACCTCTTCACAAATACTCTATGAAATAGAAAATTAAACAATAACAATCAGTCCTCACCCACGTTTTAGTGTGAGCTTACTTTTCAGTTCCTTATGCGTTGAACATAATAAAGTCTCTAGATGAAGCCACTAGCGATCAACAACGAAACCAGTAACCCAGCATTAATCCGTTTTTAGGTTTATACGGTGTCAGAATGCCAATCTTTAACTTCTCGGCTCAGGAACTCCTCAGCTACAGCTGCAGTGCTGAATGTACTGGTGGTGTCATTAACTGTAACCATAAACCTCGCCAGGTACCGGAATCCACATCAAATTTTCCTGGCTTTGCATTTCTCCTTAACGTTCTGAAAATCCTGATGTTTCCTTATGGTGGCCGAGGTTAAATTCGGGTATATGAACACCGGGCGCCCGTCACATAGCAGTGGAGGTCTCTCCCTAGTTAGCCATAGCACCAGCTGTTGAACTTGGTAGTGGTGTAGCCTAGCAATAATAGCTCTTGGCCTGCCATTTTTAGTCGGTGCTAGGCTCCGGTGGGCACGGTCCACTTCAGTCGGCTGGTGGAAATGTTCTTCCCCCCAGCAACTTCGGAAGTAACGTGGTTACAAATTCCGTCGGCTTATTATTTTCGGCTTTCTCCTGAACCCCGATAATGCAAATGTTTTGACAGCGAGACTGAGCTTCAAGGTCATCCACCTTAGCCTGTAGCTGTGTGTTTTGGGATATTAGGCTATCAAGCCGCCTCTCCAACTCTTCAATTCGCCTCTCATACGATTTGACGGTATCCTCCATTAGAGAAACAGGCTTACTGACTTCGGCTAGAGCCGCTGTTAGGTTCATGATTGACTTAGCATGCTCAGCATAATAAGCTTGTTCACCACAACAAGGACTTCTTCAATGGTGTTTGGGACCAGGGCGCCAGCAGCATTAGCTTCTTCTGGTCCCGCTAGCTTCGCGGGACCCTCGGCAGAACCTTCTTCTCCTGTGCCCTTTTTTTGTTTCTTCCCTTCACCTGGCTTCGTCATTTCGTTCAGCCCGTTCAGTCACTTCAACTCACTTCAGTCACTTAAAAAATAAGAATTAACTGCTATTTGGGTGAGGCAAAAGGTGAAGGCAGGCGCAACTCCCGAGACACACGTCTACTCCATACCAAGACCCACCCCCCAGCAAGACATTATTACAAATTATAACCATTTCATTCTGTTGCTGAGAGCTTTTGTAAGTTAAATAGAACCAGGATCAATTTAACACAAAGTCAATAAGTTGTGGCCTTGCTGACTAATTTGATGTTAATCTACTTTGCTTTAATAATAGATGTTGTTTTATTGACAAACTTTGCCATTCAATGTTCAAAGTACATTTATTACCAAAGTATGTATACATTATACAACCTTGAGATTAATTTCCTTACAGGCAGCTACAAAACAAAGAAACCCAAAATAACCCATACACAGTGCCTATAAAAAGTATTCACACCCCCCCCCCGGAAGTTTTCATGTTTTATTGTTCTACAACATTGAATCACAGTGGATTTAATTCGGCTTTTTTGAAACTGATCAACAGAAAAAGACTCTTTCATGTCAAAGTGAAAACAAATCTCTACAAAGTGATCTAAATTAATTACAAATATAAAACACAAAAAATTGATTGCATAAGTATTCACCCCCCCCCTTTAATATGACACATATCATCATCACTGGTGCAGCCAATTGGTTTTAGAAGTCATATAATTAGTTAAATGCAGATTTGTTTTCAGAGACCAATGTGCAGTCAAGGTGTTTCAATTGATTGTAGCAAAAATACACCTATATTTGGAAGGTCCAACTGCTGGCAAGTCAGTATCCTGGCAAAAACGACACCATGAAGACAAAAGAACACTCCAAGCAACTCCACGAAAAGGTTATTGAAAAGCAGAAGTCAGGAGATAGGTACAAGAAAATTTTCAAGTCACTGAATATCCCTTGGTCAAGTCAATCATTGAGAAATGGAAAGAATATGACACATCTATAACTCTACATAGAGCAGGCTGTTCTCAAGAACTGAGTAACTGTGCAAGAAGGGGACTTGGGAGGGAGGCCACCAAGAGACCTATGACAACTCCGGAGGAGTTACAAGCTTCAGTGGCTGAGATGGGAGAGACTGCGCATCTAACAACTGTTGCCCGGGTGCTTCACCAGTTGCAGCTTTATGGGAGAGTGGCAAAGAGAAAGCCACTGTTGAAAAGAACTCACATGAAATCTCAGATAGAGTTTACCAGAAGGCATGTGGGAGACTGAAGTTAGCTGGAAGAAGGTTCTATGGTCTGATGAAACCAAAATTGATCTTTTTGGTCATCAGACTAAACACTATGTTTGGTGTAATCCAAACACCTCACATCATCAAAAACATAACATCCCTACCATGAAGCATGGTGGTGGCTGCATCATGCTGTGGGGATGCTTCACTGCAGCAGGCCAAGGAAAGTTTGTGAAGGTAGGGGGAAAAATGAATGCAGCAAAATACAGGGAAGAAAACATGATGCAGTCTGCAGGAGAAATACATTTTGGGAGAAGATTTGTTCTCCAGCAAGAGAGTAACCCCAAGCATAAAGCCAAAGCTACACAGGACTGGCTTAAAAACAGCAAAGTTAATGCCCTAGAGTGACTAAGACAGAGTCCAGACCTCAATCCAATTGAGAATTTGTGGCTGGACTTGAAAAGGGCTGTTCACTCATGATCTCCAGAGCTTGAGCAGTTTTGTAAAGAAGAGTGGGGAAAAGTTGCAGTGCCCAGATGTACAAATCTGATAGGGACCTATCCACACAGACTCAAGGCTGTAATTGCTGCCAAAGGTGCATCTGCTAAATACTGACTTGAAGGGGGTGAATACTTATGCAATCAATTATTTTATATTTTATATTTGTAATTAATTTAGATCCCTTTGTAGAGATCTGCTTTCACTTTCACACGAAAGAGTATTTTTCTGTTGATCAGTGTCAAAAAAGCCAAATTAAATCCACTGTGCTTCAATGTTGTAAAACAATAAAACCTGAAAACTTCCAGGGCGGGGGTTGAATACTTTTTATAGGGACTGTAAAATAAGACAATTGAACACCCAATGTACCGAGAGAAAAAAACATCTTGCCTTTAAAAAAGAACACATAAAAAATAAAAGAATCCATATAAAAAAGATCGTCGAACACTCAATGTGCAGAGAGAAAATAAAATGTAAGCAAATAACATTCAAAGGGATTTGTTAACAAAAGCAGAATAACAACTCATTTTGGAATTTCCCGGCTAGTGCTGCAAAAGAAAGGTCAGCAGTGTCTCTACTTTCTGCGAAGGCTGAGGAAAGTCCATCTCCCACTCCCCATCCTCACCACATTCTACAGGGGTTGTATTGAGAGCATCCTGAGCAGCTGCATCACTGCCTGGTTTGCAAATTGCACCATCTCGGATCGCAAGACCCTGTAGCGTATAGTGAGGTCAGCTGAGAAGATCATCGGGGTCTCTCTTCCCACCATCACGGACATTTACACTACATGCTGCATCCGCAAAGCAAACAGCATGATGAAGGACCCCACGCACCCCTCATACAAACTCTTCTCCCTCCTGCCGTCTGGGAAAAGGCACTGAAGCATTCGGGCTCTCACAACCAGACTGTAACAGTTTCTTCCCCCAAGCTATCAGACTCCTCAATACCCAGAGTCTGGACTGACACCTCACTGTCCTATTGTCCTGTTCATTATTTATTGTAATGCCTGTACTGTTTTGTGCACTTTATGCAGTCCTGGGTAGGTCTATAGTCTAGTGCAGTTGTTGTTTATTTTTTCTCTGTGTTGTTTTTTACGTAGTTCAGTCTAGTTTTTGTACTGTGTCATGTAACACCATGGTCCTGAAAAACGTTGCCTCATTTATATTAAATATATAAAGGTACATTATATCGTAAATATATTATATTATATATTATATATTAAATATATAAAGGGAGAGATACTAAATGGTTTTTTTGCATCTGTATTTACTAAGGAAACTGGAATGGAGTCTATGGAAACAAGGCAAACAAGTAGGGAGGTCATGGAACTTATACAGATTAAAGAGGAGGAGGTGCTTGCTGTCTTGAGGCAAATCAGAGTAGGTAAATCCCCAGGACCTGACAGGGTATTCCCTCAGACCTTGAAGGAGACTAGTATTGAAATTGCAGGGGCCCTGGCAGAAATATTTAAAATGTCGATATCCATGGGTCAGGTGCCGTAGGATTGGAGGATAGCTCATGTTGTTTAAAAAAGGCTCAAAAAGTAAGCTGGGAAATTATAGGCCGGTAAGTTTGACATCGGTAGTAGGTAAATTCTTGGAAGGAATACTAAGAGATAGGATCTACAAGTATTTGGATAGACAGGGACTTATTAGAAAAAGTCAGCATGGCTTTGTGCGTGGTAGGTCATGTTCAACCAATTTATTAGAGTTTTTCGAGGAAGTTACCAGGAAAGTGGATGAAAGGAAGGCAGTGGATGTTGTATACATGGACTTCAGTAAGGCCTTTGACAAGTTCCCGCATGGGAGGTTAGTTAGGAAAATTCAGTCGCTAGGTATACATGGAGAGGTAGTAAATTGGATTAGACATTGGCTCAATGGAAGAAGACAGAGAGTGGTAGTGGAGGATTGCTACTCTGAGTGGAGGCCTGTGACTAGTGGTGTGCCACAGGGATCAGTGCTAGGTCCATTGTTATTTGTCATTTATATCAATGATCTGGATGATAATGTGGCAAATTGGATCAGCAAATTTGCTGATGATACAAAGATTAGAGGTGTAGTGGATAGTGAGGAAGGTTCTCAAAGCTTGCCGAGGGATTTGGACCAGTTGGAGGAATGGGCTGAAAAATGGCAGATGGAGTTTAATGCGGACAAGTGTGAGGTATTGCACTTCGGAAGGTCAAACCAAGGTAGGACATACAAGGTAAATGGTAGGACACTGAGGAGTGCAGAAGAACAGAGGGATCTGGGAGTACAGATATACATAATTCCCTAAAAGTGGCGTCACAAGTAGATAGGGTCGTAAAGAGAGCTTTTGGTACATTGGCCTTTATAAATCAAAGTATTGATTATAATAGGTGAAATGTTATGGTGAGGTTATATAAGACATTGGTGAGGCCGAATGTGGAGTATTGTGTGCAGTTTTGGTCACCGAATTACAGGAAAGATACTAATAAGGTTGAAAGAGTGCAGAGAAGGTTCACAAGGATGTTGCTGGGACTTGAGAAACTGAGTTACAGAGAAAGGTTGAATAGGTTAGGACTTTATTCCCTGGAGCGTAGAAGAATGAGGGGAGATTTGATAGAGGCAATAGACAATAGATAATAGGTGCAAGAGTAGGCCATTCGGCCCTTTGATCCAGCACCGCCATTCACTGTGATCATGGCTGATCATCCTCGATCAGTACCTCATTCCTGCCTTCTCCCTATATCCCTTGACTCCACTATCTTTAAGAGCTCTATCTAACTCTTTCTTGAAAGCATCCAGAGAACTGGCCTCCACTGCCTTCTGAGGCCTGTTTCTGTGCTGTAATGTTCTATGGTTCTATGGTTCTATTTTTACTATGTACTGTACATAGCAGTTATAGTCAAAATGACAATAAAAGTGACTTGACTTGACTTGACTTGACTTGACTTGACTTGAAAAGGCAATGATGGAAAATGAACGGAAATGAAATTCTGGTAAGAAATGCTTATTAAAATCTAATCAGAACTTCTAAATAATTGTTCTGTATCTGAGGATTGCTACCAACATGACGTGGTTTCTCTCTTTTGTCAGATGGGTGTTTGAATGACCTGATGTATCAAGGTGAATGAAACATTTAAGATTGCTGATTGAGTTTCAAGCTGTGAATTTCAAAATGGAACACTTTAAAGTTAGAAACCTCTGTAAAGAATTATGAATACGAATATGATTTGTTATTGTTAAGAAATGAAAGGGCACAGTTTGTTATCTACCATTGATTTTTCAGTCAATATCCAAAGAAATGGACATCTTTAATATGGTAAACTGTCCAAAAGCATTCCAAATAGCAACAAACTTAATTTGGCCCTGAGGTTCTATTTGTATCCTATCACTAGTCAAAAAAGTAGGTTTTAAGGAACTTCTTAAAGGATAGAATAGAAGCAATATGGTTTAAGGAGGAAATTCCAGAGCTTAAAGACCAGGCAATGGTGGAGCAATTAAAATTAGAGAACGAGTAAGAGGACTGAACTGTTTGAGCACAAGGATTTAAAAAAATTTATAACCATATAACAATTACAGCACGGAAACAGGCCATCTCAGCCCTTCTAGTCCGTGCCGTACGCTTACTTTCACCTAGTCCCACTGACCTGCACTCAGCCCATAATCCTCCATTCCTTTCCTGTCCATATACCTATCCAATTTTACTTTAAATGACAATACCGAACCTGCCTCTACCACTTCTACTGGAAGCTTGTTCCACACAGCTACCACTCTCTGAGTAAAGAAGTTCTCCCTCGTATTACCCCTAAACTTTTGCCCCTTAACTCTCAACTCATGTCCTCTTGTTTGAATCTCCCCTACTCTCAATGGAAAAAGCCTATCCACCTCAACTCTGTCTATCCCCCTCATAATTTTAAATACCTCTATCAAGTCCCCCCTCAATCTTCTACACTCCAAAGAATAATGACCTAACTTGTTCAACCTTTCTCTGTAACTTAGGTGCTGAAACCCATATAACATTCTAATAAATCTTCTCTGTACTCTCTCTATTTTGTTGACATCTTTCCTATAATTCGGTGACCAGAACTGTACACAATACTCCAAATTCGGCCTCACCAATGCCTTATACAATTTTAACATTACATCCCAACTCCTATACTCAATGCTCTGATTTATAAAGGCCAACATACCAAAAGCTTTCTTCACCACCCTATCCACATGAGATTCCACCTTCAGGGAACTATGCACCATTATTCCTAGATCACTCTGTTCTACTGCATTCCTCAATGCCCTACCATTTACCATGTATGTCCTATTTTGATTAGTCCTACCAAAATGTAGCACCTCACACTTATCAGCATTAAACTCCATCTGCCATCTTGCAGCCCACTCTTCTAACTGGCCTAAATCTCTCTGCAAGCTTTGAAAACCTACTTCATTATCCACAACACCACCTATCTTAGTATCTTAGTATCATCTGCATATTATAGATCCACTAACTTGGCGATATCTTAAATTATTGTACACAGTGTAATTTAAATTATCTGAAAATTCATTTTCACTGTTTTATTTCCATTGTCCTGCTATTTTCATTTCTAATTCACCAGATAATTCAAATTTCTTGACACTAATAACAAATTATCAGAGCAAACCATATCAAATAAAGCAACAGAAACATCCATAAAGTTTGAGAATAATTAAGAACTTGTCTGAAGGATGAAAAGCAATGAGTATTGTTCGAAGAGTTACGTGAAAACATAAGATCAGAGTTAAGTGGGTATAATCTTGGGACACCTGACATTTCTAATCTGATTGCCAATTTTTAATCAGAAGCTATATAACAGTTAAATCGAAAGACAAGCAAGTTGGAGAGACTTTTAAGTCAGAAGGGTGGGGCCATGTGGTGGGCAAGATTATGGTCAGGAATTATAAAATAGTTTATATTTAATGCTGACACATTCATTCTGAGCTATTTCAAAAACTTTAATTTAGTACTTAGGGGTACCAGCTTGGAGCTCAATAGGACTTGGAAAATGCTCTATTCAGCCTTGAAAATAAGCAGTTAGAAAGAGATCTGATGGATCTGCATATATAGTTTTTGAAATAGCTGAGAATGAATGTGTCAGCACTAAATATAAATAATGTTTTCTGTTTAATTAAACTATAATCTGTAGAAAGAGAAACTACATCTGTTTCTCTTTCCACAGATGTTGCCTGACCTGCTAAGTGTTTCCAGCATTTTTTCTGTTGTTATTATAATAGAACTACAAGACACACTAACAAATATATAAAAGGAAAATTTGAAAGAATGATTCACACTTGGAAATGGCTTCTTAGCTGCATGGGAATGACAAAACTATGTAATCACTTGAATCAACTGGATATTCTGATGGATAGCATTTCCGAATGGCAATATAAAGCAGCAGAAGTTCAAAGATTTGTGAGTCCACATATGTAGATAATTCAAATTATCTGTACAGATCTGATAATACTATTCCCACAATGCTGTTGATCTAGGATTTAGCCCAAATAATGGTGAAGGAACTGCAATATATTTCTGAGTCAAAATGGTCTGTTATTCAGAGAAGAGCCTGCAAATGCTGGTCTTCCAGGCACTCGCTGCCCTTTTTCTTATTGGAGGTACAGACTGTGATTTCGAAGGTGCCAACACAGTAGCATACAATAAGTACTATAAGTGCATTTTGTAGCCAGTATGCATTATGGGTTACAGAGGCACCAATGTTGGAAGGCATGATTGTTCAATGTTGTAGATGGGTGCCAAGCAAGTGTTTTTCCCTGAATAATGTCTAACTTCTTGACTGATATTGAGTCTGCATTAAAACCATATAACCATATAACCATATAACAATCACAGCACGGAAACAGGCCATTCCGGCCCTCCCAGTCCCTGCCGAACTCTTAATCTCACCTAGTCCCACCTACCCGCACTCAGCCCATAACCCTCCACTCCTTTCCTGTCCATATACCTATCCAATTTTACCTTAAATGACTCAACTGAACTGGCCTCGACTACTTCTACAGGAAGCTCATTCCACACAGCTATCACTCTCTGAGTAAAGAAATACCCCCTCGTGTTTCCCTTAAACTTTTGCCCCCTAACTCTCAAATCATGTCCTCTCGTTTGAATCTCCCCTACTCTCAATGGAAACAGCCTATTCACGTCAACTCTATCTATCCCTCTCAACATTTTAAATACCTCGATCAAATCCCCCCTCAACCTTCTACACTCTAATGAATAGAGACCTAACTTGTTCAACCTCTCTCTGTAACTTAAGTGCTGAAACCCAGGTAACATCCTAGTAAATCGTCTCTGCACTCTCTCTAATTTATTGATATCTTTCCTATAATTCGGTGACCAGAACTGTACACAATATTCCAAATTTGGCCTTACCAATGCCTTGTACAATTTTAGCATTACATCCCAACTTCTGTACTCAATGCTCTGATTTATAAAGGCCAGCGTTCCAAAAGCCTTCTTCACCACCCTATCTACATGAGACTCCACCTTCAGGGAACTATGCACTGTTATTCCTAGATCTCTCTGTTCCACTGCATTCCTCAATGCCCTACCATTTACCCTGTATGTTCTATTTGGATTATTCCTGCCAAAATGTAGAACCTCACACTTCTCAGCATTAAACTCCATCTGCCAACGTTCAGCCCATTCTTCTAACCGGCATAAATCTCCCTGCAAGCTTTGAAAACCCACCTCATTATCCACAACACCTCCTACCTTAGTATCATCAGCATACTTACTAATCCAATTTACCACCCCATCATCCAGATCATTTATGTATATTACAAACAACATTGGGCCCAAAACAGATCCCTGAGGCACCCCGCTAGTCACCGGCCTCCATCCCGATAAACAATTATCCACCACTACTCTCTGGCATCTCCCATCTAGCCACTGTTGAATCCATTTTATTACTCCAGCATTAATACCTAACGACTGAACCTTCTTAACTAACCTTCCATGTGGAACTTTGTCAAAGGCCTTGCTGAAATCCATATAGACTACATCCACTGCCTTACCCTCGTCAACATTCCTCGTAACTTCTTCAAAAAATTCAATAAGGTTTGTCAAACATGACCTTCCACGCACAAATCCATGCTGGCTACTCCTAATCAGATCCTGTCTATCCAGATAATTATAAATACTATCTCTAAGAATACTTTCCATTAATTTACCCACCACTGATGTCAAACTGACAGGTCTATAATTGCTAGGCTTACTTCTAGAACCCTTTTTAAACAATGGAACCACATGAGCAATACGCCAATCCTCCGGCACAATCCCCGTTTCTAATGTCATCTGAAAGATCTCCGTCAGAGCTCCTGCTATCTCTACACAAACTTCCCTCAAGGTCCTGGGGAATATCCTGTCAGGACCCGGAGATTTATCCACTTTTAAATTTCTTAAAAGCGCCAGTACTTTCACCTCTTTAATTGTCATAGGTTCCATAACTTCCTTACTTGTTTCCCACACCTTACACCATTCAATATCCTTCTCCTTAGTGAATACCGAAGAGAAGAAATCATTCAAAATCTCTCCCATCTCCCTCGGCTCCACACATAGCTGACCACCCTGATTCTCTAAGGGACCAATTTTATCCCTCACTATCCTCTTGCTTTTAATATAACTGTAGAAGCCTTTCGGATTTACTTCCACCTTATTTGCCAAACCAAACTCGTAACTTCTTTTAGCTTTTCTAATCTCTTTCTTAAGTTTCCTTTTACATTCTTTATATTCCTCGAGCAATTCCTTTACTCCATGCTGCCTATATCTATTGTTGACATCCCTCTTTTTCCGAACCAAGTTTCTAATATCCCTTGAAAACCATGGCGCTTTCAAACCTTTAACCTTTCCTTTCGACCTAACAGGAACATAAAGATTCTGTACCCTCATAATTTCACCCTTAAATGACCTCCATTTCTCTATTACATCCTTCCCATAAAACAACTTGACCCAATCCACTCTCTCTAAATCCCTGCGCATCTCCTCAAAGTTAGCCTTTCTCCAATCAAAAATCTCAACTCTAGGTCCAGTCCTGTCCTTCTCCATAATTATATTGAAGCTAATGCTATTGTGATCACTGGACCCGAAGTGCTCCCCAACACATACATCTGTCAGCTGACCTATCGCATTCCCTAACAGGAGATCCAACACTGCCCCATCTCTAGTCGGTACTTCTATGTATTGTTGCAAAAAACTATCCTGCACACATTTCACAAACTCTAAACCATCCAGCCCTTTTACAGAATGAGCTTCCCAATCTATGTGTGGAAAATTAAAATCTCCCACAATCACCACCTTGTGTTTACTACAAATATCTGCTATCTCCTTACACATTTGCTCTTCCAACTCACGCTCCCCATTAATCTAAGCAAATGACGAGTATTCCATCACACTCATGCACATGATAAAATTGGCTGTATTTCTGCTTTCCTCAAGAGAAAATCTTGCCTAACAAATCTGTTGGAATTTTTTGAAGAGATAACAAGCAGAATAGGCAAAGGAGAATCAGTTGATGTTGTGTATTTAGATTTTCAGAAGGCCTTTGACAAGGTGTTACACATGAGGCTGCTTAACAAGCTATGAACCCATGATATTACAGGAAAGATACTAGCATAGATAAAGCAGTGGCTGATTGGCAGGAGGCATAGAGTGGGAATAAAGGGAGCCTTTTCTGTGGCTTTCGGTGACTAATGGTGTTCCAGAGGGATCTGTGTAGGGATCGATTCTTTTTACGTTACATGTCAATGATTTGAATGATGGAATTGATGGCTTTGTTGCAAAGTTCACAGACAATAGGAAGATAGGCAGGTAGTTTTGAGGAAATAGGGAGGCTACAGAAGGACCTAGACAGATTAGGCGAATGGGCAAAGAGGTGGCAGATGGAAAACACTGTCAGGAAGTGTATGCTCATGCACTTTTGTAGGAGAAATGAAAGAGTTGACTGTTTTCTAAATGGAGAGAAAATACAAAAAAAAACTGAGGTGCAAAGGGACTTGGGAGTCCTTATGCAGGATTTTCTAAAGATTAATTTGCAGGTTAGTCTGTGATGAGGAAAGAAAATGCAATGTTAGTGTTCATTTCAGGAGACTAGAATATAAAAGCAAGGATGTAATGTTGAAACTTTATAAAGTACTGGTGAGGCCTCACTTGGAGTATTGTGAACAGGTTTGCGCCCCTTATCTTAGAAAGGATGTGCTGAAACTGGAGAGGATGCAAAGGAGGTTCACAAAAATGACTCCAGGAATGAATGGTTTGTCATATGAAGAGCATTTGATGGCTCTGGGCCTGTATTCACTAGAATTCAGAAGAATGAGGGATGACCTCATTGAAACTATCAAATGGTGAAAGGCCTTGATAAAATGGATGTGGAGAGGATGTTTCCTATGGTGGGAGAGTCTAAGATCAGAAGACACAGACTCAGGATAGAGAGACGTCCTTTTAGAATGGAGTAATTTCTTTAGCCAGAGAGTGGTGAATCTGTGAAATTCTTTGTCACAGGCAGCTGTGGAGGCCAAGTCTTTATGTATATTTAAGGCAGAGGTTGGTAGATTCTTGATTAGTCAGGGCTTGAAGGGATACGGGGAGAAGGCAGGAGATTGGGACTGAGAGGAAAATTGGATCAGCCATGATGAAATGGTGGACCAGACTCAATGGCCTAATTCTGCTCCTATATCTTATGGTCCAACTTCTGCCTTGTCAATAGAGAAAAGGTTTTGACGTGCCATGATGTGTTCCTGTTGAGTTTCTGGAAATAACGACCTAACAAGGTGTCAATGAAAATGTCACTGAATGACAGAATAGGCTGAAAGTACTTATTAGCTTATTGAATTCCCTTGAATGCTAATGCTTAATGGAGTTTAGTAAAATGTATGTGAAATCAGTGCAGTGTATAACATGAGGCTGCTGTGAAAATGTAATCAAAAATATATTAATATCAGTATTTGAGTCTTTTTATCTGGTATATTGACTTTTATGCCAGTCTGCTTATGTATTCTTTTTTATTTTGGAATACAGTATTATTGAAAATGATCTGGTAAATAAAATCTTTCATGTAGAGAAGTAAAAGCAGCACAATATAAAGGAAGAATGGCTTTCACTTTTGCACAAGCATTGAAAATTACAAAAAGAAATTCACCTGCAGCTTGCATCAGTATGATAGAAACTTGCAAAATACATCACTTTGTGGCAAGATTCTCAGTGTAACCAACTTTAGTGGGATCCTACTCACAGAAGTAAACAGGAAACAAAGGACAAGTCAAGGCAGGCCCCTCTAGCACAACAGCTAAATTTCAGTTATAATGTGGCAATATAACAAACTGATAAACAGGTCAACTAGATAAACAAATATTTGGCTTATCAGCAGAACATAAATGTAGAGGGCAGCATTTCATGATGCAATATTACATTCGGGAGTTTTGCATCCAAGCAATATATTTGATCTTGCCTTTGTACATCTCATTCAACAGCCTTTTAATTGTCTTTTCACAATACTGTGTGTCCCTGCCTCTTTTTTTACTGGACCTCCAATTCCTTACCTCAGCTTGTCTATCGAGCTACTAGTTTATTATGCATTGTCTCTGCTGCTATGTTATGACTAATATAAATTTAGTTCTATAACCTCATTCTTGCATTCAGCACTGTCTGTCATTGATTTAATTTTTCTAAGCTTGATATCTTCATAAGAGTTTATTCTTACTACTCTATCTCTACTTAAATGATAATGTAAGTGTTACAATAGCTATTCATTGTAACCCAAAATAAATTTTTGTGTATTTCACTTGTGCACGTCCACAGTCTCCAGGAAGTGTAATAATTAAAATGTTTGCTGATGAAAATCTACTTTATCCGGTGCTCCCAGTGTGGCCTCCTCTACATCGGTGAGACCTGACGTAGATTTGTGGACCGCTTTATTGAGCACCATTGTTCCTTCTGCAACAAGCATGACTTCTTGGTGGCCAGCCATTCTAATTCCAATTTCCATTCCCATGCTGACATGTTGATCCATGGCCTCCTCTACTGCCAGGATGAGGCCTTAATCAGGTTGGAGGAGTAACACCTCATATTCCATCTGAGTAGCCTCCAGCCTGACAGCATGAATATCGACTTCTCTAACTTCCAGTAATTTCTTCCTCATCCCCACCTTTCTCTCCTCCTCCATTCCCCATTCTGACCCCCCTCTTACCTCTTCTCTTCTCCTTAACTGCCTATCACCAACCTCTGGTGCCTTCCACCTTCCCTTTCTCCCATGGTCCTCTCCTATCAGATTCCTTCTTCTCCAGCCCTTTACCTTTTCTACCTATCACCTACCAGCTTCTCATTTCAACCCTCCCCCACCTACCTACCTTCCCCCTCAGCTGGCTTCAGCATCACTTTCTAGCTTGTAGCCCCCACCCACCCATTCTTCTTATTCTGGCCTTTACCCCATTCCTTTCCAGTTCTGAATCAGGGTCTTAAGATTGAGAGGGGATCTGATAGCAACTTATAAGATTATTAAGGGATTGGACAAGATAGAGGCAGGAAATATGTTCCAGATGCTGGGAGAGTCCAGTACCAGAGGGCATGGTTTGAGAATAAGGGGTAGGTCATTTAGGACAGAGTTAAGGAAAAACTTCTTCTCCCAGAGAGTTGTGGGGGTCTGGAATGCACTGCCTCAGAAGGCAGTGGAGGCCAATTCTCCGGATGCTTTCAAGAAGGAGCTAGATAGGTATCTTATGGATAGGGGAATCAAGGGATATGGGGACAAGGCAAGAACCGGGTATTGATAGTAGATGATCAGCCATGATCTCAGAATGGCGGTGCAGGCTCGAAGGGCCGAATGGTCTACTTCTGCACCTATTGTCTATTGTCTATTGTCTATTGTCTTGATCCAAAACATCAACTCTTATTCCTTTCTGTAGATGCTGCCTGATCTGCTGAGTTCCTCCAGCATTTTGTTTGTGTTACTGGTAATTGTGGCCATATCCAATTAACTCAGCGGCACTATAATGTAGAGAACTCAATACAATTGCCCACAGCAGATTTAAATAGTCACACCTAAAATCTGGCTCATGTATAAGTGTAACAGGATAGAAAACTTGTATTTCATACAAGCATCATCAATAACGTGAGAATTCTGTTATTTTCAAACTTCCTATCATGATAAGCACCAGGGTGGATCAAATTTTCAGCATGTAGAGCACATCCACTCTGTTTTGTAGTACTCCATTCACAGCAATGGCACAATTTAAAAGACAATTAGTTCACTTAGTTGGCAATCATGTCTGCAATCTAATACAGAAGGATGCTGACTGCAGACTTGGAGATTGCCGATAGTCAACACACAGCATCTAGGAGACCTATACTGCAAATTGTAGATTACTATGATTTAGCCATTAATTTTCTGTCATAATCCCTATGGTGGTGCACCAAGAGAGACAGAGCAGGCAAGCACAGAGATCCCGAGAAAGAAGGGAAAATAAGGGCTCATATCCAATCTGATGAATTTTTAATCTGGTAATTTAATATTCATGATATATCTGTTTAGGTATTCCTCTTTTTATTTGTTAAGAATGTTCACAGAATCTTCTCTACGGTTTCTCAAAGAACAAGAAGCTAAGTGTTTCCAAACCATGAAGACAAAGAACTATCACCTGCTGTAGACAGAACTACACCAGGCACCCATGTTTACACTGCTCTGTCAGAAACAAAGGTCAGCATCGTTCTGAACTTCACAATCTTTGGTATATTCCAGGAAACAGTAGATCTTCAATACCACATTTTCTAGTTTGCTTCATACCAGGTTTAAGAGTAGAGCCACTCAAAGATAAAGCCTTTCTTCGTCATTAGCTTTAGAAAATAGACTGGGCATGGTATTAGAGCATCATACACTTCCCCAGGGAGTGACACACCTGTTTTCCTGATTAGTTCCATTTACACAAATCTGTAACACAGCTTTTCATCTGTGTACCTATCCAAATTTCTCTTAAATGTTGCAATTGAACCTGCATCTGCCACCTCCGCTGGCAGCTTGCTCCACCCTCTGAGTGAAGATGTTTCTCCTCAGGTTCTGCTTGTATGTTTCACCTTTCACTTAAACCTATGACCTTTAGTTCTAGTCTCACTCAACCTGTGGGGAAAAAGCTTGCACGCTTTCACCCCATCTATACCCTTCCTAATCTTGTATACCTCTATACGATCTCCCCTCAGTCCCCTACGCTCTAGGGAATAAAATTAAAATTCTGACCTATTCAACCTTTCCTTATAACTTATGTATAATGCATTTCTAGAAAAGCTTCACATGGATCAGGACCAATGGAAGATCTTGGACCATGTATTTTCTCTAACTGTTTTGAGACAGTCTGCTTCTAATACAATAATAAAAAAGAAATTACATATTTTTAAAAACAAGTCAATGTAAATAACTGTCCAATGTAAAGTAGATATTTTGCACGCATGTACCAGAGAGAGTTAAACACCATAGAAACAGGTCCTTTGGCTCAACGCATCCATAGTTCAATACCTAAACTAATCGTATTTGCCTGTGTTGAGCCTTTTTCCCTCTAAACCCGGACTTTTAATCAGTGGTTCTCAATGTGAGGTATTGAGAGGCCACAAGTAAAAAACAAGAAACTAGGGGCCACAGGAGGTTTCTGAATGGACCATGATAAGTTTACTGTTTTAATGAAATATTATTAAAATAGATAAATAAAAAAGAAGTGAATATATGCAAATTAATTGGAACCCTGAATGAAATCAATAGGGAAATATGCTAGATGATGCAAATGAGACAGCAGAATGGTTTAGCCTGGGTGTGGAGGAGGGGATGGTGGCACGTCAATCATTATATCTGCTCCTGCTTGACCATGCACAAATCACCGTTTACACATTGCAGGGTGGACCACTAAGCACAGCTCCATACCCATCCCCAAATGACAAACTGCAGGTTGGGCAGGTGTGGCTGTCTGCAGCAAGGCAAATCAGCAAGTATGCAGCAGGAGGCTGGCTCTGTTTGCCTTGCACTGACCCATGCGTGTTATAATACTTATAAAACATGACACAGAGGCTGCAGTTACTGCAGAGGGGTCATCTTCCAGAAATGGCTAAAATGCACAAAGGCAAAAATGCATGAAGTCTACCTCTGTATCACTACCTAGCATCACAACTGGCATTAAATCCCTGGTACAGCATATTTTAAAAGGAAGTTCAATTCACTTTTCTTGGTTTATTACTCTTTATTGCCACAGAATTTGCATACATAATAGCATTTAAAAATATTTGCTTACAAAATTAAACCCAGATTGGTTGGTGGATTCATTTGGGGTGAATGTGGATGACGTTGACACCACATTGAAAGAATGTTTCATTGACCTCTGTGCAGAGTGATAGAACAGCTCAAGCAAACTTCAAACGCAGCAAGCAAAATTCCTGGATAACTAGTGATATTCAAAATAAGTTTCCATAACTCTGGGAGAAAGCAAAGTTGTTTTTAATTGGATTTCCCACCTCTTATCTCGTTGAATGTGGTTTTAGTTAAGCTCTTCACTTGCTATCAGAAGATTGCAACCATCTTGATGTTGTGAAAAGAGGTCATCTTTGATTATCTTTAACCAAGTTGCAACCAGATATTCAAAAGCTCACAAGTTTGCATCAGTCGCAGGATCTCACTGAATACCCAGATAATAACATTAAGTGTTTTTTGTTGCTAGTTGGAAGACAATTTTATATATATAATAAATAAAGTATCCTATTCAGAGCTTTGAAATAATTTTTATTTTTCCATATACACCTGTAACATTATATTTAACAATAAAAACCTAAAACCTGTTAAAATATAAATATTGACTATATATCAGAATATTTAGTACAGTTGATAAAAAAAATCTTTAACAACTAATGGAGACTTTGGACGGTGGGGGCCTCCAGAGATAGGAAGCTTCTAGTTCTCAACTATTTGCTCTTACAAAATAGCACTCTGCTCCCCAGTGACATCAAGCAGAGCAGTGATTGGAGTAGTTCGAAACTCCACTGGGATAGAAAGATTTTGAAGCAGAAATCAGCTCTAGCATCCAGTACCCCTGGGAGTTTCTGCATCAGCAGCACTGAGGACTCACCTAAGGCAAGTTTCCAATGATGGATTCCAGAGCTTGAGTAGGTCCCCTATGACCTATAATGAAGCAGGTCTTACAAGAACTTCTGCATGAGTGGCCAATGTTATTTGTGGGCTGAGTGTGTGGTTCAAAATCATGGGAGTGGCATTCTGGTGAGTACTGCACACCATTGTACATGTGTAGAGTCCTCTGAGCCTTTTTCCCTTCAATTGATTTCAATCAAAATTAAATCACATAGTAGAGTAAGGTATGTACTGGGATTTCTCATCAATTATATTTTCTTCCACTCTGTACACATTTGGCCAGTGGATGTTATATCTGCTTCTTTTCACATTTGCATTTCTTGGGGACACTTTAATGTAATTTAGCAGTTGATAGGGAATCAGCAGTGCAAACGAGAGGACAAAGATTTATTTTCTATATACTGTAATTATTTGGCACTGAATTATATATCAATTTTTGTTTCACCAGCTTTCTCTATTTTTGCAACTGTAGCATTCTAACCAAAGTTTCACCAGTGCAAAATGAGATGGTGTCAAACATATATACAGTTTATATATTGCATCCTCTGGAAAATATATACACTTCCATACAAATGCAGCAGCAATAAATAACCTAAAGTGCAAACATGTATTGCAAATATCACACTATCATTGGTCAAATTGGTCAAGAAGCTATATACCATTCGTGTAATGAGCAAGATAAAGCACTTGCTCATTTCTCAAGCGTTCCTCTGATTGTCCAGCCCAAGAATCTGATAGGAAAAGGTTAAAAAAAAAACAGTTAGTCATATAGGCTATATTTTTGTTTGTGTTGTTTTAATTCAAATGTTGAAAACTGATGAATTTGGCAGTGGAAGGTCTAGAGCAGAGACATGGTTCTTTGTTGTGGGAATCAATAGAATACCAGGTAAAATGTCAATGCTTAGATGTTGATGAGTGATAACATAGTGGCAAAACCTCAGGTTAAAAATATTCAACATGCAAAGCATTTGCTAAACCGAAATATAAAGAAACAGGAAAGATGCTTACCCATTAAGAATGTTAGTAACATTCAGATTTTGCACACAAAGAATTATTTTGTCCCTGATCAATTCAATTTGATTCATTAAAACAAGTCTTAACACCATCAGGTAAAAATAGTCTCTGATTAGTGACTCAATATATTTAGCAAGACTTTATCCTACACCACTGCATTATCACTGATGGCATGTGCCATTGTGCCTTGTATCGCAAATCATTAAGGTTAACAAGAAGAAAATAATATTCAAGATACTATTACCCTAAAAGCCATGAGAAAATTATGACTATATATGAATCTGCAATAGCATCAGTACCACTTAAGTGGCCACAAAATATTTTGGCCAAATTCCTGATTTTTTTTCCCCCAGTCCTGGAAAGAACATGTGTTGACAACAGGATGGTCTTCCCTGTGAGGTGCTTTCTTGAACTGTCTAGATTTGCACATAATAATTAGGTGCTTGATAAAACTAATTGCTGTATTTGTATTGCAAGTGAACATGCACATGCGAGTGAGCAAACTGCTACAATGAACAAATGTGGAATAGAAGTAGCTGCTTATTTTTCTATTGGTATTGGCCTACACAATTTGCACAGTGCCTCTAATATAATGTCCCTAGTCTTTATTCATGATTACAAACCCCAGATTTATTGTTGTCTTTTCCCAGTCTCTACCCTCCCAATGTCTCCACTTTCCTAGTCTCTTCTCCTCTTCATTACTCTGATCATATGGAATGATTGATGCCTGACCTTTAATATAACGGTGAAAAAACAATGAACAGTCCTTTTCTTTCATAGCATATTACTGTCATCCAGGTTTTTAACTGAGCTGAAAACCAGGAGTTTTGTTTTTCAATATATTCTTTAATTTGTGTCTGGCAAGTAATACCACAACCAGGAATTAAATGGTGAATAATGAAAGAGGAAAAGCATTAGTAATTTGTTTTCTTCTAACTCACTTTTTGCTCTGATTAGGTAAGGATTTCTTTGTTATATCAATATATATGTCAATAGAAAAAAGTTGAAACAGCAATTTATCATAAAGGCAAACACTGGAAATATTTTAAAAAATAATTACTAGTTATGTATTTGAACACCAGAGTTTTGAGCACAATGAAATAATTGATAAAATGACTCATAATAAGCAACCATTGTTACAGACTTATTATTTTCACTTATTATTAGCACCTTTCTCATAGCTTTTCATTCACCATCATGTTGAAATAGCCTTTCATTTCCTGCACATTCTCCAATATATAGAATAAACTTCTTAGAACCATAGAACCAGACAACACTACAGCACAGTACAGGCCCTTCAGCCCTCCATGTTGTGCCGACCCATATAATCCTTAAAAAAGTACTAAACCCACACTACCCCAAACCCTCTATTTTTCTTTCATCCATGTGCCTGTCCAAGAGGCTCTTAAATACCCCTAATGTTTTAGCCTCCACCACCATCCCTGGCAAGTCATTCCAGGAACCCACAACCCTCTGTGTAAAAAACTTACCCCTGATGTCTCCCCTAAACTCCCCTCTCTTAATTTTGTACATATGTCCTCTGGTGTTTGCTGTTGGTGCCCTGGGAAACAGGTACTGACTATCCACCCTATCTATGC
Source organism: Hemitrygon akajei (assembly GCF_048418815.1). Taxonomy (NCBI): domain Eukaryota; kingdom Metazoa; phylum Chordata; class Chondrichthyes; order Myliobatiformes; family Dasyatidae; genus Hemitrygon; species Hemitrygon akajei. The sequence continues at coordinate 59,040,427 of NC_133141.1, forward strand.
CTCTCATAATCTTGTAGACCTCTATCAAGTCCCCTCTCATTCTTCTATGCTCCAAAGAGAAAATTCCCAACTCTGCTAACCTTGCTTCATATGACTTGTTCTCCAAACCAGGCAACATCCTGGTAAATCTCCTCTGCACCCTCTCCATAGCTTCCACATCCTTCCTATAATGAGGTGACCAGAATTGAACACAATACTCTAAGTGTGGTCTCACCAGAGATTTGTAGAGTTGCAACATGACCTCTCTACTCTTGAACTCAATTCCCTGTTAATGAAGCCTAGCATCCCATAGGCCTTCTTAACTACCCTATCAACCTGCGCAGCAACCTTGAGGGATGTATGGATTTGAACCCCAAGGTCCCTTTGTTCATCCACACTCTTAAGTAACTGACCATTAATCCTGTACTCAGTCTTCTGGTTTGTCCTTCCAAAATGCATCACCTCACACTTAACCGGATTGAACTCCGTCTGTCATTTTTCTGCCCAACTCTGCAGCCTGTCTATATCCTCTTGTAACTTTCGACAACCTGCAGCTTCATCCACAACTCCTCCAATCTTAGTGTCATCCGCAAACTTACTCACCCATCCTTCCGCCTCTACGTCCAGGTCATTTATAAAAATCACAAATAGCATGGGTCCCAGGACAGATCCCTGCTGCACTCCACTAGTCACCGACCTCCAGGCAGAATACTTTCCTTCTGCAACTACTCTCCGCTTTCTTCCTTTAAGCCAATTTTTTATCCAAACAGCCAAGGTTCCACTTATCCCATGCCTCATGACTTTCTGGATGAGTCTCTCATGAGGGACCTCATCAAATGCCTTGCTAAAGTCCATGTAGACCACATCCACTGCCCTACCCTCATCAATTGCTTTTGTTACCTCTTCAAAAAACTCAATCAGGCTCGTGAGGCATGATCTTCCCTTCACAAAGCCATGTTGACTATCCACAAGTAGACTGTATTTCTCCAAATGCTCGTAGATCCTATCCTTAAGAATCCTTTCCAGTAGTTTGCAGACCACTGACGTAAGACTCACTGGTCTATAGTTCCCAGATTTCTCCCTATTACTTTTTTTAAACAGGGGAACTACATTTGTCATTCTCCAGTCCTCCGGCACTTCCCCTGTAGCCAAAGAGGATTCTTTATTCTGTAATAGAATATCACATGAATCACCGTCATTTTCTCTTACAAAATAAGTTGTACAATGTGTAACTCTGTCACCCACATTCCTCCCACAGCTTACACCCACAATATAGTTTCTCCTTATCTTCTTCTCCATAACCTGTGCTGACCCTGATAGACACCCACTCACAGAACCGGAAATTGCTGACAAGTTATCCAACCTCTTTCTGTAGCACAAGGTCACATATATCTGCAACAGGAAGAGTGTCTAACTTGCTGTCAGAAGATATCCAGCTCAGTTCTGACTATAATAAAAAAAGAAACTCAACCACAGACATTAATTCTGTATCTCTTTACACAATGCTGCCTGACCAATTGAAAGATTCTAGCATTTTTGTTATTTCAAATTTGTAGCATATATAGTTTTCTTTTAATTTTCTTACCTTACTTTATTCAGAGCCAGTAAGTGGTTTTCTGAGGATTGCAATGTGGTGGTTATTTTGCTATCTGTCACAGGTGCTGTCTGACAGTTGAATCCATCTTGAAGTTAAGTCCTTTAGAAACCTCCAGCTGGGTCAATAATGGTGCTATTCTCCATATGGGCAAAGCAGTTTTTCACTCAGAGCCTATTAAAATATGTCCATCCAACCAATACACTGTCATCCTCCTGTGGCCTATAAATTTTCTTCCTCATTATTAACAAGAGTAAGTTTTGAGTCCTTTTAATCATAGACCTTCCACTTAAATCTAAATCTATAACAACCACTCTCATACTGAGTATTGAAAAAATTATCCACTTACAGTCCTTCATTCACAAAATTGTCAATTGTGACTCATAGCTTTTTTCCACTGAGCTAATTTTTCCCTTGGATCCCATGAATTTTACTTTGCTAATCTGTTGTATATGGAACTTTCCAGCATAAACAGGTGATCATTCAGCCCAGAGTGTTCATGCTAATCAAAAGCTGACCTTCCCAGTTTGTGTTCCATTACCTTACAGAGTATAGCTCTCTGTGAGCCTATTCAGACACAATTGAAACAAAATGGGGTATTTGCCACCACCGCCGTTTTAAATAGTGAGTTCCAGATTTTTAAGTACATTTCCTGTCTTTTTCCTTAGGTCTCTAATCTTTCTGCTGATTAACTTAAATCATGTTCCCCTGACATTGATCTTTCTGTTAAAGGGAATAGATCCTCCTTATACATCTTGTCTAGACAATTTTAAACATGGTTTTGTAAGTTTAACGAATGGGCTTAGTTTAGAAAACATTGGGGATGAGTTGGCACCTGTTCAGGGTAAAGTTCAGGCAGTCTTTGGAGGTCCTATTCGAGCTGGTAAGCAAGCTGATCATGTGATGGTTAATTATTCTGTCTGGAAGTGGACAAACGCCATTTTGAATACAACAGGATCTGGTTTTGCAGGAATTTGATTTTTTTTGTACTAAAGCATGTGGAAAGTTAAAGACAATATCATGGTAGATTGACTGTCTGGATGTTAAGTTTAAGAATGAAATAGAAACTAGTATTTGTGTACGCTTCTGTAATGTGCTAGATGACAATCACATATGTATTGCTTTATACTCTGTAATTTACAGTTAAAAATTTTGGTCCTTGATCAAAATTTTCTCTCTTGGAGGGAGGTGATATATACCCCTAGAGTTCATTTTTTTCTGTGGACTGTCATTTTAAAACTTTGAGCGAATGAGATTGACGTTTGGACACTGTTGGATTTCTACTGACTACAAAATTGCTTGGTTACTATGGTGAGAGAGGTGGAATTATTTGATGGACAATGAATGTTTACATTTTTTTCTGCAGCTTTTTCTGAATATACAAGGACACAGAGACACACACAGTCAGAGTCTAGATGGTTTTGATCAATGAAAGACACCAGTGAGTGGGGTCGTTGGTTTAAACTTTCAGTAGCCCAAAGGGGTGAGTTGAGATCGATCCAGAGTATTGATCAATGACTCTCACAAGTGCTGCAACTCGAAGAAGTTTGCAGAGAGGAGAGGAGAGGAAGGTTTGAAACAGAAGAAACCTAGTGACAAAGAGATCACGGTTTGGATTATCTCTCCAAGTAGCCCGTAAGGGTGAGTTTGATTCCATTCGAATACGGAAGTGTGATTGTCACATAGTTAATCCACAGGAGTGGGTTCTCTATTGAGGGGGAAACTTTTGTGAATAACACTTGCATGTTAACCCTTGACTTGGTGTGGTATTTCACTGAAGAAGGCACCCCAGTGGCAAATCACTGTTGGAGTTACTTTGTACGTCGTGGAACTGGATCAGTGGCTATCACGTTGTGTGTAAAGGTGACCCTGTAGGAACTACCAGTGTGTTTAACCCTTGCCTGGGTTAGTAGTTTTATCACTTGAAGACGGTACCCTTAGTGGAGTCACATTTGGCTAACTTGAAGGATTTGGAGGACAACGGGAAGATCGACGACACCTGCTTATTCAGATTACAAATACCTCTCTCTCACCTCAATTCTGTGGATTGAACTGAACTTTCTTACATACCATCGTAAGACTGTAACTCTTGCCACCTGAGCTTGAATGAGTTTGGGAACTTTATTTACACACTTATATATACATAACACAGCTAACTTTTGATTTCTATATTTGGTATTTACTAATAAAGTAGTGATTTGTTAACAGCTAAACCAGACTCCAGGTGTGTTCTATTGCTGTTGATACTTTTACAGGGTTTTGTGTACGTAACACCACAGTTGAATCTTCCAACCTAGCCAGTCTCCTCTCATAATTAATTCTCCAAACCTGGCAATGTTCTCATAAATCCACTCTGCACCATCTGTACCAATTACATCCACTCTGCAGTATGGAGACCAGAAATGTACACAGTGCCTTAACTAATGTTGGTGCTTCTGCTACGATATCTGTCACAATATGTGCTAGCAATATCGGAACCCAAGTGGACTCTGATATAGAGATGGCAATGAGAGCTTATTCATAAGAATTCCAAAAGAACATCGGTGGCTCAGCTGAATGACACTACATTCTCAAAAGTAGGATCCTGCAATTAGGCTAATCAGCATCCACTTAAATAATATAAGTAACATGGAATCCCCGAGCCTATCAAAATAAACTTAAACAGGTAGCACCAGGTGACCACATTATAAAGAGTAAGTTGTTTGAGAAAAACAGAATCTGATTCAGAATCAAATTTAATATCACCGGCATATGTCATGAAACTTGTTGTTATGCAGCAGCAGTACATTGCAATACATAATAATAAAAAAATGTAAATTACTGTGTATATCTATCTATATATTTTTTTAAATTAAAGAGGTGGAAGTACTGGCGCTTTTAAGAAATTTAAAAGTGGATAGATCTCCAGGTCCTGACAGGATATTCCCCAGGACCTTGAGGGAAGTTTGTGTAGAGATAGCAGGAGCTCTGACGGAGATCTTTCAGATGACATTAGAAACGGGGATTGTGCCGGAGGATTGGCATATTGCTCATGTGGTTCCATTGTTTAAAAAGGGTTCTAGAAGTAAGCCTAGCAATTATAGACCTGTCAGTTTGACATCAGTGGTGGGTAAATTAATGGAAAGTATTCTTAGAGATAGTATTTATAATTATCTGGATAGACAGGATCTGATTAGGAGTATCCAGCATGGATTTGTGCATGGAAGGTCATGTTTGACAAACCTTATTGAATTTTTTGAAGAAGTTACGAGGAATGTTGACGAGGGTAAGGCAGTGGATGTAGTCTATATGGACTTCAGCAAGGCCTTTGACAAAGTTCCACATGGAAGGTTAGTTAAGAAGGTTCAGTCGTTAGGTATTAATGCTGGAGTAATAAAATGGATTCAACAGTGGCTAGATGGGAGATGCCAGAGAGTAGTGGTGGATAATTGTTTATCGGGATGGAGGCCGGTGACTAGCAGGGTGCCTCAGGGATCTGTTTTGGGCCCAATGTTGTTTGTAATATACATAAATGATCTGGATGATGGGGTGGTAAATTGGATTAGTAAGTATGCTGATGATACTAAGGTAGGAGGTGTTGTGGATAATGAGGTGGGTTTTCAAAGCTTGCAGGGAGATTTATGCCGGTTAGAAGAATGGGCTGAACGTTGGCAGATGGAGTTTAATGCTGAGATGTGAGGTTCTACATTTTAGCAGGAATAATCCAAATAGAACATACAGGGTAAATGGTAGGGCATTGAGGAATGCAGTGGAACAGAGAGATCTAGGAATAACAGTGCATAGTTCCCTGAAGGTGGGACTAGGTGAGATTAAGAGTTCGGCACGGACTAGGAGGGCCAAGATGGCCTGTTTCCGTGCTGTGATTGTTATATGATATTATATGATAAATGTTGAATGATATAAATAGTGCAAAAAGAGAAAAAATAGTGAGGTAGCATTCATGGGTTCAATGTCCATTTAGAAATCATTTGGCAGAGGTCAAAAAGCTGTTCCTGAATCATTGAGTGTGTGCCTTCAGGCTCTGGGACTTCGATCATGATGGTAGCAGTGAGAAGAGGGCATATCCTGGGAGATGGGGGTCCTTAATGATGGATGCTGCCTTTTTGAGGCATCGCTCCTGGTTTATATTTGTTCTACCTGATTTATAACTGCTGCCTCCAAATACTCTCCTGCTGCACCTGTTCTATTATTCAAGAAGGGAACCAAGTATAGTCCGGGAAACTATATACCAGTGAGTCTCACATCAGTGGTTGGGAAGTTACTGGAGACAATTCTTAAGGATAAGATATATGAGCATTTGGAAAATCATGGCCTAATTAGGGAGAGCCAGCACGTCTTTGTGCTGAACAATTTGTGTCTTACTGACTTGATTGAATTTTTTGACAAGTTGGTGAGGGTAATTGATGAAGGTAGAGCTGTGGATGTTGTTTACATGGATTTTAGTAAGGTGTTTGACAAGGTCCCTCATGGGAGGCTCATCCAGAAAATTAAACTGCATGAGCTCTATGGTGAATCAACCATTTGAATTCAGAATTGGCTTGCCCACTGAAGACAGAGGGTAGTGGTCAAAGGGACTTATCTTTCTTTCTCCAATATTTTTATTAAATTTCATATACACAAATACAGAATTCATAAGGATACTTGTTATAAATCAAAATAAGATAGCACAAAATGCACTATATAAAATCACACTGATACAATCACGGTATCCCATATTCATGATCAATCAAATAAAATAAATTGAATTATGAGATACAATAGTTTGGCTAATTATATTATAAAAGAAATCTACACCCTCTACCAAGACAAAGCTGGTAAGAATCAGAAATCGAACAACGAATCTTCTCTAGATTGAAACATGACATAACATCACATAATCATTGAGCATATGTTGTGGGGGGGAGCAACCTCCTTCCATTTAAGCAAGATCGCGCTCCTAGCCATAAGAGAAATAAAGGCCAGTACCCACAAATGAGAAGGCTCCAAAATTATAGTTCTTCCCTCAACAATACCCAATAAGGCAGTCAAAGGATTGGGCTTAAAATTAACTTTAAAAAGTACATAAGAAGTTTGGAATACATCTTTCCAATATTATTCAAGGCTCAGACATGACCAAAACATATGAATTAATAAAGCCTCTCCATTATTACACCTGTCACAATAAGAAGCTATATCTGCAAAAAAACAAGAGAGCTTGTCTTTAGATGTATGAGCCCTATGTACCACTTCAAGTTGTAGGAGGGAATGACGAGCACATAATGATGAAGAATTAACCATTTTGAAAATAGCCCTCCAGGTCTCATCAGATAATGAAGTCTGTAAATCCTTTTCCCAATCTTTTTTAATTTTATCTAAAGGAGCCATTCTCAATCCCGACAACAGACCATAAATATAAGATATTGAGCCATTTTCAAAAGGTTTCAAATTAAAAATTACATCTATTATGTTCTTATCCGGGCTAGTAGGAAATATATGTAGTTTAGATCTTTAAAAATCTCTAATCTGTAGATATTGAAAAAAGTGGGTATTTCATAGGTTATATTTCACTGAGAGCTGCTCAAAAGAAGAAAGATTTGCTCCAACAAACAGAACCTGAAATTGTTTAATGCCTAACCTATCCCATTCTCTAAAAAACAGATGGGTTATAGATGGTTTAAAAAAATTAGAAAAAATAGGACTAGAAAGGGTAAATCTCAATAAACTGAAATGTTTTCTAAACTGTAGCCAGATCCTCAAAGTGTGTTTAACCACCAAACTGTCAGTTAATTTATTTACAGATAAAGGAAGAGAGGATCCAAGAAGAGAAATAATAGAAAATTCCGTAACTGAGTTGGCTTTCAAAAAGACCCATATTGGACAATCCTCACGATTAATGTAGTATAACCAGAACGTAAGATTTTGTATGTTAATTGCCCAATAATATAACCTAAAATTCGGTAGAGCAAGGCCTCCATTCTTTTTAATTTTTTGAAGGTGGGCTTTATTTAATCAGGATTTTCTGTTCTTCCATATATAGGAAGAAAGAATCAAATCTAAAGAATCATAAAAAGACTTAGGAATAAGAACAGGTACTGCTTGAAAAAGGTATATAAATTTAGGTAAAATATTCATTTTGATAGAATTGTTTCGACCAATCAATGATAAAGAGAGAGGCGATCAATTAGAAAATGTCTTTTTCAAATAATCCATTAAGGTTAGAAAATTTTCTTTGAATAGATCTTTGTAATTCTTAGTGATTGTTACACCCAGGTATGTAAATTGTTTTCTTACAATTTTAAAAGGAAGGTTAATATCGGTTGGTATCAAATTATTTAAAGGAAACAATTTACTCTTATGTAAATTCAAGTTATATCCTGAAAACTGACTAAAATTAGTCAATAAAAGAAACATAGATGGTAAAGAAGTAGATATAGAAGTAGTTTAGATTAAAAAAAGCAATAGGTCATCAGTATAAAGCGAGACTTTATGAATAGTACTTTTCCTTAAGTGATATCTTCAGACTCTTGAAAGGTAATTGCTAAAGATTCTAATACCAAATCAAAAAGTAAAGAACTCAACAGATATCCTTCTCTGGTTCGACGTTGGAGTTTAATTGAAATTAGTAAGGACCTTGAAGGAGACTAGTGTTGAAATTGCAGGAGCCCTGGCAGAAATATTTAAAATGTCAATATACACGGGTCAGCTGCCAGAGGATTGGAGGATAGCTCATGTAGTTCAATTGTTTAAAAAAGGCTCAAAAAGTAAGCCGGGAAATTATAGCCCAGTAAGTTTGACATCGGTAGTAGGTAAATTATTGGAAGGAATACTAAGAGATAGGATCTACAAGTATTTGGATAGACAGGGACTTATTAGAAAAAGTCAGCATGCCTTTGTGCATGGTAGGTCATGTTTAACCAATCAATTAGGGTTTTTCGAGGAAGTTACCAGGAAAGTGGATGAAGGGAAGGCAGTGGATGTTGTATACATGAACTTCAATAAAGCCTTTGACAGGTTCCCGCATGGGAGGTTAGTTAGGAAAATTCAGTTGCTAGGTATACATGCAGAGGTAGTAAATTGGATTAGACATTGGCTCAATGGAAGAAGACAAAGAGTGGTAGTGGAGGATTGCTACTCTGAGTGGAGGCCTGTGACTAGTGGTGTACCACAGGGATCAGTGCTGGGTCCATTGTTATTTGTCATCTATATCAGTGATCTGGATGATAATGTGGCAAATTGGATCAGCAAACTTGCTGATGATACAAAGATTGGAGGTGTAGTGGACAGTGAGGAAGGTTTTCAAAGCTTGCCGAGGGATTTGGACCAGTTGGAGGAATGGGCTGAAAAATGGCAGATGGAGTTTAATGCGGACAAGTGTGAGGTATTGCACTCCGGAAGGTCAAACCAAGGTAGAACGTAAAAGGTAAATTGTAGGACACTGAGGAGTGCAGTAGAACAGAGGGATCTGGGAGTACAGATACATAATTCCCTAAAAGTGACATCACAAGTAGATAGGGTTGTAAAGAGAGCTTTTGGTACATTGGCCTTTATAAATCAAAGTATTGAGTATAAGAGTTGAAATGTAATGGTGAGGTTGTATAAGACATTGGTGAGATGGAAATTGGATTATTGTGTGCAGTTTTGGTCACCTAGGAAGGATATTAATAAGGTTGAAAGAGTGCAGAGAAGGTTTACAAGGATGTTGCCGGGACTTGAGAAACTGAGTTACAGAGAAAGGTTGAATAGGTTAGGACTTTATTCCCTGGAGCGTAGGAGAATGAGGGGTGATTTGATAGAGGTGCATAAAATTATGATGGGTATAGATAGAGTGAATGCAAGCAGGCTTTTTCCACTGAGGCTAGGGGAGAAAAAAACCAGAGGTCATGGGTTAAGAGTGAAGGGGTAAAAATTTAAAGGGAACATTGGGGGGGCTTCTTCATGCAGAGAGTAGTGCAGGAGTGTGGAATGAGCTGCCAGATGAAGTGGTGAATGCGGGCTCACTTTTGACATTTAAGAAAAACTTGGACAGGTACATGGATGAGAGGTATATGGAGGGATTTGGCCCAGGTGCAGGTCAGTGGGACTAAGCAGAAAAATGGTTCGACAAAGCCAAGAAGGGCCAAAAGGCCTGTTTCTGTGCTGTAATGTTCTATGGTTTATGGACCCGAGCAGAGGGAGATAAGTAAAGTAATTTAATCCAATGAATAAAATTGGGCCTAAAATTAAATTTTTCTAAGATTTTAAATAGGTAATTCCATTCAACTTGATCAAAAACCTTCTCCGCATCCAGAGAAATCACACATTCCGATATTTCCTTGGATGGAGCATGGATAACATTTAACAGTCCTCTTATATTAAAATGGGAAAGTTGATTTTTAATAAATCCTGTCTGATCATCAGATATTATAGAAGGTATAATATTTTTGAGTCTACGGGCCAAAACTTTAGATAGGATCTTAGCATCAACAGATTGGTCTATGTGAAGAACATTCAGTGGGATTGTTATTCTTTTTATGAATAAGCGAAATGGAAGCTTCATAAAAAGACTGTGGCAACCTACCCATCTTGAAGGAATCAGTAAGGGTAGAACATAAATAAGGTATAAGCAATGAAGAGAAAGCCTTATAAAATTCTCCAGGGCATCTGTCAGGTCCTGGAGATTTCCCACAATGCAATGAACGTATAGCCTCAGTGACTTCCTCCTGAGAAATAAGTTGATCCAACTGCTTTCAATTATCAACCGGAAGTCCAGGAATATTTAATTGGTCTAAAAATTTATCATTGCAGTATTGTCTTTAACAGAATCGGAACTATAAAATTTAGAATAAAATTCTCTAAAAGTGTCATTTATTTAAAAATGATCAGTTGTCATAATACCATTGGTTTTGCAAATATCTTTAATTTGCTGTTTAGCCATAGAGGTCTTCAATTGATTAGTCAATAGTTTACCAGTTTTTTCTCCATGTATATAAAGTTGGCTGCTATCTCTTAAAAGTTGGCTTTCAATTGGATACTTTATAAGAAGATCATGTTTAGTTTTAATTTCAATACATCTTTTGTATAGTTCAGGGTCTGGTGCCAAATCATATTTCTGGTCTAATTGTTTTAATTGATTAACTAAATCAGTTCTCTCTTTATTAGCTTTTTTTCTTAATATATGAAGTATGGGAGATAACTTGTCCTCTAATATATGCCTGAAAAGCATCCTGAATGATAAGACTAGAAGTCTCTTCCAACTCATTTTCTTCAAAAAAAAAAGAGTAATTTGATTCTCCTGAAATTTTAGAAAGTCCTTATCAGATAACAAAGTTAAATTAAAATGCCAGGATCTGTTCATATAAGTGAAAACAGGAAGATTTAAAGATAGAAATACAGGAGAGTGTTTGGACACAGCTATTTCTTTATATTCAATGGATTGAACTAATGGAATCATTTGACTATCAATAAAAAAAAATCAATCCTGGTATAGGAATGATGGACATGAGAGAAAAATGAATACTCCCTTTCTGCTGGGAAAAAGAACGCCAGACATCAACAATATCATACTTCATTAGAAAGGATTGAATAAATAAAGCTGATTTATTAGGTGTGGCTGATTCAAGAGAAGAACAATCTAATACTGAGTCTAGACAACAATTAAAATCTCCTCCCATCACTACAGAATACAAACTCAAATCTGACAGGAATGAAAAGAAACGCTCAAAAAATCCTGGGTCATCAACATTGGGAGTGTACACATTAGCAAATACAATTAATTGATTATCTAATTTCCCTGACACTATGACAAATCGCCCATTAGGGTCAGAGGCAACTTTATGTTGAACAAAAGAAATTGTATTATCTATAAAAATCAAGACCCCTCAAGATTTTGCTCTCAATGAAGAATTAAATTGTAGACCCCTCCACCCATTAAAAATGGGTGCATTGTCACGACTACGTACATGCGTTTCTTGTAAAAAAAAAATGGGGGCCCTTAAATTTTTAATATAAGCAAAAATCTTCTTCCATTTCACAGGATGATTTAATCCTTTCACATTAAAAGAAAGTAAATTAATATTTTGATCCATTATAAATTTTAATTAACAGAAGAGTTAAAAGAGCTTACCATAAATTATTAGAACCAGAGAATGAACCATAAAATATAGATCAGTTGCAGACATAGGTTGAGAAATGGCAGGTGGAGCTTAACCCAGATAAATGTGAGGTGTTGCACCTTGGTAGGTCAACTGTAAAGAGACAGTCCACTGCTAAAGGCAAGTTCCTGAACAGCGTTGATGAGCAGAGGGATCTTAGGTCCAGGTTCATAGTTTCCTAAAAGTGGCTACACAGTTTAATAAGGTGATTAAGAAGGCTTATGACATCCTTGACTTTATTGGTCATGGCATTAAGTTTCCCCAGAGGTACTGGGCTGGGTGAGGAAAGGTGAGCATTAATTTACAATATCCATGTGAATTCATTTATGCTTTTTAGCGAATTGAAGATATTGGTAATTTGAGATATTTTACATGTGGATGCTTTAGATTTTCACGAGTAAAGAACTCGACTCTGGATAGCGTGGCTTGCAAAGTTCCTCACCAGCCAAGTAGGTCAGTCTTCCTGTAATTTAACTACCAGGCAATATCTTGTAAAACAGAAAGTACACTGCAGATGCTCTGGTCAAATCAACAAGTACAAACAAGCTGGAGGAACTCAGCAGGTCGGGCGAAGGGTCTCAGCTTGAAACGTTGACTGCTCATTTCCACGGATGCTGCCCGACCTGCTGAGTTCCTCCAGCTTGTTTGTACTTGTTGAATATCTTGTAAAAGTTGTGCCAAAGCGTACCTTTTGTCTAACTTTATTGTATCATGACTGATTGTGCATGTAACCGCGTAACGTGAATGTTTAGTCTCCATTCGGGGGTTCAGCACGTGTGTACTAAAAAGTAGTAGACATCCTAGACGAGATGTATTCGCTTACATTTTTCACTGCGATGTATAAGGTCCAGGGTTGGGGGGAATTCTAATGTTTGTATTGTGTTCCTTCAGAATTGCCACTACCGTATTAGGATTGTATTAGTTTTGTGCAATTTTCTTTGTATTTTTATACTGCATACACAATTGGTCGATACACAAGTGTGTGGATCGAAGGTTAAACGGAGATTGTAATGGCAGGACCTGATTGTAAAGTCATTCGTTTTGTTTTAAGACCTTCTTCTGGCACTTAAACATCCAAAACAGATAAAGGAATTAAAACCCAAAAAAGTAGTTGTCCTGAGTGCGTACTTTTCCCCGGACTACAACATTTGGTACCAGGAGTGGAGTTAATTCCAAGCCAGTTTAGAGGGTCTCTGATTGTTGTATGCAGTATAATCTACAATACCTAATATGGTAGTGGTAAAGACAGGACCGTGTTCCCGTCGGGCAGGAGGAGAGAGCGCCTGTTGCCTCGTGGAGCCTCAGGACTGGGCCGGGACGTTAGCGACTGACGTCAGGATGCAGAGTGGTGACGTGGATCCAAGGAAAGGCGGGCTGGGAGGCCATCGTGTTTGCAGCAAAGAACGGCAGCAACTCCTTCTGCAGGCTTGTGAAAACTTTAAAGACTTGAGCTTTAACTATGTCATGCTCAGAGGACAAACCACTTGAACTTGATTTGAATGAACAAATTAGGGAATTGCGTAGTAGGTATGATAAAGCCATGGCAACCATAGATAAATGAAGCAAAAGGTCCTATGTATATGTCCCAAGGGAAAGGCACATTGTTCCATTTACAGGGGATGTTGAGAAAGATGGGAGGTCTGTTGATGACTTTATTGAAGAAGTACAACATGCACTTCATAGTAGAAATCAGTCTGACCGGGATCAGTATGACTTTGTCATGTCCCTGCTCGGGGTGCAGCCTTAGAGGAAGCACGTATGCGCAGTGACGCTGGGGAAGACCAGGCTGATGACTTGTTCACCTATCTCAGGGAAGCATTTAGAGGCAAGCGTAGCACACCCCAGCTGTGGCATAGCTTCTACAGTCGCAAACAGCTTGAGGGTGAAGATGTAAGAGAGTTTTCACATGCCCTCACCCAAGCTCTTCACTTGATACTGAAGCACTCCCCTGATGCCGTGACCAATAAGAGGGTGGTACTAAGGGATCAATTTATAGAGGAGATCAGGGATCCTTCCCTCAGAAGGGACTCCACAGATTCATGCGGAACCATCCTGAGTCCTCAATGATAGAAGTGAGAGAGGAGGCTCGTCTGTGGCTCGCAGAAGAGCCCCTGGAAAATACAAAGTCTGGAAAGTCAGAGTGTAGCAGTAGTCAGGCACAGTGCTCGATTGTTAAAGCTTGGGAATCAGAGTCTGTCACACTAGATGACGTCCTTAAAGTAGTCGCAGAGCAGGGCAAAGCCCTTTGTGAATTGACTCGAGCAATGAAAGATCTCACTGCAGAGGAATTTTACACACGCTACTAGCAGCAGATGTAATTTACAGCCTAGGTTCACAGAAGATGGGCAACCAGTATGTTTCAAGTGCCAGGTGGAAGGGCATTTGGCCAAGAATTGCCCACAGAAGCGGGGTGCAAGGGAACTGGATTCTGCATCCTCCTGCCCTCAAGAGGTTGGGAGTCAGGCAATTTGGCGGAACCTCATAGATACGGAGGATCTGCCGCTATCCCATGACCAGTTGCTGCAACGTGCCATAGGAACATGTCCAGTTGCTGAGCTTGAAATATCAGGTGTCGCTGTCCGTTGCCTGTTGGACACAGGTAGTCAAGTGAGCACCCTGACCGAGCAGTTCTTTTGAGGACACTTGAATGGAGGGGACGAGGATATGTTGTCCACTGCTGGCTGGCTTAGGCTAACAGCTGCAAACGGTCTTGATAATCCTTACCTTGGGTATCAAGAGCTAGAGGTTGAAGCAATGGGCATGAAGATACTGAATTGTGGCTTTCTAGTAGTCAGGGATCCTGGTGGCACCGAACCACCTATCCCATGTATTGTAGGCATGAACATTATCAGCCAGTGTAGGCAACTTGTCTAGGCGGAGTTTGACACCACCCTAGAAGGGAAGCTGGATTCTGATCAGAGAGATGTTTTCCAGAAAGTGCAGATGCACACTACTGAAAGAAAAGCAGTAGTCCGAGTATTGGGAAAAGATACAGAGCACATATCTGCTGGGTCTGTAATCACTGACAATAACCCCCTATCCCACTTGAAAACTGCCAAGTTGGGCGCAGTGGAGTAGAGATGGATCTCTCAGTTGTCAGGGTTTGACTTTGATGTCCAGTATCGTCCGGGTCGGAGCAATACCGTGGCTGATGCACTCTCTCTAGGTAGCCATTTGCAGGGGAGCCTGAGCCTGTCTCAGAAGATGCTGAGTTTGATGGGTCTGTAGCGATTTGTAGTTTGATCAATCGCGGCACTGCTCCTGACCTGGCACTGGTTACCACTGCTCTTAACAGCTGTAGGGGTAAGCAGATTTGAGCTTGGGAAGCTGGTGCTAGTGATGTAAGTGCTCCGATGCAAGGGAACACTCCAACACTAGCTGTACACCAGGGCCGACTGAGGGATGCACATGCCAGAGCAAAACAATACTCTGAACAGAAGGCAGCAGAACGCATTGCCTGGCAGGAGGACAAAGGTTACTGTCCCAAAGTTGATGTGAATGCGCTGGTTTACCTGAGGAACAGACCATCAGGCCGTAATAAGATTCAGGATGCTTGGAACCCAATCGTCTACAGGGTGGTAGAGGTATTGGGCAACACATACACTGTGGAACCATGGGAGGGTGGGCCTAGCAAGAGGGTGAACAGGGTAGACATCAGGCCCGGTGAGAACCATCCCAATCCAGCTCCCCAAAGGAGACTGCAAACTCCAGTAACTCAGGCCAGCTTACCCCTGGGGTAGGAATCAGATTCTGAGGATTCAGAAAATGGTGTGATAGTGGTAGAAGATATGTCAGAACAGGGGGTACAGAGCCTTGACCCTAGCCTAGACAGCATATCTACCGAAAATATGACACCTTCTGGGACTGAGACTGGTGAGCCGACGACTGCTAATGCAGTGGCGGAGGTCGGTAGCCCTCCTGGGGCAGCACCCCGTAGGAGTAAACGAGTAAATGCTGGACAGCACCCTAACCCACATCACGAACCAAGGTCAGTCCTTGCTGAGGCCTCCATAAGTCCGGCAGCAGTGTCTGAGATACTGGCTAGTCTTAGTTCAGTTCTCTTTAGAGAAGCAGTTAAGGAGGTTAAAAGTAGTGAGTGAGTAATCGAGGACAATTACTTGAATGCAGGGGAGAATGTAAGCAGGTGACCGTCGAATCTTACACAGTATCGTTAAAAGTGTACTCAGGCATTCATCCGGGTAATGCTAGAATAGTTGTCTGTGCCTTTAAGTGGAGATGGTGACGTCATTACGCACGCACGGTATAGCGGAGAGACCATTTTGCTTTCTGCTGCCGAAGCTGGTAGGGTGTTGGAATGAAGTTCCCCCAGAGATACTGGGCTGGGTGAGGAAAGGGGAGCATTAATTTACAATATCCATGTGAATTTGTTTATGTTTTTTGGCGAATTGAGAATATTGGTAATTTGACATGTTTTACATGGGGGTGCTTTAAATCTTCATGAGTAAAGGTCTCGACGCTGGATAGCGTGGCTTGCAAAGTTCCTCACCAGCCAAGTAGGTTAGTCTTCCTGTAATTTAACTACCAGGCAATACCTTGTAAAAGTTGTGCCAAAGCGTACCTTTTGTCTAACTTTATTGTATCATGACTGATTGTGCATGTAACAGCGTAAAGTAAATGTTTAGATTCTGTTCGGGCGTTCGGCACATGTGTACTAAAAAGTAGTAGACGTCTTAGATGAGATGTATTCGCTTACATTTTTCGCTGCGATGTATAAGGTACAGGGTTGGAGGGATTCTAATGTTGTTTGTATTGTGTTCCTTCAGAATTGCCACTACCGTATAAGTTTTGTGCAATTTTCTTTATATTTTTATACTGCATACGCAATTGGTGATACACAAGTGTGTGGATCGAAGGTTAAACAGAGATTGTAATGGCAGGACCTGATTGTAAAGTCATTCATTTTGTTTTAAGACCCTCTTCTGGCACTTAAACATCTAAAACAGATAAAGGAATTAAAACCCAAAAAAGTAGTTGTTGTCCTGAGTACGTACTTTTCCCCGGGCTACAACACTAATTTAATTGGTTTGGCATAAGATTCCTGTGCTGTGCTGTTCTATGTTTTACGTTCTATGTTCTATTTTACCCTGATTTATTCTCTAAGATCAAGTCCCCGGACTTCCATTGACTGATTTAAAATATATCTTGAATGTACTTTCATAAGTTCTTCATCTCATACCCTTTACTCTGTTTATTTTTCCCTTTAATGTTAGACATTTGAAATACCTAATTCGAGATATTACACTTCTTCATTTCTGTACTTTGGGTACTTATTTTCTCTTCCACTTTCCTCAGTTTGAGTTGCCATGACACACTCCTAGTAATGTGATTAGCACATTTTTTCTGTTTCACAATTCAATCCATATGACCTTTCTGGCAAATATAATTGTCACTCTCTGTTTTACCTCCCAATCTATTGACGTGAATTGCAAACCACGTAATTAGGAAAGCTGAGCCACTAATTACATGGTTTGCATTTCATAACATTAAATCCTTATCATGTTTAAGTTTTGTTTCATTATTGGCTACAGTGTCATGACAGCATGAGTTTACCCTTCAATTACTCAAGTTCATCCCTGGAATTCTTGCTTTAAAGCATGAACAATTTAGAACTGCCAACACACTTTTCTAACCTTTTTTCCCTTTGTCTTCAAATTAATTTACACTCAGTGGCTACTTTATTAGGTACAGCTGTACACCTCATTAATAAGACCATAAGATATAGGAGCAGAAGTAGGCCATTCGGCCCATCAGGTCTGCTCCGCCATTCAATCATGGGCTGATCCAATTCTTCCAGTTACCCCCACTCCCCTGCCTCCTCCCCATACCCTCTGATGCCATGGCTAATCAAGAACCCATCTATCTTTGCCTTAAGTGCACCGAATGACTTGGCCTCCACAGCCACTCATGACAACAAATTCCACTGATTTACCATCCTCTGACTAAAGTAATTTCTCCGCATCTCTGTTCTAAATGGACTTCCTTCAATCCTGAAGTCATGCCCTCTTGTCCTGGACTCCCCTACCATGGGAAATAACTTTGCCATATCTAATCTGTTTGGACCTTTTAACATTAGGAATGTTTCTATGAGATCCCCCCTGATTCTCCTGAACTCCAGGGAATACAGTCCAAGAGCTGCCAGACGTTCCTCATATGGTAACCCTTACATTCATGGAATTATTCTCGTGAATCCTCTCCAATGTCAGTATATCCTTTCTAAAATAAGAAGCCCAAAACGGCACACAATTCTCCAAGTGTGGTCTCACGAGTGCCTTATAGAGTCTGAACGTCACACCTGTAAATACCTAATCAGCCAATCATATGGCAACAATCCAATGGATAAAAGCATGCAGACATAGTCTGAAGGTTTAGTTGTTCAGACCAAACATCAGAATGAGGTGGAATTGGGATTTAAGTGACTTTGACTGTGGAATGATTGTTGGTGTCAGATGGAGTGCTTTGAGTATCTCAGAAGCTGCTGATGCGCTGGGATTTTCAAACATAACATTCTCTAAAGTTTACAGAGAGTAGTGCAATAAACAAAAAACATCCAGTGAGTGGCAGTCCTGTGGGTGAAAATGCCTTGTTAATGAGAAAGGTCAGAGGAGAATGGCCAGACTCGTTCAAGCTGACTGGAAGGCGACAGAAACTCAAATAATCATGCGTTACAACAGTGGTGTGCAGAATGCATAAGACATTGAAACTTAAACTGGATGGGCTACAGCAGCAGAAGAACACGAATATACATTCAGTGACCACTTTACTAGGTACAGGAGGTTCCTAGTAAAACAGAAACTGACTATATTAATCCCTATCTTCTACATTTCCAATCTAGGCCCCGGCATAATAAACAGGAGAAGGAACTCCTGTTCCTAATCCAAATGCCCAGAACAGAAATGCATGATTATTGATTTCAGGCTAGGAAAAGATTGGGCTCCTTATGATTCAATTGATAATTAAACAATTGGTTCACCAAGGTAGCGTAGTAGTTAGCTCCATACTATTACAGCTCGTCAAATTTCAGAGTTCAATTCCGATGTCATCTGTAAGGAGTCTGTACATCCTCCCAGTGAAATGCGAGAGTTTTCCCTGGATGTTCCAGTTTCCTGTCACAGTCCAAAAATGTACCGGTTGGCAGGTAAATCTTTGTAAATTGACCCGTGATTAGGTTAGGGTTAAATCGGGGGTTGCTGGGGGTCACGACTCGAAGGGCTGGAAAGGCCTATTCCACATTGTATCTCAATAAATAAATAAATAACACTTTCTGGCAATATTAGGATGTTGTTTATCTCTGATACCCTAAGAAACTAACCAGAATTTAGTAGCAAAAGGTGGTTATAAATTCTCCCATTATTGGAGAGTAAACCAGTCAAAATCATTTAATGATGGCATCTGAGTAAAAACAGAACTTGGGAAGATCCTGCATCTCAGGAAACTAAGTGTAATATCTAGCAATATGACTATGCATTGAAACACTTCTACTGGCACAAAGTTGTATTTGTTACTCATTATATTTACTAAATGATTATGGCTTGTACATTCTTCTGTAGCAGGATTTTTAGGAAGGAAATAGAAAGGAAATTAATGCTAAATAATCTCTCTGGCAGTGATTCTTTTTAACACACTGATAGAGTCTTAATTCTCTGGATCATAATTATTGGTAAAAATTTAAAGGAAATAAACTTTTAAAAAATTCCTGTCTCTTATCTTTTAAACATAAGAATGTGTGAACATGACTTAGCATGAAATAAATATTCAAAGGCTTGTACTTTCTTCTCAATAAGAACTCTTCAATTTGGTTTAGGAAAAATAATAATTTTGTTCTCTTTTCACAAGATCGCAGATGCATTGTTGAAATTGCCACATGAAAATGTGTTCCTATTACAGATGGTCCCAGAACTAAAGCCCAAAGAAAGCTTAATGAATGGGTAGTGCCATTCCTTTACAAAGGATAAAATCTGGGCCATTAAATACAATTCACACAAAATGCTGGAGGAACTCAATAGATCAGGCAGCATCTACGGAAATGAATAAACAGTGGGTCCTTCGGGCTGAGACCCTTCATCAGGACTGGAAAGGAAGGGTAAAAAGGTGGGAAGAGGGGAAGTTTGAACATACTGTACTAGAAGGTGATAGGTGAAGCCAGGTTGATGGGGGAGTGGTGATGAAGTAAGAAACTGGGAGGCGATAGGAGGAAAAGGCAAAGGGCTGGAGAAGAAGGAATCTGATAGGATAGAGTGTGGACCATGGGAGAAAGGGAAAGAGGAGAGGCACCATGGGGCGGTGATAGGCAGGGTGAGGAGAAGAGGTAAGGGGCCAGAGTAGGAAGTAGAAGGGGGAGGGGAAAAAGTTTACCATAAGGAGAAATCAATGTTCATACCATCAGGTTGGAGGCTATCTAGATGGAATAGGAGATGTACTCCTCCACCCCATCATGGCAGAAAAGAGACCATACATCAGAATGGAAATGGTGTTGAGAATTAAGATGGTTAACCACTGGGAAAATCAGCTTTTGGTGGATGGAGCTGACATACTTGACAAAGGGGTTCCCCAGTTTATGTTGGGTCTCAACAATGTAGAGGAGCCCACATCAGGAGCACTGGATAGAGCAGACAATCCCAATAGATTCACAGGTTGCCTCACTTGGACGTACTGTTTGGGGCCCTGAATGGAGGTGAGGGAACAGGTGAATGGGCAGCTGTAGCATTTCTGGCACTTGCAGGGATATGTGCTAGGAGGGAGATCAGTGGGGAGGGATGAATTGACAAGGGAATCATGGAGGGAACGATCCCTTCAGAAAGCATGGGGGGGTGGTGACAAACATGTGTTTGGTAGTAGGGTCCTGTTGAAGATGGCAGAAGTTGCAGAGAATGATGTGTTGGATGCGGAGGCTCATGCGGTGTTGAGGACAAGAGGAACTCTATCCCTGTTAAGACAGCAGGAAGCTGGGGTGAGCGTGAATGTCTGGGAAATGGAGGAGATGCAGTTGAGGACAGCATCAGTGCTGGAGGAAAGGAAACACTCCCCCATATTTTACGCATCTGACAGAGAATTCTCTGCAAACCTCTGCAATGAGGCCATTGTCAGGTTGGAGGGCAACACCTCATATTCTATCTAGGTAGCTTCTAATGGCATGAACATTGATTACTCCGAGTTCCAGTAAGGTTTTTCCTCTCCCATTCCCTCTTCTTTAATTCCCCACTCTGCCCTCTTACCTTTTCTCCTCACCTGCCCATCACCTACCCCTGATACCCCTCCTCCTTCCCTTTCTTCCACGGTCCACTCGACTTACCTATCAAATTCCTTCCCCTTCCGCACTTCAAACTTTTCCACCTATCACCTCCCTGCTTCTTATTTCATACCCACTCCCCTCCACCACACACCTGGTTTCACCTATCACCATCTAACTTCAACTCCTTCCCCTCCCCCACCTTATTCTTTCATCTTCCCCCTTCCTTTCCAATCCTGACTAAGGGTCTTGACCTGAAACTTTGACTGTTTATTCATTTCCATCGATGCTGCCTGACCTATTGAGTTAGCCGGCATTTGTATGTGTTGCTTGGACTTCCAGCATCTGTAGAATTTCTTGCGTTGAATTTTATGTGTCCAATTTTGTTGATTAAAGGAATTGGAGCATATATGGGCATTAGGTAGAAGTTGGAGTTGAGGCACAGGATTCATCACAATCATGTTGAATGGTGGAGCAGGCTTGAGAGGCCATGTAATCTTACCCTTTTCGTATTTCTTTTGTTAGCTGAGTTATAAATATTAGTCATTAGTATGAGGAATAAATCCATGCTGTTTAACTGATGGCATTACCAATCACTGCCCTGAAAGCTGGAGGCTACCAAGATTATGTGTGATTTTAAAACCACAAGTACATTTTAGTGATCCCTGATTAGAGTTATGGATATGATTTCCACTAAACTAAATGTGGGCTTTTCTATTTCTAATCAATTATGTAACAACATTGTATCATGAAGCTAGATAAACTTAAGCCATGCTCTTAGTTACACAAACTACTGGAAATAATCAGTGGACTAATTACTTATTTCCTCGATGTAATAAGATGCAAACTACTGAGTGAAATATTAGACCATAAGACTATAAGATATAGGAGCAAAATTAGGGCATTTGGTCCATTGAGTCTGCTCCACCTTTACATCATGGCTGATCCAAATTTCCTCTCAGTCCTAATCTCCTTCATGCCTTCATGCCCTGACCGAACATGAATCCATCAACCTTTGCCTTAAATATACATAAAGTCTTAGCCTCCACAGCTGCCTGTGGCAATGAATTCCACAGATTCACCACTTCTGACTAAAAAAATTCTTCCTCATCTCTGTTCTAAAAGGATGCCTCTCTATTCTGAGGCTGTGTCCTCTGGTCTCAGACACCCCCACCATAGGAAACATCCTCTCCATGTCCACTCAATCAAGGCCTTTCACCATTCAATAGGTTTCAATGAGGTCACCCCTCATTCTTCTGAATTTCAGTGCCATCAAACACTCTTCATACGACAAGCCATTCAAATCCGTAATCATTTTCGTGAACCTCCTTTGAACCCTCTCCAGTCACAGCACATCCTTTCTAAGACAAGGGGCCCAAAACTGCCCACAATACTCCATGTCAGGCCTTACCACTGCTTTATAAAGTCTCAACATTACATCCTTGCTTTTATATTCTAGTCCTCCTGAAACAAATGCTAACATCGCATTTACCTTCCTCACCACAGATTCATCCTGCAAATTAGATTTTAGGGAATCTTGCACAAGCACTCCCAAGTCCCATTGCACCTCAATTTTTTGTATTTTTTCTCCATTCAGAAAATACTCAACACTTTAATTTCTTCCATCAAAATGCATGACCATTCACTTCCCAACATTGTATTCCATCTGCCACTTCTTTGGCCATTCCCCTAAGCTGTCCAATTCCTTCTGTAGCCTTTCTACTTCCTCAAAAATACCTGCCTCTACCTTTGTATTAGCTGCAAACTTTGTAACAAAGCCATCAACTCCATCATCCAAATCATTAACATATTGCATAAAAAGAATCGGACCCCTGTGGAACCTCACTAGTCACTGGCAGCCAACCAGAAAGATCTCCCTTTATTCCCACTCTTTGCCTCCTGCCAGTCACTTTATCCATTCCCCATAATACCATGGACTCATAGCTTGTTAAGCAGCCTCATGTGTGGCACCTTGTTAAAGGCCTTCTGAAAATCCAAATACACAGCATCAACTGATTCTCCTTTGTCTATCCTGCTTGTTATTTCTTCAAAGAATTCCAACAGATTTGTCAAGCAAGATTTTCCTTCAGGAAACCATGCTGACTGCTGCCCATTTTATCATGCAAGCGTCCTGAGTCCTCATCCTTAATAATCAACCCTAACATCTTCCCAACCACTGCAACTCGTTCGTAAGGCCAGTGATGTTGTGGGGGTGGAACTGGACTCTCTAACGGTGGTGTCTGAAAAGAGGATGCTGTCCAAGTTGCATGCCATCTTGGACAATGACTCCCATCCACTCCATAATGTATTGGTTAGGCACAGGAGTACATTCAGCCAGAGACTTATTCCACTGAGATGTAACACTGAGCATCATAGGAAGTCATTCCTGCCTGTGGCCATCAAACTTTACAACTCCTCCCTTGGAGTGTCAGACACCCTGAGCCAATAGGCTGGTCCTGGACTTATTTCCACTTGGCATAATTAACTTATTATTATTTAATTATTTATGGTTTTATATTGCTATATTTCTACACTGTTCTTGGTTGGTGCAGCTGTAACAAAACCCAATTTCCCTCGGGATCAATAAAGTATGTCTATCTGTCTGTCACTGAGGTCAGACTAACTGGCCTATCGTTTCCTTTCTTCTGCCTCTCTCCCTTTTTGAAGAGTGGAGTGACATTTGTAATTTTCCAGTCTTCTGGAACCATTCTAGAATCTAATGGTTCTTGAAAGATCATTGCTAATGCCTCCACAATCTCTTCAGCCACCACTTTCAGAACCCTGATGTGTACACCATCTGGGGTGACTTATCTACCTTCAGACCTTTCAGTTTCCCGAGAACCTGCACCCTAGTAATTGTAACTTCATAAACTTAATGACCCCTGACACCTGGAACTTCCACTATACTGCTAATGTCTTCCACAGTGAAGATTGATGCAAAATACTGATTCAGTTCATCCGTCATTTCCTTGTCCCCCATTACTACCTCTCCAGCATTGTTTTCCAGTGGTCCGATATCCACCCTCACCTCTCTTTTACACTTTATGTATCTGAAAAAACTTTTGGTATCCTCTAATATTATTAGCTAGCTTACTTTTGTATTCCATCTTTACCTTCTGAATTACTTTTTTCATTGCCTTCTGTTGATATTTGAAAGCTTTCCAATCCTCTAACTTCCCAGTAATTTTTTGCTCTATTATATGTCCTCTCTTTCGCTTTTATGTTGGCTTTGATTTCTCTTGTTAAATATGGTTGTGTCATCTTGCCTTTAAATACCTCTTCCTCTTTGGGATGTATATATCCTGTGCCTTCCAAATTGCTTCCAGAAATTCCAGCCATTGCTGCTCTGCCATTATCCCTGCCAGTGTTCTTTTCCAATCAATTCTGGCCAACTCCTCTCTCGTATCTCTGTAATTCCCTTGATTCCACTGTAATACTGATACATCTGACTTTAGCCTCTCCTTCTCAAATTTCAGGGTGGACTTGATCATACGATGATCACTGGCTCCTAAAGGTTCTTTTACCTTAAGCTCTCTAATCAATTCTGGTTCATTGCACAACACCCAATCGAAAATAGCTGATCCCCTAGTGGGCTCAACCACTGGCTGCTCTAATAAGCCATCTCATAGGCATTCTAGAAATTCCCCCTTTTGGAATCCAGCACCAACCTGATTTTCAACAGTTTCAAAGGTGCATTTAATGTCAGAGAAATGTATACAATAAACATCCTGAAATGCTTTTTCTTCCAACCATCCACGAAAACAGAAGAGTGCCCCAAAGAATGAATGACAGTTAAATGTTAGAACCCCTAAGTCCCCCACCAGCTCCCCTCCCTCTCGCGCATAAGTGGCAGCAAGCAACAGCCCCCCTCCCCCTACCGACAAAAAAGAGCATTGGCACCTGCCACTGAACACTCAAGCATGAGCAAAGCAACAGTAAAGACACAAACCCAGCATTCAACATACCACAGGCTCTCTCTCTCCCTAATAAGAGAGAAAGAGGTGTCTCCATTTCTCAGCAAGAGGGGAGACATAACAAACAACTCGCTGGTTTACGATGTTAAAAGTCCATTGCATTGCTTTTATCAAGCTCTGTGCCGAAAGATCTCGGGTCACTGGGCACACAGCCTTATATCTTCCGACTCCCCTGATGACACAGGGGTCTTCTGCCGTGACACCGACCTTCGATCCGCCTGTCTCCAGAGCCCAAGATCCTAGGCCTCCAAAGGTAAGCCAAACTCTTAGGCCGAGCCCTTGGCATGCCGAACAACAGCCAGTTGTGAAGCCCTGAGAGCAGGTCCCATTCCCGCAAAGAACTGTAGTCAGCGTGTAACTCCAGGTCAGGGTCTTCAAAAGAACCCTGAAAGGGAAATATAGAGATATTAAAGTTGGAAATAGAGCTGTTTCTGAAGATGCAAGAAAAGGAGTCAGCGTTTAGCACCTGCATCACTTTGATCCGCCCCTCGAATTTTCCCAATCTACCTGTATATTGAAATCCCTCATGACTATCTCCAGTTATAATTTTTAGACCACATTCTTAGTACTGTTTGGGGGTCTGTATATAAATCCCATCAGGGTCTTTTTACCCTTGCAGTTTGCTTAGCTCAATCCACAATGATTCCACACCTTCTGATCCGATGTCAAATCTTTCTAATGATTTAATTTCATTTTTTGCCAACAGAGTGACAACACTCCCTCTGATTTCCTCCCTGTCCTTTTGATACGGTGTCCTTGGACATTAAGCTCCCAGCTATAATCTTCTTTCAGCCATGGTTCAGTGGTGTCTATAACATCATACATGCCAATCTGTAACTGTGCTACTAGTTCATCGATCTTATTCTGTATACTGTATGCATTCAAATATAATACTTTTAGTCCTGTATTCACCCTTTTCGATTTTGTCCACCTGTTGCAATTCATCCTGTTGACTGCAATTTTGCCCTATCATCAGCATCTCCTTGCTCGGAGTCTCACAACACATTTCCTCTGTTTATAAACCAACTACCTTATTCTCAGCCCTAACACCCTGGTTTCCATCCCCCTGCAATATTAGTTTAAACTCACCCGAACCACTCTAGCCAAACTGCCCACAAGGATATTGGATCTCCTCAGGTTTCAGAGTAACCCATCCGTTTTGTACAGGCCATACCTTCCCCAGAAGAGATCCCAATAATCCAGAAATCTGAACCCTTGTCCTCTGCACTAATTCCTCAGCCATGCATTTACTTGCCAAATCATTCTATTCTTACCCTCACTGGCACATGTCACAGGCAGCAATCCAGAGATTGTTACCTGGAGGTCCTGGTTCTCAGCTTTCTACAGGACCTGCTCAGCTTGTCCACCCATGTCATTGGTGCCAATATGTACCAAGACTTCTGGCTGCTCCCCCTCCCCCTTTAGAATGCCATGTACCTGATCGGAGATGACCCTGACCCTGGCACCAGAGAGGCAACAGGGTGCCTCTATTGCGCCTACAGAACCTCGTCACTGTTCCTCTAACTAAGGAATCTCGTATCAAAACTGCAGTCCTCTGTTATTGTACTCTGTTGTATTCTGTTATTGTACATTGTACGCAACTTAATGACCATAATTAACTTAATTACACCACGTAGCTAGATTGAAGCAAAGTCACTTTAGATTTTACAAGAGCAAAATGGAATGTACAGTTCAAAAATATAGATTTGCTCTTTATATCCACATTTCAAAATGGAATTAAATTGTTAAGCTAAAGAGCTAAATACTTTTATTAAAAATGTAATCAAACACCATTTTCATTGCACTAAAATATGCATTCTTGTTTTTTTAATACCCATATTCCTCGCCCCCCCCATCCCCCCATAATATCCTTCTGTCCTGTAACCCTCTAATATCTTAGAGCTCTATTTCTGGTTTTCAAAGCAATCCTGAGTACTTTTAGCAGCAATGCCTTAGATATCAAGCTCCCAAACTCTGGAATTCTCTCACCAAATTTTACACTACTTTCTCTTTGTGACATGCCTTAAACCCTAACCTTCTGTCTTGACATGACCTTATGTGGATCAATGTCATATTTTTTTAGTTTTATCACCTCTGTAAATTGTCTTGGCGCATTTTACAACATTGAAGGTGCTATCTAAATGTGTTCATATTTTCCAGTTAATTATAACAAAATCATTTTGGTATTTTTAAACTTGCAATTTATTTTGTGTCAACTTATAAAATCTAGGAGGAGTTGTTTCACCTTCTGTTTTTTGTGTTTCAGAAAGACTCTTCAATTTCTTTCAGTAATTAAGAATCCCAAACTTAAGTATTTCCTCTGAAATGATTTTAATTCAGAAGGATTAAAAAGATGAAATATATACTTTTTTAAAGGCTATGAGGAATGTGGGCCAAACACAGGCAAATGGGACAAGCTCAGATAGAGAACTTGGTTGGCATGAATGAGCTGGACCAAAGGGCCTGTTTCCATACTATATGACTCTATGATTCTAAATATTTGACAACTCAAAGAAAAACAGGAAGTGCTAAATGGAACCGTGGACTTAGAGCAAAGAGGAAGAATAAATGGTAAATGGTCTTGAAAATCTAAATAGAATTCCATCAACTTCTAAAGCAGCTTTTCTCAATCAGATAGAACTGCAACTTATTTTGAATAATAAATCCCAGCTATTTGCAATTATAACTGCTATAAACATTTTTATTATAAGTGACAGTTGTCATATTTTAACATATGAGAATGAATATTCACCAGAAAACTTGATTTAACATGCAGCTGC
Source organism: Hemitrygon akajei (assembly GCF_048418815.1). Classification (NCBI taxonomy): domain Eukaryota; kingdom Metazoa; phylum Chordata; class Chondrichthyes; order Myliobatiformes; family Dasyatidae; genus Hemitrygon; species Hemitrygon akajei. The sequence goes on from NC_133141.1 coordinate 59,068,110, forward strand.
TACATGTTGCTAAGGATACATCTATTCGTGGCAGATTATTGCTGATTGCAGCTGCTACAGTTGGCAAGAAAAGCGAGGTTTAACTGTCTAGTCCACATTATCATCTTCATGGCAGATTTTGGAACACATGCAAATATGCAACACTAATACAAACTGTTTCTAGCATAAACAAGTATTTGTGTTTGCTCTTTATGGTTCTATTTGGTATTTCAGATTTGCAATTTAAAAAGTGGAGAGGTTGATCAACATCTATTAGTTTAAGAGGAAAATGACTGTCAACTACATTTCAGTTGTAAACATCCTAACTAAAGACACTGCATACGTTATTGTTGCAGAAGAAAACACTGATCTCCTTGATGTTCTGCATTTTTTTAAATAGTTGCAACATTTATTTGATTCATAGTAAAGTGGAAATATCTGCAATTTCACCTCCCACCTGAATACTGTAACGTGATTACTGCTAAATTCCAGAGGTCAGAGCAGTTGTTTAACAGCAGAAAATATGACTGCTTGGATCATCTGTTGCTATTTTCACATTTACTACTATAATTCTACTCCTCTGCATTTTCCATACAACATTCAATCAAACTCAACAAGGACACCAATTAAGGTAAATGCTACATAATGAAGGTGACTAAACTAACAATGTTTTCTGTTTTAGATAAATTTAAACTTAATTTACAGTAATTAGTCATAATTAAAAATAGAATAGATAAGATGGACACTCAGGTATAATACAGGGCATTTTGGGCCCCAAATATAAGAAAGGATGTGCTGGCATTGGAGAGGGGCCAAAGCTGGTTTACAAGAATGATCCCAGGAATGAAAGGGTTAATGTATGAAGTGTGTTTGATGGATCAAGGCCTGTATTCGCTGGAGTTTAAAGGAATAGAGTGGAGTGGATTCTCATTGAAACATAACGAACATTGAAAGGCCTCAATAAAATGGATGCAGAGAGGATGGTTCCAATAGTGGGAGAGTCTAGGGCCTGAGAATACAAGGATATCCCTTCAGAACAGAAATGAGGAGGAATTTCTTTAGTCAGAGGGTGGTAAAACTCGCCACAGATGGCTTAGAGGCAAAGTCATTGGGTATATTTAAAGCGGAGGTTGATAGATTGAGAAGGAAATAAATCAGCCACTATAGAATGGCAGACCAGACTCGATAGGCCAAATGGCCTAATTATGCTCCTATATCTTCTTATCTTATTGTATTATGTCTCAGCCAAATGTTTCCTTAGCTCCTTGAGGTTTAGCAGCATCTGAGAATGGGAACAATATGGGATTCTGTAGGTGTTTTCAACCATTTCATTCCCACTAGTTATCTACTTAAATCTAGCTGTATGTTTGTTTTGGTTTAATTTTCTCAAACAATTTGAGTCACAAGCTTAATGGCTACTCTTGTGTAGTGCACCTTTAAGAAAAGTGTTGTCCCTGTAGTCTGATTTTGATATGTTATACAAGACACTACTGTTTAGTTGGGAGTTTCTGCCTTCAATAAATGAAGTTCTGTTTATCACTGTATCTCCTGCAGACATCGTATCTTGCCAAATGGTTACCGAGCTCACTGTTCCAGTGTGGCCATCAATATTGTGTTATAATTTCCTTGCAGGTAGGATTGACTAAATTCTCATTACCCACAGTACGTGGAAGAGAGACATTTGTTTTTTTTCTAGCGCTCAAATTTGAATAGTCTGCTCCAAAGTTCCTCTCTATTATTTGTGTCACAGTCATTAGGGAGTTCAAAAATGGGCCAAATATGGTGGTCAGTGCTGCACCTTGTATTTCTCTTGGCAGATTGAAAATCAGCACCATTGTGCCTCTAAATGGATGGAATCCACACATTAATTCAGGAAACCTTTCCTTGTAACAGAGAAATAATCAAATTTGTTTCTTTTCTTGCAGATGGTCATGATTACAATGTCCACAATGTCACCAGGCACATCCTCCTTTCCTCATAAAACTCTTTGAACCTTTGCCAAAATTCAGAATTTCAGCCAGGATGGTGGCTGAGGCCTCAGTGTTTGTAATTTAGCAAATCCTTTTCCAACTTCTTGCTGGTTAAGATTGGTTGTCAGACTAGACTGGATATATTTTTCTGTAGCATGGAACCACTGGCACTTGCATCATGGAAAGGACATCAGTTGAAGATTTTTTGAAATTGTCCTTGATAAACTCTCCACTATTTTTGGCTCATAAAGGGATGGAGTCTTCATACTAGGCCTTAAATTACCCTTGATATTTCTCATGAATCTGTGCATGTTATCTATATTTATGAGGCATTGTCCAAGAAGAGCAAACTTCGTGAGGTCCTTGAGAATTTCAGCATTGATTGTCACTGCCCTCATCTGACCAGGCTAATATCAATATATACAAATAATAGCATTTCTATTAACTATCAGAAGTACCAGATACAGAGTTTCACTTGAGCAAAGTTGGTTAGAAATTACCTACCAGGCCCTGATGCCCTGACCAGGAAAAGGTCAGGGTGACGGGGCCAGTGTTGAAGGACTGTCTGGTTCAACTCACTGTTCTACGAGGTTTATTTGTCTCTGCACTGAACTGAGGCTGTGGTCTGCAACTAACAGGCTCTGGATCGGCTGCAATGATGACCGGCTTCTTATCTGTGGACTCACTTTCGTGAACTTCAGTTCTGAAAGTTATTTGCTTACTTTTATTGTTTACACCATTTTTTCCCCTGCACTTTGGGTGTTTGACGGTCTTCTCTTTTAATTGGTTCTATTGGGTTTCATTGTTTCAGGGCTGCCTGTAAGGAGATGAATCTCAATGTTGTATACAGTATACATACTTTGATAATAAATGTACTTTGAACTTTGAATAAATCCATGTTGACTATCTCTAATCAAGTCCCTGTCTATCCAAATATTTATATATCCTGTTTGTTCAAATACCTTCCAATAATTTACCTACTACTGATGTCAGGCTTATCAGCCCATACTTTTCCAGCTTATTCTTAGGGGCTTTCTTGAACAATAGAACAACATTAGCTATTCATCAGTCGTCACCTGTGGCTAAGGATCATTTACGTACCTTTGCTAGGGCCATGGCAATTTCTGCACTAGCTTCCTGTAAGGTCCGAAAAGACATCTGGTAATGCCTCGGGGACTTATCCACCCTAATTTGCCTCAAGACAGCAAGCACCTCCTCCTCTGTAACCCTTGTAGGGTCCATGACCTCACTGCTCTTTTGTCTCACTTCTATAGACTGTGTCTGTCTCCCATGTAATTTCAGGTGCAAAAAATCCACTTAAGATCTCCCCATCTCTTACAGCTCCATGAACAGATGACCACACTGATCCCTTGCAATCCCTTGCTCTTAATGTATCTGTAGAAGCCCTTGGGAGTCTCCTTTGCCATATCTGCCAGAACAACCTCATGCCTTCTTTTAGCCCTCCTTATTTCCCTATTGTGTTATCTTCAATTTCTTATAGTCCATAAGTACCTCATTTGTTCCTTGCTGTCATTCCCTGCCATGCACCTCCTTCTTCTTAACCAGGGCCTCAATAGCTCTCAATGTCTATTCTCCTCCACAGAGGAAGACACTTGAGATGCTGTTTTTGAAAAGATAATGCAGAAAAAGCAATTTCTGATTCTCAACTTTTTGATTTCTGGAATTAATTAGTCTGTGTAATAATTTCCCCTAAAAGGATTCAATGCTTTCCTGGCGTATATGATAATAAACTTGTCAGGTTTCCAGCTGGGTCCAGGTATTGATTTTAACTGATGTTTCGATGACAGTTCTGACAGTGTTGCCTTCAAATACAGTGCATGAAAATAGATACAAATGTTATCAACACAATCGCTACTTAAAATATACAGTACTTTAATTTTTTGAATATACACTTCATACATCTTAGTTGCACCAGCTATTCTACCTCCTACAAGTAGACCACAATGACATACAACCCACAGACAGTACCTCTGCATGGCGGTTTCAGACTGTAGATACTTTGCCTGAAAAATGTGGTTTCTTATTTTAGTTTCTTTTGTGGGTTAGTCTTAAAAAGATTGTAGTTATATGATTGCTGTGAATTTTGTCTTTTTACAAAATAGTTCCACAATTATCTTGTTTGCATTTCCTCTGGTATTTAGATGAAAGCTTAAGTTAAACCATGGAAAGAGTTGCACTAACATGTTTACCACACCATAGTGAAAATTTGTGTTCTGTAAGCTTTAAATGTTTCTAATATCAATATACAGGAGGTACTTTAGAAGGCATAACTATTCTAAATATATCCTCTGCAAAACTTATTCTCTACACACTATAGATCTATCCTACTGTGGGCGACATAGGTGGGGGAACTATTAGATCATTTTCTTCTCAGCAGCATGATTTTAAATGGCACTGTGCATTTCTTTGATCTTCGGCATCATCTGCTGAAGCAGCACCTTATACCAGGACACAGTTAAACTGTAATTTGCAATTTAATTATTAGTAGATTTCTTAACTTCTGGGAGTATTATTGCCAAGTCTAATCTAAGTCTCACTCAACATAAGAACATAATAATTAGGAGCAGCAGTAGACCATTTTGCCCTTTGAGCCTCTTTTGCTATTCACAAGATCATAGCTCATCTTTTAACTCAATGCCATTTTCCATTTTTGAGTTATGCAACTGAAAATGTTTCTTGAAGCAACTATTTCTGTGTTATTTTTCATCACTAATAAAATTTGCCCATATACTTCCAGACATGACTCACTTCTGCATCTCTGACATGAATTCCACATGAGGTGTGTATGGGATGATGTCATTTGTTAGGCACTCCTAGGACAACCTGGTTTTCCTAGGACAGCAATGGACTGGGATAAGAATCAGTTATATTCCTTACTCATTTCTCAATATTCAGAACAGTGTTAGTGCACTCACTGCCTAACTAGATACATTCCCCACCGTCTTCAGTATCATTCCAACCCAAACTCAGATTCAAATCCAAGTGCCATGCAGCAGATCATGCAAATCATGATTGTGCCTAAATTGTGAAGTTTAGACACAAATGAAGGTTGAAGCAGGGTGTAAATAAACAAAACCCCAGTGTAGTTCACACTTTCAGTTCACTAGAATATCTAGGCCATGATTTAGGTTGCCCAGTTATCTATGATAGTTACCCTGGGTTATAAATAGCTTTAGACTTCAAGCCTGAGGTACTGATGCCAGCAAACATTGCCTTCCAACTTCATCTAATACTTAATATTGAGTCAGTTATTTTATTTGAGCAGCTTTGCAGATTTGTCACGGTAGCATATCTCTTTTCATATTACCATGTTTATAATTGTAGAAAGTAAGCAGATGAATGCCAGATCTTTCATTTGTATTGGGCTGATTAGAGTTTCCTAGCAAACAATAAACTTTTTTTCAGAGATATTAAATTAATTCACTCATTGGCTGCATCTTTAAGCACATTTTTGTATTGGCAAACTGTGAACAAATAAAAGTGCAAGTAAGTCTTTACAGGTAAGGACATGCATTTTTAAATACAATAAAAAAGGAAGAAAGCAACTGTAGTTCTGCACATAACTCTGTAGAATTATGGAAACATACAGAACAGAAGCAGAAACTCTCCGCCCACTTCACCCATGCTGACAATTATGCTATCTACACAAATCCCATTTGTCAAAGTCAGGCCCATATCTCTATATGCCTTTCCTATCCAAGTACCTGTTCAATGCCTTCTAAACTTTATAATTGTGCCTGTCTCCACCACTTCCTCTGGCAGCTCATAACAGTTATTCACCATCCTTTTTGTGTTAAAAATTTACCCCTCAGATCTCCCCTCTCACCTTGAACATGTGCCCTCTAGTTCTAGACTCCCCTGCCCTAGAAAAAAAGACTCCAACTATCCAATCTGTCTATGCCCCTCATAACTTTATAAATCTCTATCAGATCACTTCTCAGCCTGTGGTGTGTTCAAGTGAGAATAAATCCAGCCTATTTAATTTCTCCCTATAAGTACAGCTCTCCATTCCAGGTAACATCCTAATTAATCTCTTCTTCACATCTTTGGGAAAAATGCTGTCAATGGATTAAATATTCTTTTGAGGTACTTATTTTAAAGAAGATACTTTTCCAAATGTTTTATACAAGAAGTAACACCTTATATAAAACTTCTGTAATTCTGAATTAAACATAAAATCTGTGTCTATTTGGGATAATCACTGAATGCATGTGTTGGGGAATGACAGACAGATCTGCGTTATGGTCTTGCAAAGATGCATTAAACATTGCTGTACTGCGAACATATGGACAAATTGCTTCTGGGTGTACAATTCAGAAATATCAAGTTTTTCCAGTCAAACTCCCTCCATTTCTGTGAACTGGTACACTTCCATTGATACCTCCATATTATTGTCCATTCTTCCTCAGATATAATTATCCCTCCTTCCTTCTCCCATTTTGTTTTAATGTATGAAGTCAAATGTGTTTTAAGATTTGACAACCCCTTATACATGCTTGAAATGATTCTACTACTGTTATCTGAATTATATGCTTTTCTAAATAGCTCTATCAAGCATGTACTTGCCTTGGTTACATTTTTAAGCATCCTATTAACATATTGTCGTATCTGTAAATACCAATAAAAATCTTGTTTTTCTAATAAGTGTTTCTCTTTAAGCATTTCAAAACTGAACAGTGTTCCTTCTTTCATTATATTGCAAAGAACTGTTATTCCTTTAGCTGTCCAGTCCTTAAATCTAGCATCCAGTTTATTCAGTGTAAAATCAGAGTCATATGCACACCATTTAAGAATTGCAATATCTCCCTCTAGATTATATTCTTTTATAGTAGTTTTCCATATTTTAAGAGTCAATTTCACCCATGGGTTATCAATAGTATTTATGTACCTTTGCAGGTTGTTATCAGCCAAAGTTGCTTGTATGGGGATGGGAATTACCTGCTCCTCAATGTTTTTCCATTGAGCGTCATATGATGGGTTACACCAACATATCACAGCTCTCAACTGTGCTGCAAAATAATAATCTCTAAGAGAAGGTAGGCCCCATCCCCCCTTTTCCTTTGCTAATTGCAAAGTTTTGAGACAAACTCTAGGCCTTTTACCCTGCCAAATGTACCTTGATAACATCTTGTTCCATTCATTGAATTGATTTTGATTAATCTCTATTGGTAGGGTCTGAAAGAGATATAACAGTCTGGGCAGTATATTCATTTTAATAGACTCAATCCTTGAACTGAGACTGAAAAAAGGAATCAGGTTTCATCTTGCCATATCTTCCTTAATTTTTTTATATAAAGGCTGATAATTACATTCTGATAATTTTGCCAAATCTTTTGGCATAATGATGTCCAAATATTTGAAAGACTCTGTTTGCCATGCCCAGGGATATCTACTTTCAATTGCTCTTGGTGGACTATAGTAATATGAAAGTAATTGGGTTTTATCTATGTTGATCTTCTATCCTGATAATTGACCATATTGTTCAAAGGATTGCATCGATTTAGGTAATGAGTATGTTGGTTGCCCTAGATAAATCAAAATGTCATCTGCGTAACAAGCCAGTTTATGCTCTGTCCCTTTAATAGTAATTCCCCTGATATCTTCATTTTGTCTGATGTATTGAGCTAATGGTTCCAGATATAACGCGAAGAGTAGTGGTGACCATGCACAACCCTGTCTCGTGCCCCTTTCTAGGGTAAGACTATTTGATAAATATCCATTGATTTTAATCCTAGCAGTAGGGTTGTCATATAGTGTCTGTATAGCTTTAATAATTGTGTCTTGGAAACCAAATCTATGTAAAACTTTGTAAAGAAAATTCCAATTAACCGAATCAAATGCCTTTTCAGCGTCCACGCTTATCACTATTGCTTTGATTTTATTTTTTTGTATCTGATCCATAATGTGAAATGTCCTTCGTATATTGTCTTGTGTTTGGCGTTGTTGTATAAAACCTGTCTGATGGTTACGTATCAGTATGGGTAGAAACTCCTCTAATCGTTTGGCCATGATGGAGGTAAATAATCTATAATCTACATTAAGAACAGATATTGGTCTAAATGACCCACATTCCATTTTATCCATGCCTTCTTTTTTTCTTATATGAAGATATCGCTATAATTTCCCTCTTAAGACAGCCTTCAGAGTATCCCATAAAATGGGAGGTGAAACCTCTCCATTATCATTAAATTCTAAGTAGAGACCAATTTCTTTTTTAATTTGTTCCTTAAGGTATGGATCATTCAGTAGACTTGAATTTAGTTTCCAAATAGTATTCCTTGGTTGTAGGTCAAAATCCACAGATAAATATATAGGTGCATGGTCACTTACATCTATTGTCCCATTTCCACAGGTGTTTATTTTGTCTTTGTCTTTTCCAAATGTTATGAAATAGTCTATTCTTGTATATACAGAATGGGGAGCAGAATAATGAGTGTAATCCCTTCTGTCGGGGAAAAGGTCCCTCCATATATCAATTAAACCAACATCCTCAAAAAGTGTATTAACTTTCTTATGTAAGGAATTTGTTTCATAGGTTTTCTATTGGAAGAGTCTAACTTTAGTTGTAATTGTAAATTTAAGTCTCCCCCACACATCAGGAGACCTTCTGTTTCCGTTACCATAATATCAGTAATTTTCTGAAAGAAACCAATATCACTTCCCGGGGGTGCGTATATATTCAATAGAGTAACTGTATTTCGGTCTTTATTCCCCCTTACCAGAATATATCTGCCCTCTTTATCTCCCATTGCGAATACTTTTTCAAAATTTAGCTTACTTGAGATAAGAATAGCAACTCCTCTCCTATGTCCTGATTTATATGAGGAGAAAAACAAATTAGTGAAGCCCATTCTCTTTAGTTTTCTATGCTCATTATCACTTAAATGAGTTTTCTGTAAATATACTACATGGGCTTGTTCTTTTTTCATTTTGGATAAAATTCTATTACATTTGATTGTATTTAATAGCCCATTGACATTAAAAGTAATGAATTTTACTTTGTCCTTGGCCATCTGTATTTATCTGTCAATGTATCATTGAAATTAGAACAAAACTTAATCAATCTGCTCCCTGAACAAATAAGAACCAAGAAACACAAATAATAACAAAAATGGCAACGAACGTGTGATTCCAAGGGTGACGTCTCTAGTAGATGACCCTGCATTGAGCTAGAGGAAATGTCTAGCCGTGGGGGATAACCCCTCCTACTTGTGAGTTGAGGGCCCCCATTGCAGTATTCATAAAAGTCAGTGAACAAATCCATTACACAGAAAAGATCTCCCTGTGCACTCCTCCTATACACACACACACACACATATATATATTACATACATACACATATATGCACACATATATTAATTCTCATTTTGGTGGGGAAAAAGGAGTAAGTGAGCAAATAAAGAATAACAACTAGGTAATATAAAATCCACATTATAATAAGTATTTTTTGAGATAGGTATATCACCGTCTACTTTTGCTTCTGTTTAGCTTCTCAACATTTTTAAAGTTAGCTAAACCTTATGGCTCTTCTGGAAGGGGTGAGGGCTGTCTTCGGAAAACTCCCAGTCTCTTCCTGATATACTTCTCTTGGCCTCCTCCCGTCTCCTGCCTTCTCGATTCTTGCACTATTTCCCAAGCAGAGTGGGATAATTCCTCTGCCAGACTTTCCCTCGGTTTGATCACGCTGACGGGCAACCCTCTGGCCTTCATGTCTGTAGTCACCTCTTCCACTGTCTGGTACAACCGTGTCCCGTCTTCATAAAACACTCGAAGTTTAGCAGGTTATGGAGTTTGAAATCTAATCTTTCCTTGCTTTAATATTCCCTTTACTTCAGAGTATTCTTTACGTTTCTGCAGGACCGCGGGGGGGGGGGGGGGGTAATCTTGGTCGAAATATATTACAAACTTTGTAATTTATCATGTAAAAACACCCTCTTCTTACCCCAGGCCCTTTGTAGAATATCCGCCTTGGTACTGTATCGAAGGAATTTTATTATTATTGAGCGTGGCTTATCTGCTCTATCTCGGGTAGGCTTTGGGACGAGTGCACGATGCGCTCTCTCAATTTCCAGCTCCATAGTCGAGGGAAGCTCCAGTGCGTCCCGCAGCAACTTTCCGACAAACTCCGTCATAGACAAACCTTCCGCTCCTTCGGGAACATTGTAGATTCTGATATTTTTCCGCTGTGATCTTCCCTCCAGGTCAAGCAGTTTCCCTTCTTGTTGATTTAATATTTTTATCGTTCCATGTTTTGAATGCGATCTTCCACCTTCTCAATTCGAGTCTCTGCCACCACTTTCTTTTGATTGACATTGGCGAGCTCTGACTTAATATCATGTAGCTGCTGCTTTATTTCTTTCTGGAATTCCCTTATCTCTTTCAGGATTTCGATCATATTCGCTGCTTCACCTGAACGAGGCCCAGCGTCAGCTTTGCTAGCACGCGGTCAGGTAGGAGAGCCGCTCGCTGCACCCCTCTCGGCCGCAGGCTCCACAGTGTCGCTTTTTTAATTTCCATTCTTTTTCCCCATTCTTGCCCCTCATTAGTTCAAATACTTTCAAAAAATACTATATTTGATGGGTTAACGGGGCTTAATAGCATTTTTCCGGAGGAGCTAGTGACTTAAGCTGCCACTCTTGACAATGACGTCACCGGAACCCCCGGTACTGGGGTGTTCTTGTCACACACGTTTTTACTTTGTAAATGTCAAGATTGCTACCATGAGGTTGTTGACACTGCAACAAACAAAGGTGAACCAAGTAGGTAAAATAAATGACTCTGAGTTACCCAAGTGCTCTCCTGGTACTTCCTCAGACTGCACCGCCCCCTTAAGCAGCAAATTTTGTAGACTCTGTAGAAGTCTGTAATCTAAATCTGGTTATTAACATGTTACACTTATGGAGGGCTAAGGCCAAAACTAAGTCCCCAACTGCCAAAACATTATATTTTTTCTGAGAAATTGAACAGAACATTAAACCATGATGGTGGTTTCTAGACACTTGCACGTGCTTTCTCTCTCTCTCTAACTGAACAAAACATAAATGGATGAGACTGGACAACATGGAATTAATGGAACGCTACTTTAACAGTAATGCATGAGAAAGGACACAAGGGCATGTGGGGACTCTGGCAACAATGAAGACCATCATTCATATTCACAGAAAAACAACTGGTTACCCAGCAATCAAACATTGTCAACAGAGGATTACTATTGCATCTTGAATTGGAACAGAAGAAAGCAAGAGTAATAGATGTGTCAATCCCGAATGACAGTAACAGCAGGAAGAAAAAAATACGAGAAGCTGGAGAAATATAAGGGCTTGAAAGAGCAGATAGAAAAGATGTAGAAGGTTAAATGCAGAGTAATCCTGGTGGTGATAGGTGCACTTGGAGCTGTGACACCTGGACTGGGAGAGCGGCTCCAACAAATCCCTGGAACAACGTCTGAGATCTCAGTCTAGAAGAGCACATTACTAGGAACAGCAAAAATACTGCACCGAATCCTTAAGCTTCCAGGTCTCTGGTGGAGGACCTGAGATTGAGGGAGAAATACACATACACACCACCCACAAAAGGTGAACACACACACACACACACACACACACACACACACACACACACACACACACACACACACACACACACACACACACACACACACACACACACACACACCCCCCCCAAGGTAGAAGGAGTCAATTTTAGAAAACCTAGCACATTTATTTTTCAACATAGTCCCCTCCTACATTTCCAGTGGTCGTGGAGCATACGGATCTTGGACCTCCAGAAAGTGTCCACAGAAGGGTGATTGATAAGTTTGTGGCCTAAGGTAGAAGGAGGTGAGTTATACAACTCTCGTTACATGCACATGCAGGTCAACTCTTTGATTATGCAGAAAGTTTGAAGTTAATAACTCTATATATATGTATATATATTCTTTTCAACATCTTAAGCAAGATTAGTGTATTATTTTTGTTTTGTACAATTTTAGATTGAAAAAAAGGAAAGGAGCACCATGCAAAAGTTTGGGCACCCCAAGAGATTTGAGCTCTCAGATAACTTTTACCAAGGTCTCAGACCTTAATTAGCTTGTTAGGGCTAATTGTTAGGAAAGGCCAGGTGATGCAAATTTCAAAGCTTTACAAATACCCTGACTCCTCAAACCTGTCCCAACGATCAGCAGCCATGGGCTCTTCTAAGCGTCTGTCTACCATATCCAATGCAAATATTGGTGACCATGGTTTTCCATACAGATCTATCCCTTGTTCATTGGTTGACTTCCATTTCCTTGATGTGTAGCCACCTGGCTAGGCTTTTGATGTACATAAGCTGAGGTCTTCCTCTAGGCTTGCTCCCCTCAATCTTTCCAGAGAGTATGAGTTTCTCTAGTTCATCTTTCCGCATGGTGCGTCCTAGGAATTTGAGTTGTCTTTCTCTTATTGTTGGTATGAGTGATCTGTTTGGGCTCTTCTGAGAATGTCTTCATTTGATGTGTGTGTGGTCCATGATATTTTTAACATTCTCCTGTAGGACCATAATTCAGCTGCTTCTAGTCTCTGTTCCATTGCTGGGGAAATGGTCCAGCATTCAATTCCATAAGTCAGGATAGAATAAATGTAGCACTGCAGTATTCTGTTTTTAGTGTACATGCTCATCTTTCTGTCTGTTAATATGGTCTTCATTTTCTGGAAAGCTTCTTTCTCCATTGCTATTCTGTATTTGATATCTGTGTCGCACCTGCCATCACTTGTTACTTGCCTGCCAAGATATCTGAATTTGTTGACTTGTTTGATGTTTGTATTTCCGATCTTGATCACACATTGTGGGATGTTTGTCTTTCTGGAGATGACCATGCTTTCTGTCTTCTTGGTGTTGACTGAGAGACCTCTGCGATTACTTTCTGCTGCCACTGTAGTGAGTAGTTCTTGAAGTTCTTGAGTTCCTCCCAGGGATGCCAGGCATGGTGAGGAAAGAATTGCCACTACCATATTAGTACCGTATTAGTTTTGTGCGATTTTTATTCTGCATACGCAATTGGTCGAGACACAAGTGTGTGGATCAAAGGTTAAATGGAGATTGTAACGGAGGGGCCTCATTGTAAAGTTGTTTGTTTTGTTTTAAGATCCTCTTCTGGCACTTAAACATCCAAAATAGATAAAGGAATTAAAACCCAAAAAAGTAATTGTTGTCCTGAGTGCGTACTTTTCCCCGGGCTACAACATGTGGATAGACCTCAAAAGAGCAGTGCATGCAAGGCAGCCCAAGAATCTCATAGAACTAGAAGCCTTTTGCAAGGAAGAATGGGCAAAAATCCCCCAAACAAGAATTGAAAGACTCTTAGCTGGCTACAGAAAGCATTTACAAGCTGTGATATTTGCCAAAGGGGGTGTTACTAAATACTGACCATGCAGGGTGCCCAAACTTTTGCTTCGGGCCCTTTTCCTTTTTTGTTATTTTGAAACTGTAAAAGATGGAAATAAAAAAGTAATCTTGCTTGAAATATTAAAGAAATGTGTCATCTTTAACTTTATGCCTTTTGGAAATCAGGTCATCTTTTACTCACTTACCTATTCACAGTAACAGAAATTTTGACCAGGGGTATCCCATTCAGACCGAAAGACTTAATTGCTGTGGAGAATTTCTTACTCTTGTGGGATAATGCCTTTCCTGCCAGGGGTGGAATGGGGTGAAACTTGTGGCTCTGAAACGATCTCAGTTTCTGTGGCCTCCTCAGAAGGAAGTGGTTCTGACAGCTCTGGACACCTTTCTTCTGGATGTATTGGCATCCCAAACAGTGAGTTGCAAACTGCTCGATCTGCTGATCTACCCCAGGCCACCAGACAAAGCTTCGAGCCAATGCTTTTCTTTTAACCACACCTAGATGTCCAGTATGTAGCTCCTCCAACACCTTATCTCTCAGCTTCCATGGTACAACAACATCAATCCCCACATAAGGCAATCCCTATCGAGGGCAAGTTTATCTTGATGCTGGTAAAAATGTCGGAACTGGAATTTCTGGTACACGTTCCAGCCATTTTGGGTGGCCATGTAGACTTGAGCAGTGTGGAGTCTTTTTCTTTGAATTATCTCTGTTGTAATAGGGAGACTTTTGATTTTCATTAGGGAGAATGCGTCAAGAGTGTTCTCTTGTGTAAATTTTTCAGGTATTTCTTTTTCCAAGGATAAATGGGACAATCCATCAACATTTCTATGATTAGTTGTCCTCTTAAGTTCAAACTTGTAATTGTGTACTCCAAGAAACTGAGCCCATCTCTGTATTCGTGCTGCTGCTGTGAGTGAAGCACCTTCTGTGGATTAAAAATGGACACCAGTGGTTGATGATCTGTAACAAGGGTAAACTCTCTCCCATACAAGTACTGGTTGAAATGTTTTACACCCCAAACCGGACTCAAGGTATTTCTGTCAATCCATGTGCAATTTTTTTCTGCACTGGTGAGGGAACATGATGCAAAGGAAATGGAGTGCTCACTTCCAGCACTCATAACAAGTAACATGACTGCACCTATACCATAAGGGAAGGTGTCACAGGCAAGCTTCACTGGGTGATGTGAATCATAATGTGTCAGTACAGTGTCTGTCATCACCATTTCCTTTGTCTTTCAGAAAGCCACCTCACACTGCTTTGTCTATTGCCATTTCTGTAGTTATGATTGCAAGGGATGGAACACAATACCCAGATATGTCAAGAACCTGTTACAGAAATTGTCAAATCCTCAAAAACGACTGCAACTGTGACATGTCCTTTGGCCTTGGGGCATCCACCACTGCTTGTATTTTCTCAGCACACTTGTGTAATTCTTGGGTGTCAATGGTGTTACCACAGTAAGTGATACTTGGTTTAAAGAATTCACACTTGTAGCATCATGCTCTGAGCCCATAATCTTCTAAACATTTTAACACTGTCTTGAGATTTTGAAGATGTTCCTTGGCATGCTTGCCAGTGACAATGATGTCATTCAGGTAACACTGAGTGCCTGGGCAGCCTTGCACCACCTGGTCCATAGCTTTCTGCCAGAGTGCAGGTGAAGATGCTACTCCAAAAATAAGTCTATTATAGCAATAAAGCCCTTTCTGAGTTTTTAAGGTGAGAAACACTTTGGACTCTGCTTCCATCTCCATCTGTAGGTAGGTGCAGCTGAGCCCACTTTACTTAAGTGTTTTCCTCCAGAAAGGTTTTCAAAAAATTCCCCTATCTTGGGTAGAGAGCATTAATCTACTTTCAGTACTGGATTGATGGTGACCTTAATATCACCACAGCCCCTGACAGAACCATCAGTCTTGGCTGCTGGGACCACTGGCATTGTCCATGGGCTCCATTCAACCTTGGAAAGAATTCCATTAGACTCCTTGTGATCCAGCTCACTGGCTACTTTGACATATATGGTATAAGGAACTGGATGGGCTTTGTAAAACTTTGGTGTAGCATTTTCATTTAACACTATTTTACCCTTGATATGTTTGAGTTTTTCAATGCCACCTTTGAACATTGCTGTGACGTCATCCAGTGCCTTTTTAAAATTTGCTTTCAGTTGTCTCTATGGTAGAGGATGTAGCATGCAAATAGTGGATGGATCTCCAATCAAGTTGTAATTGCCTCAGCCGATTATGGCCCCATAATGCTGGTCCTCCTGTTTTTACCACATACAATCCCAATGTGGCCTGTTGGTTGATGTATTTTGCTGTTATGAATGTCATTCCCACAGGAGTTATCTTTTCTCCAGTATAAGTTCTTAGCTGGATATCTGCAGGCTTCAGTTTGGTATCTTTGAAATGTTGTTCAAACTCATTTTGTGAAATGACTGAAACAGCTGAACTAATGTTTAATTTTTCCCTTAATTTTCCATTCATTTCTGCAGTAAACCATATTGCAATGTTTCATGTGGATATGCTCAATGGTTGGGAAGGTTTTACCCGTAATGTACCGGATCATACCCATTACCTTTTGTAGGATGTCCACTCAAAGGCATTGGTGTTCTCATAGCTGGCCATAATGCAGCCAGTAGGCACACTTAACACCACACATCAAGAGAAAATTGCCAAAGTTTATGATGACATGCTGAATCTTCACAGACTCCTGAGGAAGTAGAAGCGCTGTTCTGCTTTCTTTGCAAGAATATTTATATGATGCGTCCAGGACAGGTCCTCAGAGATAGTTAGTTAAACTCTGTCCCTCATCAGGCCAGTGCTTATGCCGGTTTCCGTGGCATGAAGCAACGGAGAGTACAAGACTCCCACCCCCTTCCCCGGATAGGACGCCAGTCTATCGTGAGGTTAATCCCCAGCATTTTGTCGGTACCCATTTTCAATTGAGTGGACTGGAGAAATGTGTGGTTATGTGCCTTGCTCAAGGACACAACACGTTGCCTCAGCTGGGGCTCAAACTCACGACCATCAGATTGCTAATCCAATGCCTTAACCAGTTGGCCATGTGCCACACAGAGATAATGACACCCAGGAATTTAAAATTACTGACCCTCTCCACCTCTGATCCTTCAATGAGGACTGGCTCATGGACCTCTGGTTTCCCTCTCCTGAAGTCTATAATCAGTTCCTTGATCTTATTGACATTGAGTGAGAGGTTGTTGTTGTTACACCACTCAGTCAAGTTTTCAATCTCCCTCCTGTATGCAGATTCATCACCCCTTTGATACAGCCCACAACAGTGGTGTCATCAGCAAACTTGGATATGATGTTGGAGCTGTAGCCACACATTCATAGGTGTAAAGCAAGTAGAACAGGGGGCCAAGTACACATCCCTGTGGTGCTGCTGTGCTGATGGAGATTGTGGGGGAGATATTTTTGCCAATTCAAACTGACTGTGGTCTACAAGTGAGGATCAGATTGCACAAGGAGATTATCGAGGCCAAGGTTTTGGAGCGTATTGATTAGTTTTGAAGGGATGATGGTATTGAATGCTGATCTGTAACTGATAAAGAGCATCCTGATATATGCATCTTTGCTGTCCAGATGTTCCAGGGTTGAGTGAAGAGCCAACAAGATAGCATTTGCTGTGGAACTGTTGCTTCAGTAGGCAAATTGGAATGATCCAAGTCACCATTCAGACAGGAGCTGATATGGTTCAACACCAGCTTCTCAAAACACTTCATCACTGTGGATGTAAGTGCCACTGGGTGATAGTCATTTTAGACAGGTTACCACACTCTTCTTGGGCACTGGTACGATTGAAGCCTACTTGAATCAGGTGGGTACTACACACTGCCGGAGAAAGATATTAAAGATATCTGTGAATACACCAGCCAGTTAGTCAGCACAGGTCTCCAGTACTTGACCAGGGACTCTGTCTGGACCAGATGCTTTCCTTGGATTCACTCTCTTGAAGGCAGCCCGCACATCATCTTCAGATGCTGAGACCAAAGGTTCCTTGGGAGACATGGGGGTGCTCGATGGTTCCTCCCTGTTCTAGTGGTCAAAGCGAGCATGGAAGGCATTGAGCTCATCTGGAAACAAAGCTCTGCTGTCTCCTATGTTGCAAGATACCACAGCTGTTAAGCATTCCTCATCGATTCCAGACTAGTCCAGAATCTGTTTTGTATTTTGTCCCACTATCAAGCACACACATTACAATACCAATGGTTGATATTAACAGTTGCTGTTTGATTAACTTGGTTTACACAGAGGTTATTGTACTGTACCAATGAATGCTAAGTTTGAATTTGTTCAGGTGGAGTTTGTATAAGCTTGTTTTGAAGATTAGGTTAGTTTTTAAAATTAGCTTTAATTTATTTTTCGTCTGTAGTATTGATATTGCAGAATGCTTAAGGGCAATCTAAGAGAAAAAGTTGCTATGGTGACAGTTGTGTACTTTATAATGTTAAATAACTTCAAATATCTACAATGACTGATTTGGGAAGAAATACCTCATGCTGTATGTAGTATAATGAGGTGGAGTTGAATGGATATCAAATAGTTAGGCTTAAAAGTGAATTATGACTCAAAACATAGATATGAGATTTTGTTGCCAACTCCTATATTTGCTTGTACTACACATATTTCCAGACTACATACTGCTTTGGGGTTTAACACGTGTTATGATCACTGATGGATAATAATCCATGTAATAGTGACAATATTTTTCCAATTAAAATATCAAAATTCTTCACTGCAAATGTATTCAAAGCTTTAATTTTTCTTGCACAAAATTTGATCAGGCTGATCTTACTAGCAAATGCTGACAGTTCTGTGATACACTGCTGGAAATTATCAAACTTGGTGATTCACTCTGCAGTCTAGCAGTTGGAGCCTAGTCTTGCTGAGATTTCCCAGCAAAGTGTTGGGGAATACCAAATGAATCCTTTGTCAGGCTAGACAAGATGCATGATCTAACATTATTGATTTCAATAGGGATCTGGGGCAAAGATAAGGAGGCAAAGAAAAGTGAAGTTTTTAAACCAAAAATTGATCTGAAGTGAAATAATTATTATGTTATATTTAAATTACATGCTTTTATTTTATGGAATTTTAATAGTTTTTAAAGTTCCCTGTATGTCAGAAACTTTTAAAACGTTTTAAAAATCACTAGTAGCTTTCAGAAGCTACACAGCTGGAGACAGGAATTTTGTGTTATCATTGCTTTTTAGGGGCATATAGCCAGGGTGAAGTCCTCCTCACTATGCTACCAGAGGTGCTGCCTCTACTTGGACCATGATTTTTCAGGCCATCAAGAAAAGCCTTCTGCATTTGAACAGAAGGCATGTATGAATGTAATGGGCAGTAATTCTGAGTAGCGGAACTGATGCAACATGACTGGCCTTGAGTAATTAAAACACTGTAAAGCCCAATGGATGCTACTCCAAAAATATTCAAAATGCACAGCATTATCCAGGAAGATGCAGCCACTTGAATGGTACCCCATCCACCAACCTTCCAGCACTTCATTTCTTCCAGCACTGGCACAAATAGCAACAGTATGTAACATCTACAAGGTGCACTAAAGCAACTCATTGAGACTCATCAATAATATCTCCCAAATCCACTTCTGCTACCAAGGACAGCAAGAGCAGCAGGCACATGAGAACATCATCATTTGCAAAATTCTATCCCCTGTTATCGTTTCAGGAGAAATCTGCAATGAGCAATAAATGCTGAAAAAATGCTCAAGAATCAGTTTACACTAGAAGTGAACTTATCTGAAAAGTGAGTCGAAGGATTTTCTTTATAAAGATGTTAGACTTCAGGATGAAAGCAAGTATGGCCTTTGTCAAAATTAAGTTCATATACAGACAGCAATATTTTTTCTCAATGTTTCATAGCCAACAATGCAGTCTGTTCCTGTAATGAATTTTTTTTACAAGTATTTGCCACCTGAATGTATGATTCATGCTCAAAAGGCAATACCAACCATTTCCAACAAACTGTGGTTGCATTATCAACAGGATGCACTGCAGAAACGCACCAGGATTACTTCAATAGCAACTGCTTTCCTGGCAACCTTCACCAATAAGTCACATCATAGAAATAGGATTGGTTGTGGGACATATATTATCTTTGCTTTACTACTGTTGAGTCTGTATCTTAGAATTAATTCTAAGTAATTAAGTAGCACCTTTATAGGAATGACATGACCAAAAGCATTGTAGCAGTTCAGGATGGCCTGTGGACATCCAAGAATGCTACTACATACCTTTATATCCAGTTCTTGAACATCTCATACTTTCCACAGTATTCTAAGGGTTGCTGTGCCCACATCTTAAAAATCTTAAGCTTTTCAATTATTATCCTAAATTGTTAGATCCCTCTTACTCTCTCTCTTTATTTAAGAAACTCAAAATGCATCTTTTTGATCAAGGTCTTGGACACTTAGCCCATTGTCTCCAGTAGCTTAGCAAAATCTTTTTCTGATTAACATTTCTGAAAAGGGTCATGGCTAGAAGTCATAGAATCATAGTACACTACAGCACAGAAAAAAGGTTTAGCTAATTTATGCTGAACCATTAATCTGCCTCGTCCCATAGCCCTGCACCCAGACTATAGCCCTCCATACCCCTCTCATCCATCTACCTATCCACATTTTTCTTAAATATTGAAACTGACCCCACATCAACCACTTGTGCTTGCAGCTCATTCCACACTATCACCATCCTTACAGTTCTAATTCATATTATTTCAGCAACCTCACATCCTTGAACAAATAAAACACTGAACTGATCTACAACTTATTATTTGAATAACCTATTTCCCCATTTAAAGTACTGCATTAAAATTCATTTAAATATTCTTGGCATGGCCAAGTGGTTAAGGCGTCGGTCTAGTGATCTGAAGGTTGCTAGTTCGAGCCTTAGCTGAGGCAGTGTGTTGTTTCCTTGAGCAAGGCACTTAACCAAACATTGCTCTGCGACGACACCGGTGCCAAGCTGTATGGGTCCTAATGCCCTTCCCTTGGATAACATCGGTGGCATAGAGAGGAGAGACTTGCGGCATGGGCAACTACAGGTCTTCCATACAACCTTGCCCAGGCCTCGGTCATCATTGAAAATCAATGGACAGCCAAAGAAGTTCAAAATGAATCTACAACCCACTGCAGGACAAAAGTCCTTTCTACCTGTAACTAAAAATCCTGATTAATTACTATAGCACTACCAACTGACTCAATCTTGGAATTTAATTGAATGTTTTGGTTTTAAGGAATATCTGGTTTCTACATAAACCATTAGCACCAGGATCAATAAAGGTGAAGCAGACTAAGTACTCAGCAAGTAAAACACAGGCATTGGCAGTTCAGAATGTTGTTGGCTTCAATTGTTTGCATGATTGTGTTTTTTTTTCTCTTGTGCATTGGATGTTGGTCTTTTTTTTCTTTAAATGGTTTTTTTGGGTTTCTTGCTTTGTGGCTACCTGTAAACAAACAAATCTCAAGGTTGTATAATTTATACATTCTTTGATAATAAATGTAATTTGAATCTTGAAGTGGGTACCAGCACTTGTAGTCTATACAAACCTTCTCATGTTCTGGGCATATCAATATATCCCATGGTTTCTTCCTCCCTCATGTGCTCATCTTGCTTCTCTTTAATTGAATCTATATTAGTCTCAACTTCACCTTGTGGTACCATCATCCACATTTATACTTCTCTCTAAATTACACAAAAACTTCTGAATTCTCCAATGGATTTGTTAGTAATTATCCAATTCCATACAGTCTCAAAGTGAAAAGATTTTCTTTGTATCTACCCAATCATCCTCTTTCAATATTTTAATCACTGTTAAATTGAACAAAAAAAAAATCACTGATTATGGCACACATGGATCCAATACTGGTTGTCTAACATAAAAAATGATGGTTCAAAAGATGGTGCAATAAGTATTTTCTAGAATGGTTCCTGGGTTACTGACAATCTGAAGCTGTAGTTGTCCAATCACAAACAAGAGAAAATCCTGCAGATGCTGGAAATACACACAAAATACCAGAACAACTCAGCAGGTCCTGATTTCGGTCCTGATGAAGGGTCTCAGCCTGAAACATCAACCATACTCTTTTCCATTGATGCTGCCTGGCCTGCTGAGTTCCTCCAGCATTTTGTGTGTGTAAGCTGTAGTTGTTCTCCTTGAAGGGAATGCCAAGAGGAGACTTGACAGAGTTGAGCAAAATCAAGTTGGTTTAGACAGGGTAGCAAGAGGAAAACTGTTCTCCTTTGTAGCGGGTTTAAGAACCAGGAAGTACCTTGCAGATCCTTATTGGGAAACCACAGTCAGTGCAGAACAGTCAGAACACCTCTTCCTGTCATAAGGTGAGCATTGGGAATGGATCCAAATGCAAGACACAGATACTGAAGTATAGGGAGAGGACTAGGTGTATCAAGAAAGCAAGGGTGGTGGGGAAGAAATGACACTGGACAAGACACAGGCCCTAGGAGACAGGGCATGGGCTAGGACTAGAGTAGGAAAGTGGGGCTAGGACTAGAGTAGGAAAGTGGGACCTGGACAAGGAACTAGGAACCTGGACAAGGACTCAAGCCAGAGACTGGACAGGGACCCGGAACCTGGGTCTTGACTCAGGCTCTGGATCCAGGCAAGGACTGGACGAGGACATGAAGCTCAGACTTGGTCTTGATCAAGGGAGAGCAGGAACGCAGAGCCTAGGTCGAGGGGGAGCAAAGCAGAAGCAGGGAGAGGCATAACTGGACACGGACAATAGCCCTGGACAAGACCAGGACCCAGGGCCTAGGCTATGACTTAGCCTTGGACTTGAGCACAGGAACACAGAACACAGAGCCAAGACCCCTCCTTGGGAACAGGACACAGGACATAGAACCAGGACTCATACACAGACACTAAACACAGGGACACAAAGAGACAGTTTCAAGCTCAACAATAGATAGTTCCTTCTGTTGGTGTGGCAAGGCTCCAGTCTCACTCCAGCAGCTGAACTTGATGGCAATACAGGCAAGAACACAGGCAAGGTTGCCAGCAGGGCTACAGGCCAGGCTTCAGAGGGAGGGAAGGAAGGGAACAGTCCCTCCTCAGGGTGACAGCAAAGACAGCCTGACTTACCCAACAGAGGAAGGGACAGATCCCACCATAGGGTAATGGCAAGAACTGCCTAACTTACTCCACAGAAGCAAGGACAGGATACCAACAAGACAAACCAGCAACCACAGTTGAACCCAGGGCCACTTATATTCCAGCCGCAATATGAGAATCAGGTGCCTGTGATTAAGCCCAACTGAAACAACGGACAGCCAGAAGACCCGGAGTCCGGAGTCCATGGACCGGACCGTGAACCGAAACGCAGATTTCACAGATTGGACCATGACACTTCCTCCCCGACTGTCAGCCTTGTACTCCTCAAATTCCAAACTCCAGAGACAGAACCTCTGTTCTAAACTTTATTGCAGATAGAGATTACACGTAGGAAAAGATTCAAGGATTCGTTAAAGCTTCCTTGAAATATTAAAGCATCCTTTGTGACTCCATAGAATCCATTCAAAGTGGAAAAAATGGTATTTGGAAATGCCAAGAAAGAGTGCAGTACCCTCTTTTCCAGGTCGTGGAGCTGCCAGGGAACATTTTAAAGTCTGCAAATTGCATTACAATTAGTTTGCAGTAATAATTTTAATGTATATTCCTGTAGATTGATGCAATTCCCTCGAAGAAACGTGTTCAACGAGAAGTAAATGCCGTCGTTAACATGATATTTTTTATCTCCAAAGGTTTGGACAATGGCTCACTTTAAAATATCTGAGGCCACAGAACTCGTAGGAACCCTTTTCACAACCTCTCATCTCGGTCGTATAGCTACAATTGAGTCGTAAAGTTAGGAAAAGCATGATTACGAGGCTAACACGGATATGGTAAATAACATAATATGCAATCCACGAACCCTATCACATTTGGTTTTTACTGTTAAACGACAAGTTTAAACGAAGATCGTCTCGCCTTTTCAGCTGTGATATCTCAATTCAACATTCAATTCTGCATTATTTCAAAGATTATTTTCGGATGAAAGCAAAATTCCCTAAACACAATCACTCAACAGTGAACTTCAACTTAATAACTAGATTACTAGGTTACGCCTGCAATAAACGATATCCAGAAATTATTAGCAAGTTGAACATAACTAATTTTTCAAGTTTGCATATTAGGGTTACTGCAAATCTTGAAACTTCCTCTGCTTGTTTAAAAGCACACTTTCTGCCATTTTCTCTAGCATTTTAAAATGTCATTCTTGTTTTGAACCCCCAAATTTTAAAATCAAGCATGTATAGGCGCAAAGCACGATGTTTCTCTGCATGTTTCACCTTGTAACAAGCGCGCGTGAATGGTTCTGAAACTTCATGATGGCCAGATAGTTAAAAATAAAAATACGATTAAAGCCACATCAATATTTCAATTTCATTTGTTACAACATGGTTCATATGTTATATAGTAACATTGTAATTTACATGTGTTTAAAATGTAAGGTAGAACTTCAAACCAGGAAACGCATGATTTCAAAGGAAAGCTGCAAAGTGGAAAGAGCTAACTAGGTAAACCATGAAGTTCAATTTGAATATGGTTGAAACAGTTGCCAAATAACTGTGGGAAAAGTAGCTGTTTGCACAATAAACATATTAAATTACGAAATGATAAAATCGATCCTCTGTGATTGCGAAGCATCATCCACTGCGCATATTTATTGTAAATTTATCTTTGTTAATCGCAGTGCTAAGAAACGAGCTTTAAATTATAATATGCTTTGAACTAAGCATCATTGGAAGTAGTTTCTATAAATAAAGTTTTTACGTGTATATTTCCGTGAACTTTGAAGTTCACGGGACTTTGGGTTGAGTATAAGTTTGAATATAAGCTCTTACGGCGCATGAGCAGAACCTGTCGCATTGTGGCTGTCCCCGAAAGGTATTCAGAGAAAATGTTAAGGCGAACAATTTGAGTTGGTAATAATAACAATTAAATTACTTTCTTTGGAGAGTTGTGATATTGAGAATTTCACTGCCAATGGGATATATTTTTATTTTTATTGCATAAGATACTAAGATCTGGGATATCGCCTGCACTTACAGCGAGTGAGTGAAACTTGACCAAGTCTGCGGCAGACGGCGCATGTGCATGGCGCCGTCAAAAAACACGGCCGTGATGTAACTTATGGTGTCGAGTGGTTCATACTTAAGTGGGAGAGGAAACATTGTTTTAAAAAGAAAATCCCATGTGAAACAAGGTGACCAGCTGCAATAACGTCTTTAGGGTCGCGCATGCGTGCTTAGGCAATATTAGGCAAGGTGCGCGCGGAGAGGCAGTGCGCACGCGTGGCATAGCAGTGACCGCAGCTTCCTAATGGATAGTTTAGTATTTGGCAGCGCCCCCTCCATCGGCACCGACACATAGCGAGACTAGAGTGTGGTGGGTGCCTTGGGACTGGCCACGTCGGCCGGGCCTCAGCCAGTCAGGAGGACCAGGAAAATAGGAGGGGGGGGGGGGGGAAGAGTGAGGAGGAGGGATCGTTCTGGAAGGAAAGTGTTAAACACCGCCTTCTCCCTCTTTCTCCCCCCCCCCTTTTAAGTTTGGAGACGGAGAAAAAAACTGTAATTACTTCAGTTTAATCAATTATTAAACAAAAGACATTATTGATAGAAACAGGTTACGTGAATGGGCTGAGGAAGTATGTGGCCGTTGCTTCCAGCAGGTGAGTAGCGAGTGACCGAGTGAGCGATCGACCGACCTCGTTCCCCGAACACTTTCGCGGAGCTCAAACACTGATTGTTGGGTTTGAACAGCGGTCGCGGGGGCAACATGCACTCCGCCTACCATTCACACCTCCACTCTACCCCGATCTGGCACCCGTCGTGATATTTGCCCATCAAAATATCTCGCTACACTTGCAGCTGTCACCTCATTAACGCAAGGAACAGCCATAAATCCTGCCTCCTCGCGCGAAGGTAGATTTGCCAGGGTTTGGCGAAATATTTCTGATGAAAAAAGTCTCACGGGCTTATCCCAAACTTGGTTTGCGAAGTGTAGTCGAGTAGTAGTTTTTTACTGTCATTCATCATTACTTTCCCGCCTCATACTCTATTGTGTTTTTTGCAGTTTTTAATTTCACCCAGTTTGTAAAATAAGCACATTTTCTTGTTTGCACGTCTGCATTTTTGGGCAGGGAATTTTGAGAGCTAGATTATGTGCGTGTAAATTCTGAAAGCTGCAGGAAGCAGGTTGAAGGAATGCTGCTGGGTGCTTATAACCCTATTACAACGTCAGTTTACATTGATTGAGATGTTTCTACGCGAGTCTTAGTCCAGGGAATTGCATTACTGCCTATTAAGATATATACCTTGTTTGACATATTAAGTGGGTCGTCTTTCACAAAGTCTTCACACTCGACACTGACAAATTGTCCTTGTCATTTGTCACTTCAAGTCATGATAAACATGGTTGTGGAAATGTACCACTTCGTCTGATGATCTAATTCGTTCGATTTAAATTGTTGAAATGTTCTGTCCTTGTGTTTATAAATATTGTTTCCTGTTTACTTATGTGGTGGCATTTAAAATTGCACGTCAACGATTGATTTGTTTGATGTGGAAGATGATGGAGGTTCAGATGGTATGTACCAACTTATTATCTGTGAATAACTTGGTGCATTGAGAATACGTCTGCAGCCTTGCACCGCTTAACCTCAGGCCTTGTGCTTCTGGTCGTATTATTGAATGAGCTGTGATATGCTACGAGTAGTTGTTTAAATGCCAATTTAATATTGTGCATATTTACTTACAAATTTAGTAAGTCGTAAGCAGAAGGAACGTTTCAGTAAATGTGAAATTTGTTGAATATTGTAAAGTTTTAGAAATTAGCCACCTCTTTTTTTAAAAGGTAGATCTTTGTTCAATAGATAAAGAGTGAACTGTTCATCAAGCTCAATGTGCCACTGGTAAGAAAATATTAATGATAATATTAAAATTAATCTTATTATCTACAAGTATTTTGTATCTATTTGCTTCAGTGTGGTGGTAACAGAAACTTGTGCCACTCTGTAATTGATTAAATCATTGGCAGCTAGACAAAAATATTTGAACCTAATCAAATAAAGGAACTAGCATTTAAAATTTTATAAACATTTAGGGAAAAAAAGTTATATGCTAGGAATTATGGTCATTTATTTAAAAATTAGGTCAGTGAAAGCATCAATGCCCTGTTTAGCATTGAGTATAATAGAATGAGCATCAGCCAAAAGTGAACAAACTTTCACTTTCACACAGAACATAACCTGAACATGAGCTGCTTAAAATGCTTATCTTTTGGTGTTTGAGGCTGGATTGAACCATTACTTATCTATTTAAAATATTGGGTTGCAATTATCAAATCAATCTAATAGCCATTTCAGTACTATAGGTCTCTGTAAAATTTGTATTATGGTAAATTGTGGCTCTGAATTAGTGTTCTGGTCAGTTTTACCATTTAATTAAAAAGTACATGAAGTTACGAAAAGTTAAAACTTTTTCAAAAATAGAGGGGAAAACAAGTTTCTTCAATTACAAAATCTAACACAAATTTGGTTCTTTTTCTCTATTTTGAACTTTGTATTAATGTAAAGTGATAAGTGAATAGAGTTGATAATCTGGTGTTTCTAGGTAACTCAGGCATGCTCTCAAAGCTGGCAACTGATAGCTATAAAAACACCAGTAGTTTTGAGTGTTACTTGGCTGGTAAAAGCACACTAGTGTTATTAAAATTGTTTATACACTTGTCTTTAATTCCAAGATGAGTTTTGTGAAAAGGAAGTTAAATTCTCTTAAATTTGCAACTGTGATTTGTAGATTGGAAATGCAGAATTATGGTCTATGTGGGGTTCATAGTTACAAATTTGCAAAGTTTTAATTGTCAATGGAATTTCTTTGTAAAGGAGGATAGCATGACTATAAGTTGTGGAAAACCAAGTTGACCTGATTCGAATATGTAGGTTCACAGTCTTTCTGTTCATGCTAACTGGTGTGCCCTGAAGCCCCAATTGAAGATTTTCAGTGTTTTATTTAAAATGATACCGTTGCACTTTCCAGTCTCCGTCAGTCGCAAAATTCTGTCAAAATTGCCTGACCTGCGGAATATCCGGAGTGTTTTGTTAATGATTTTATTTTCCCTTATCAGTTGTTTTGTGAATTAGTTAAATTGTTGCTGTTGAACAGGCTTACAATAATGCACATTAACTGGTGAAAACTAAGTTCTAAAATGAGTTCTGCATGAAAGTAACAGGGCAATTTCCTATTGTAAATGAAAACTTATCTCTGAACTCAAGTTTATGGTGATCTCAATTTCTCTTAACAATATTTCTCTTGAGGTGCAATGGCTTCAACGTCTCTGCTGCTTTGTGATGGCGGGAAGCTTCATAACACAGTAAATCTTTTGCTTTCCTTTCAAGTCCTCTTATAAAATTATAGGTTCAAAAGAAAAATTAATACTTCCACTTAAAAATAGTGGTTTGTGATTAATTGGACCAACGCTTATTTGGGACATCTCTTAACAAAACCAAATCAAGAAAGAAAATAGCCAGGATTCCCTCCATTTATTTGGGACAGTGTGCTGCTTAATTGGGACAGGAGACAGTTGCCATACAGTTTCTAACTGGTGTCAGTCACATGCACTTGTGTGGCTGTTACACACTACACTATGATTAAAGCGAACAGTTTTTAAATGGCTTCAGTTAGTGTTTTGTCACTGATAGTTGGTGAGAAATAAGCAGTAAGACAATTCAGAACTGTTTTGCTCACTGCTGTTTCAACAATTGAGGCTTGTAGATGTCAGGAGTGAAAATGAAATTATCTCACTTCAACTTTAGGAACTATGAAGAGTTTGAATGTAACAATAAAAATGAAAAATTGGTAGATTTAATCATCAAAAGCACTGTTTGAAAGTAGTCCATTATCTGCACTTGGTTACTGCATTGATTTTGCTCATTTGCAGTCAATAAAAAGAATACGGCAGAGTGCTGTCGATAACTATTAGCAACTAATACAGTTTTATAGTACTGTGGTATTTGTAGTGTTCCAAATAAT
The DNA here is from genome assembly GCF_048418815.1 of Hemitrygon akajei. Lineage (NCBI taxonomy): Eukaryota > Metazoa > Chordata > Chondrichthyes > Myliobatiformes > Dasyatidae > Hemitrygon > Hemitrygon akajei. The sequence continues at coordinate 59,096,599 of NC_133141.1, forward strand.
TCTGTATTTCATTTAAATACAAAATTTGTTACTTATTAAACAGTAGTTTGTCATCTTAATGCTTTTTTAAAAACTATTTCCAAGAAATGATAGCTAATTGGGACAGCCACTTAATTGGGCCAAAATGTTCTGGTCCTGATGTGTTCTTGTTAACTGGCATCCTCTGTATTTAACTTTTTGAGCTGAAAGGGGATACTGTTTGTTGTCAGTTTAAGTTGGAATCAACCTGGCAAGTATAATTCCAAGAAATAACATTTTTAAATAGGTGTGAATTTAAAAAGATCCACTATTTAATGTTACAAACGTCGAGTGCATTCCTGTTAATTGTTATCTGCATGCAAAAAATACTGGAAGAATTCAGTCAGGTGCCATCTTTGGAAAGGAATAAACAGTCAACGTTTCATGCCAAGACCCTTCACCAGAAAGGGAAAGGGAAAGGGAAGGGACAGAGCCATAATAAAGTGTGGTGGGGGAGGGGAAGGAATATTGTGGGAGCTTGTTATTTATTTGTTAATAAATAAACTAAAAATAAACATTGCTAATCATACCAAGTTCCTCCAGAATTTTGTGTTGTTCGAGATTTCTAGCATCTACAGAATCTCGTGTTCATGAATTCTTAATCTGCTTGTCCTCCATTAAACTATTCAAATTGCAATGTGTAACCTCTGTTTAGAGTATCACTCATTTCACTATTACCACCAAGCTGGAGGACCATCTGTGATGCACAAAGATGTGCAGAAGGGCATATTTCACATAATAGATAAGCTTGCAATGGAGTAAATGATCTACCAACTAAAGAAGTAAAGTTCATGCCTACAGCTAGTTGTTAAAGGAGGTGAGCAAATAATTAAGGGGGGGGGGGAAGAATTTGCAATAATCTTCATTCAGAAACTAAGTAGAATTGAGATTGTGAGGAAGATGTAAACAAAATTCAAGGCAATTTTGGTATTGAGTGAGTGGACTGATGCACTATGATGTGGATAATTCTTCGGTTATCCAGTTTGGTTGGAACAGCAGAAAGTGCACTGTTAAACAGGGAAACTAGTGTGCAAAGGTACTTGGGTGTCCTTGCAAGCTAATCACTGAAAGCAAGCATGCAGGTGAGCAGGCATTAAGAAAGCAAATTACTTACTGGCTTTCTCAGCCAGAGATTTTGTTTTCTGGTACAGTAATAATGATATTTTTAACAGCTCTGTAGGAGTATTGTATGTAGCTATGATCAAATTAAAAAAGAGGTCCTGCTGAAGGGTTTCGGCTTGAAATGTCAACTGCCTGGCTTGCTGAGTTCCTCCTGCATTTTGTGTGTGTTACATGGAAAAGGATGTACTGATAGTGGGAGTGCAATTTAATAATGTGATTTGCAAGTTATTGCACATACTAATGAAAACTGTGGCATTAATCCAGTTACATATTTCTAATTGTCAATTAGTTAATTTGTTCATAGAATAGATTAAAATTACTCAATTCTCCTTTTAGAATCTGTCCTTAATTTGGTATGTAAATTGGACAAAAATTTACAACTGAACCAAAGGAGTGAATGATTAAAATTTCAGAGGCTAATTTTGTGAAGAACAGCTTCAGGAATAGATTTCCAGAGCTTGGTGCTGAGAGACTGAAAGCATAGCTATGAAGAGTGTTGTGAAAGTTTTGGGTAATGTGCATAAGGCTGGAAGATTGATGAAGGTTACAGCAACCATAAAGGGTGATGTTGGGAAGGTGCTTGAATCAATTTTAATTTGGATGCATTGTAGATCAAGAGAAATCGTAAAGCTGAGATGAAATGAATGGTGTCTGAGGTGAATGGAATTTAGTATATTTTAAGAACACCAGAATTATGATGTTTTTGAAGATCAGAGAGAAGCTGCCAGGCATTTTTTTTAGAATTGGGACCTCTGTGTATATATAACTGCTTGAATTGCAGGTGGCTTGAGGCAGGAAAATGGGAAGAAATTACATTAAAGATGAAGATGTTATTACATGAGCCAAATTTCTATCAAAGTCAAAAACAAGTCAATTAGCCTTTTTATCTTTTATAAACCTGACTCCCATGGCTGTCCTGACCCTACCTCTTTCCACCCTGTCTCCTGTAAAAATGCCATCCCCTTTACTCAGTTCCTTCACCAACACTGCATCTGTCCCCAAGATGAGGTGTTCCTTTCTAGAGTATCCTAAATGTCCTCCTTCAAAGAATGGGATTTATTTTCTTTCACCATTGATGCACCCGTACCTGCATCTCCTCATTTTCTGGATATCTGCCCTCACCCCAATTTCCTGCCCCCTTAGGAAGGATAGCTTTTTTCTTATCTTCACCTCCCACCCCATGAACCTCCACATCCAGCACATAATTTTCCGCACCTTCCGCCATCTTCAATGGGATCCTACCACCAAACACATCTTTACCTTCCCTCTTCACCTCCCCCCTCCCCACCCTGCCAAATCTCTGCTTTCTGCATGGATTGTTCCCTCCATGATTCCTTTATCCCTTAACTCACTCCCCACTAATCTTCCCTCTGGCACTTAACTCTCCTCCCTCACCTCCATTCAAGACCTCAAACAGTTCTTCCAGGTGAGGCAACACTTCACCTGCAAATCTGTTTGGGTTGTCTACTTTATCTAGTTCCCTCTATGTGGCCTCCTTTACATTGGTGAGACCTGATGTAGATTGGGGTCCTCTTTGTTGAGCACTTTCGCTCCACCTGCAAATAGCAGGATTTCCTGGTGGTCAACCACTTTACTTCCAACTTCCATTCTGACACATCAGTCTAGGGCCTCCTCTGCTGCCATGATGAGGCCACTCTCAGATTGGAGGAGCAACATCTCATTCTGTCTTGGTAGCCTCCAGCCTTATGGCATGAACATCAATTTCTCTAACTTCTGGTAATTTTTCTCCCTTTCCCTTCCCTCTTAAATTCTCCATTATAACTCCCCTCTACCACTTCTCCTCACCTGCCTATCACCTTCCCCCCAGTGTACTTCCTCCTCTTTCTCCCATGGCTGACTCTCCTCTCCTATCAGATTCCTTCAGCTCTTTACCTCTTCCACGTATCACTTCCCAGTTCTTATTTCATCATCTCCTCCACCATCCACAGCTTCACCTATCACCCTCTAGCTTGTACTCCTTTCCTTCCCCCCACCACCTTATTCTGCCTTAATTCTTCATATTCCCTCACCTTATACCTTATTCTGCTGCCTTATTCTTCCTTTCCAGTCCTGATGAAGGGACTTAGCCTAAAACATAGACTGTTTGTTCATTTTCATAGATGCTGCCCGACCTACTGAGTTCCTCTAACAGTTTGTGTGTGTTCATGATTTCCAGCATCTGCAGAAGCTCTTGTGTTAGTCAATTAGTTAATCAATTAGTCTACCTTGTCTGTGCCTACTGTCAAATATCCATCTATACTAGTACCATTTAACAGCACTCAGTCTGTAAGCTTCTGTGATTTGAAAATTCAAGTGCTTGTTTGGATACTTTAAATGCTGTGGGAGTACCTGTTTCCCCACGCTCTGCAGGTAGTGCATTCTAGATCGCTGCCATCATCAAGGCTGGGCAAAACTTCCCTCAAATCCCTTCAAGCCCTCTTACTCATTAGCTAGTTACAGGTTTTAGATGCCTCTGTTATGGGGGGAAGCTTTCTCACCATACATCTCATCTATAATCTATATAATTTGGTATCTCTATCAGGTTTTCCCTCAACCTTTCTTCTACAAGGAAAATAAATCTAGCCTATCTGGGCTCTGATAATTGAAACACTCCATTCCAGGCAATTATACCTGGTGAATCACCTCTACATTCTATCCAGTGCAATTGCATTCATTTAATGGAGTGGCAACCAGAACTACACATAATACTTCAGCTATGGTCTAAACAAAGTTTTATAAATAATATCAATACATACATGCTCTTGGGTTTTATGCCGTAATTAATAAAGATCAACATTCCAAATGCCTTTTTTTTTGCCACCTTGTCTACCTATACTACTATATTTGGGGATCAATGAATTTACACACCTGTCCTCAATACACCTTGGGTCCCTTCATTACAACATGAATGTTCTGTAATCTATCCTGGAAGTGCTTTAAAGGTTCCTTCCCCTCAGTCTTTCACTCTAAAATGATCCTAATTAATGTCGGAAAAGTAGAAGTCCTCTACTAACTATAACACTATTATTCTTGCACTTCTGTGGTTTGCCTGCATATCTGTTCTGTCTTGCACTGACTTGGGTGCCTTGTAGTATTCCTTTAGCAAAATGAATATCTACTTTTTAAGCTCTACTTGAATGGCCTCATTTGAAAAGCCTTCTAGGACCTTTTCCTTCACTACTGATGGTCTCCTTGATAAATATAATCTTTTTTGACCTTGTCTATCACATCTGAAGCTTTTATACCCTGAAATGCTGTTGCTGGTCTTGCTGTACTTTCAACCATGTTTTTGTGATAGCAATACTACACTCATGCGCTGATCATCAATGTTCATCTGCCTTACCAGTCATGCATCGAGCATTAAAACAGGTGTAATTTAACTTTCCAGTCCTCATGTTAACTTTACATGCCCATGTCTACACTATGTACTGGACTTAATTCTTCTATATTTGACTGTAATTTGCCACTGTGTTCAATCCCCCATCAAATTAGTTTATACCCTCCCAAAAGCATGAGCAAATTACCCTGCCAGAATGTTGGACCTGTTCTGTTTTGGTGCAACCTGTCCTGCTATTATTCTTTATGATACAGGACTTAGTTCTTGTTTTTACAGATGTAATTAACCAAGGTATACTACAACTTTCTGTTTACCGTACCCTCTTAAAATATCCTGTAGCTACTCTGAAACATCCGAGACCCTGGCACCAGGGATATCATTATATAGCATTCAAGAATTTTATTTATAGCTACAGAAATGCCTGGGCAGACACCTGATAGTACAGATTGGCAACAACATCTCCACACTCTCCATCAGCACAGGTATACCACAGAGCTGTGTGCTTGGCTCCCCTGCTGTACTCACTTAATACTTAAAATTATATGGCTAAGTACAGCTCCAATACTGTTTTTAAGTTTGCTGACGACTCCATTGTTGGCCGAATCAAAGGTAGTGATAAATTGGCATTTAGGAGAGAGATTGAAAATCTGGTTGAGTATTGCCATAACAACCAGTAATTCAATGTCAGCAATACCACAGAGCTGATGATCAACAAGAGGAAGAAGCCAGAGGTTTGTGAGCCAGTCCTCGTTAGGGAATGGAAGTGGAGAGGGTCAGTAGCTTTAAATTCCTTGGTCTCAACATATCAGAGGATCTGTACTTGGACCAGCCAGTAAGTCTTTCTTAGAAGTTTGCATAGATATGGCATGTCATCCAAAACTTTGACAGACTTCTGTAGATGCACAGTGGAGAGTATCCAAACTGGTTGCATCACGGCTGAGTATGGAAATACTACAGCCCAATCTGTCACAGACGAAGCTCTCCCCACCATAGAGCCCAGTTACATGGAACATTGCAAAAGGAAAGCAGGATCCATTATCAAAACCTCCACCATCCAGACCATGCCCTCTCTTCACTACTACCATTGAGCAGAAGGTAGAGAATCCTTAGATCTAACACCACTAGGTTCGGGAACAGTTATTTCCGTACAACCATCAGGCTCCTGAATCAGCATGGCTAACTTCATTCACCACTACTCTTTTCTACAGAGTCACTTTCACAACTCGTGTCCTTTATATTTATTTGCAGTATATTTCTTGCATATTAGCGTTTGTCAGTCTATCTGTTTATGTCTAGTTTTTCATAGAATTCTATTGTATTTTCCTGTAAATGCCTACAAGAAAATAAATTCTAATGTAGTATATAGTTTGCCGCCACCTCACCCACCACATGCAATAGGTAGTTGCAGTGCTAGAGATTTGGCTTTTGCAGCATTTTGTGCCTCCCACACCTAACCCCAATGGTATCCCAGGCAGTATGTCTGTTTGAGAAGGGGTTGGTAATGGGGGATTCCTGCACTACCTGCATGAACCAACTGCTCCACCTGGTGGATGATTCATTGCATTTCTGCCTGTGCAGCAAAATGGTTTTGTTAGGTTGACCAGTTCATTAAATGTGCAATCCACATGTCACTGGAATTGTCCCAATTTACCACATGGTACAGAAGGAGCAGACAGTGGTGTCAAGTTTTCCTCCATGGATTTCCTTAGTAGGACTGAAGGAGTAGCTAATAATGCTTGAGTCTCTATTCCATTCCCACCATGCAATCCAAAGACCCTATCTTTACTGAGAGAATGAAAACAACACAAAGGTAGAAATATCCATTTGTTGCTACTTGACAATTGTTCTACTCACCAGTGCCTCAATACTCACCAAACCCTGCACTCAGATCTGCTGTGGTGTTTTGGATAATCTTATAGTGATGTTGGTAAGTTAATGAGCTTTGTAGATGGAAATACAGAGAGAGGTAGCCTGTGGCAATGGGAAGATAGAGTGAATAATTCAAGAGGGTGGAAGGAAGTCAGCAAGAAAAGATCAGGGTCGGTATTGCTATGAGCATGGAATGTCATTGCTTTGCAGGGTCCAAACAATATTCAATTTAAGACAGTCGCAGGTAAGAATGAAATCAGGAAGTGTGTAGGATTCAGATTTGGATTGTAAATATAAAATGCCACAGATTGGAGAAATTAAAAGTAAAGCTGAAACTGGAGAGGAGAATCTTGCCTCATCAAGACTCTCTGAAGAGAGCGGTAGAAATTGAGAACACATGAAAATTGCAGTAGGCCACAAGGCTCCTCAAATCTGCCCTCATGTTCAACATATTCATGGCTGATCTTTGCTGTCCTCAATTTCATTTCTGTGCCAGTTCTCCCCACAACTCTCAATTCTGTGGTTGTTTTTTCAGCTATCTACCTTCACCTTAAATGTATGTAATTTTTTGCCCTCCACTTCCCATAGGGCAGAGAATTCCAGCGATTCACTACCTGCTGAGCAAGAATTTTGGTTTTAAATGATTGGCCTCTTATTTTGTAGCTCTGTTCCCTTGTTGTTCATTATTGTCACACTAGTTAAAACAGAAGCTTATTTTCCCAGTGTACCATGGGTAACAAACATCCTCATTGCATGATAATTGCCCTTGTGTTGAAAAGAATGATTTTAGTCATGTGGCATCATTCTCAAAGTCCATTTGAAATTCTATCAGTTTGAGGTCATTATTTCCCAGGGAAACTTTAACCACACGATCTCTTATTGATCCTTCTTCATTACCCAAATCTAAAACAGCCTGTATCTGGTGAGGCTCTTCAATGTACTTGTTCTAAGAAACAATCCGGAGACCGAATCAGGAGATCGGTTAATAAAGCTCACAGTGTTACAGCGGGGACTTGTGTGTGTGGCCACTCATGCTAGAGTGACGAGTCCACCACAGAAGAACGGTCTAGCTGAAGAACAGAGGGGTCATAACTGAATGGCCACTACGACCCGACAGAATCAGAAAGCAGCAGAAGGTTTGCCTGTTACAGCTGTTGCATCTCACTCGCTCGCTCTCTCTCTCTCCAACGATTACAACACAACAGCCATAACTACCTCAGCACACATGAACTGAACTGAACTTTATACTCTTCTATGACAATTCATTTACCCCTAGACATCGATAGAGCTTGTTTATTATTGTTCCTACACTTTTAGGTTTATTATTGCTAACTTGTTTTATATGTGTATTTGCATTTTTGATACTGTATTGTGTAGTTTACTAATAAACATCTTTAGTTTTGGTACCACCAGACTCCAACGGATTCTTCTTTCTCTGCTGGTCTGACACCCAGTTACGGGGTACGTAACAAATTGGGGCCTCGTCTCCGGGATTTGATTACCAAATTGGGGGGCCAGTGAATCGGGATAGAAGTCCCTTATCTGATCTGGTTGTGTGGATAACCAGACGGGAAACCAGCAGAGATGGAAATTGACAAATTTTTTAAAGATCCGACTTCGAGGGCATTAGAGGATGCCAGGAAGGCGGAATTGGTGAGTGTTGCAAAACGATTAAATCTCTCAGCGGTGAAACTGGTGATGAGAAAGTTGAAAATACAGAGAGCAATAGCTGAGTATTATGTATCCCAAGGTGTGTTCCCATCGGGGGCATTGGAACTGTTCCCTGAGAGGAAACCAGTCGGGGGTGAGCTTCAGTTACAGATAGAAAAATTAAGGTTGGCTGAGGAGGAAAAGAAGAGGGAACATGAGCTCCGGATAAAGGAGATGGAAGCTGAAAGCCGGAGAGAGGAGGCTGAAAGGGAGCAGGAAGAAGCTGATAGGCAGAGGGAGTAAAGAGAGAAACAGAGGCAGCATGAGCTGGAAATGGAGAGGTTAAAGGCATCGCAGGGAAGAGACCGGGCAGCAAACCCAAATGAGGGGTTCAAGATTGGTCAGGAGATTCAGTTGGTACCTCCATTCGAGGAGATGGATGTCAATATGAGTTAAGTATTGTATGTAATTAGTTTTGCTACAACAAGTGTATGGGACATTGGAAAAAAAGTTGAATTTCCCCATGGGGATGAATAAAGTATCTATCTATCTATCTATCTATCAATAAGTACTTCCTCCATTTTGAGAAAGTGGCTGTGAATCAGAACTGGCCTAAGGGGAAATGGGCTGTTCTGTTACAGAGCGTACTTAGGGGGAAGGCTCAGCAAGCGTTTTCGGCATTGTCTATGGATGAGTCTAAGAATTATGATGAAGTAAAAAGGGCTGTATTGAGGAGTTACGAGTTGGTGCCAGAGGCATACCGGCAGAAGTTCCGGAACTTGAGAAAGCCGTGGAACCACACGTATTTAGAGTTTGCCCGTGAGATGCAAATGTATTGTGAGCGTTGGTGCGTCTCAAAAGGGGTCGTTGGAGATTATGATAAACTGCTACAGTTAATACTGATGGAGCAGTTCAAAGGTTGTATCCCTGAAGGTATGACGACGTACTTGGACGAGAAGGAGACAGAGACTCTGTCTGCGACTGCCAAGTTAGCAGACGAGTATGCCTTAACCCACAAGACAAAGTTTTCCTCAAATAAGAGAGGCAGTAGGGACGGCAGAGAAAGCCCACCGGCTAAGGCAGAGAATAAGCTGGGAGCTAGTGGAAAAGGTAAGGAGGAGGAAAAACCGGCTGGCAGGAAGATTCCCAACTTTACGTGTTATAATTGTGGGAAAGCTGGTCATATAGCATCTAAGTGTTTTGCTCCGAAGAAGGAGACAGGAAAAGGGAAAACAGCAATTCTGACTGGTTGCATTGAGCCGGTCAACAGATCGATGAGGAAGGCAAAGTTAGGTAGAGCCCAAGAGGGGTGTGAGAAGTTTATCTGGGAAGGGACGGTGTCTGTGAAGGAGGGTGAAACCCCAGTTCCAGTGTGGATCTGGAGAGATACTGGGGCTGGACAGTCATTGCTTTTAAGGAAGGTGTTAGATCTTGGTTCTGAGACTGAGACTGGGGAGGTTGTGTTAAGAGGTATCGGAAAAGGGACTGAGGCCGTACCTTTGCACAGGATGTTTCTGAAATGTGACCTGGTATCTGGACCAGTCGAAATAGGGGTGCGGTCGAAACTACCGATGGACGGCGTGGACGTTCTACTTGGTAACGATCTGGCAGGTGGTGACGTGTATTCAGCAGTGAAGCTGACAAGTAAGCCTGTAAGTGCTGAGGACCCGCCCATAGATTCCAAGATTTATCCCGCATGCGCAGTAACTCGCAGCATGTCTAGAAAGGCGGCTGAGACAGGAGCTAGTTTAAATGAGTCCAGTATAGATTTAGCTGAGACGTTTTTACCGACCTTGTACCAGGAGAGGTTAGAGGGTGGTAAAACGGAGAATAGTGGAGCTAAGGAAAGTAAGGGAGACGAAGCAGATTTAGTGTTGTCAAGGAACAGAATTTTGAACCTGGTTCATAAGATACCCCTAGGTGGACACTAGGAGTGAGGAAGGAGGTTATGGAGGCACAGAGCCAAGATGAGAAACAGATGGGGCAGTTAGAAGGTTCAGGGTTGGACACGGATGATCTGTCTGGCTTGACAGAGCTGTTTTCAGTTGAAGAAGTTAAGTGTGTTCCCGATGATATAAGGGCAGTCCTAGATGAAAAGGATGCCGCTACCTTGAGGGAGTCTGCTGGGTTAGCAGATGAGGTTGTTTTAACCCGCAAGGTTGAGTTTACTCTGAAGGGGAGTTGCCCAGAGAGTAACTGGGAGGATCAGGGGAACTTGGAATTTGAAAGGGGAACTGGTATTGAAAGCCTAGAAGAGGCAGATGTCCCGTTTGCTTGTGTTCAGGATGTGAAAGATGTGGAGTCACAGGATACTGAACCTTGTGTGGAAGCTCAGAAAAAGTCTGAGGTATCTGATTTAGTTGAAAAGGAATGCAGTTCGTTTGGGTCAGATAGACTTGGTTCAGTGAAGAAAGGGTTTATCTTGGCACCAGTAGAAAGTGAGAATTCTCACTTGTGGTAAAAGTTAAGGATGAGATGAAAGCTAGAGAGATGGATATTATTGAGGGGAAAAGTGTTACTAGACTTTTGAATAAAGAAAATTTAAAGTCTGGGTTGATTTTAGAAGCCTTGACCATGCTGAAGGAACCGTGGTTTGTTAACAAGGTGCCTGTGAGTCAATTACAGTTTGTTTTGAAATTTAAGGATGAACAACTTGATGTTGTTCAAGGATGTGATTTGGAGAGACAGAACCTAAAGTGTTGTTTTAACCAAGAGGGATCACCTGCAGATGTTAAACTGGAAACTAATAGAATTAAAGATCCTGAAGATGAAATTAATGACCTGCTTAAAATTAATGAGTGGTTTGGAAGTTCAGCAAATGGGCTTAGTTTGGAAAACATTGGTGATAAGATAGCTCCTGTGAAAGGAGTCTGTGAAGGCCTATTCCACACTGGTGAGCACGGTAACCACGTGAGAGTTAAGTGGAAAAGAGGCAAGGGTTGACCAAATGCCACTTTGAATAACAGGATCTGGTTTTGCGGGAATTTGACTTTTTGTAACAAAGCTTGTGAAAGTTAAAGACAATATTATAGTAGATTGACTGAATGTTAAGTTTAAAAGTAAAATAGAGATTAGTATTTGCACAAACTTCTGTAATGTACCACAGTATAATCACACATGTATTGGTTCACACTTTGTAATATACACCTAAACTAAGATCATAACCCCTTGGTATTCTTGGCTAACATAAAAAATAAAAATAGGAGGTTATTAAGTTGGAGTCTGTTACAAGAATTCAATATTAAAATACAACATGTAAAGGGGAGTGATAATGTAGTTGCTGATTGTTTATCCAGATGTTAATTTGAACGTATATCTGTATTATTCTTACAGTTAAGACCACTTCTGTATTTTGTTAAACTCTGTAATTCAGTAATGTGCTTTATTATTTAATTTTCACCCTGGTGAAAATTCCCAGAAGGATGGGGGTGTTATGAGTGATGAACAGACCTGATGGAAAATGGGGTGCAGAGTTAACAATTTCTGCCCCCCCCCGAGAACTATGAACTATTGCTGTTGCTATGCTGCTACTGAGAGAGAGAGAGAGAGAGAGATGACGCCCAGGCAAGAACATCTGCTGCAGATAAGAGGGAGAGAGAGAGAGACTGTTGATCTATTGAATTTTGACTCTTCCTGGATTATTTACCTTTCACTACAAGGACTTTACTTTGCTTGTTAACATTCCTCAGGAGATAGCAGGAGTGGCCTGATTTGATGGACACAGTCATTCAGAGTTGATGGATAGCTGAGACCCCATTAGTAGGGATAAAAGACAGGTCTGGAGAGACACCCGTGAGACACACCAGTGGACCCTAACTGAGTGTTGTGGACCTACAAGAAAGGTGGGGGCTTCGGAGACTTCAATGATTAACAATGTAAGACCATAAAACATAGGAGCAGAATTAAGCCATTTGGCCTATTAAGTCTGCTCTGCCATTCAAACATGGCTGATCCTTTTTTCCCCCTCTTCAGCCCCACTCCCTGGCCTTCTCCTTGTAACCTTTGATGCCATGCCCAATCAAGAACCTATCAATCTCTGCCTTAAGTACACAGGTACAGAACTGCCTGTGGTAACAAATTCACCACACTTTGGCTAAAGAAATTTCTCCGCATCCCTTTTAAATGAACACTCCTCTATCCTGAGGCTGTACCCTTTTGTCCTGGACTCCTCCACCATAAGAAACATCCTTTCCACATCTGTCTAGACCTTTCACCATTTGAAAGGCTTCAATGAGGTCCCCTTCATCCTTCTAAATTCCAGCAACTACAGACCCAGAGCCATCAAACATACCTTGTATGATAACCCTTTCAATCCCAGAATCATCCTTGTGAACCTCCAATGCTGTTCAAAATACTCAAGGTGAGACCTCACCAGTGCCTTCAGCATCACATTCCTGCTCTTGTATTCAATACCTCTTGATATGAATGCTAACATTGCGTTTGCCTTCTTCCTCACCGACTTAACTTGCAAGTTAACCTTTAGGGCGTCCTGCACAAGGACACTCAAGTCCCTTTGCATCTCAGACTTTTGGATTTTCTCTTAATATAGAAAATAGCCTGCACGTTTATTTCCACTACCAAAGTGCATGACCATGCATTTTTCAACATAATTTGCCACTTTCTTGCCCATTCTCCTAATCTGTCTAAATCCTTCTGCCTATTCCCACTCCCTGCCTCCTACCAATCAGCCAATGCACTAACCATGCCAGTAACTTCCCTGTAAGACCATGGGCTCTTAACTTGATAGGCAGCCTCATGTGTGGTACCATGTCAAAGGCCCTCTGAAAGTCCAAATATGCAACATGCACTGCATCCCCTTTGTCTATCCTACTTGTAATCTCCTCAAAGAACAGCACCTCCTTTACGCTGTGGCCTTTTTTCATTGGAACCTCAAAGAAACTGGAAAGCTGAGTACCCAGTCTAGGCCACCTTACAAGGACAAGCGGAACCAATATCTAGATTTGGAGACAGTTATGGAAGACAAATGAGAGAAGATTAGAGTCATGGGACACTACACCACAAAAATGGGCCCTTTGGCTCACTAGTCTGTGACAAACCATTAATCTGTCTAGTCCCGTTGACCTGAACGTAGACTATAGCCCTCCATACCCTGCTCATTCATGTACCTGTACAAATTTCTCTTGAACATTGAAATCGACCCCCACATCTGCCACTTGCACTGGCAGCTTGTTCCACTCTCTTAGCACCCTCTGAGTGAAGAAGTTTCCCCTCATGTTCCCCTTAAACATTTCACCATTCACTGTTAACCCATCACCTTTAGTTGTAGTCTCACTCAACCTCAGTGGAAAAAGCTTGCTTGCACGTATCTTACCCATTCTCCTCATAATTTTGTGTGCCAATATCAAATCTCCCCTCAATTTTTTATGTTCTAGTCTTAACCTATTCAATCTTTCCAATAACTCGGGTTCTCAAGTCCCATGAACATCCTTGTAAAGTTTCTCTGCACTCTTTCAATTTTATTTACATCTTTCCTGAAGGTAGATAACCAAAACTACACACAATACTCCATCCAAATTGGGCCCCAGCAATTTCTTTTACAATTTCAACATAACATAATTCCTTGAGAGTGGCATCACAGGTAGATAGGGTTGTAAAGAAAGCTTTTGGCACATTAGCCTTCAAGAAGGCTAATGTGCCAAAAGCTTTCTTTACGACCCTATCTACCTGTGATGCCACTTTCAAGGAATTACGGATCTATATTCCCAGGACCCCTGCAATTTCTGTGCTATCCTCCCATAAAGTCGGAGGGAACACCTAATCAAGCCCTAAGGATTTATCCACCCTAATTTTCCTGAAGGCAGCAAACACCTCCCTTTTTTGACATGTGTATAGAGTCTATGCCCCCACTGCTGCATTACTTCACTTAAAAAAAAAATTTTGTAGTTTATTTTTTTTATTGAAGTTCATCATCAAACAAACATTTCCATAGGATGTATTTCAGACATTGTACATATATATCATATAATCATATATCACAAATCTCCACAAAGTATTTATCTGAGGTATACACTTATAGAAAAGAGTGGAAAGAACTATGTACAAGTAGGGAGTGATTTTTTTTACAACAGATTCATTGATTTGTGAGAATAAAGCAGGCCTATGAGGCATATGTAGTTAAACCATTTTTCCCAGTATGAATCAAATTGTTCCAGCTTATGATTAACAGATGCTGTTATCTTCTCCATTTTGTATATGGGTCCATTGTAATTTCCATCCATGCATTTAAAGTTGGGCTCTCCTGTGATAACCATTTCCCAGTAAGATTCTTTTTACCAGCCACCAACAGTATATTCATTAAATATTTATCTCTTTTCAACCATTTTTGAGGTATATATCCAAAATATATGGTCTTACTCTCCAAGGGTATTTCACATTTAAAGACGTCTTGTAGGGCATTGTGTATCCCCCCTCCAATAGTTTTTGATAACAGGGCAGTCCCAAAAAATATGATAATGATTTGCATTTTGATTTCCACAATTTCTCCAGCAAACAGGGAGGTTACTATCATAATGGGATTTCTGAGAGGGTGTAATAAAATATCTTATCAAGTTTTTCCATCCAAACTCCCTCCATTTCTGTGAATTGGTACACTTCCATTGATATCTCCATATTGTCCATTCTTCCTCATATTATTATCCCTCCTTCTTTCTCCCATTTTGTTTTAATGTATGAAGTTGAATGTGTTTTAAGATTTGACAACCCCTTATACATACTTGAACTGATTCTACTACCATTATCTGAATTATATGCTTTTCTAAATAGCTCTATCAAGCATGTATTTGCCTTGGTTACATTTTTAAACGTCTTATTAACATATTGTCGCATCTGGAAATACCGATCTTAAAAAATCTTGTTTTTCTATTAAGAGTTTCTCTTTAAACATTTCAAAACTGAACAGTGTTCCTTCTTTCATTATGTTGCAAAGAACTGTTATTCCTTTACCTGTCCAGTCCTTAAATCTAGCATCCAATTTATTTGGTGTAAAATCAGTCATATGCACACCATTTAAGAATTGCAATATCTCCCTCTAGATTATATACTTTTACAGTAGTTTTCCATATTTTAAGAGTTAATTTCACCCATGGGTTATCAATAGTATTTATGTACCTTTGCAGGTCGTTATCAGACAAAATTGCTTGTATGGGGATGGGAAGTACCCGCTCTTCAATGTTTTTCCATTGAGCGTCATATGATGGGTTGCACCAACATATCACAGCTCTCAACTGTGCTGCAAAATAATAATCTCTAAGAGAAGGCAAGCCCCATCCCCCCTTTTCCTTTGCTAATTGCAAAGTTTTGAGATGAACTCTAGGCCTTTTACCCTGCTAAATATACCCTGATAGCATCTTGTTCCATTCATTGAATTGATTTTGATTAATCTCTATTGGTAGAGTCTGAAAGAGATATAACAGTCTGGGCAGTATATTCATTTTAATAGACTCAATCCTTGAACTGAAACTGAAAAAAGGAATCAGGCTCCATCTTGCCACATCTTAATCTTTTAATATAAAGGCTGATAATTACATTCTGCTAATTTTGCCAAATCTTTTGGCATAATGATGCCCAAATATTTGAAAGACTCTGTGTGCCATGCCCAGGGGTATTGACTTTCAATTTCTCTTGGTGGGCTATAGTAATATGAAAGTAATTGGGTTTTATCTATGTTGATCTTGTATCCTGATAATTGACCATATTGTTCAAAGGATTGCATCAATTTAGGTAAAGAGTATGTTGGTTGCCCTGGATAGATCAAAATGTCATCCACGTAGCAAGCCAATTTATGCTCTGTCCCTTTAATAGTAATTCCCCTGATATCTTCATTTTGTCTGATGTATTGAGCTAATGGTTCCAGATATAACGCGAAGAGTAGCGGTTACCATGCACAACCCTGTCTCGTGCCCCTTTCTAGGGAAAGACTATTTGATAAATATCCATTGATTTTAATCCTAGCAGTAGGATTGTCATATAGTGTCTGTATAGTTTTAATAATTGTGTCTTGGAAACCAAATCTATGTAAGACTCTGTAAAGAAAATTCCAATTAACCGAATCAAATGCTTTTTCAGCATCCACGCTTATCACTATTGCTTCGATTTTATTTTTTTTGTATATGATCCATAATGTGAAGTGTCCTTCATATATTGTCTTGAGTCTGGCGTTGTCGTATAAAACCTGTCTGATCATTACGTATCAGTATGGGTAGAAACTCCTCTAATCGTTTGGCCATGATGGAGGTAAATAATCTATAATCTACATTAAGAATGGATATTGGTCTAAATGACCCGCATTCCATTTTATCCTTGTCATCTTTCGGTATAGCTGAGATTATCCTTTCCTTCCAACTGGGTGGCATTTGTGCCTTTTTTTAGAGCCCAGTTCACTGCGGGGAGTAAAACAGGAATTAACTCATTTTTAAATTCTTTGTACCACTCTGCCGTATACCCATCTGATCCTGGTGACTTGCTTAATTTAAGCCTACTAATTGCAGCTTTTAATTCAACTTCAGTTATGTCAGCAGTCATCGTTCTATTTTGTTCTTCGCTTAAAGTGGGTAACTCTAGAGAATTCAAGAAGGTGTCAATTTGGGTTATGCTTCCCCCTGGAACTTTGGAATATAGAGTTTTGTAAAACACTTCAAAAGCTGCTTGAATTTCACTTAGCTTATTTTTTTATTATTTTCATTCTTGGGTCCCTAATTCTATGAATTGTATTTTCTGCTATTTTTTTTTTTTTCAGTTTCCATGCCAGTATTTTCATAGATTTCGATCCACTTTCATAATGTCTCTGTTTCAGAAACATTAAGTTTTTCCTGATTTCTTGCGTAGCCAAATTATTTATTTCATTCCTAATTCTTTTAATTTCCCCTAATGTATCCTGTGCCAAATTCAATTTGTGTTTTTTCTCTAGTTCCTTCAGCCTATTTTGTAATTCCTCAAATGTTTTATTCCTTATTTTTTTCTTATATGAAGATATTGCTATAATTTTCCCTCTTAAGACAGCCTTCAGAGTATCCCATAAAATGGGAGGTGAAACCTCTCCATTATCATTAAATTCTAAGTAGAGACCAATTTCTTTTTTAATTTGTTCCTTAAAGTACAGATCATTGAGTAGACTTGAATTTAGTTTCCAAATTGTATTCCTTGGTTGTAGGTCAAAATCAACAGATAAATATATAGGTGCATGGTCACTTACATCTATTGTCCCATTTCCACAGGTGTTTATTTTGTCTTTGTCTTTTCCAAATGTTGTGAAATTGTCTATTCTTGTATATACAGAATGGGGAGCAGAATAGTGTGTGTAATCCCTTTTGTCAGGGAAAAGGTCCGTCCATATATCAATTAAACCAACATCCTCAAAAAGTGTATTAACTTTGTTATGTAAAGATTTTGTTTCATAGGTTTTTTCTATTGGAAGAGTCCAAGTTTGGTTGTAATTGTAAATTTAAGTCTCCCCCACATATCAGGAGACCTTCTGTTTCCGTTACCATAATATCAGTAATTTTCTGAAAGAAACCAATATCACTTTCCGGGTGTGCATATATATTCAATAGAGTAACTGAATTGCCGTCTATATTTCCCCTTACCAGAATATATCTGCCCTCTTTATCTCCCATTTCGAATACTTTTTCAAAATTTAGCCTACTTGAGATAAGAATAGCAACTCCTCTCCTATGTCCTGATTCATATAAGGAGAAAAACAGATTAGTGAAGCCCATTCTCTTTAGTTTTTTATGTTCATTATCACTTAAATGAGTTTTCTGTAAATATACTACATGGGCTTGTTCTTTTTGCATTTTGGATAAAATTCTCTTACGTTTGATTGGCTTTAATAGCCCATTGACATTAAAAGAAATGAATTTTATCTTGTCCTTAGCCATCTGTATTTATCTGTCAATGTATCATTGAAATTAGAATAAAACTTAATCGATCTACTCCCTGAACAAATAAGAACCAAGAAACGCAAGTAATAACAAAAATGGCAACGAACGTGTGATTCCAAGGCTGAGGTCTCTAGTAGATGACGCTGCGTTGAGCTAGAGGAAATGTCTAGCTGTGGGGGTTAACCCCTCCTTCTTGTGAGTTGTGGGCCCCCATTGCAGTATTCATAAAAGTCAGTGAACAAATCCATTACACACACACACACACACACACATTCTCATTTTGGTTGGGAAAAAGGAGTAAGTGAGCAAATAAAGAATAACAACTAAGTAATATAAAATCCACATTATAATAAGTATTTCTCGAGATAGGTATATCACCGTGTACTTTTGCTTCTGTTTAGCTTCTCAACATTTTTAAAGTTAGCCAAACCTTATGGCTCTTCTGAAGGGGGTGAGGACTGTCTTTGGGAAACTCCCGGTCTCTTCCTGATATATTTCTCTCGGCCTCCTCCCGTCTCCTGCCTTCTCGATTCTCGCATTATTTCCCAAGCGAAGTGGGATAATTCTTCAGTCAGGCTTTCACTCGTTTTGGTCATGCTGATGGGCAACCCACTGGCCTTCGAGTCTGCATTCGCCTCTTCCACTGTCTGGTACAACCGCGTCCCATTGTCATAAAACACTCGAAGTTTAGCAGGGTACGGAGTTTGAAATCTAATCTTATTTTCCTTTAGTACTCGCTTTACTTCAGAGTATTCTTTGTGTTTCTGGAGGACCACGGGGGGGTGGGGGGTAATCTTGGTCGAAATATATTAATTTATCCTCTTAAAAACACTCTCTTCTTACCCCAGGCCCTTCGTAGAATCTCCGCCTTGATGCTGTACCGAAGGAATTTAATTATTATTGAGCATGGCTTTCTATCCTGGGTAGGTTTTGGGACGAGTGCACGGTGGGCTCTTTCGACTTCCAGCTTCATAGCCGGAGGAAGATCCAGCGCGTCCCGCAGTAGCTTTCCGACAAACTCCGTCATGGTCAAGCCCTCCACTCCTTCGGGAGCATTGTAGATTCTGATATTTTTCCGCTGTGATCTTCCCTCCAGGTCAAGCAGTTTACCTTCTTGGTGATGTATTATTTTTATTGTCTTGCTCAGTATCCATTCCACGTTTTGAACGTGATCTTCCACCTTCTCAATTCGAGTCTCTGCCACCGCTATTTTTTGATTAATGCTGGCGAGCTCTGCCTTAATATCACGGAGCTACTGCTTTATATCTTTCTGGGCCTCCATTATTTCTTTCAGGATTTCGAAGACATTTGGCGCTTCAACTGAACGAGGCCCAGCAGCCACCTCACTAGCACGCGGTCGGGTAGGAGAGCTACCCGCTGCACTCCTCTCGGACGCAGGCTCTGCAGTGTCGCTTTTTAAAATTTCCATTTTTCCCCATTCTTGCCCTTTCAGTTCAAATATTTTTCGAAAAATATTATATTTGATGGGTTAATGGGGCTTAATACGCGGTTTTCCGGAGGAAATAGTGACTTAAGCTGCCATTCTTGATGATGATGTCACCGGAACGCATTACTTTACTTCTATAGACTCTGTGTCTGTCTCTCAAGTAAATACAGATGCAAAAAATCCATTTACTATCTCTCCCCTCTCTTTCAGCTCCCCAGATAGATTACCACTCTGATCTTCCAGAGGGCCAATTTTATCCTTTGCTCTAAATGTATCTGGAGAAGCCCATACGATTCTCTTTCGCCTTGTCTGCTGGAGCAACCTCCAGTCTTTTAGTCCTCCTGATTTCCTCCTTCAGTGTTCTCTTGCATTTCTTGCACTCAAGTACTTCATTTGTTCCTACCTGCCTATACCTGTTATACACTTTTTTTTAACCAGGGCCTCAATATCTCTCAAGCCAAGTTTCCATAAACCTGTTGTTCTCATCTTTTATTTTGACCGGAATGTACAAACTCTGTACTCTCAAAATTTCACTTTTGAAGGCTTTCCACTTCTCAAGTACTCCTTTGCCAGAAAGCAAACTACCCAATCCCTATTTGCCAGATCCTCTCTGATACCAGCAAAATTGGCCTTTCTCCAATTTACTGTAAAATCTCCTTGAGGACCAGGCCTATCTGTTTCCATAATTACCTTGAAACTGTTGGCATCATGATTACTCAATATAAAGTGTTTCCCTCCACAAACTTCTGTCCCCTGCCCTGCATCGTTTCTTAGGAGATCTAGTATCATACTCTGTAGTTGAGACTTCTGTGTACTGATTAAGGAAGCTTTCCTGAACATATTTGACAAACTCCAGCCCTTTTACAGTATGAGAGTCCCAGTCAATATGTGGAAAGTTTAAAATCGCCTACCATCACAATCTTGTGTTTCTTGCAACAGTCTGTGACCTCTGCAAATTTGCTTCTCTGAATCTATAGTATTCATCAATTCTACCCATAAAGCTTTACTAGATGAGCTGTCCAGGCTGTCCTGACTGAGCACTGCTGTGACTTTTTCCCTGACGGGTAATGCCATCCCTTCCGGTCAATGGAACCCCAGGACATTGAGCTGCTGATCCAGTCCCTCCTGTAACCAAGTCTCACTAATGGCTACAATGTCATAATTCTATGTAGTGATCATCCATGCCCTAAGCGCAACTGCCTTTCCTACAATTCTTGTATGCAGCTCAGAACATTAGAGGCTAGAGGAAGAAAGCTCAATGATCCAAAAAGCTGAAGTCCTCCAACCTGCACCAACTCCTTAGCCACGTGTTAAACTGTATGATCTTCATATTTCTGGCCTCACTAGCCTGTGGCTTGAGTCACAATCCTGAGATCACAACTCTGGGGTCCTTCTCTTTAACCTAGCACTTGACTTACTGAACTCACTTTGCAGGGCCCTGTCATCCATCCTACCCATGTCATTGGTACCAGTGTGGACCATGACCTCTAGCTGCTCACCCTCCCACTTAAGAATTCTATAGACTCGATCTGCGATGTTCCTGACCCTGGCACCCAAGAAGCAGCAAACCATCTGAAAATCTTGTTCTCGTCCACAGAACTTCCTTTCTGTTCCCCAACCAACAAATTACCTACCACTAAGCTCGCTTCTTCTCTCCCTTTCACTTCTGAGCCACAGAGCCATACTCAGTACCAGAGACCTGACCACCGTGGCTTTCTACTGTTTGGGGGGATTCTACTGTTTGGTCATCCTCTTTCCCTCCAAACAGTATCAGAAACTTTGTTGTTGAGGGGAATGGCTGCCCATCCCTTTCCCCCTCTGATGGTCACCCAGTTACCTGTGTCCTGCACCTTAGGTGTAACTACCTGTCTGTCAACCCCTCAGGCTCCCAAAAGATCATGAGTTCATCCAGTTCCTGCTCCAACTCCTGTACTTCTTGTAGGTGTATTCGTCAGGGGCACTGGAGATCTCCCTGCCTTCCCAAGAAGAGCATTCCACTCTCTAAATGTTCAGTAAGAAAGAATAATAACAAAGAAAATCTACCTGACTGCTTATGCTTCTCCTAAGCCTCTGAGACAAAGGCTCAACACCTCGCTCTAACTTTGGCCGCTCTGCTTAAGCCAAACTTGCCAAGTGCCTAATTATGCACAATCCAATGTCTTTTCAGGACTGTAGCATGCAAAATGTGCTGACTGCCCCCTGTCACTTTTAAACACTCTCCCTTTTTGGCAGGGTAGATACATCTCTACCAAAGGTGTTGTAAGGCACTCTCATCTTCGGCTAGCCTGCAGGTCACCTTTGGACAGTTGTAGCACCTGTTTATCAGGGTCACTTGAAGCCATGGGAGCAGTTGGTGCATATCTCAGGTCCTGCTTATGCAACCACTAATGCCAGGCAGGCAATCTTTTAAGAGTATCAGTAATGGCTGGGATCATCCATGTTGTAAAGACACTGCACAGAAGAAGGCAATGGCAAACCATTTCTGTAGAACATTTACCAAGAGCAATCATGGTCATGGATAAGACTATAATCGCCCAACTCGTACAGCATGGCATATGATGTTGATGCTCTACACAATCTTGTGACTCCTTGGGGCTGTGGTGTGCAAAACAGCCTCCACTCACTTCTTTCTTGAGTAATGGTCACTTCAGTTGAGCATAATGCTCTTCCAAGGTGTTCTCTATTGGTGGGTCCTCAGGTGGCTGTAAATGCCTATTGGGGATCAGCATATTCTGGCAGAGTAAGTGGTGGCTGTGGTTAGTAGTTGGGTCTTTTGGTTGTTTAGTCTCTCCTTTTGCAGTTGCTGCTTGTTCTTCTTAGCACAGCAGAGGTTGTTCTCATGTGAGACAGCTCCCTCTTGAACGGATTTGTTCCAGGGGTATCTATTGAGTGTATTGTCTTCCCAGTTTTTAGATGTAATGTTAAATTTCTTCAGGCAGATTTTTGATGTATTCTTTGAAGCATTTCCTTTTCCCACCAGGGGCTTGCTGACCTTCAACTAGTAGTAAAGGATCTATTTGGGGAGACGCGAGTTAGGTATCCAGATGACATGACCTATCCATCGGCCTTTGTATTGCTTTATCAAGGTGGAGATGCTGTTCATGTTGCTCTCCTTCAGTACGTTGGTGTTAGTGTGTCTGTCCTCCCAGGTGATCCTTAGTGTGTCTCACAATCCAATAGCACTAAGTAATCTGTTGATTAGCAATATCGAACAGTATTCTAGCAGAAGTGTAAAGTAGTTGTAGTGAAGCCTGAATACCAAGCAGTGAAGGATAAATATGAAACATCAGTGCTGAAAGGAACCAGAAGAGGAGTACTGTTCTTGCATGCTTTGGGGAAACAGTTTAGAGAAAGTTCAATGAGGAATTCTAGAGTATAACCAAACTTACCACTTACTGGAAGTGTGTAGAAAGTAACATAAGGTCATTTGGAACAGAAATCAGAGGAAGGTGGGGAATGCAATTGAGAGTAAGTTTAATGCAAAAATTTACAATACATTAGTAGCTGAGCAATAACATTTCATGCTTCCTTGCTGCTCAAAACCATTCAGTCCATTATGCCAATGCCATTCTGATCAATCCCATTCCTGTAATTTATTTTCCTGTAAAGTTTTCTTTCTCCCTCACTTGGCAATCAACATCCAGATTCTCGTACAAGACACCTACAGTAAAACTCTTGTAATCTGCTATCCAGTTATTCAGAAGTCATGATAGTTCAGCATTTGGTTCATTAGGTGATGTTTTCTGTACTCCTTTTAAACTCACCTGGCCCTGTTTTACTCAATCCCTTTATGCTCAGTAGGATCATATATTTTCAGCTTCACTTGAAAATTTTTGGTTTTAAATGCAATGGCTTTTTAAAACTTGCATTAAATATATAACCATATAACAATTACAGCACGGAAACAGGGCATCTCGGCCCTTCTTGTCCATGCCAAATGCTTACTCTCACCTAGTCCCACTGACCCGCACTCAGCCCATAACCCTCCATTCCTTTCCTGTCCATATACCTATCCAATTTTTTTTAAATGTCAAAATCGAACCTGCCTCTACTACTTCTACTGGAAGCTCATTCTACACAGCTACCATTCTCTGAGTAAAGAAGTTCCCCCTCATGTTACCCTTAAACTTTTGCCCCCTAACTCTCAACTCATGTCCTCTTGTTTGAATCTCCCCTACTCTCAATGGAAAAAGCCTATCCACCTCAACTCTGTCTATCCCCCTCATAATTTTAAATACCTCTATCAAGTCCCCCCCTCAACCTTCTACACTCCAAAGAATAAAGACCTAACTTGTTCAGCCTTTCCCTGTAACTTAGGTGCTGAAACCCGGATAATATACTAGTAAATCTCCTCTGTACTCTCTCTATTTTGTTGACATCTTTCCTATAATTCGGTGACCAGAACTGTACACAGTACTCCAAATTCGGCCTTACCAATGCCTTGTACAATTTTAACATTACATCCCAACACCTATACACAATGCTCTGATTTATAAAGACCAGCATACCAAAAGCTTTCTTCACCACTCCATCCACATGAGATTCCACTTTCAGGGAACTATGCACCATTATTCCTAGATCACTCTGTTCTACTGCATTCCTCAATGCCCTACCATTTACCATGTATGTACTATTTTGATTATTCCTACCAAAATGTAGCACCTCACACTTATCAGCATTAAACTCCATCTGCTATCTTTCAGC
Organism: Hemitrygon akajei; assembly: GCF_048418815.1. Classification (NCBI taxonomy): domain Eukaryota; kingdom Metazoa; phylum Chordata; class Chondrichthyes; order Myliobatiformes; family Dasyatidae; genus Hemitrygon; species Hemitrygon akajei. The sequence continues at coordinate 59,120,645 of NC_133141.1, forward strand.
CCACTCTTCTAACTGGCCTAAATCTCTCTGCAAGCTTTGAAAACCTACTTCATTAACCACAATGCCACGTACCTTAGTATCATCTGCATACTTACTAATCCAATTTACCACCCCATCATCCAGATCATTAATGTATATGACAAACAACATTGGACCCAGTACAGATCCATGAAGCACACCGCTAGTCACCGGCCTCCAACCTGATGAACAGTTATCCACCACTACTCTCTGGTATCTCCCATCCAGCCACTGTTGAATCCATTTTACTACTTCAATATTAATACCTAACGATTGAACCTTCCTAACTAACATTCCATGTGGAACCTTGTCAAAGGCCTTACTGAAGTCCATACAGACAACATCCACTGCTTTACCCTCGTCAACTTTCCTTGTACCCTCTTCAAAAAATTCAATAAGATTTGTCAAACATGACCCTCCACGCACAAATCCATGTTGACTGTTCCTAATCAGACCCTGTCTATCCAGATAATTATATATACCATCTGTAAGAATACTTTCGGTTAATTTACCCACCACTGACGTCAGACTTACAGGCCGATAATTGCTAGGTTTACTCTTAGAACCCTTTTTAAACAATGGAACCACATGAGCAATACGCCAATCCTCCGGCAACATCCCCATTTCTAATGACAGTTGAAATATTTCTGTCAGAGCCCCTGCTATTTCTACACTAACTTCCCTCAAGGTCCTAGGGAATATCCTGTCAGGACCGGGGACTTATCCACTTTTATATTCCTTAAAAGTGCCAGTACTTCCTCCTTAATCGTCATAGTTTCCATAACTTCCCTACTTGTTTCCCTTACGTTACACAATTCAATATCCTTCTCCTTCGTGAATACAGAAGAAAAGAAATTGTTCAAAATATCCCCCATCTCTTTTGGTTCCACACATAGCTGTCCACTCTGATTCTCTAAGGGACCAATTTTATCCCTCACTATCCTTTTGCTATTAATATAACTGTAGAAACCCTTTGGATTTAGTTTCACCTTACTTGCCAAAGCAACCTCGTATCTTTTAGCTTTTCTAATTTGTTTCTTAAGATTCTTTTTACATTTTTTATATTCCTCGAGCACCTCATTTACTCCATGCTGCCTATATTTATTGTAGATCTCTCTCTTTTTCTAAACGAAGTTTCCAATATCCATTGGAAAACCATGGCTCTCTCAAACTTTTAACCTTTCCTTTCAACTGAACAGGAACAAAGATTCTGTACCCTCAAAATTTCACCTTTAAATGACCTCCATTTCTCTATTACATCCTTCCCATAAAACAAATGGTCCCAATCCACTCCTTCTAAATCCTTTCTCATCTCCTCAAAGTTAGCCTTTCTCCAGTCAAAAATCTCAACCCTGGGTCCAGTCCTATCCTTCTCCATAATTATATTGAAACTAATGGCATTGTGATCACTGGACCCGAAGTGCTCCCCAACACATACCTCCATGACCTGACCTATCTCATTCCCTAACAGGAGATCCAACACTGCCCCTTCTCTAGTCGGTACCTCTATGCATTGCTGCAAAAAACTATTCTGCACACAATTTACAAATTCCAAACCATCCAGCCCTTTTACAGAATGGGCTTCCCAGTCTATGTGTGGGAAATCAAAATCTCCCACAATCACAACCCTGTGCTTACTACAAATATCTGCTATCTCCTTACAAATTTGCTTCTCCAATTCTCGCTCCCCATTAGGTGGTCTATAATTCACCCCTATAAATGTTACTACACTTTTCCCATTCCTCAATTCCACCCAAATATATCCCTAGATGAGCCCTCTAATCTATCCTGCCAAAGCACCTCTGTAATATTTTCTCTGACAAGCAATGCAACACCTCCCCCCCCTTGCCCCTCAGATTCTATCACACCTGAAGCAACGAAATTCAGGAATATTTAGTTGCCAATCACACCCCTCCTGCAACCATGTTTCTCTAATAGCTACAACATCATATTTCCATGCTTTAAGCTCATCCTCCTTTCTTGCAATGCTCCTAGTATTAAAATAGATGCATTTAAGAAACTCTCCACCTCTTACTCTCTGTTTATCCCTAATGGTGCAAATAACTTTATTATCTTTTTCTTCCTTCTCCCCTACATCTTTGGTCTGAGCGCTCCCCTTCTCTATCACCTGCCTATCCTCCCTCACACACTGTCTACTAGCTTTCTCTATTTGTGAACTAACCTCCCCTCTCCTAGTCTCTTCAATTTGATTCCCACCCCCCAACCATTCTCGTTTGAAGTCTCCCCAGAAGCCTTAGCAAATCTCCCCGCCAGGATATTGGTGCCCCTAGGATTCAAGTGCAACCCATCCTTTTTGTACAGGTCACACCTGCCCCAAAAGAAGTCCCAATGATCCAGAAACTTGAATCCTTGCCCCCTGCTCCAATCCCTCAGCCACGCATTTATCCTCCACCTTATTCCATTCCTACTCACTGTCGCGTGGCACAGGCAGTAATCCCGAGATTACTACCTTTGCAGTCCTTCTTCTCAACTCCCTTCCTAACTCCCTATATTCTCCTTTCAGGACCTCTTCCCTTTTCCTACCTATGTCATTGGTACCTATATGTACCTTGACCTCTGGCTCCTCACCGTCCCACTTCAGAATATCTTGGACGCGATCAGAAACATCCTGGACCCTGGCACCAGGGAGGCAAGCTACCATCCAGGTCTCCTGACTGCGTCCACAGAATCGCCGATCTGACCCCCTTACTATCGAGTCTCCTATTACTACTGCCTTCCTCTTCCTTTCCCTACCCTTCTGAGCTACAGGGCCAGACTCTGTGCCGGAGGCATGGCCACTGTTGCTTCCCCCAGGTAGGCTGTCCCCCCGAACAGTACTTATTGTCAAGGGGTACAGGCACTGGGGTATGCTCTAGTACCTGACTGTCCCCCTTCCCCGTCCTGACTGTGACACACTTGTTTGCCTCCTGTGGCCCCGGTGTGACCACTGCCTGTAACTCCTCTCTACCTTCTCCTCACTCTCCCTGACCAGACGAAGGTCATCGAGCTGCAGCCCTAGTTCTTTAACGCGGTCCCTTAGGAGCTGCAGCTCGGCGCACCTGGCACAGATGTGGACATCCGGGAGGCCAGGAGACTCCAGGGTCTCCCACATCGGACACTGAGAACAACAAGCTGCCCTCACACTCGTACTCCCCCCCCCCTTCCTGAAATCACAGGAAAAACTGAAAACCTTACCTCACCCGTTTCTGCCTAATCCCGTTGAGCCCAAGCCCTTAAGCCTTCACTCTGCTCACGGCTCACTCTGCTGTCCACAAAACGATGCTGCCCGCTGTCTAAGGCTGTGTTTCTTTTAAATCTTCCATGCTTCACTGCCCGACATCACACACCTGCGCAGTCCCGCCTCTCAACTCCAATGAGAAGAAGGAAAAATCAAAATGCCTCCCGCCGCACTCCCACTCCGGTTATCAGACTTTCTTCTCCAAATTTCCAAATATGCTGGGGTATTGATAGGAACAGTTTCAATGAATCAATGAAATCTGTCGAGTACTGAATTAAAAGATCTTTGACATGCCAACTCATTTTATTAAAGTGGGAAGAAAACAACACTAGGCAGAAACCCATGTGGCCACACAGAATGTGCAAAGTCCACATAGACATCACCAGAAATCAGGATTGAATTTAGGCCACTGATGCTGTAAGGCTATATAGCACTATTTGCAGCACTGTGGCACCCAATGTGATATTGGGAATGTGCATCTCAAGATAGCTCTAAAATGTGATGCAATTTTAAATTTATAAGACTGAAAGTATTTCTCTTGGAAGTTGTTATTGAGTGCTTCCTGTAAGTAATTTGTAAACAGGAGGAACTCAGCAGGCCAGGCAACATCAATGGAAATGAGTACAATCGCCCTTTCAGGCCGAGACCCTTCAGCAAGCCGTTGCATATCACAAATAATTAATTTTAAGGTATAACCATGATTTAAGTATAGAAATATTTAATTATCGAAGATCAGATTAAAACAGTTACCAGCGATAAATGTTCTTTTGAAATGTGTGTAATAACTATTTCTATTGCTTGTTTCAGTGTTCAGATTTGTATATTTTCAGAGCTCCTGTCAGCTTAAAATGTGATTTTTGAAAAACTGGGTGCAGTGAGACTCCTTGATGCAGTGCTTGAATCTTATTGATTTTTCTGCATAGATTCAGGAACATACTATATGAAATTCAAAGATTTAGTTTGTCCTTATTCTTTTGTATTGATTTTTTTTGCTTTGGCCAAGTTTTTTTTTTCAATCTTTTTATTAAGTTTCAAATTAGCAAGCATAACAATAATGATACAAAGAGATCGGGATTACATTAATAACTGTTAACATATACAAACACAGATTCCAAGTAACAAATGTAGTTTAGCCTCCCAATCACTTAGTAACTAACCATGAAAAAGGTATTTTGTAAAGAGAGAGAAAAAGAACCCCTAAACTAAAAAGAACTGAGGAAAAACAAAGATTGGGCTGCCATATTTAATCGGCTAAAATTATAATTTGTCGTTAACTCTGCTCCTCTAGACCTGAGCAAAAAATTGCTGGAAAAAAGATTCAGAAAGGGTCAATTAGAAAATATTGAATAAATGGCCTCCAAGTTTCTTCAAATTTAAACAAAGGGTCCATAGTACCGCTCCTAATTTTTTCCAAGTTTATATATGCTATTGTTTGGGAAAACCATTGAAATGTGGTAGGGGGATTGGAATCTTTCCATTTAAGTAAAATGGATCTTCTGGCTCTTAATGTAACAAATGCAATTAAACGACAAGCTGTTGAGCATAAATGACTGGAGTCTATCACTGGTAGTCCAAAAACTGCAGTAATAGGATGGGGTTGTAAATCAACACGCAAAACTACTGAAATAATATCAAAAATATCTTTCCAATATATTCCTAGGAGAGGGCAAGACCAGAACATATGTGTCGAGGAAGCTACTTCAGAATTATATCTATCACAAACAGGGTTTATATGGCAATAAAAACGAGCTAACTTATCCTTGGACATATGAGCCCTATGAACCACCTTAAATTGTATCAAAGCGTGTCTGGCACACATTGAAGAAGTATTAACTAGTTGCAGAATTTTCTCCCATTTCTCTGTAGATAAGGATATTTGAAGTTCTCTTTCCCACTCATTCTTAATTTTATCAGAAGTACCTAAATGTATTTTCATAATTAAATCATAAATAAATGATATTAAACTCTTCTGATATGGATTTAAGCTTAATATTGTTTCTGTAAGTTCAACTTGATGCAAAATCGGAAAGGTAACTAAAGTAGCGTTCAGAAAATTTCTAATCTGTAAATATCTTTTTTTAAAAAAGTGCGATCTAGGCAAATTATATTTATTAGACAAATGTTCAAAAGACATGAAACAGTCATCCATGAATAAATCATAAAAATGTTATTCCCTTTGTTTTCCATAAGAGAAAAGCTTGATCAATTCTATATGGTTGAAAGAAAAAATTAGATGTAGTAGAACTTGACAGAATAAATTTATTCAATCCAAAAAATTTATGAAATTGAAACCATATTCATATTGTATGATTAATTATAGGATTTATCATTTGTTTATTCAATTTAGTAAGTGTGAAGGGAAGCGCAACTCCTAAAATAGAAGCCAATGAAAACCCCTGTACAGACTCCCGCTAGAGGTTCGTCCATTGTGGACATTGAGTTTCATCCAACTCTTGTGTCCAAAACGTTAAATATCAATTATTAATTGCCCAATAATAAAATCTAAGATTTGGCAAAGCCAAACCACCTTCCTTTTTTAACTTCTGTAGATATTTCTTACTTAACCTAGGATTTCTATTCTGCCATATAGATGCAGCAATTTTAGAATCAATAATATCAAAAAAAATTTAGGGATGAAAATTGATACTGCCTGAAATAGATACAGAAATTTAGGTAAAATAATCATCTTAATAACATTAATTTGATCAATCAAAGATAAGGACCTTGGCAACCATTTAGTAAACAGTTGTTTAACATGATCAATTAAGGGTAAAAAATTAATTTTAAATAGATCTTTATGCTTCTTAGTAATTTTAACCCCCAAATAAATAAAATAATCAGTAACCAATCTAAATGGTGATTGACTATAAATTGGAACTTGCATATTTAATAGGATAAGCACACTCTTGTTAAGATTCAATTTATAACCAGAGAAACTACTAAACTGTGCAAGTAGTGTTATTACTGCAGGAATGGATTTTTCTGGGTTGGAAATATATAGTAACAGGTCATCTGCATATAGTGATACTTTATGCGTCCCATTCCCACGAATAATGTCAAATATATTGGGTGAATCATGGAGTGACTGCCAAGGGCTCCAAGGCAATATCAAATAGTAAAGGGCTTAAAGGGCAGCCCTATCTAGTACCTAGAAAAAGCCTAAAAAAAAGGGGATCTCTGATTATTAGTAAATACAGCAGCCAAAGGTGTATGATATATCAATTGAATCCAAGATATAAATTTTGGGCTAAAATTAAATTTCTCAAGTATATTAAATAGATATTCCCATTCAAGTCTGTCAAATGCCTTCTTGGCATCAAGCAAAATAACACATTCTGGAGTATTAGAAGAAGTAGTATATACAATGTTCATTAACCTCCTAACATTAAAATGTGAATAATGATTTTTAATAAATCCTCTCTGATCCTCGGAGACAATTTGTGGCAGTACCTTCTCTAATCTAATTGCTAATATTTTGGAAAAGACTTTACAATCCACATTCAACAAAGATATAGGTCTGCATGATGCACATTCAGTGGGATCTGTGTCTTTTTTAGGGGAAAAAAATAGATGCTTCATAAAAGGATTGTGGTAATTTACCTACAAATAAAGCTTCTTTAAAAATTCTACATAACCAGGGAGAAAGTAAGTCTGAAAAGGATTTTAAAAATTCAGCTGTATGCCCATCCGGGCCAGGTGCTTTACCAAAGTTCATTGAAAATATTGCTTTCTTTATTTCCTCTTCGGTAATGGGTGCATCTAGTGCTAAACATTCATCAGCTGGTAATTTCAGAATATTCAGTTTCCTTAAAAATTCATGCATTATGGTAGGATCATCAGGAAATTCTGATTGATATAAATTGGTTTAAAATTCTTGAAAAGATTTATTAATTTCATCATGGTCAACCGTCAAAATACCATCCCGTCTATGAACTTTATTCAGCTTTCAATTGGTTAGCCTATAATTTACCCAATTTATCACTATATATATATACACACACACGACTCTTAGTTTTAAGTAATTGATTTTCAATCAGGAATGTTAATAACAAGCTATGTTGCATCTGAAGTTCAACTCTCTCTTTATAAAGCTCCAAATTGGGAGCAATAGAATATATTTTATCAATTTCTTTAATCTTATCAACCAATGTATGTATTTCACTATTAATTCGTTTTTTCAATCCAGCAGAGTATGAAATAATTTGCCCGTGGATATATACTTTAAAGGTGTCCCACAATATCCCACTGGAAATTTCTTGCGTTGAGTTAGATAAAAAGAAAAGTGCAATCCGTTCTTTAATGAAATTAACAAAATTTAAATCCTGAAGCAAAATAGAATTGAACCGCCATTGTCTAGTACTAAAAGTTACATCACTTAATTTAATTGATAATTTCAAAGGCACATGATCGGAAATGGCAATTGCATCATACTCACAGGCAGTAACAGATGAAACTAGTTGAGAATCAATAAAGAAGTAATCGATTCTAGACTAATTATGATATACATGAGAAAAGAAAGAGAACTCTTTATTATTAGGATGTAAAAATCTCCAAATTTTTAAAAAATTCCCAAATCAACTAAAAGGAAATTAATAAAAGTAGCAGATTTGTTTGGAAGTACCTGATTGGGTGCAGACCTATCTATCATAGGATTCAAACAACAATTAAAATCTCCACCCATTATTAACATATTTAAATTGGAAGAGATGCAAATAAATGCTTAAAGAATTCAGGATAGTCAGTATTTGGTGCATAAACATTAACCAAAACTACTTTTTGGTCATAAAGTAAACCAGTAATTAATAGAAATCTACCATATGGGTCTGAGATTGTATCATAATGAACAAATGAGATCGAAGGGTTTATAAAAATGGAAACGCCTTTCACTTTGGTCGATGAGTTTGAATGAAACTGTTGTCCTTTCCAAAACCTAAAAAAAACTTATTATCCTCCTTCCTCATGAGTCTCCTGCACAAAAATAATCTGAGCAAGCTATGAAAAACTTTAAAAATCTTCTTCCATTCAATTGGATGATTCAAGCCATTGGTGTTCCATGAAACAAAGTTAATAGTATTATCCACTTTCCTTATATAAACCACCTGGTATGTAAAGGGTTAACCATTTTGCATAGGAAACTCATGAATCGGGAAGAGGAAAAAAGTTTAAAGAGGAACTGGATGTTACAACAATACAGACATTTTTGTAGTTTCAAATCAGCCCAAATGAAAAATACTGAACTAAAAATAGCCCCAAAACCCTCCCACAAAGCCCCAAAGCCCCGTAGGCAGCCAGAAAACTATCTAAGAACCGCCCAACCCCCATCTCTCAACAGCAAGTCTCCAAATTTAAAAAAATTTAAAAAAACACCTATAGTCAAAATATTGCAAAAGGAATACCAGACACAAGTGGGGGAAAAGAAACAACCCTTTCAGACCATTTTAAAAGACAAGGTCTTAAAAAATGAAACAGAATACAATCTTAATAATATTTCAAGAAAAGAACAAATAATCGCCAAGTCAGAGTCTTAATAATTTTCTAAAACAAACAATTAAAAATAATAAAGGAAAAGGGAGCTTTAACATAGAAACATAAAAAACCTCCGTAAGCCAAAACAAAATACCAGAAGAATCAGCCCAAGGGCAGAGCTCTACAAACTTAAAATGTCCGAATCTATACGCTGCTTATTAACTAACATAAAGGAACAGTAAATTTATTAAACATCCGAGCTCAAATAATGTTCCTCAAGAAATTGTTCTGCATCCTCCATGGATTTAAATGATTTATTGGGTAAAACAACTCTTAAGCGAGGTGGGTATAGCAGAGCCGGTCAGAGATTCCTTTGATATAATTCTGATATCACCGATTTAAAATGCAATCTTTCTTGCATTACCTCAGGACAATAATCTTCAACCAGACGGAACTTAAGATTTTGATGTTCAATAATTCCTTTCTGACGAGCAATTCGAATTAAGTGCTCCTTAATACTCACATAGTGAAATCGAAGAATCGCAGGGCACAGTTTCAGCTCTTTCGACGGTTTTGGTCTTAATGCCCAATGCACACGGTCGAGTACCGGAGGAGAAGAGAAGACCCCCGAGCCAAAGACTTCCATTAAGAATTGAGAAAAAAATTTAGTAAGGACCCCGCTCTCAATGTCTTCACTGAGTCCTGTTATTCGCAAATTCTGTCTGTGACTATGACTCTCCAAATCAATAATCTTGGCTTTATACTTCTCCAATGTACGAGTAGTTGAATTTAATTTCTTTTCCAAAGAATTCCGTCTGGAATCTCTGTTTCCCAGCTTCAGTAAGCTCTGAAATTTGCCATTGCTGTTTTTCGTTCACTTTTTCAAGTGCTATCAGTTTACCTTTGTACTCCTTTAACATTACTTCCAAAGCAGCGAATTTCTTGTCGAGTTTTTCATCCAATAAATTCGAGATAGCCTGCAAAGTAAGTTGAGGCTGTTTAGGTTGTTCGAAAGCACCTTCCTTCTTCCCGTTTCCATTACTGATTTCCTTGCCTTCGGCTAATGCCTTTCTTGTTCTGGAAGTCCTTTCCGTCGATTAAAATTTAGAATTCAAACAGGTGTTAAAAACACTTTGATATATATAATAAAAGGGTGATAAGGAAATTGAAAAATGACCGGAGCAGAACCAAAATATGATCATCTCCATCTAGTGCCGCCAAGAGAGTATCGCCAAGTTCTATCTTGTGATTTTTCTTTTTGGAACACATCTATTATAAAACTATGTTCTTTTTGCAGATAAGTTAACATTGAACATGCCTATAAAAGCAATTAATAAACATCTCAATGTCAATAAGCATCTGAAATCAGAAGTGCATTGTTTCAATTTTTAAATTGAGATGAAGGTAATTTTATTCCATGTCCATCAATCCTCTCCTGTTTTAATTTTCTTTTCAAAACTCTAATGTATTTAATTAATAATTCAGATTGTAATACCTTTGTAAAACTCCTTTCAAAAGACTAAAAGACTGATTGGTAAGAGCATTGTGAGAATAAAATTATCAGGAGAAACTAATTATCTTTATAGGTTCGCAAACTCGAGGAAATCTGCAGATGCTGGAAATTCAAGCCACACACAAAATGCTAGTGGAACACAGGCAGCATCTATAGGAAGAAGCACTGTCGACATTTCGGGCTGAGACCAGCATTTTGTGTGTGTTGCTATTTTTATAGGTTATGTTGTTTGTTTCTGTACCGTACAATCTACATGATATTCTATATTTTAAGGAAATTGAAATAAGTAGACTGAATGCCAGACTTTGTTTGCTGCTAAATCCTGGTCTGGTTATGGTGTCTCATTTTTGCCTGAACTTTGTAATTACACATTTTTTTGTATTTGATCAAATTTAACATGTAAATACAGATTACATAAACATGTGAAAAAATGTACTAATTTGTTCTTTGTTTTCCACTAAATCACAAGATCAGGAGATGACAATTCAACAGCACTTAACAACCATATTGTGTAGTTTCAGCAGCACTTAAGGACCATATTTCTTACAGATGAAGGGTCTCGGCCCAAAACATTGACTATACTTTTCCATAGGTGCTACCTGGCCTGCTGAGTTCCTCCAGCATTTGTTGTGTGTTGTTTGGATTTCCATCATCTGCAGATTTTCTCTTGAGTGTAATTTTGCTGCTTGACCATCACTGTTCAATTCATGCCTACTGTTATCGGCAAACAAATTATGAGCCCTTATTCTTCACAGAACTGACTATGACTAATAAACAAGCCATTCAAGTTACATCGGTTACAAGTTATATCCTGACGTAATCCTGAATTGACAATTTTCTCTTCTTTCTCCATGTATACCGAGTTTTTCCTGCTCATATGATCAACCTATTATCTCCTGTTAACTTTGGCAAGTTCAGAGTTGATATCTTTGAACTTCACACAAGCAACAATGCTTTGCCTCCAACTTTTGTCTCTTGTATGTCCCAGTATTAGTCAAGACCAAGTTGTTCACAACCTCGATAAGCTGCTTTACTCTGAACTGGCCACATATCATCTTCACATTTCATTTCTGTAACAAAATGTTATTTATTTAAAGATGCAGCACAGAGTAGTCCCTTCCAGCCCTTCAAGACACGTCCCCCAACATCCCTGATTTTAACCTAACCCAATCACAGGACAATTTAGACCATAAGACCAGAAACTCAACAGGAACACATTCACTATTAACAAGGCAGAAGTTGGACCATAAGATACAGGAGCAGAATTAGGCTATTTGGCCCATTGAGTCTGCTCCAACTGGATCATGGCTGATCCAGTTTTTTCTTCTCAGCTCTAATCTCCTGCCTTCTCCCCATATCCCTTCGTGCCTTGACCAATCAAGAATTTGTCAACCTCTGTCTTGTGAAGACTTGGCCTCCACAGCCTCCTGTGGCAACAAATTCCACAGATTCACTATTCTCTGACTAAAGAAATTCCTCCTCATCTCTGTTCTAAAAGGATGCCCCTCTATTCTGAGGCTGTGTACGCTGGTCCTAGACTCTCCCACCACATGAAATATCCTCTCCACATCCACTCTATCAAGACCATTCAACAATTGATAGGTTTCAATTAGGTCACCCCTCATTCTTCTGAATTCTTGTGAATACAGGCCCAGAGCCATCAAATACTCTTCATATGACAAATTGTTCAATCCTGGAATCATTTTTATGAACCGCATTTTAATGCTCTCCAGTGTCAGCACATCCTTCCTAAGATAAGGAGCCCAGAACTGCTCACAATACTCCAAGTGAGGCTCACCAGTGCTTTATAAAACCTCAACATTACATCCTTGCTTTAATATTCTTGTCCTCTTGAAATGAATGCTAACATTGCATTTGCCTTCCTCACCACAGACTCAACCTGAAAATTAACTTTTAGGGAATCCTGCACAAGGACTCAAGTCCCTTTATACCTCAGTTTATTTTATATTTTCTCTCCATTTAGAAAATAGTCAATCCTTTTATTTCTTCTAATAAAGTGCATGACCATACACTTCCCAACACTGTATTTCATCTGCCAGTTCTTTACCTTTTCTCCTAATCAGAGTCCTTCTGTAGCCTCTCTACTTCCTCATAACAACTTGCCCCTCCACCCACCTTCATATCATCCACAGACTTTGCCCCTTGTACTTACTTCCAAGCACCTTAAACTGTGCCCTCTCATGCTAGCCATTTCAGCCCTGGGAAAAAAGCCCCTGACTATCCACACGGTCAATGCCTCTCATCATCTTATTCACCTCTATCAGGTCACCTCTCATCCTCCATCGCTCCAAGGAGAAAAGGCCGAGTTCACTCAACCTTTTCTCATAAGGAATGCTCTCCAATCCAGGCAACATCCTTGTACATCTCCTCTGCACTCTCTCTATAGTATCCACATCCTTCCTGTGAACAACGAAACACAGTACTTCAAGTGGGGTCCAAATAAGGTCTTGTATAGCTGTAGCATTACCTCATGGCTCTTGAACTCAATCCCGTGGTTGATGAAGGCCATCACACCATACACCTAACAACACTGTCAACCTGTCCAGCAGCTTTGAGTGTCTTGTGGGTATGAACCCCAAGATCTAGCTGATTCTCCATGCTGCTGAGAGTCTTAATATTATATTCTGTCTTCAAATTTGACCTACCGAAATGAACCACTTCACACTTGTCTGGGGTGAATTCCATCTGCCAGTTTTCAGCCCAGTTCTACATCCTATCGATGTCCCGCTGAACCTTTGACAACCCTCCAGACTATCCAGAACACCCCCAACTTTTATGTCATCAGCAAACTTACTAACCCACCCTTCTACTTCCTCATCCAGGTCATTTATAAAAATCCCAAAGAGGAGGGGTCCCTGGACACGTCCCTGCGGAATACCACTGGTGACCGTCCTCCATGTAGAATATGAACCATTTACAACCACCCTTTGCCTTCTGTGGGCAAGCCAATTCTGGATCCACAAAGCAAGGTCTCCTTGGATCCCAAGAAAGTTTCCCTAGAAATTTTTCCCTAGTAATGGCAACTTCACACACTTCTGATCCCTGACACTCTGGAAATTCCCCTATACTGCTCATGTCTTCCACAGTGAAGACATGCAAAATACTCATTCAGTTCATCTGCCATTTCCTTGTCCCCCATTACTACCTGTGCAGCATCACTTTCCAGTGGTCCAATATCTACTCTTGCCTCTCTTTTACACTTTATATAAAAAGAAATGTTTGTTATCTCTTTAATATTATTGGTGAGCTTACTTTTATGTTCCATCTTTACCTTCTTAATGACTTCTTTGCCTTCTGTTGGTTTTTAAAAGTTTCCCAATCCTCTAACTTCCCAATAATCATTGCTGTATTATATGCCCTCTCTTTGGGCTTTTATGTTGGCTTTGATTTCTCTTGTCAGCCATGGTTGTGTTATCTTGCCTTTAGAATACTTCTTCCTCTTTGGATTGTATATATCCTGTGCTTTCCAAATTGCTTCCAGAAATTCCAGCCATTGTTATTCTGCTGTCATCCCTGCAAGTGTTCTTTTCCAATCAATTTTGGGCAATTCCTCTCTCATGCCTCTGTAATTCCCTTTACTTCACTGTAATACTAATACATCTGACTTTAGCCTCTCCTCAAGTTTCTGGGTGAATTTGATCATATTATGATCACTATCTCATAAGGGTTCCTTTACCTTAAGCTGTCTAATCAATTTTGGTGTATTGCATGACACCCCAATCGAGAATAGCTGATCCTATAGTGGGCTCAACCACTAACTGATCTAATAAGCCATCTCGTAGGCAATCTAGATATCTCCCCTCTTGGGATGCAGCATCAACCTGATTTTCCCAGTCTACGTGCATATTGAACCCCTTATGACTATTGTAACATTACCCTTTTGGCATGCATTTTGTATCTCCTGTTATATCCTTACTACTATTTGGGGGTCTGTATATAACTTCCATAAGTTATGGGAGTTTTTACCCTTGCAGTTTCTTAGCTCTATTCACAAAGATTCAGCACCTTCCAAACCTATGTCACCTAGTTTGCAATGACCAATTGGACCTACCAGGTATGTTTTTGGACTGTAGGAGGAAATTGGCATACCTGGGGAAAACCTATGCATTCCACAGAGTGAATGTAGAGACTCCTTGCAGATCAAGTCAAGTCAACTTTTATTGTCATTTCGACCATAACTGCTGGTACAGTGCATAGTAAAAATGAGACAATGTTTTTCAGGACCATGGTGTTACATGACACAGTACAAAAAACTAGACTGAACTACGTAATAAAAAAAAACAACACAGAGAAAGCTACTCTGACCACAGACCTACACTGGACTGCATAAAGTGCACAAAAACAATGCAGGCATTACAATAAATAATAAACAGGATAGTAAGACAAGGTGTCAGTCCAGGCTTCGGGTATTGAGGGGTCTGATAACTTGGGGGAAGAAACTGTTACGTAGTCTGGCCATGAGAGCCTTTTCCCAGACAGCAGGAGGGAGATAGTGCTGGAATTGAACTCTGAGCTCCAGTATGAGCTGTAATAGCGTCGCACTCACCACTACTGTAGCATGGCGCCCATAATAATGTGCATTTGCAACACAAGTTAAAATGTAAACACTGTAACACTACTAGCTCTTGTGTGAGGAGACCTGGGTGGTTTTATGGCCTGGGGAAATAAACTGTTTCCCATCTTAACAGTTTTTGTCCTACCTCATGGTAGTGGTTCAGAGGGGTTGTTAGGTTGATGGGAGGAGGATCATTCACAATGCTAAGGGCCCTGTATATGCATCACTCTGGGTAGAAGAGAGACCCCAATGATCTCAGCAATTCTTGCAATCTTTTGTAGGAACTTGCAGGTAGATGCCTTGCGATTCCCGTACCAAACAGTAGTCAGGACACTTGATAGTGCTCCAGTTGAGGGAGAAAAGTTAGAATTAAGCCTCACTTGTCTCAATCTCCTTGTGAAGTGGAAACGCTTCTGTGCTTTCTTGACCAGAGAAGTGGTGTTGAGGGACCAGGTGAGGTCATCCATTATGTACATGCACTCCCAGAAACTTGGAGCTTCTAACTCTCCCCATGGAGAAGCTGTTAATGTGTAGTGAATGGTCAGCATGCATACTCCTAAAGTCCACAATCACCTCTTTAATCTTGTCCACATTAAAACTGTTGTGCTTGCACCATTCTACCAGCTGCTCTATCTCCTCTCTGTACAACGTCTTGTCGTTGTTGAGGCCAACCACTGTTGTGTTATAGGCGAACTTGATGATTTGATTTAAACTGGATCTAGTAATACAGTCATGCATTAGGAGAGTGAACAGAAGCAAGCTGAACACGCAGCCCTGGGGTTGGGCGGGGGGGGGGGGGGGGAGCACCATGCTCAGCGTAATGGATCTAGAGATATTTCTGCTAGCAGGGACTGACTGTGATCTTTCTGTCAAAAAGTCCAAGATCCAGATACAGAGAGAGGTGTTGAGACCCAATGAGGACAGTTTACCCATGAACTTCTGAGGAATGATTGTATTAAATGCCGAGCTGAAGTTGATAAACAGCATCCTGGTGTATGAGGCACCACTTTCCAGGTGAGACAGGACACAGTGGAGTGCAGAGGCTATGGCATCATCGCTGGACTGATTTGAGTGATATGCAAATTGGAAAGGGTCCAATGTAACAGAAAGATAGGATTTAATGTGATCCAGAACCAGCCACTCAAAGCACTTTGGTTTGGCTAAATGTTATTCATGGAAATTTAAGAGCCATGCAGACTAATTTTTTAAATTGATAACTCTAAACTGATAATATTATTGCTGATCTGATAACTTGGATAACCTTCTGTTTCTTTATAGTTTCAAATGACTGGGAAGCTTATATTATCCAAAGGTCGACTTGTCAGAGTTAACCTACTATATTTCCTGTAATGGGCTAGGTAATAGAACAGTTGATTTTTAAATTTCAATTGGTGTCCTGTTTGCCCTACAGATAGAGATAAGTTGTATTGTAAGAAAAAAAGCTGATGTGCATATCAAGTTTTTGCATCTTCCTTTATTAATAGCATATTGGTTCATGTTTGAAAAATACCATTCATTCGGTTTTTGAAGAGTGGAAAATTGAGCTTTATATTTCTGTAGCTCACATTCAGAATAAAAGTTATTTGTGCAATATTTGGATATTGTTATTTACCTGGATACAAGACATGAAGAAAGAAAGAAATGAAGTCCACATAGTAATGGCTAACGATAGGATAACCTGAGGAAGAACTAAAAACTGATGATCCTATTTCAAAAAAAATCTTTTAAAACTTGTAGATGAGCTAGACACATAGATAAGTTTTATGTAAAAAGAAATGATTTTGGGAAATATGTTGTTTTTGAAAATTGAATGGCTGTATTAGTACAGAAGCAGTTAGTATCAATCTATGCATTGAAATGTGCCTATTTAAATATAGGGTATACACATTAGAGTTGAAGTTTGCTGTAGTACATCTTCTGCACCTGTAGCAACAAATGAATTCTGGAAACACTGACATGATTGCTTACATTTTTTAATACCATTTGAGTTCAATGGTGGTCAGTTGTTTTGCTGTGTGTAGGATAGTATGTACGTATTTGAGAACTGAATCATGACTTTCAAAATATAAGGAGATCAGTATTAATAATCAAGACCCACTATCTCCTTCCTAAAGTGGTGCTGGTTGGATACTTTCTGGTTTAGTACCAGATGGCTTAGGTTGAACTATTTCCTCCAAATTTATATTGTAGTGGATTGAACCTATCTGCCTGTAACTTAGACTCTGCTCTAAGTATAACCTTGGCTCTGATTTGGAAAATTAATTCCTTTGCTATACCAGAATTTTTGGGTATTGAGGGCAGGAATGGTTTTCATTGCATAATTGAACATAAACCCATTGTACAACTGAATTGGTTTGATTTCAAAATTTTGACAGATAGTCATATTAGGGCAGAACAGTAGTGTGGTGGTTAGCACAATGCTTTTATAGTGCAAGCGACCTGGATTCAATTACTGCTGCTGCCTGTAAGGAGTTTGTACGTTGTCCCTGTCGTTGGGTTCTCTCGCACAGTCCAAAGACCTACGGGTTTGGTAGGTTAATTGGTCATTGTAAATTGTCCCATGATTAGGCCAGGATTAAATCAGGGGACTGCTGGTTGCCGTGGCTTGAAGGGCCTATTCTGTGCTGTATTTCCAATCAATCAATTAAATCTAAATGGAATAGTTGAACTCAAATTGATGCTCGTGATGTTTGCAGTGATATGCATTCCAGCAGGTGGTTTGAACAATCAAAAGACTCGATAGTAAAGTTTGAATGTTCTGCTATCTATTTTCAGTATCAAAATTAATTTGTAAGGCAAATTATTTTAGTTATCTTTAACAAAGTAAGTGTTCCTTAGAAAATTCATAGTTGGATTGTTAATGAAGTCCTGATGCAAAAATGTACCTCGGATTATTGAGATAAGGAGAAAAATCTTGGATGTACATTGTAAGGATTGTCTTACTGGGATGAAAAATGCATGGGGTTCATGCAGGGAATTGCAATGTGTTGGCCTATACAAATAATAAAGGTAATGTGATGAGTAATGGGCACTGGAAATTGGAGATATGCAGGAGACCTGAATAAAAGGTCTTGGATTTTGGACAGTTAATTACATGAATAATAAAACCAGGAAAGTATATTTACTTTTGTGGACCCCACCCTCCAAAGTCTCCATTAGTTGCTAAATTTTTTTTATCAACTGTACTAAATATTCTAATAGTCAATATTTGTATTTTAACAGATTTTAGGTATTACATGTTAAGTATAATGTTACTGGTGTAAATGGAAAAATTATTATTATTATTATATAATAATAGCTCTGAATAGGATACTTTATTTATAATATATATAATTGTCTTCCAACCAACAACAAAAAAAACACTTAACGTTATTACTTTGGGTACTTAGTGAGATCCTGCGTCTGATGCAAACTCGTGAGCTTTTGAATATCTGTTTGCAACTTGGTTAAAGATAAGCAAAGATGACCTCTTTTCACAACATCAAGATGGTTGCAATCTTTTGATGGCAGGTGAAGAGCTTAACTAAAACCACATTCGACAAGATAAGATTCCAATTAAAAAAACTTTGCTTTCTCCCAGAGTTGTGGAAACTTATTTTGAATATCACTAGTTATCCAGGAATTTTGCTTGCTGCGTTTGAAGTTTGCTTGAGCTGTTCTATCACTCTGCACAGAGGTCAATGAAACATTCTTTTAATGTGGTGTCAACATCATCCACATTCACCCCAAATGAATCCACCACCCAATCTGGATTTAATTTTGTAAGCAAATATTTTTAAATGCTATTATATATGCAAATTCTGTGGTTCCAAAATTAAATTACATTTATTTATGCCTGCTACAAAATCTGGCAAGGCACCCTGGGGGCCCATGTTGAGAACCACTGGCCTAGGCCACTCCTGCCACACTTCCCAAACCTAAGACGCTGAACACCAAAGACAGCGGCAACCAAAACAAAGTAAAATCATAGCCCGGGGACATCCCTTAAAGTTGCACATTATTTTTGCTTGGAAATAGATAATCTATTCCTTCATCTCAATTCTGGAATTCTCTACCAAACAACTTCATCATAAATAACAATTGAAACAGTTCAAGAAGATGGCTCTTCACTATCATGGGCAGCTGATGATGAACAATAATTGCTGGCCTTGCCAGTGATGCTCATATTTTGCACGATAACTGTTAAAAAACAGTGTAGCCAATTGCCTGCTGTTCAATGTCTTCCGCTTTCTCATGTAAATGCTTAAATCCTAATCTCTTCACATCAGTATTAAGGTTATCATCAATTTGGTGTTCTGCAGTTTCCACTACTTTTATCCTATTTGTGGAATAAAGAATGGTTCTGTACAGTAGTTCAGTTAGAATAGCGGAGAATTGTGCCTTCCTAGAGCTATTGATTATGCATTTACAGTTCACAAATCAGTTCTTTAAACTTTTATTCTGCTTTTTTAGTAATCCTAACACTAGGAAAAAAATTGGAACCCAAAATAAAATCTGTAGGTTCTAATGTCCTTGGGACATGGCAAAATGTTTTACAGCAATTCAGAGATTCTTGATGGGTAGACAATGTAAAAAGAAATGTAACAGTCTGTTTATACATAATCAGTCACCACAAAAAGCGGTATGGTAATTCTGTTTTGGTCTGAGATTAGGTGAACTTTCTTTAAAGTGGTAAGGTTGTATAATAGTGTTGATTTGTATTTGAGAGGCAATGGTACCATTGATTTAATGTCATCTTTAATTCAGAACTCCTTTTACTCAGTAGTAGACTACCAATCATGATTGTGTCAAATCTATAGAGTGGGACGAGAAATGCACAACCTAACAGTAAGATTAATGAGCACTTGCAATTGAGCCACAATCGACATAAATGGGAGTAGCTGGAAATCTGTGTGAGACTCCAGTCAGCAGGATGCTTGCTTGGTCACAACAATTAGCAATTTAGCTTCAATAATTTGTAGTTTCTAGTTACATTTTTTTTGCAGCTATTTTGTGATCATGGTTCCTGATTCTTATCCATTTCAAGAGCTATAATGTCTATTTAAAAAAAAATACCACTTGCAGGTAACTGTTGATTAAGGAATTTGTGCAATTGGACTGAATCATCCCACTATTTTAGTAAATAGTCATTATATAAATTACTGCCAGTGCAATCACCTGAATTTTAATGTATTCATTTAAAGTGCTTATAACTAGGATGGTTAAACACTGCAATAATTTCCTTGGCAGACTTAAACTGCAATTGGTTCTGTATCATTTTCTTTAAAGAATCTTGCTTAAGTAGATGTTTTGTCATTAAAGGTTAATGTAATCTGGAATGCTATTTTTCTTCATACCTGTTTGCCCTATTCCATGTGATCCAACACTTGAGGATTTGTAAATTTTGCTGCTATCCATTGTCATTACTGTCTTCCTTCGATGCGATCTACAAGGTATGGGGCCTGATTTTGTTGAAATGGAATATGTAAAGGAATTTTCCCACGACACCCCCACATTAGAGATGAAGCTTTCTTCTGAAATTTTGTTCTGTAGTTAGATGTATTTATTATATTGTGCTAAAATTAAGGGCTTAAAATTGGCATCAGGAATTGGATATATATTTTTGTTAATGATGTTTGTGCTAAAAATTAATGCCCACCCTCATCTTCTCCTTCTCCCTCATCAGACATGTATATACCGAAATTATCCAAAAGTTCATGCTCCTTTTGATGAAGTGAATAATGGTTAACCTCTGCAATACTATTGGTTTCTGTGTCATACATTTGAGAAAGTGTCAATGTTAATTTTGAGTTCCTAGCCTTCCAATTTTGCAGGCTTCAGTGGTGCAAGATGAACATATTTGATTTTTATCCTTCTAAAACAAATTATGGCATTTGTTATTAATGTATTGAAGGAATTTCCATTTGCTTTATTATTGTGGTAGATTAATTAACTTCATTGCATTAAACTAAAAGTATCTGGTATGATGGAATTGTGCCCATTAACTTGGAGATGCTGTATGCTTTTGAAACTAATGGGATTGACTTGTACAACAAGTATTAAAAGAAATTGGTTTACTGCAAACCAGCAACCCTTATGTGATAATTAGAGATGGAGCTATAGGTACGGTATTTGACGAGACGTGCTGTATCTTCAAGTCATTACTTGGTTGTAAGCTGTTTTTTTCACATTCTTATATTTATTGTCAAAATTCCAATTGTAATAATTTTACTGATTTTTCAGGTAACAAGAATTTTGTTTCTTCTTATTGCAGCTAAAGATTGAATATATTTCTATCTTCCCTTTGGGTACCCTCTACAGGAGAATATCAGTTTTCGTTGCACATGTTTGATGGACAAACAGAGCAGCACGTGTTTGAGCCTCATCTCTGTGATGACAACATTAATATGAGACAGTCATTTATTTCTAACAAAATAGTGCTGACTACTTTCAGCTGGTTCTTTATATTATCTTCACACAGATCAAGTGGTTGCAGCAGTTTGAACTTATTACTGTGATCTTAACGTCGGCAACCTTCAGGCAGATCCTATGCTTATACATCTAGACTTAATGTGAATGCATATGATAAACAGGAGGTGGCAACGTTAGTTAGGGACCTTCAAGTGAATAATGTTGTCAGCTCTTGCAAGAATCTGATTAACAACTCTCCATTTGTTGCTGGAATGGCCCAGGAGGGCTCCCAGATCCCCCCTCAAGTTTATAGCAATGCTGACAGAGAACTTGATTTATCAACCAAGATTTGCCCTGGAGAAGGGAATAAACCCTATCTGGTGAAAGCTGAGAATACAATGGCAAAACGGTATTTGAAAACAAGAGAACAAACATTTTATGAAGACAGTAAAGGAATTACTGGAATGGGAGGAGATGCAGATGACTCTGACTCAGATGATCAAGACTCCTATAATCAGGAGCAAATCATTGTTGAAGTGAACCTTAATAATCAGACTTTACATGTGTCCAAAGGGACAGAAGGTGTAGCTTCACATTCTGAAAAATCAGCCATGGTTGATTCAAGTGATGCAGAAAATGAAGGGGGTGATGATGATGAGGATGATGATGTTGACATAGAAGATGGTGGACATGATGAAGAAATAGAAGATATCAAACAAGGCAAACCTAAGGAAATAACCAGATTGCAAACAACAGAAACAACTTTTTTAAGAGGAAGTACAAGGATTCAGCTGCCTGAACAGAGAAAGAAAAATATTAAGATTTCTAGATCTCCAACACAGAAAGAAAAGCAGATTGAAGAAAAGCAGAATCTCACCTGTGAAAAATGTCCCAGAGTCTTCAATAATCGTTGGTATCTTGAAAAACACATGACTGTCACTCACAGTCGAATGCAGATATGTGATAAGTGTGGGAAAAAATTTGTGTTGGAAAGTGAACTTGTTCTTCATCAGCAAACTGAGTGTGAAAAGAATATTCAGGTAGGCTACAGCTTTTGTAATATTAATAAATAATAAAGTTTTCACATTTTGAAGTTAGTGGAGCATCAGAAATTGTAAAAAATATATTTCTTTCAGGATTTTCTTCCCTTCAAAGAAGGATATACATAATGTTTTCAAGCTTTACAGGTTTTATCCCAGGCAGAGTTAACTTTTCGACTGAAGTGAAATGGCTCGGTGATAGTCTAACAGTGCTGTAGTATTAATTGAGTTGGGTGCTCATGGATAGAGCAATGGGTTATTAACCTTTCCCATCATCTACATGCAGGTGGAATCAGACCTAGTTGTTACCATCATTGTTTCCATAGTTGAAGTGACATCTCTATGGAGCAGAGAATGCACTTGATTCCTTCCTCTGTTGCAGTAGATTTAACATGCCCTGATACAGATTTCAAAACGCAATAAGTAACTGATCCTAAAATATAAATTTGTTTTCATATGCTACTAAAAATAAAAATGACCTGAAGAGATCATCACCCAAGAATAGCTTTGTGGAATTGAAGTAGTAACTTAGTGATAACGTGTTAATGAACAGCAAGAATAAATGGATTGTTTGCAGGTTGGCAGTTTGAAAATGTTTGAGTATAGGTGTAGAGGTAAAGCTAGTAACCACAAGGTAGTGAAATTAATCTTGACAGAGAAACACACACAAAATGCTGGAAGAACTCAGCAGGCCAAGCAGCATCTATGGGGGGGAAAAAAGCACAGTCAATGATCAGCAGGACTGGAGAAAAAATATGAGGTGTAGAGTTAAAGGGTGGGGGTAGGGGAGAGAGAAAAACGCAAGGTGATAGGTGAAACTGAGAGGGGGAAGGATGAAGTAAAGAGCCAGGAAGTTGATTGGTGAAAGAGATACAGGTTTGGAGAAGGGGGAGTCTGATAGCAGAGAACAGAAGGCCCTAGCAGAAAGCAAAGGAGGGAGGCGATGGGCAGGCAAGGAGATGTGAGAGAGGGAAAAGAGGATGGGGAATGGTGAAGGGGGAGCATTACTGGAAGTTGGAGGCTACCCAGACGGAATATAAGGTATTGTTCCTCCAGCCTAAGTGTGGCCTCATTGCGACAGTAGAGGAGGCCATGGATTGAAGTATCAGAATGGAACGTGGAATTAAAATGGGTGGCCACTGAGAGATCCTGCTTCTTCTGGCACGGAGTGTAGGTGTTCAGCGAAACGGTCTCTCCATCTACATTGGTATCACTGATGAGTTGTTTTCCTTGTAGAGGACAATCTAGAAACTGGATCCAAAATAGGCTTAGTGATGGGAAGCAGAGGGTAGTGGTTGAGGGTTTTTACTGACTGGAAGTCAGTGATTGGGATTGGTGCTAGGACTTTAATTGTTACATAGTAATGACTGTCTGTGATCTGATGATGCAAATATTTGTAGAGTTGTAGTATCTACAGTGGTTGCCCAAGGATACAGAGGAAAATAGATTGGTTGGAAAGTTGGGCAAAGAGGTGGCAAATGAGATTTAATCCAAGCAAGTATGAGGTAATGTATTTTGGGTCATCTAATATTGGTTGGACGTGTACAGTAACTGGCAGGAACCTTAGCATTAATATACAGAATGACATTGGGAAGCAAGTTCATGATTCCCTGACAATGGCAATGCAGGCTGATTGGATAGTGAAAGATATTGTTTTCTTCTTGCCTTCATAGGCTGGGGTATTGACTGTAATAATTGGGACATTGGTTAGGCTGCACAGTGTGTAGTTTAGTCACCACGTGATAGAATGTATATGGTACCATTAGAAAGAGTACAGAAGTGTTTCACCAGGATATTGCTTGGAATGGAGATCTTTATTTGCGAGGAAAGATTTGATAGGCTGAAATTATTCTCACTGGAGTGCAGGAAGCTGAGGGGTGACCATATAGAGGTTTATAAAAAAAAAAAAAAAAAAAAATTATGGGGGTGGTCTTTTTTCTCAGGTTAGGATAGTGTAGAGGACATAGGTTTAAGATGAGAAGGAAAGAGTTAAGGGAGATTTGAGGGGCATGTTTTACACACAGGGTGGTGGGTATGTGGAATAAGCTGCCAGAAGAAGTAATGGGGGTAGGGTATCGTCACAGCATTCAAAAAAGCATTTGGACAGGTACATAGATAATGAAGGAATGGGGGGATATGGGCCAAATGCACAATATAGATATGCCCCTCAGATTGCCGATGAGTTTGGCTGATCAGTATGACCCTTAATAAATAAATAAACAGGAATGGAAGCAGTAGTCATTTGGACATGTTACTTAGACACAATTTGCCTTTAAATTCTTGCTAGCTTTCTCTAAGTAACATGAGCAAATTCTTTTGCTGAAGTAATAGAAAGCTTCAGTGAAGGAAATGTGGTTAATATAGTGTACATGAGTTTCTAAAAATAATTTGATCAGGTGCCACATGCATTTGTTAAAATTGAAAATTATGAAATAAAGGAGTCTGAGGCAGGTTTGGTAGAAAGTGGCAAAGTAACAGGAAATAATATAGCCATGAGAAAATGCTTTTCAGACTGGGGGAAGACAAGCATTTTCTCCAATGGCCAGTACCTCAAAGTTCAAAGTAAATTTATTATTAAAGTACATGTATGTCACCATATACCTAAATCGCTACTTCTAATTGTTTTGCTAATGACTTGATCTAGAAATTGTGCCCTACATTCCCCATATTTAGAGGTAACAAGGAGGTTTTGTGAACTGTGAGGAGACGTATACACGCTGTGAGGATAAGAACTAAATAAAATTTAATGGTAAAGATGTGAAGTGTTACATTTTAGTAGGAAGGATAACGGGGTAAACAATAGGGGTGCAAGAACAGATTTAGAGAGTGAAGGACAGAGTTCGTTGAAAGTAGCAGGGAAGTTTTGTGATAGTATTGGGTTCCCTGTCCACAAAGCCCTAAACTCAAATGATTTTAAGCCCTTTCTGATTCTAGATATCTAAGGGTACCCTCACTATAGTGGGGGTTATACTGTATTCACCTACTCTTCAAGGACTAACTTCCCTGTCTAGCCTCTGTGGTGAGGTTTTAGCTGCTAATATTCACTGCTTGAGTGGTGCACCCCCTCCCCACCAAGGAGGAGATGCTTCCAGCTAATGAAGTAGTTGAAACAGTTATTTTATTTTTTATTATATACATTTAAATTTAGGCAAATAGTTCTTGACTTACATTTAACTCCCAGAGAATTTCCAATTTATAAAAGATTTACGAATTACAAAAGATTTACAAACTATTAAGGATTTCCAAACACAGGTACAATTCTTAAGAACTAGAAGAATATACCAACAAGTTACAGGTGAATGGGTCATCCATCGCAGAAACTGAAGGTTGAGGAATGAATTCTAGTTCTTTCTGTCAATTCTCCTCATCATTCCTAACAATCCCCAGTGCATGTGATATTTATACTATTTTCTACTAAATGACATCATCTGCATATGATTTTTTTTTCCAGATACCTTCCTTTGCTGGGACAAAGTAACTCATACAGATGGTCTTTAAAGCTTCTGGCAACAGAGATCCTAAACATCCACAATTAATGCTATGAGAGCTGATCCTCTGAGTACACAATCATCCCAACTTGTAACCATGTTTGATGTACTAAGTGACATAACCCCATTGTCTTGCATTTGGTTAATGCAGACAAGAAGTCTCTTGGTCACTTAATTTTGCAAAGCAAATCTTTTAGCAGGCAGCCAACTGCTGTGAGCTATCTGCCTATATTCTGTAACATTACAAAACTATGCATCCAACTTCAAACTGATTGCAATTTACATTAAGAACATGAGAATTATTCTTGCTTACAACAAGAAGCTGAGCAAAGAATATTAGTTAAAAGTTTAACTGTCACCAACAACTCTGACCCTTTGGAAAGGTCATGCCACTGTGCTAGAAAGTTGAGTTTAGCAATAAGCCTCTCAGGCCCTGGAAAGTGAATATCCATCACAGTTTGAGAAGTCTTTTAAAAATAAATAAATAAATAGATCATGGAGGTTTTAAAGAATGCTGGCTGACCCTGGATGATCTTTGTGGCCCTTAGTAATAAAAAAAATGTTCAGCACAGACATTGTTCTTTGCAAGCCTGGACCAGGCTTTGAGTTGTTGGAACCATGCTTTCATCTTTGTGGCATCCAGTACACAATTAAACCAGTAACCAGAGGCCTGATCTAATATCTAGAACAAAAATGCTCGAAACTCAGCAGATCAGGCAGCTAGTCATTGGTCAGGTCTGAGATCCTTAGAAGTAATTCAAATGCCACCATGATAACTGAGAACATTAATTCAATTTAAAATAAATAAATAGTTGACAGAAGTAAAACAAATATTAAGCAATCTGATAAAAACACAAAATGCTGGCAGAACTCAGCAGGCCAGACAGCATCTATGGGAGGAGGTAATGACAACGTTTCGGGCCGAAACCCTTAATGTCGTCATTATCTCTTCCCTTGGATGCTGCCTGGCCTGCTGAGTTCTGCCAGCATTTTGTGTTTTTAGTTATTTTCAGCATCTGCAGATTCACTCGTGTTGCCATTAAGCAATCTGATTTGGCTTTTAAATAAAAGTAAGTAACTAACATCCTTTGAGAGGGAAATCTGCTTTACTTAGCCTGTAAATTGTTCCTAATGCAATTTCAGTTCTAAACCAATGTGGTTGTTCTGATGTCACAGAGTATTTCAGAATGGTAGTTTCTGAATCCATTGTAAAGTTGAGGAAGGAGTCAGGAGGACTCTTAAATTCTCTTTGTTTTTGTTCTGATTATCTATCATGTGTATTACTGTACAGTTGTCAGAATTAATTAGATGCCACATGACTACTTCTCCAGTCTGTTCAGTACTTTTTTTTACTCGGGTGCACAATTTGGTAAAATTAGCAGATTTGGTTACTCTGGTGCTGATATCCTACTCCAGATAAGTGATCAATGTAATAAGTCGAAATATTCTGAACTTAATCATTTGTTGATGATTACTTGCTTTCACAAGCATTTAGCAGTATCATGCCTGAAATAGAAAACTGCATTACAACTTCTAGCTGCAGAAAAAAATCTTTATTTTTGGTTCTAATTTTCTTTTATCTGAGAATCTGGTAGATGTCCTAAATCTATAATGCAGTTTCCAATCTAAGAAAATCCAACTTGCCTGAATGTATTGTTGAAATTATAAAATATCTTTCCTCTTTGGTGCTGGGCTTTTTATAAATACTTTTAATGTGAAAACAATTTGCTTTGCACTGTTTTAGTTCATTAGTGTACATTTTAAATTTGATCCTCCAAATGGAAATCATTAGAAAATGCATACAAAGATTTGATAATCAGAATGTTGAAAACAGACAGTGAGAAATATTTATAAAATGCTGATTGTCATCGAGAGCACTTTTGTGTATTGCACTTCAGGATTGAAGTAACACCTGGCTAAGGGTCAGAATCAAGTTTATATCACTGACATCTGACATGCTGTGAAATCCCTTGTTTTGTACAGTGCAAGACATAAAAAAATTACTCCAGGTTACAAAATTAGGCAGTGTAATAGATGAATAACAAGGTTGGGTTCATGGGCTATTCTGAAATCTGACAGCAGAGAAGCTGTTCTTAAAATGTTTAGCGTGGGTCTTCAGACTCCTGAACCACCACCTCTAATGTGAAGAGGGCATGTTTCAGTTGGTGAGTGCCTTTAATAATGGATGGCACTGCTTTGAGGTACTGTTTCTTGAAGTTGTCCTTGGTGGGGAGGATTGTCCTTGTGGTGGAGTTGGCTGAGTTGACAACCTTCAGCAGCTTCTTGCGATCCTGTGCATCGCAGGATTTCCACTGTGCTGTGATTCAGCCAGTCAGAATGGTCCCTATTGTACATCTGTAGAACTTTGCTAGAGTCTTTGGTGACATCCCAAGTCTCTTCATACCCCAAAAGAAGTAGAGCCACAGTTGTGATTTTTTTTTTTAATTGGTGGAAATGAGGCTGTTCAGTTATTTGAAAGGCTGGTGAAGATGAGGTGATTTGTTCCATGCTGAACAAATTTGATCATTTTTTAAATGGCATAAACTGTCTGGAGTTGCACATATTTTAATCGGGGACAATTCAAAGGTCATTTACAAAAGTGCAAGCAACCTAAAGAAACATTTTTAAACAGTAAAATGTTGTAATCTAGAACTCTTTGCCAAAAGATTGATTAAAAAGTTTGTTACTGACATTGAATTGAAATTGGATAAATAGTGCCAGAGACAAGGCTATGCATAGAGCAAAGGATTGGAATTAATTTGGTCCACCAATGGGCCTATACAAGGGTGATGGGCTGTCTTATCGCATGTTTTGCATCATTTTACAATTTTCCAGTTAACTATATTTAAAAATGTGGATTGTGCGCGAGAGCTGCTGCAATTCTGCCTTATCAGTTATTGTTGGCATTCCCTTGAGTAACAAAATAGTATTTTTAATTGGATTTTCAGAAGGCCTTTGGCAAGGTGCTGCACACAAGGCTGCTAAACAAGATGGGAGTCCGTGGTATTACAGGAGTTGTACTAGCACGGACAGAAGATTGACTCTGGCAGAAGGGAATAAAGGGGTCTTTACTGGTTGGCTGCCAGTGACTGGTGATGTTCCGCAAGGATCTTTCTTGGGCCCTCTACTTTTCATGTTGTATGTTAATTATCTGAATGATGGAATTGGTGGCTTTGTGGCCAAGCTTGTGGATAATGGAGGGTCTAGAGAAAGACTTGGATGGATTGAGAGAATGGGCAATGAAGTGGCAGATAGAATAAAACAGGTTATGCAGTCTGGGAGAAGGAATAAAAGCATAGATTGTTTTCTAAATGGGGAGCGAATTTGGAAATTGGAGGTGCAAGGGATCTTGAGAGTGCTAGTGCAAGACTGCCTAACTATTAACTTGCAGGATGAGTCAGTAGTAAGGAAAACAAATACAATGTTGGCATTTATTTCAAGATGACTAGAATATAAAAGTAAGGAGTCCTTAAGACATTGGTCATATCACGTTTGTAGTATTGTGAACAGTTTTAGGCCCCATATCTAAGGAAGAATGTGCTCCTGTTAGAACAGATGTAAAGGTTTATAAGGCTGATGGTTTTGGTAATAAATGAAAGGGTTAACATAAGCTTTGGCAGAGTTTAAAAAAGATGAGGGGGGATCTCATTGAAACCTACCAAATACTGAAAGGCCTGGATAGAGTGGCCATGGAGACGATGTTTCTTGTAGTGGGAAAGTGTAGAACCAGAGGGCATATCCTCAGAATGCTAGGATGTCCCTTTTAAAATAGAAACGACAAATTTTGGAGCCAGTATTTAATAGTTCCATTTAATATCAGAGAATGTATACAATATACAATTTTTGCTCACAGATATCCACAAAAACAGAAGAGTGCCCCAAGAAATAAATGACAGTAAGAATGTCAGAACCTCAAAGCTCCCCTACTCCCCCTCCCATTCACAAGCAACAGCAAAGCATCAACCCTTCCACCCCATACTTCAGCAAAAAAGGCTCTCTCTGTCCCTAATAAAGAGGCAGAGAGGTATCACTCAGTGAGAGGGGAGACATAAACAAAACAGATCACTGATTTACTGTGTTAAAGTCTGCTGCGTCACTTTTTCTGAGCTCCTTGACTCAAGAATAGGCATCAAACTCTTCCCCGCCGACAAGAGAAGGAGAGAGAGAGTGTGATCCAAGTGGAGTCTCTGATAGCTGACCTGCTGTTCCCAATATTCCGTTCACTCCCACAACACTTAAGTCAGTGACACCAGCATAGAATCAGCTCGTTCCCAGAGCCACGAAGCCTTGGAACCCCAAAGATGTGCTCGTCTTATAGGCTAAGTCATTGGGATATTGAAAAACGGTCGGTGTACACTGGGAGCAGAAACCATCGCCATAAAGAACAAAAGTTTGGGTGCAGCTCTAGGTCAGGTTTTTCGACAGAACCCCATCTACCTTGAAAAGGAAAACGAGAAATTAAAGGTTAGAAGTAAGCTGTTTGTGCAGATGAGCTCTAAGAAGTCACTGTCTAGCGTCATCTTAGTTCTGCCCTGTTTATGTGGTTGGTCCAATTTAGTTTCTGATCAATAGTGATTACCTGACAATGTTAATGTCATTGAATATAAAGGAAACCTGATCTTTTGTAGGAGGTGTTCATTGTCTGGCACTTTTATAATTGAATATTGTGCAATCATAAAAAACATCCCCCTTCTAACCTTATAATAGAAGGAATATAATTGAAGCAATTTGAAGACAATTTATTCTGAGATGTAATCCCGAGGAATTCCTGAAATTATGTTCCAATGGTGAGATGATTGATCTCCAACAACTATAGGTATAACTCGAGCCACTGGCATTTTTACCAGTGACTTCAGTTTTACTAGGCCTCAATGATGCCATACTCGGTCATAAGCTGCTTTGATATCAAGGGCAGACATTCTCTACATATTTTACCTCAAGAATTCAGCTCTTTGATCCATGGTTAGAACAAAATGGGTGAGTGTGGTGGACCTAGTTAACTTCAAATTGCATTGGTGAGAGGATGATTGGTGAGTTGCATGTTGCTGAAAGCACTATCAACAATACCTTACATCTCTGAAAATCAAGACTACTCTGGACAATTATTAGCATTCTGATTGTCTAACTTTTGTGAACAGGATGTAACTGGAATTCTTCCATATTGTTGGGTAAATTGTAGCTCTGCAACTAGAGCACCTAGAATAGAGGTGCAGGTAGTTCTAGAGCACAAGTCCTCAGCATTACAGCTGGAAAGCTGTCTCATTCCACAGGCTTCTCTGTATCCAGTGCTCTGTCATTTCTAATTATCATATGAAGTGAATTTAAATTGTTGGCTCATGATGGGAATTTTTTGGAGAAAGTAAAGATTGCATATCTGATTAATTTTGGCTGTAAAAAGTTATGAATGATTAACTTAGTATTTGTGCAGCCTAGCGCCATTGTTAAGGATGGGGATGCTCTTAAAACAGCTGCTTTCTGATAGCTGTTTAATTCTTTGCCCCCATTAAAGACTGTGTAGCAGGACTGCAGATTTTTGATCTGTCCTTTTTGAGGATTGGCTTGTTTATCTTTGTATAGTTTAGCATACATATTTCTGTGCAGCTTCAAGTTAGCACCTCATTTTTAAGCAGGCCTAGTGTTGCCTCTGTTCTGTCCTAATGCAATTGAATCACAGTTATTCCCCTGCATTATATATATAATGGTGGGCATCCTTGGGGACTTGGATGTCCGGTTTTCAGATGCCCAATCTTTCCTAAGTCTCCCAATTAACACACCATAGAATATGATCGAAGCATCCTCAATGAGGAGATCTGATTTGTCTCTCCACATGGATTGTACAGCCGTCATTTTTGTCATTACTATGATTGGCAAATATATCTGCCATGGGTAGATTAATGAGGGAGAAGTCAAAAAAGTTTATTCCTCAAGCTCAGTAACCATCTGCAGCAGACTTGGTCTAGCTATCAAACCATTCTTGGTGAAGACACTGAAGCTCCTACCCATGAGATTTAAGCTTTCAGTAGTTGTACAATATGGAGTACTCGTTGATCAGCTGAAACCATGAGACAGGCCCATCCAGTCTGCTCAGCCATTTGATCATGACTAATTTATTTTCCCTCACCCCCATTCCCTTGCCTTCTCCCTCTAACATTTCATACCCTTACTTATCAAGAATATATCAACTTCCTTTTTATAGCCAATGACTTGTCCTCCACAGTCATCTATAGCAATGAATTCGACTGATTCATCATCCTCTGACTAAAGAAATTTCTTCTCATTAGGTTGGTAGGCAATAATCTGGAGTTTTCTTTCAAGGTGTCCATGAATGTATGGAGTTTGAAGTGTTGAGGACTTGTATAAGCAGGACAGAGGAGCTATTAAAGCCTCTGTCACCTATAGTAGATCTTTCCTTCCAGTTCCGTTTTTCAGACCAAGCATCAGAATGGGGAAGAAATATGACCTAAGTGACTTTGACCAGACAGGTTGGTTTGTGTATCTCAAAATGCTAATCTCTTGGGATTTTCATGCACATGTGTCTGGAGTTTACAGTGAATGGTGTGGGGGGAAAAAAAAGTGAGCAGCAGTTCTGTGGGTGAAAATGTCTCGTTAATGAGAGAGGTCAGAGGAACTGGTTCAAGCTAATAGGAAGCTAACAATAAGTCAAATAACTGCATTACAACAGTGGTGTGCAGAAGAGCATCTTGGAATGCACAACACATCAAACTTTGAAGTGGATGGGCTACAGCAGCAAATGGGCTCTTGGGTATAGAAGGTACCAAATATAGAGAGTACTGATGTAAATTGAGGATGCTATCTGAAGAAATATCTTTTTGTGGTTAACTTCCTGCCTGCTGCAAGCCCATTTTGGAGCTAATGTATGTCCGTAAGAGGTGCTCACTTGCTTCTTTTACCTAAAGTCACCCATCAAGAACAAATTGTTTCCTGTTGCAGCTATTTCTGCTTCCAAGTGTTGATCCACAGGCATCCTTATGAGCAGAGGAAGTTTATAAGCTAGTAGCTAGCAGATTTTTGTTGCCTTAATTAACTTGAAGCCATGAGATTTCATGAGGTCTTCCAATTGATGTTGAACACTCCCAGGCCCATTGCCTTTACTAAAAACATTGATGCCACCTCAGAGATTGTGACAGAGGCATCACTGTATCTGAAATGCAAGATTTGCATCTGGATGTCTCAAGCTATTGATTGTCTATGGGGCAGCTCTTGCTTGTGAGTAGGACTTCATTGCATCAGATTTTTTGAGCCTGGGTCAATGACAGGTGACCAATCTAATGTTATTTCTATGTTTTGATTATTTAGCTGGACTATTTTAGGTTGTTTATAATCAGTTATATTGCTATCGGGCTTGTGTATACGTGTATACATGTTAGTGGGTTAGATAAGGTAAAAATAATGGAGTTTCCTTCTCTGAGGGCCTTGTATTAGATGGGTCTTTGACTGTTCAGTAGACTGGTCACCATTCCTGAAGGTATCTTTTTATTCCAGATTATTTAATGCATCCGATTCATGCTTGTCTCCACATTTATCAATTCAAGACCCACGACTGTGCAGCAATACGCAGCTCGAATCACATCATCAAGTTCGCTGATGGCACGACCGTGGTGGGTCTCATCAGCAAGAACGACGAGTCAGCATACAGCGAGGAGGTGCAGTGGCTAACAGACTGGTGCAGAGCCAACAACCTGTCTCTGAATGTGAACAAAACAAAAGAGAGATGGTTGTTGACTTCAGGAGAGCACAGAGTAACCACTCTCCGCTGAACATTGATGGCTCCTCTGTTGAGATCGTTAAGAGCACTGAATTTCTTGGTGTTCACCTGGCGGAGAATCTCAGCTGGTCCCTCAACACCAGCTCCATAGCCAAGAAAGCCCAGCAGCATCTCTACTTTCTGCGAAGGCTGAGGAAAGTCCATCTCCCATCACCCCATCCTCACCACATTCTACAGAGGATGTATCGAGAGCATCCTGAGCAGTTGCATCACTGCCTGGTTCGGGAATTGCACAGTCTCAGATCACAAGACTCTGCGGCGGATAGTGAGGTCAGCTGAGAAGATCATCGGGGTCTCTCTTCCCACCATTACATTTACACCACACGCTGCACCTGCAAAGCTAACAGCATTGTGAAGGATCCCATGCACCCCTCATACAAACTCTTCTCCCTCCTGCCATCTGGCAAAAGATACCGAATGCATTTGGGCTCTCACGACCAAACTGCAACAGTTTCTTCCCCCAAGCCATCAGACTCCTCAATACTCAGAGTCTAGACTGACATCTACATCATTTATTATTATATTGAAACTTGTCCTCTACTGTGCCTATTGTTTTGTTTATTAATTATTGTACTGCCCTGCACTGTTTTGTGCACTTTATGTAGTCCTGTGTAGGTCTGTAGTCTAGTGTAGTTTTTGTGTTGTTTTACGTAGTCTAGTGTAGCCTTGAGTTGTCTCACAGAGTCTAGTGTAGTTTTGTGTTGTTTCATGTAGCACCATGATCCTGGAGGAACGTTTTGTTTTTACTGTGTACTGTACCAGCAGTTTATGGTCAAAATGACAATAAAAGGTGACTTGACTTGAAGTATCTTGTTTAATAGTCTGTATACTTAACCAGTTTGCTGATTTATATCTTGCATTGTTTGAAGCGAGAAGCAGAGATGTTATATGAAGTTTATTGGAAATACCTGAAGATGAAGAATCAACTTCAAATGTTTGAAGTTGCTCTAATCCCAAATGGACTAAAGTGGGGAAAAAACAGTGATGTAATATTTAATCATTTTTCATCAGTTTAATTTTTTTGCTTCTGACACCACAAAACTTAAGAATTCTCTAATGATTTCTGGTGGTGAACTATCTGCAAATCATTTTAAAAAGAATTGCATGGCATTTGCAATATCTCAAAGCACATCATACATGGGATGGATTTGAGACATTTCTGTTGATTTTTTTGATGAATGTTTTAAATGGTTATTGAATTAATACATAAAACCACAGAGAAAACTCTGCTCTTTATCCTGTGCTATCTTTTTATATCTATCCAACCACAGTAAGGCAGACAAGAATTGATTTGAACAACTTATTTGTGCTGTTTTAAAGGATTTCTCAGGCTCTCTAAATTTCCCAAGGAAATTTTTCATTAATTAAGTATCTTGTTAAAATTTGAGTTGTGAGAAACTTAATTTCCTGCAGGCTGCTGTGAAATAAACAACCTGTCAATAATAGGAATGCTTGAGGGATGACCACGTTGACTATCTTACCTTGGAGAGGTATGCCGCTGTTCTTTAAATGGTTCTGTCATACACTTATCACACTCTACAAAGCAGTCATGATCTTAATGTGTCAACTGCAAGGCATTTTGCTTTTATACCTATTGCTGATATATGGGTGCTCAGTTTCTACAGTAGAATTTAAACCTTGATAGCTAAAGTACAGAGTTGGCAGAGAAAAACATCAACAATTGTTTTGTAAAAATGTCTGTTTTCTATTTTCCTACTCACTGTATAATCAAGTTATCACAGGAAGTAGTTGACATAAATTCAAGAGAAGCTAGATAAGCAGATGAGCTAAGAGGAATATGTTAATAGGAGGGGTTTGCAAAATGCAAACACCAAGGTACTTTTGGGATGAATAACTTGTTACTGTGCTGTAAATATTTTTTATATTTATATGTAGACAGGTCATGTTCTGCATGGAGGTCGGTGACCAGTGGTGTGTCTCAGGGATCTGTTCTGGGACCCCTACTCTGTGATTTTTATAAATAACCTGGATGAGGAAGTGGAGGGATAGGTTAGTAAATTTGCTGATGACACAAAGGTTGGAGGTGTTGTGGATAGTATGGAGGGCTGTCAGAGGTTACAGTGGGGCATTGATAGGATGCAAAACTGGGCTGAGAAGTGGTAGATGGAGTTCAACCCAGATAAGTGTGAAGTGGTTTATCTTGGTAGGTCAAATGTGATGGCAGAATATAGTATTAATGGCAAGACTCTTGGCAGTGTGGAGGATCAGAGGGACCTTGGGGTCCGAGTCCATAGGACACTCAAAGCTGTTGTGCAGGTTGACTCTGTGGTTAAGAAGGCATATGGTGCATTGGCCTTCATCAATCGTGGGATTGAGTTTAAGAGTCAAGAGGTAATGTTGCAGCTACATAGGACCCTGGTCAGACCCCATTTGGAGTACTGTGCTCAGTTCTGGTCGCCTCGCTACAGGAAGGATGTGGAAATCATAGAAAGGGTGCAGAGGAGATTTACAAGGATGTTGCCTGGATTTGGGAGCATGCCTTATGAGAATAGGTTGAGTGAACTCAGCCTTTTCTTCTTGGAGTGACAGAGGATGAGAGGTGACCTGATAGAGGTGTATAAGATGATGAGAGGCGTGTGGATAGTCAAGAGTCTTTTTCCCAGGGCTAAAAATGGCTAACACGAGAGGGCACAGTTTTAAAGTGCTTGGAAGTAGGTACAGAGGAGATGTTAGGGGTAAGTTTTTTATGTGGTGAGTGTGTGGAATGGGCTGCCGGCGACGGTGGTGGAGGCAGATACGATAGGGTTTTTTTTAAAGAGACTCCTGGATAGGTACATGGAGTTTAGAAAAATAGAGGGCTATGGGTAAGCCTAGTAATTTTTAAAGTAAGGACATGTTCGGCACAGCATTGTGGGCCAAAGGGCCTGTATTGTGCCGTAGGTTTTCTATGTTCTGTAAAATAAAAACAGGGATCTTTGAACATTTGAATCCATTTCTTGACTGATTAGATAAATGTATCAATATAGTTTACTGTGTCAAGTAATTGTACAAAATTGCTAATGGCATTTTAAAATGGTGAATAAAGTCTACAGGAGAGGTAAAGATTTTTGCAATTTGATACTGACTATATAAAATTTTAAGACTTTATTTTGTCTCATTGTATAAATGTTTCTTTATTTATAGGACTTGTAAAACATTTTCACAGTCATGAATTACTCAGACCTCCCCCTTGGATAAATATTCAAAGCTAAATGATTGTTAGGGTGAATTCTCTTGTATCAAACTCTGGGGAGTAGCTCCATTTAAAGGGAAAGATTAATTGGCAGATATGCACAGCAGTGTGATAGCCCTGCACTAATTTATACTTCAGGACTGGAAAGGAAGGAGGAAGATGCCAGAATAAAAAGATGTGGGGAGGGGAAGGAGGACTATCTGGAGGGTTATAGGTGAAGCCAGGTGATGAAGGAATCTAATAGATGAGATTGAATCATGGGAGAAGGAGGGGCATAGGGGAGATGATGGACAGGGGTAAGGGGCCAGAGAAGAGGGAAGGGATCAAAGGAGAAATTAATGTTCATACTATCAGGCTGGAGATTACCTGGACCAAATATGACATGTTCATCCTCCACCCTGAGACTGGCCTTTTTCCCATGGTCCATGGCTGGTATTTCTTTTTCTTGTTAACCCAGTAACTGAGAATGTGGTAAAGATAGCTGTGTGGTTGGATGATATTCGCCATGGTCTCCTAGAATGACTATTCCACCTCTTGTGTATCTTCATGGTCACAGTATAGGAGAATATCCTGACAGCTTCTGGTTTCTCTCAAATGCTTGATGTTGTACACAAAAAAAAATTATAGGCAAGTCTGGTACCTTTTATTATTCTTAAGGGATCTTTTCTGTATATCTCAGGGCAAATGGGGTGGTTGTTTAAAGTCAAGTTGAGGTTATCAGGCATACAAGTGCAGTGAGGTACGGGTATGATGAGAAATTTTGCATCACAGGCATGTTGGTACAGACAACACACAGAGACATGGGACTAGGCAGATTAACAGTTTGATCAAAGAGCTTATTTCTATGCTGTAATGCTCTATGACTGACTACATACATCATGACATCTAATGCAGTAGTGGTTCTAGCTTTGAACACTGCTGGATGTTTTTGTGTCTCCTGCTGAAACATGCCGCCAAGAAACAGTATGTTTCACTTTGGCTCCTTTGATCCATAATGCAGTTGTCAGCGAGCATGAAAATGGGTTGCTGCCTGCAATTCATTTAACCATAGTTTAATTTAATCTATTCTGTTCAGTTTCTCATTCTTGTCACCAGTCAAGTAAGATTCAGATGCAGGAGTAGGTTGTGTGCCTTTGTTCCATGTTCAATAAAGTAATGCCTGACCTAGCTCAACTTGTTTGCTTTTAAATCTTTGAATTATCTATTTTTTGAAGTTGTAAGAGACGTACATCTAATTGCTGTTTAAGATTAATTTTTTTATCTTCATTTAAAATCAGATTTTCTTTACACTATTGGTGCTTTTGAGAGATTTCTATTTTGTTTTCATCAGCATATTTTTAAACATCTATGAACCATTGTAGTAACTACTTCTGCACAAGGAATTGTACTGTTGGAGCTGAAGTTCATCTGGTATTTAGTAACATAGAAAACCTACAGCACAATACAGGCCCTTCAGCCCACAAAGTTGTGCCGAACATGTCCCTACCTTAGAAATTACTAGACTTCCCCATAGCCCTCTATTTTACTAAGCTCCATGTGCCTATCTAAAAGTCTCTTAAAAGAGACGTTGCTGGCAGCCCATACCACGCACTCACCACTCTGAGTTATAAAACTTGCCCCTGACATCTCTGTACCTACTGCCCAGCAGCTTAAACCTGTGTCCTCTTGTGGCAACCATTTCAGCCCTGGGAAAAAGCCTCTGACTTTTCTGCCATCATTTTGAGCGATGCGAAATATGTCAAAGGTTGTGTGATTTAAATCAAACAATTGTACTGCAATGCACAAAATAGAAGTACTGTGGGAAAGAAAGTTTGAATCACCATTTGGTTCAAATATACGACTTAGAGCATAGTCTCTTCACAAATTGGTAATCTGCCAGCTCTTTGGACTAAGCCAACTTCTATAAATGTTCCATGTGTAATCATCACATTGATAATCTTGTCTAGAACAAGAGTTCAGAAACAACCAAAAAAACTCTAATTGAATACTGGGCAAAATCTATTATGCTGAGGTACTAATAGATATAGCAACATCCAATAGACTTGAAAATCCAAACTGTCTGGCACTTCCAAAGTCCTAAGCCCGTTTGATTATATGAAGCTTTATTGTATTCACTTTAAACATTGTTTCTATTCATCTGACTGCACCAACTCTCTTCTCCACCACCCCCCATCCCAATCAATCTTCTTCTGATTTGGCATGATGGTTTTATACTTGTGTATTAGGGATGCAGTACGTTATTAGGAAATGAAATTTCTAATTGCACTGGATGTTCCCAGAGTTAATAGGTTACCTTCTAATAAAGTAAATCAATGTAAAATTGGTTTGAATTTTCTGGCCAATCCCTTCATATTATTCAACTCATTAATTTACTACCCATTTCCCATGCAGTAAGTGAGACAAGATTATTAAGTTCATATATTACAATCAAATTAACTAAGATCATAATAAAACTTAAGTTTTAGATTTAGAGGCAGCTATGTATATTTTGTATCCTAAATGGATAAATCATAGTTGCAACAGTTGTTTGGTGAAGGGTTTAGACAATAGACAATAGGTGCAGAAGTAGACCATTCGGCCCTTCGAGCCTGCACCGCCATTCTGAGATCATGGCTGATCATCTACTATCAACACCCAGTTCCTGCCTTGTCCCCATAATCCCTTGATTCCCCTATCCATAAGATACCTATCTAGCTCCTTCTTGAAAGCGTCCGGAGAATTGGCCTCCACTGCCTTCTGAGGCAGTGCATTTCAGACCCCCACAACTCTCTGGGAGAAGAAGTTTTTCCTTAACTCTGTCCTAAATGACCTACCCCTTATTCTCAAACCATGCCCTCTGGTACTGGACTCTCCCAGCATCTGGAACATATTTCCTGCCTCTATCTTGTCCAATCCCTTAATAATCTTATAAGTTGCAATCAGATCCCCTCTCAATCTCCTTAATTCCAACGTGTACAAGCCCAGTCTCTCTAACCTCTCTGCGTAAGACAGTCCAGACATCCCAGGAATTAACCTCGTGAATCTACGCTGCACTTCCTCTACAGCCAGGATGTCCTTCCTTAACCCTGGAGACCAAAACTGTACACAATACTCCAGGTGTGGTCTCACCAGGACCCTGTACAAATGCAAAAGGATTTCCTTGCTCTTGTACTCAATTCCCTTTGTAATAAAGGCCAACATTCCATTAGCCTTCTTAACTGCCTGCTGCACTTGCTCATTCACCTTCAGTGACTGATGAACGAGGACTCCTAGATCTCTTTGTATTTCTCCCTTACCTAACTCTACACCGTTCAGATAATAATCTGCCTTCCTGTTCTTACTCCCAAAGTGGATAACCTCACACTTATTCACATTAAACGTCATCTGCCAAGTATCTGCCCACTCACTCAGCCTATCCAAGTCGCCCTGAATTCTCCTAACATCCTCATCACATGTCACACTGCCACCCAGCTTAGTATCATCAGCAAACTTGCTGATGTTATTCTCAATGCCTTTATCTAAATCATTGATGTAAATGGTAAACAGCTGTGGTCCCAATACCGAGCCCTGTGGCACCCCACTAGTCACCACCTGCCATTCCGAGAAACACCCATTCACCGTTACCATTTGCTTTCTATCTGCCAACCAGTTTTCTATCCATGTCAATATTTTCCCCCCAATGCCATGAGCTCTGATTTTACCCACCAATCTCCTATGTGGGACCTTATCAAATGCCTTCTGAAAATTGAGGTACACTACATCCACTGGATCTCCCTTGTCTAACTTCCCGGTTACATCCTCGAAAAACTCTAATAGATTAGTCAAGCATGATTTGCCCTTGGTAAATCCATGCTGGCTCGGCTCAATCCTTTCACTGCTATCTAGATATGCCACTATTTCATCTTTAATAATGGACTCTAGCATCTTCCCCACTACTGATGTTAGGCTGACAGGACGATAGTTCTCTGTTTTCTCCCTCCCTTCTTTCTTAAAAAGTGGGATAACATTAGCCATTCTCTAATCCTCAGGAACTGATCCTGAATCTAAGGAACATTGGAAAATGATTACCAATGCATCCGCAATTTCCGCAGTTTCTTAAGTTTAAATGTTTTAATAAACTCTTTGATTTTACGACTGGTATCTAATTCCATTTTGGGAAAATCCTACAAAAAGTTCAACTTATTTTAATCAATTGAAGCTATTAAAGTTTATTTTGGGATCAATTTTATTGAGATTTGTGGGAATTTTTCTAAATGATTTATAACTATCTGATCACCTCACTACAGGAAGGATGTGGAAACTATAGAAGGGGTGCAGAGTAGATTTAGGATGTTGCCTGGATTGGGGAGCATGCCTTATGAAAATAGGTCGAGTGAACTCGGCCTATTCTCCTTGGAGCGACGGAGGATGAGAGGTGACCTGATAGAGTTATACAAGATAATGAGAGGCATTGATCGTGTGGATAGTCAGAGGCTTTTTCCCAGGGCTGAAATGGCTGCCACAAGAGGGCACAGTTTTAAGGTGCTGGGGAGTAATTACAGAGGCGATGTCAGGAGTAAGCTTTTTACAATGGGCTGCCGGTGACTGTGGTGGAGGTAGATACCATAGAACCATAGACCACTACAGCACAGTACAGGCCCTTCAGCCCTCCATGTTGTGCTGACCCATATAATCCTTTTTTAAAAAAAGTACTAAACCCACACTACCCCATAACCCCCCATTTTTCTTTCATCCATGTGCCTGTCCAAGAGGCTCTTAAATACCCCTAATGTTTTAGCCTCCACCACCATCCCTGGCAAGTCATTCCAGGCACTCACAACCCTCTGTGTAAAAAAAAAAAAAAAAAAAAACTTACCCCTGATGTCTCCCCTAAACTTCCCTCCTTTAATTTTGTACATATGCCCTCTGGTGTTTGCTATTGGTGCCCTGGGAAACAGGTACTGACTATCCACCCTATCTATGCCTCTCATAATCTTGTAGACCTCTATCAAGTCCCCTCTCATTCTTCTACTCTCCAAAGAGGAAAAAGTCCCAGCTCTGTTAACCTTGCTTCATATGACTTGTTCTCTCCATAGCTTCCACATCCTTCCTACAGTGAGGTGACCAGAAATTGAACACAATACAGTGCAGTCTCACCAGAGATTTGTTGAATTGCAACATGACCTCTCTACTCTTGAACTCAATCCCCCTGTTAATGAAGCCTAGCATCCCATAGGCCTTCTTAACTACCCTATCAACCTGCGCAGCGACCTTGAGAGATGTATGGATTTGAACCCCAAGGTCCCTTTGTTCATCCACACTCTCAAGTAATTGACCATTAATCCTGTACTCAGTCTTCTGGTTTGTCCTTCCAAAATGCATCATCTCACACTTGTCCGGATTGAATTCCATCTGCCATTTTTCTGCCCAACTCTGCAGCCTGTCTATATCCTCTTGTAACCTTTGACAACCTACAGCTCCATCCACAACTCCTTCAATCTTCGTGTCATCCGCAAACTTACTCACCCATCCTTCCGCCTCTACATCCAGGTCATTTATAAAAATCACAAATAGCAGGGGTCCCAGGACAGATCCCTGTGGCACTCCACTAGTCACCAACCTCCAGGCAGAATACTTTCCTTCCACAACTACCCTCTGCTTTCTTCCTTTAAGCCAATTTTTTATCCAAACAGCCAAGGTTCCACTTATCCCATGCCTCATGACTTTCTGGATGAGTCTCTCGTGAGGGACCTTGTCAAATGATTTGCTAAAGTCCATATAGACCACATCCACTGCCCTACTCTCATCAATTTCTTTTGTTACCTCTTCAAAAAACTCAATCAGGCCCATGAGGCACGATCTTCCCTTCACAAAGCCATGTTGACTATCCATGAGTAGACTGTACTTCTCCAAATGCTCATAGATCCTATCCTTAAGAATCCTTTCCAGTAGTTTGCATACCACTGACGTAAGACTCACCGGTCTATAGTTCCCAGGTTTCTCCCTATTACCTTTTTTAAACAAGGGAACTACATTTGCCATTCTCCAGTCCTCCGGTACTTCCCCTGAAGCCAAAGAGGATTCAAAGATCATGGCTGATGCTCCTGCGATCTCTCTCTCAATTCCCACAGCAACCTGGGGTGTATCATATCCAGCCCTGGGGATTTATCAATCTTAATGTTTTTAAGAAGATCCAGCACTAATTCTTCCTTAATCTCCACACTGTCCAGCACACAGGCCTGCTCTGCTTCAACCTCATCCTGATCAAGATCCTTTTCACTTGTGAATACTGAAGCAAAGTATTCATTTAGGACCTCCCCAACCTCCTCTGCCTCCAGGCACATACTGCCCTCTTTATCCTTTAGCGGTCCCACCTTCGTTCTCGTCATCCTATAAGGTCTTTTAAGAGACTCCTGGATAGGTACATGGAGCTTAGAAAAACAGAGGGCTATGGCTAACCCTAAGTAATTTCTAAAGTGCGTACATGTTGGGCGCAGCATTGTGGGCCGAAGGGCCTGTATTGTGCTGTAGGTTTTCTATGTTTCAAACTAGTTTCCTTTGTATCCCCATCACCTATGCTTGAAACAAGGAAATGTCTATTACATTGCTTATAAAATTGTACCTAATATTTTATATTGCATTTCATAAGGATGTATGCAGAAAGTCTGCTTGCATTTACCCTACCTATACCCCTCAATTTTGTATACCTCTATCAAATCTCCCTTCAGTCTTCTGTGTTCTGGGGTATAAAGTTCTAACCTATTCAATTTTTCATTTTAACTCAGGTCCTTCAGTCCTGGCAACATCCTTGGAAATTTTCTCTGCACTATTTCAACCTTATTGTTATCTTTCCTGTAGGTTGGTGACCAAAACTGCACAGTGCTCCAAATTAGGCCTCAGCAGCATCTTGTACAATGTCAGCATAACAACCCAACACCTGTACTCAATACTTTGACCTATGAAGGCCAATGTGCCAAAAGCTTTCTTAACAGCCTGATCTACCTGTGACATCACTTTCAATGAATTATGCACCTGTATTCCCAGATCCCTTTTGTTCTGCTACACTCCTCAGTGCCCTGGCACTCCCTGTGTAAGACCAACTCTGGTTGGTCCTCCCAAAGTGTAACACCTCACACTTATCTGCATTAAATTCCATCTGCCATTTCTCATTTCATTTTTCCATCTGATCCAGATCCTGCAGTAAGTTTTCATAATCTTCCTTGCTGTCCACTATACCCCTATTCTTGGTGTCTTGCGCAGTTTGCTGATC
Organism: Hemitrygon akajei; assembly: GCF_048418815.1. NCBI lineage: Eukaryota > Metazoa > Chordata > Chondrichthyes > Myliobatiformes > Dasyatidae > Hemitrygon > Hemitrygon akajei. The sequence continues at coordinate 59,164,581 of NC_133141.1, forward strand.
CAGTTAACCACATCATCATCCAGATAATTGATATAGAAGACAAACAACAAAGGACCCAACACCAATCCTGCTGGTCCACTAGTCACAGGCCTCCAGTCAGAGAGGCAACCATCTACTACCACATTCTGGCTTCTCCTGCAAAGCCAATGTCTAATCCAATTTACTACCTTGTCTTGAATGCCAAGCAACTGAATCTTTTTGACCAACATCCCATATGGCACCTTGTCAAATACTTTGCTGAAGTCCATGTAGGCAACATCCACTGCCTTGCCTTCATCAACTTTCCTGGTAACTTCCTTGAGAAACTCTATAAGATTGATTAGACATGACCTACCATGCATGAAACCATGCTGACTATACTTAATCCCTGTCTATCCAAATACTCACATATCTGGTCTCATAATGCCTTTCAATCACTCCTGATGTCAGGCTCACTCTTAGAGACTTTCTAAAACAGCAGAACAACATTAGCTATCCACCAATCCTCTGGTACCTCACCTGTTGCTAAGGATTTATCTGTCTCTGCTCAGGCCCCTGCAATTTCTGTACTTGCCTCTAGTAGGATCTGAGGGAAGACCTTGTCGGGCCCTGTGGATTTATCCAACCTGATTTGCCTCAAAACAGCAACACTTCCTCCTCTATAATCTGCATAGGGTTCTTAATCTTGCTGCTGCTTTGCCTCGTTTCTATAGACCATCTCCCAAGTACAGTCGGCCCTCCTTATCTGCAGGGGATTGGTTCCGGGACCCCTCGCGGATACCAAAATTCGCGGATGTTCAAGTCCCTTATTCAACCTGTCTCAATCTGGTGGACCTTAGGACCCAGTGGAACCCCAGACCTTATTTAACCTGGCTCAGTGTGGTGGACATTAGGACCCAGCGCCAGAGCTCTGAATGCGCAGTGTCTCTGTTTACGAAAGTAATCACAATCACGATTGAAAATAAAGTGTAAATAATAAAGCGATCGGAAAGAGGTGAAACGCCATCGGTCATTGGAAAAGCGTTAAGCTACATCGGTCAACAATCGGAACAATTTTAAAGGATAAAGTGAGAAAGGCCCTGCCCCAATGAAAGCTACAATTATTACTAAGCAACGCAGTGGTTTAATTTTGGGGTTTTGGGTTTTTGATCCTCCACATCAACCCAGCACAGTGGAGAGCTTGCTCAGAAGTGGTCTGTCACTGGATCAAATTCAGAAAACAGTTCCCGAGCCCGGCGCTGAAACATATGTTCTTAAGTGTTTTATATGCATAGAAAGATAAAATATGTAGTATATACTAAGACAAACGTTTGACTAACTGACGCAAAATAATACTGGATGTACCTGTTCCGACTTAGTTAGAGAACTTCTGATTTTTTTCGATCCAAATGCACGATAGCCCACTCACATCCTCCCGTATACTTTAAATCATCTCTAGATTACTTATAATACCTAATACAATATAAATGCTATGTAAAATAGTTGTTATACTGCATTGTTTAGGGAATAATGACAAGAGGAAAAAGAAGTCTGTACATGCTCGAACAACAAGTGCTGGAAGAGCACTTCTGGGTTTTCGTGATTCGCTTTTGGTTGAATTCGTGCATGTGGAACTCGTGGATAAGGAGGGCCGACTGTAAATATAGATGCAAAAAAAATCCATTCAAGATCTGCCCAGTCTCTTTTGGCTCCACATATAGATTAGCATTCTGATCTTCCAGAGGACTAATTTTGTCCCTTGCAATCCTTTTCCTCTTAATATATCTGTAGAAGCCTTTAGGATTCTCCTTCACCTTGTCTGCCAGAGCAACTGCATGCTTCCTTTTTGCTCTTCTGAATGCTTTCTTAAGTGAGAAAGCAAGGCAGAAGGTCCCGATGGAGTACCTGGTAAGGCTCTGAAAACCTGTGCCAACCAACTAGCGGGAGTATTCAAGGACATTTTCAACCTCTCACTGCTACGGGCAGAAGTTCCCACTTGCTTCAAAAAGGCAACAATTATTATAGTGCCAAAGAACAATAATATGGGCTGCCATAATGACTATTGCCTGGTAGCACTCACATCGACAGTGATGAAATGCTTTGAGAGGTTGGTTATGACTAGACTGAACACCTGTCTCTGCAAGGACCTGGACCCATTGCAATTTACCTAATTTACCTATCGTCACAATAGGTCAACAGCAGACGCATCCTCCTTGGCTCTCCACATGGCTTTAGACCACCTAGACAACACAAACACCTATGTCAGGATGCTGTTCATCGACTATAGCTCAGCATTTGATACCATCATTCCCACAATCCTAATAGAGAAGTTGCAGAACCTGGCCTCTGCACCTCCCTCTGTAATTGGATCCTCGACTTCCTAACCGGGAGACCACAGTCTGTGCGGATTGGTGATAACATATCCTCTTTGCTGACGATCAACATTGGCGCACCTCAGGGGTGTGTGCTTAGCCCACTGCTCTACTCTCTGTATACACATGACTGTGTGGCTAGGCATAGCTCAAATACCATCTACAAATTTGCTGACAATACAACCATTGTTGGTAGAATCTCAGGTGGTGAGGAGAGGGCGTACAGGAGTGAGATATGCCAACTAGTGGAATGGTGCCGCAGCAACAACCTGGCACTCAACGTCAGTAAGACAAAAGAGCTGATTGTGGACTTCAGGAGAGGTAAGACAAAGGAACCCATACTAATCCTCAGAGTGATCTGAAGCGGAGAGAGTGAGGAGCTTTAAGTTCCTGGGTGTCAAGATCTCTGAGGATGTAACCCGGTCCTAACACATTGATGTAGTCATAAAGAAGACAAGACAGCATCTTATCCACAGGGGATTGGTTCCAGGACCCCCCGCGGATACCAAAAAGTGCAGATGCTCAAGTCCCTTATTTAACCTGTCTCAGTGCAGGTAGACTTTAAGACCTGGGGCCCACGGCTGTTGCTGAATCCGCAGTGTTTCTGTTTCGTGAACGGAAAACGATCACGATTGAAAATAAAGTGGAAATAATAAAGCGATTGGAAAGAGGTGAAACGCCATCAGTCATTGGAAAAGCGTTAGGCTACAGTCGGTCAATGATCGGAATAATTTTAAAGGATAAAGTGAGAATAATGGAGCATGTGAAAGGCCCTGCCCCAATGAAAGCTACAATTATTACTAAGCAATGCAATGGTTTAATTATTGAATTACATACATTTCTATATGCAATTCTATGTGTATAGAAAGATTAAAATATATACTATATACTAAGACAAACGTTTGACTAACTGATGCACTGGATAACACCGGATGCACCTGTTCCGACTTGCGTACAAATCCAACTTAAAGACTGCCTGTTCTTTAAATCCTCTCTAGATTACTTATAGTACCTAATACAATGTAAATGCTATGTAAATAGTTGTTATACTGTATTTTTTTTAAATAATGTCAAGAAAAAATAGTCTGTACGTGCTCAAACAATGAGTGCTGGAGAGAGAAATTCTGGGTTTTCCCGATCTGTGGTTGGTTGAATCCGCCCATGCGGAACCCACTGATAAGGAGGGCTGGCTGTATATTATTAGGAGTTTGAAGTGATTTGGCATGTCAACAAATACACTCAAAAACTTCAATAGTTGTATTGTAGAGAGCATTCCTACAGGCTGCATCACTGTCTGGTATGAAGGTGACATCTTCAGGTGTCTCAGAAAGGCAGCGTCCATTATTAAAGACCTCCAGCACCCAGACATACCCTTTTCTCACTGTTACCATCAGGTAGGAGGTACAAAAGTCTGAAGGCACACACTCAGTGATTCAGAAACAGCTTCTTCCCCTCTGCCATCCGATTCCTAAATGGACATTGAACCGATGAACACTACCTCACTTTTTTAATATATATTATTTCTGTTTTTGCACATCTTTTAATAATCTATTCAATATACATAATTGATTTACTTGGTTATTATTATGTTATATTATTTTTTCTCTCTCTGCTAGATTATGTATTACATTGAACTGCTGCTGCTAAGTTAACAAATTACACGTCACATGCCAGTGATAATAAACCTGATTCTGATTCTGACTACTTGCATTTCTCTTATCTCATTAGGTCCTACCTGCCATGCACCTCCTTTTTTTTTCTTAACCAGGGCCTCTATCTCTCAAACTGAGGTTCCATAAATCTGTTTTCCTTGCCTTTTATTCTGACAGGCACAGATACGCTTTGTACTCTCAAAATTTCACCTTTGAAGGCCTTCCACTTACAAAGTACACATTTGCCAGAAAGCAGTCTGTCCCAAGCTACACTTGCCAGATCCTTTCTGATACCACTAAAATTGGCCTTTCTCTTAATTTAGAATATCAACCCAAGGACTAGACCTATCCTTTTCTATAATTACTAGAAGACATAGGAGCAGAAATAGGCCATTTGGCCTATCGAGTCTGCTCTACCATTCAATCATAACTGATCCTTTTTCACTCTCCTCAGCCCCACTCAGCCTGCTTCCATAATTTTTGAAGCAGTGTCAAATCAAGAGTCTATCGATCTCTGCCTCAAATACACCCAAGTGCATGGCCTCCACAGCTGCCTGGTTTCAATGAGATCTCTCCCCCTCCTCCCTCCATCCTTCCAAATACCAGTGAGTACAGACCCAGAGCCATCGTATGATAACACTTCCTTTTTTTTTGTAATTTATTTTTTTATTGAAGTTCATCATCAAACAAACATTACCATTAGATGTATTTCAGTCATTGTACATATATATCATATAATCATATATGTCACAAATCTCCACATAGTATTTATCTGAGGTATACACTTATAGAAAAGAGTGGAAAGAAAAAAACAAGCAAAAGGAAAGAACTATGTACAAGTAGGGAGTGATTTTTTTTTTAACAACATATTGATTTGTGAGAATAAAATCAGGCCTATGAGGCACTATGTAGTTAAACCATTTTTCCCAGAATGAATCAAATTGTTCCAGCTTATGATTAACAGATGCTGTTATCTTCTCCATTTTGTATATGGGTCCATTGTAATTTCCATCCATGCATTTAAAGTTTGGATCTCCTGTGATAACTATTTCCTAGTAAGAGTCTTTTTACCAGCCACCAACAGTATATTCATTAAATATTTATCTCTTTTCAAACATTTTTTTTTTTCAAAGTTCTTGAGGTATATTCCCAAAATATATGGTCTTACTCTCTAAGGATATTTCACATTTAAAGATGTCTTGTAGGCCATTGTGTATACCCCTCCAATAGTCTTTGATAATAGGGCTGTTCCAAAAAATATGATAATGATTTGCATTTTGATTTCCACAATTTCTCCAGCAAACAGGGAGGTTACTATCATAATGTGATTTCTGAGAGGGTGTAATAAAATATCTTATCAAGTTTTTCCATCCAAACTCCCTCCATTTCTGTGAACTGGTACACTTTTATTGATACCTCCATATTATTGTCCATTTTTCCTCAGATATAATTATCCCTCCTTTCTTCTCCCATTTTTTAATGTATGAAGTCGAATGTGTTTTAAGATTTGACAACCCCTTATACATGTTTGAAATGATTCTACTACCGTTATCTGAATTATATGCTTTTCTAAGTAGCTCTATCAAGCATGTACTTGCCTTGGTTACATTTTTAATCATCCTATTAACATATTGTCGCATCTGTAAATACTGATTAAAAAATCTTGTTTTTCTATTAAGAGTTTCTCTTTAAGCATTTCAAAACTGAACAGTGTTCCTTCTTTCATTATATTGCAAAGAACTGTTATTCCTTTAGCTGTCCAGGCCTTAAATCTAGCATCCAGATTATTCAGTGTGAAATCCGAGTCATATACACACCATTTAAGAAATGCAATATCTCTGTCTAGATTATGTTCTTTTATAGTAGTTTTCCATATTCTAAGAGTCAATTTCACCCATGGGTTATCAATAGTATTTATGTACCTTTGCAGGTCGTTATCAGCCAAAGTTGCTTGTATGGGGATGGGAAGTACCCGCTCCTCAATGTTTTTCCATTGAGCGTCATATGATGGGTTGCACCAACATATCACAGCTCTCAACTGTGCTGCAAAATAATAATCTCTAAGAGAAGGTAGGCCCCATCCCCCCTTTTCCTTTACTAATTGCAAAGTTTTGAGACAAACTCTAGGCCTTTTACCCTGCCAAATATACCTTGATAACATCTTGTTCTATTCATTGAATTGATTTTGATTAATTTCTATTGGTAGGGTCTGAAAGAGATATAACAGTCTGGGCAGTATATTCATGTTAATAGACTCAATCCTTGAACTGAGACTGAAAAAAGGAATCAGGTTCCATCTTGCCATAACTTACTTAATTTTTTTATATAAAGGCTGATAATTACATTCTGCTAATTTTGCCAAATCTTTTGGCATAATGATGCCCAAATATTTGAAAGACTCTGTGTGCCATGCCCAGGGGTATCGACTTTCAATTTCTCTTGGTGGGCTGTAGTAATATGAAAGTAATTGGGTTTTATCTACATTGGTCTTGTATCCTGATAATTGACCATATTGTTCAAAGGATTGCATCAATTTAGGCAGAGTATGTTGGTTGCCCTAGATAGATCAAAATGTCATCCGCATAACAAGCCAATTTATGCTCTGTCCCTTTAATAGTAATTCCCCTGATATCTTCATTTTGTCTGATGTATTGAGCTAATGGTTTCAGATATAGCGCAAAGAGTAGTGGTGACCATGCACAACCCTGTCTCGTGCCCCTTTCTAGGGTGAGACTATTTGATAAATATCCATTGATTTTAATCCTAGCAGTAGGATTGTCATATAGTGTCTGTACAGTTTTAATAATTGTGTCTTGGAAACCAAGTCTATGTAAAACTCTGTAAAGAAAATTCCAATTAACTGAATCAAATGCCTTTTCAGCGTCCACGCTTATCACTATTGCTTCGATTTTATTTTTTTGTATGTGATCCATAATGTGAAGTGTCCTTCGTATATTGTCTTGAGTCTGGCGTTGTCGTATAAAACCTGTCTGATCATTACGTATCAGTATGGGTAGAAACTCCTCTAATCGTTTGGTCATGATGGAGGTAAATAATCTATAAATCTACATTAAGATCGGATATTAGTCTAAATGACCCGTATTCCATTTTATCCTTGCCTTCTTTTGGGATAGCTGAGATTATCGCTTCCTTCCAACTGGGTGGCATTTGTGCCTTTTTTTTTAGAGCCCAGTTCACTGTGGGGAGTAAAACAAGAATTAACTCATTTTTAAATTCTTTGTACCACTCTGCTGTATACCCATCTGATCCTGGTGACTTGCTTAATTTAAGCCTACTAATTACAGCTTTTAATTCAACTTCAGTTATGTCAGCAGTCATCGTTCTATTTTGTTCTTCGCTTAAAGTGGGTAACTCTAGAGAATTCAAGAAGCTGTCAGTTTGGGTTATGCTTCCCCCTGGAACTTTGGAATATAGAGTTTTGTAAAACTCTTCAAAAGCTTCTTGAATTTCACTTAGCTTATTTTTTTTTATCATTTTTGTTGTTGGATCCCTAATTCTATGAATTGTATTTTCTGCTATCTTTTTTTTTCAGTTTCCACGCCAGTATTTTCATAGATTTCGATCCACTTTCATAATGTCTCTGTTTCAGAAACATTAAATTTTTCTTGATTTCTTGCTATTAATTTCATTCCTAACTTTCTTAATTTCCTCTAATGTATCCTGTGCCAAATTCAATTTGTGTTTTTCTCGAGCTCCTTTAGCCTATTTTGTAATTCCTCTAATGTTTTATTCCTTACTTTTTTCTTATATGAAGATATCGCTATAATTTTCTCTCTTAAAACAGCCTTCAGAGTATCCCATAAAATGGGAGGTGAAACCTCTCCATTATCATTAAATTCTAAGTAGAGACCAATTTCTTATTTCATTTGTTCCTTAAAGTACAGATCATTGAGTAGACTTGCATTTAGTTTCCAAATAGCATTCTTTGGTTGTAGGTCAAAATCAACAGATAAATATATAGGTGCATGGTCACTTACATCTATTGTCCCAATTCCACAGGTGTTTATTTTGTCTTTGTCTTCTCCAAATGTTATGAAATAGTCTATTCTTGTACATACAGAATGGGGAGCAGAATAATGAGTGTAATCCCTTCTGTCGGGGAAAAGGTCCCTCCATATATCAATTAAACCAACATCCTCAAAAAGTGTATTAACTTTCTTATATAAGGATATTGTTTCATAGGTTTTTCTATTGAAAGAGTCTAACTTTGGTTATAATTGTAAATTTAAGTCTCCCCCACATATCAGATAATACCAGTAATTTTCTGAAAGAAACCAATATCACTTCCCGGGGTGCATATATATTCAATAGAGTAATTGAATTTATATAACCATATAACAATTACAGCACAGCAACAGGCCATCTCGGCCCTTCTAGTCCGTGCCGAACGCTTACTCTCACCTAGTCCCACTGACCCGCACTCAGCCCATAACCCTCCATTCCTTTCCCGTCCATATACCTATCCAATTTTACTTTAAATGACAATACCGAACCTGCCTCTACCACTTCTACTGGAAGCTCGTTCCACACAGCTACCACTCTCTGAGTAAAGAAATTCCCCCTAGTGTTACCCTTAAACTTTTGCCCCCTAATTCAAACTCATGTCCTCTTGTTTGAATCTCCCCTACTCTCAATGGAAAAAGCCTATCCACATCAACTCTATCTATCCCCCTCATAATTTTAAATACCTCTTTCACGTCCCCCCTCAACCTTCTATGCTCCAAAGAATGAAGACCTAACTTATTCAATCTTTCCCTGTAACTTGGGTGCTGAATCCCAGGTAACATTCTAGTAAATCTTCTCTGTACTCTCTCTATTTTGTTGACATCTTTCCGATAATTTGGTGACCAGAACTGTACACAGTACTGCAAATTCAGCCTTACCAATGCCTTGTACAACTTTAACATTACATCCCAACTCCTATACTCAATGCTCTGATTTATAAAGGCCAGCATACCAAAAGCTTTCTTCACCACCCTATCCACATGAGATTCCACCTTCAGGGAACTATGCACCATTATTCTTAGATCACTCTGTTCTACTGCATTCCTCAATGCCCTACCACTTACCGTGCATGTCCTATTTTGATTAGTCCTACCAAAATGTAGCACCCCACACTTATCAGCATTAAACTCCATCTGCCATCTTTCAGCCCACTCTTCTAATTGGCCTAAATCTCTCTGCAAGCTTTGAAAACCTACTTCATTATCCACAACATCACCTACCTTAGTATCATCTGCATACTTACTAATCCAATTTACCACCCCATCATCCAGATCATTAATGTATATGACAAACAACACTGGACCCAGTACAGATCCCTGAGGCACACCACTAGTCATTGGCCTCCAACCTGACAAACAGTTATCCAGCACTACTGACGAAGGGTCTCAGCCCGAAACGTCGACAGTGCTTCTTCCTATAGATGCTGCCTGACCTGCTGCGTTCCACCAGCATTCTGTGTGTGTTGCTTGAATTTCCAGCTTCTGCAGATTTCCTCGTGTTTCTCGTATCCACCACTACTCTCTGGCATCTCACATCCAGCCACTGCTGAATCCATGTTACTACTTCAATATTAATACCCAATGATTGAACCTTCCTAACTAACCTTCCGTGTGGAACTTTGTCAAAGGCCTTACTGAAGTCCATATAGACAACATCCACTGCTTTACCCTCGTCAACTTTCCTTGTAACCTCCTCAGAAAATTCAATAAGATTTGTCAAACATGACCTTCCACGCACAAATCCATGTTGACTGTTCCTAATCAGACCCTGTCCATCCAGATAATTATATATACCATCTCTAAGAATACTTTCCATTAATTTACCCACCACTGACATCAAACTGACAGGCCTATAATTGCTAGGTTTACTCTTAGAACCCTTTTTAAACAATGGAATCACATGAGCAATACGCCAATCCTCCAGCACCATCCCAGTTTCTAATGACATTTGAAATATTTCTGTCAGAGCCCCTGCTATTTCTACACTAACCTCCCTCAAGGTCCTAGGGAATATCCTGTCCAGACCATGGACTTATCCAGTTTTATATTCCTTAAAAGTGCCAGTACTTCCTCTTCTTTAATTATCAAAGTTTCCATAACTTCCCTACTTGTTTCCCTTACCTTACACAATTCAATACCCTTCTCCTTAGTGAATACCGAAGAAAGGAAATTGTTCAAAATCTCCCCCATCCCTTTTGACTCCACAGATAGCTGTCCACTCTGATTCTCTAAGGGACCAATTTTATCCCTCACTATCCTTCTGCTATTAATATAGCTGTAGAAACCCTTTGGATTTATTTTCACCTTGCTTGCCAAAGTAACCTTGTATCTTCTTTTAACTTTTCTAATTTCTTTCTTAAGATTCTTCTTACATTCTTTATATTCCTCGAGCATCTCATTTACTCCATGCTGCCTATATTTATTGTAGATATCTCTCTTTTTCCTAACAAAGTTTCCAATATCCCTTGAAAACCATGGCTCTCTCAAACTTTTAACCTTTCCTTTCAACCTAACAGGAACATAAAGATTCTGTACCCTCAAAATTTTACCTTTAAATGACCTCCATTTCTCTATTACATCCTTCCCATAAAACAAATTGTCCCAATCCACTCCTTCTAAATCCTTTTTCATCTCCTCAAAGTTAGCCTTTCTCCATTCATAAATCTCAAACCTGGGTCTAGTCCTATCCTTCTACATAATTATATTGAATCTAATGGCATTGTGATCACTGGACCCGAAGTGCTCCCCAACACATACCTCCGTCACCTGACCTATTTCATTCCCTAACAGAAGATCCAACACTGCCCCTTCTGTAGTTGATACCTCTATGTATTGCTGCAAAAAACTATCCTGCACACATTTTACAAACTCCAAACCATCCATCCCTTTTACAGTATGGGCTTCCCAGTCTATGTGTGGAAAATTTAAAATCTCCCACAATTACAACCCTGTGCTTACTACAAATATCTGTTATCTCCTTGCAAATTTGCTGCTCTAATTCTCATTCCCCATTAGGTGGTCTATAATACACCCCTATAAGCGTTACTACACCTTTCCCATTCCTCAGTTCCACCCAAATAGTCTCCCTAGACGAGCCCTCTAATCTATTCTGCCAGAGCACCACTGTAATATTTTCTCTGACAAGCAACGCAACACCTCCTCCTTTTGTCCCTCCGATTCTGTCAGACCGGAAGCAACAAAATCCAGCCCTCCTTATCTCCCATTCATCTGAAATACCTGCCCTCCTTATCTCCCATTTCGAATACTTTTTCAAAATTTAGCTTACTTGAGATAAGAATAGCAACTCCTTTCCTATGTCCTGATTTATATGGGGAGAAAAATGAATTAGTGAAGCCCATTCTCTTTAGTTTTCTATGCTCATTATCACTTGTGAGTTTCCTGTAAATATACTACATGGGCTTGTTCTTTTTTTCATTTTGGATAAAATTCTATTACGTTTGATTGGATTTAATAGCCCATTGACATTAAAAGAAATGAACTTTACTTTGTCCTTAGCCATCTGTATTTATCTGTCAATGTATCATTGAAATTAGCAGAATAAAACTTGATTGATCTACTCCCTGAACAAATAAGAACCAAGAAATGCAAATAATAATAACAGAAATGGCAACGAACGTGTGATTCCAAGGCTGAGGTCTCTAGTAGATGACCCTGGGTTGAGCTAGAGGAACTGTCTGGCTGTGGGGGATAACCCCTCCTACTTGTGAGTTGAGGGCCCCCATTGCAGTATTCATAAAAGTCAGTGAACAAATCCATTACACAGAAAAGATATCCCTTTGTACTCCTCCTACACATACTCACGCACACACTCACACTGTCATTTTGGTGGGGGAAAAGGAGTAAGTGAGTAATATAAAATCGACATTATAATAAGTATTTCTCGAGATTGGTATATCACCATCTACTTTTGCTTCTGTTTAGCTTCTCAACATTTTTAAAGTTAGCCAAACCTTATGGCTGTTCTGGAGGGGGTGAGGGCTGTCTTTGGAAAACTCTCAGTCTCTTCCTGATGTACTTCTCTCGCCCTCCTCCAGTCTCCTGCTTTCTCGATTCTCACACTATTTCCTAAGCAGAGCGGGATAATTCCTCTGCCAAGCTTTCTCTTGGTTTGATCACGCTGATGGGCAACCCTCTGGCCTTCATGTCTGTAGTCGCCTCTTCCACTGTGATACAGTTGGATCCCATCTTGATAAAACACTCAAAGTTTAGCAGGGTACCGAGTTTGAAATCTAAACCTTTCCTGCTTTAGTATTCGCTTTACTTCAGAGTATTCTTTATGTTTCTGCAGGACCGCAGGGGGGTAATCTTGATCGAAATATATTAATTTATCGTCTAAAAACACCCTCTTCTTACCCCAGGCCCTTCGTAGAATCTCCACCTTAGTAATATATCGAAGGAATTTAATTACTATTGAGCGTGGCTGATCCTGCCTCAGCTAGGATGATCGCATAATTTTCAATTTCCAGCTCCATAGTCGAGGGAAGCTCCAGTGCATCCCGCAGCAACTTTCCTACAAACTCCATCATAGACAAATCCTCCGCTCCTTCGGGAACATTGTATATCTTGATATTTTTCCGCTGTGATCTTCCCTCCAGGGCAAGCAGTTTACCTTTTTGTTGATTTAATATTTTTATCGTCTTACTTAGCATCTATTCCACATTTTGCATGCGATCTTCCACCTTCTCAATTCGAGTCTCTGCCACCACTATTTTGTGATTGACGTTGGCGAGCTCTGACTTAATATCATGCAGCTGCTGTTTTATATCTTTTTGGAACTCCCGTATCTCTTTCAAAATTTTGATCATATTTGCTGCTTCTCCTGAACGAGGCCCATCGTCAGCCTCGCTAGCATGCGGTCGGGTAGGAAAGCCGCTCACTGCACCCGTCTCGTCCACAGACTGTGTGTGTGTGTGTGTGTGTGTGTGTGTGTGTGTGTGTGTGTGTGTGTGTGTGTGTGTGTGTGTGTGTGTGTGTGTGTGTGTGTGTGTGTGTGTGTGTGTGTGTGTGTGTGTGTGTGTGTGTGTGTGTGTGTTCCTTTCACCTTTGCTCTCTAGTATTTGACATTTCCATCCTAAAGGAAAATACTTTCTCTACCCATCTATGCCTCTCATAATTTTGTATACTCTCATTACCATCCTCCTCTGACACTTTAAAGAGAACAATCAAGCTTGTCTACCCTTTCTAGCTTAATACATTCAAATCCTGGCAAGGTGTCTGTGAACCTCTTTAACCTTTCCAAGGCCTTCACATAGTGTTATGACCAGAACGGCACACAACTACATTATTGTTTCAAGTTATTAATTCACCTGTAATGTTTGTTCACTGCTGATTTTCAGTCCCTAAACTCTCTTTCCTCTATCATATTCCTTCAATCTGACCCAGCACTTCCATGATCTTGATTTCACTCCACTTATGTCCTAAATTAGTTTGAATTAGTTCCATATTAGATTCCAATTAATTCTATATATCTGAGGTCTCACTGTTTGTCAAAAATCATATGGCCTTTATTTTCAGGATGAGATGATGAATTGGGAAGTTCATGGACTGTATTGGGTGGTTTCTATCTGGCAAAAATGGTGAAAGCATGAGTCCTGACGAAGGGTCTCGGCCCGAAACGTCGACATCGCTTCTCCCTATAGATGCTGCCTCGCCTGCTGTGTTCTACCAGCATTTTGTGTGTGTTGTTGTTGAAAGCATGAGTTATTGTTATTGTTCATTGTGTAGTTATTCTGAGGTTTTTTGCGGATATGATAGGGTCTTTTAAGAGACTTTTGGATAAATACATGGAGCTTAGAAAAATAGAGGGCTATGGGTAACCCTAGTAATTTCTAAGGTAGGGACATGTTCGGTACAACTTTGTGGGCCGAAGGGCCTGTATTGTGCTGTAGGTTTTCTATGTTTCTAAATGTTTCCAGGCCTACGTAATACCTGTGCCTTCCTGTGACCTCTTGTAACCACATTGTTGTATGATCTCTTGTATGATCTCTCCTGCTTTGCATTTGTAACCAACAGAAATTTTCCTATTTGTTCTCTTGGAATCTAATTCTGCATTTGGTCAGTTGGACATTTGAAGAATAATAAAATTTGTCTTTTTAAATAATATCCCTTTATAACTTGGAGTCAGTAAAAAAAAATTACTTTGTGCTTCTGGCTTAGGACAAACTGGCTTTTTTTTTCTCAGTGGCAATTAGCAAATTGAGGTTGCATAAATACCAAGAAACTAAATGTGAAACTTGATTTCTTGATGTGAAGTTTTATTACTTCGTTCATATTCTTTAAATCCATGTGTTACAAAACCAGTTTGGCTAATTATTATTTTCAGTTTGGGATAGTACGTTGACTAATTGTAAATTGCAAAAAGATACTTAACATAAGATTAAGATTAGCTAATTTTATTTTGTGTTAAAGTATCTTTTTGCAATTAGTCAATGTACAATCCTAAACATACAGTGAAATGTATTTTGTGTTAACGATCAACACAGTCTGAGGGCATCCTCGGGAAAAGCCTGTAAATGTCACCAAGCTTCTGGCACCAACATAGCATGCCCACGGCTTGCTAACCCTACCCTGTATATCTTTGGAATGTGGAAAGAAACTGGAGCACCTGGAAAAAACCTACGCAGTCACATGTAAGCTCCTTACAGACAGCGGTGGGAATTGAACACTGATTGTTGTTGCTGCTACCATGAGCAGTACTTGCTCATTTTAGTTTAATATGAACAGTTAGATGAGTTTTGATTTCATTGTTTCACCTTAAAGTTGTAATGACCTTCAATAATGCTTAAAACAAGAGAGTTAGCACATAGAGTTGAATAAATGATAGCACATTTGTCACCTTGCTTTAAAAGTCCACTGTAGATGTATGCACTCATGTACTCTAAAGCTAGTTTCAGAGAGTAAATCAACAGGAAAAACAGGGCGTAGGTTAAGTCTGAAACTGTACCTATAAACATACAAAATAGGAACAAGAATAGGCCTTGACTGATTATAACCTAATATCCATGTTCCTGTCTATCCATGTAACTTTTCAACCTCTTGCTTATCAAATATCTACCCGATTCTATTTAAAAAATTAAAAGATCATTTCCACCTCCCTTTCAGAAGGAGAGTACAAAAATACACAAACCTCAGAGAAAAAAAAAATCACTTTACCTCCTATCTTAATGATTTTAACAATGATTTCTAGTTCTAGCTTCTCCCACAAAATAAACCATCCTCTCCACATGAAGACATTAAGAGACTGCAGATGCTGGAAATCTGGAGCAACACACACAAAACACTGGAGAAGTTCAGCAGGTCATGCTGCATCAATGGAGGGAAATGAAGAGTTGATGTTTTGAGCTAAGACCATTCACAGTAAAATTAAATTGGTCAGATCCTTCTCCACTCATTTTACTTATCAATATCCCTTTGACACTTCTTCATGTACTCTTCGCAGTCTAGTTTTCTATTTATCACCTTATCAGCAGCAAATTTAGAAACTGCATGCATGGTTTCATTAAAGTTACCAATAAAAGTCATGATTGAAGTCCCTCACTGATCACTGTGGCACACCACTTCTTTTCATTTTCCTGCTTAGCTGATCTTCTAATCCAGCAATATGTTTATTCCTACACCTTGAATATTTTCTGCAATAATCTTGGATGCAGAAAATAGATTTTCAGAGAGCATTTTGAGTACAGTACATCCACTGATTCCCCTTTATTGATAGCACATCTTGCTTGAAAAAATTCCAATACAAGATCATTAATCAAATTTTGAATGGTCTTGATTCAAGCAGACATATTGAACAGAACGCTGGGTTCTTCAGCTAGAGAGAATTATGATCATGGAACTGCAAAGTCATTTGTTGGAGGCAATGGAACAAAGCCTCCCAACTATTGCTGTTCTATTAATTACAGAATTATTAATGCAGAGAAAAAGGTAAATAAATATTTCTGAAATTGTTATTTATTTTGAATGTATTATTTTCAAATGATTTCTTTCAAACACTTATTCTTCCTGTAATATATAATTCTCCGTAACTTCCGCCAGCTCCAACGGGATCCCACTACCAAGCACATCTTTCCCTCTCCCCCCTTTCGGCTTCCGCAGGGATCGCTCCCTACACGTCTCCCTTGTCCATTCGTCCCCCACATCCCTTCCCACCGATCTCCCTCCTGGCACTTATCCTTGTAAGTGGAACATGTGCTACACCAGCCCTTACACTTCCTCCCTCACCACCATTCAGGGCCCCAGACAGTCCTTCCAGGTGAGGTGATACTTCACCTGTGAGTTGGCCGGTGTGGTATACTGCATCCGGTGCTCCTGGTGTGGCCTCTTATATATTGGTGAGACCCGATGCAGACTGGGAGACCGTTTTGCTGAACACCTACGCTCTGTCCGCCAGAGAAAGCAGGATCTCCCAGTGGCCACACATTTTAATTCCATGTCCCATTCCCATTCTGGTATGTCTACTGTCAAGATTAAGCCACACTCAGGTTGGAGGAACAACAGCTTATATTCTGTCTGGGTAGCCTCCAACCTGATGGCATGAACATTGATTTCTCTAACTTACGTTAATGCTCCTCCACCCCTTCTTACCCCATCCCTTATTTATTTATTCCCCCCTCCTTATTTTTCTCTTTCTGCCCCTTTCACAATCACTCCTTGCCTGTTCTCCATCTCCCTGTGGTGCTCCCCTCCCCCTTTCTTCCTCCCGTCCCATGATCCCTTTCCCTTCTCCAGCTGTGTATCCCTTTTGCCAATCACCTTTCCAGCTCTTAGCTTCACCCCTCCCCCTCCTGTCTTCTCCTATCTTTTTGGATTTCCCCTCCCCCTCCTTTCAAATCTCTTACTATCTTTTTTCAGTTAGTCCTGACAAAGGGTCTCGGCCCGAAAAGTCAACAGTGCTTCTTCCTATAGATGCTGTCTGGCCTGCTACGTTCCACCGGCATTTTGTGTATGTTGCTTGAATTTCCAGCATCTGCAGATTTCTTTCTGTCATCAGATTTTGAATGTTCCATGAATACTAGCTCACTATTCCTCTTTTTGTATTTATTTATTCATTAATTGTAACATAGTCATTTCTGTCATCCTCTATTGCTGCCACAAAACAACAAATTTCATCATATGTCAGTGATAATATCTCTGATTCTATTAATCATTTCTTGGCTGCTATTATTTTTAACTGCAGTTAATGTGTATTTCCTGCAGATGGCATATGAATTCAGCTAATCAAGTTACTGATTTAAATATGAAGTCTCACCCAAAGTAATCAGGTTTCAACCAACTTGTGTTGAGCTCTAGTTCCTGCTTTTCCTGGTTGAGTTGTCCATTGGTTAACTGGTGGTTTGCTTCTGGTTGAGTGAAATTATTTCAAAAATAACATATGACATTGGAAACACAAACTGCAGATGCTGGTAAGCTGCAGCAAGACACAAAGAAGTTGGTGGTATTCATTGGATCAGGTGGCATCTATGGAGGTAACTACTGAAGTTTTGTGTCAGGACCCTTCTTCAGTCCTCGCTCTCCATTTCCCGCCATAAGCACTGCCTGACCTTCTGAGTTCTTCCAGCTCTTTTGTGTGTTGCTGTATGTGACATTAGAAGTTTTGAACATAGTGAATTTGTTAAGTTGATACTTGTAGAATAACAAAACTGTTATTGCTTGGTTGACAAATGAAACCAGTTGTTGAAGCCACTCCACACCAAATTAGTCTTTCTAAATAAATAGGTGACTAAAACCTGTGAAATAGCAGCAAATAGAATGATGATTCATTCTGATCTAATGTATTGTTTCAGAAAATTATGTACTTTGTACTTTTAACTATAACTGGGGCTTCTAAGTTCAGAAGCAAGCAGTATCATATGTGGAAGAGGTTGTACAATATACTTTGAAAACATGGAAACCCTGGAATGGATATAGATTTTTCTGCTTGTTTGGTTTCGCTTCTTCATCATGACTGGATTTCCATTTATCTTAGACTCCCAACTGATCAAAAATAAGGTTCAAGATAACAAATATATTTAATGTAAATGGAGAATCAGGTTTACATGTTTTGTGTTTATTTAGTTGCTTAATGAATCAACGGAAATATATTCTTCACTTTGATCACTATTGAACCACAGTATTGATATATTAATTCATAGAGTTACACATCACTGAAGGAAGCTCTTTGGCTCACTGCTAATACCATCCCAGTACCTATCTATTTGAATCCCATTCATAATCACTTCATCTGTAGCATTCTATGCCTTGGCATTTTAAGTGCTCATCTAAATTGTTTTAAAATGTGAGAGTATCTGTGTTCTCAGACAGAACCACCATCTGGTGAAAAGATTTTATTTCACATTTCCTCTTGCTTCTCACCTTAAATCTAACCCTCTGTTTGTAGGCATCTGTTTTGGAGAAAAGTTTAGAATGGGAATATGTCATTCATCACCTTGAGACCATTTTCAATGCAAATAGGGCTGGCCTATATTTAAATCCTGTAATCTAAAAGTGCAGAGAGCAATGATGAGACATGTTGGTGGTTGCTTACTGCGGAATTTTGAAAGTGTTTCTTTTCTTAAAAGTGCATGAGCAGCTGTCATTATCTATCAGTAGTCTCCCTCTGGCTGTAAGTATTTTTTGAGTACCCAAGTAATCTCATAGAAATATAGAAAACCTACAGCACAATACAGGCCCTTCAGCCCACAAAGTTGTGCCGAACATGTCCCTACATTAGAAATTACTAGGCTTACCCAGAGCCCTCTGTTTTTCTAAGCTCCATGTACCTATCAAAAAGTCTCTTAAAAGACCCTGTCATATCTGCCTCCACCACCGCTGCTGGCAGCTCATTCCATGCCCTCACCACTTTCTGCATTTATAATAAAAAAAACACTTAACCCTGTAAACCTGTGCCCTCTTGTGGAAGCCATTTCAGCCCTGGGAAAAAGCCTCTGACTATCCACACAATCAATGCCTCTCATCATCTTGTACAACTCTATCAGGTCACCTCTCATCCTCCGTCGCTCCAAGGAGAAAAGGCCAAGTTCACTCAACCTATTCTCATAAGACATGCTCCCCAATCCAGGCAACATCCTTGTAAATCTCCTCTGCACCCTTTCTATGGCTTCCACATCCTTCCTGTAGTGAGGCGACCAGAACTGAGCACAGTACTCCAAGTGGGGTCTGACCAGGGTCCTATATAGCTGCAACATTACCTCTCGGCTTCTAAATTCAACCTATGGACTCGGTCCCCAAGATCCCTCTGATCCTCCACACTGCCAAGAGTCATACCATTCATGCTATATTCTGCATTATAGACTCATCAGGCCGGTGCTTATGCCGGTTTCTGTGGCATGAACCGACTAAAAGTACGAGACTCCCCCACCCCGGATAGGATGCCAGTCTATCACGAGGTTAACCACCAGCATTTTGCTGGTACCCATTTTCAGTTGGGTGGACTGGAGCAATGTGTGGTTAAGTGCCTTGTTCAAGGACACAACACGCTGCCTCGGCTTGGGCTCGAACTCACGACCTTCAGATTGCCTTAACCACTTGGCCACGTGCCACACACTCTGCCAAGAGTCTTACCATTAATATTATATTCTGTCATCATACTTGATCTACCAAAATGAACCACTTCACACTTATCTGGGTTGAACTCCATCTGCCACTTCTTAGCCCAGTTTTGCATCCTAACAATGTCCTCCTGCAACCTCTGACAGCCCTCCACACTATCCACAACACCTCCAACCTTTATGTCATCAGCAAACATACTAACCCATCCCTCCACTTCTTCATCCAGGTCATTTATAAAAATCACGAAGAGTAAGGGTCCCGAAACACATCCCTGAGGTACACCACTGGTCACCGACTTCCATGCAGGATATGACCCATCTACAACCACTCTTTGCCTTGTGTGGGCAAGCCAGTTCTGGATCCACAAAGCAATGTTCCTTTGGATCCCATGCCTCCTTACTTTCTCAATAAGCCTCGCATGGGGTACCTTACCAAATGCCTTGCTGAAATCCATATACACTACATCTACTGCTCTTCCTTCATCAATGTGTTTAGACACATCCTCAAAAAATTAAATCAGGCTTGTAAGGCATGACCTGCCTTTGACAAAGTCATGCTGGCTACTCCCAATCATATTATACCTCTCCAAATGTTCATAACTCCTGCCTCTCAGAATTTTCTCCATCAACTTACCAACCACTGAGGTAAGACTCACTGGTCTATAAATTCCTGTGCTATCTCTACTCCCTTTCTTGAATAAAGGAACAACTTCCGCAACCCTCCAATCCTCCGGAACCACTCCCATCCCCATTGATGATGCAAAGATCATCGCCAGAGGCTCAGCAATCTCCTCCCTCGCCTCCTCTAGTAGCCTAGGGTACATCTCATCTGGTCCCAGCCACTTATCCAACTTGATGCTTTCCAAAAGCTTCAGCACATCCCCTTTCTTAATATGTACATGCTCAAGCTTTTCAGTCTGCTGCAAGTCATCACTACAATCACCAAGATCCTTTTCCATAGTGAATACTGAAGTAAAGTGTTCATTAAGTACCTCTGCTATTTCCTCTGGTTCCATACACACTTTTCCACTGTCACACTTGATAGGTCCTATTCTTTCATGTCTCATTAGTCAAAAGGATGAAGTGCTAGAGGGCTCCACTGTTTGTGGTCTTTTTTACTGTAGGATGAATTGCTGAATTTGATGAAGTGGGGGAGGGAGTTGGCATTTAGTATCCCATAGTATGTTTCACCTAGTTAAACACACAACATTATATAGAATATTTAAAATGTTCCTATTTTTCCCTAGTGTGTTTCCTGTGGAAAATGTTTCAAGAAACTGTGGTCTCTGCATGAACATATCAAAGTTGTCCATGGCTTTGCTGAAAAGAAATTCTCCTGTGAGATTTGTGAGAAGAAATTCTACACAATGGCTCATGTTCGAAAACACATGGTTGGTAAGTTGAAAATATGAGTACACTGCCTTTTAATTGCCTCCCTTGTTACTGGGTTAGTGTGCCCAGAATTTCCTTTAACATTTATGGAAGTGTCTTACAGCAAAGATTAAACAACTTAAGGAGAAACACAGCAAAATACCTGAAGTTGCTAATGCATTCTACATATTGAAACCATTTTTCTAAAAATATGCTCTTGCTGTTCCTTTCCACTACCGCCTTCAGAAGTTGTTACATTTTATAGGGAAAGTGGTATTTCTTTACGATTAAATTATTGGGCTTCCAGCAGGTATTGATTATAACCAAGATCCTTTTTGGTATTTCTTTATCCTTGGTAAAATTATTATAATTAGTTTGTGTACAGAATGGTGACAAGTTCAAAATTTAATCTTTTAGGCTTATTTTCTTCACAGCACTTACCATGCGTCTCTTCTTTAAGTTCATTGGCCTGAACTGAGAGCTGTACTTATGGTGTGATCTGACCAGAGCACTGGGAAAATCAGACATGACTATTTTAGCCTTGTGATTCAATATTTTTCCTTTATTGCTACCTTTAAATTATTGGAACACACGATACTTCTTAAGACTTCACTCTCTTTCAGTATCATTCATAGCTATTGAGTACGTGTTTTTTTTTCAATTGAGAAAAATCTGAAGAGCTGGAGTGCAATCAGCAATTCTGTCTTTAACATCTTGCTGCATCTTTGTATAAAATTTTGAAAGTTGCATGGGAAATGTAGGCAACTGTAAGGATCTTTGTTTTGAGAAACTTTATAGTGGAGAGTGAAGAAAATTATCAGGATCTAAATTGACAGTATATGATCCAAAATTTGTGGTTTGTGATGAGCTGAGCAAACTCACAGCTGACCTCTTCAGAAGGATGATAATTAACTCATGCTATCACATCTGAACCACTGCCACCTGCACAGTGAGAACTTGCTGAGGGATGCAAACTCCATCTGTCACAGTGAGATTCTGTATGGTGGTGGGTGGACAAGGAGGAGAGGGTTGGTGAAGCCTTCAACTAAGTTTCTTCTCCCAACCTTCTTTGCTTAGCTTGCCAAAAAAAATCAATGTCTTGAAAGTATTAATAATTAAAATATTTCAGAATCAGGTTTAATATCACTGGGATATGTCGTGAAATTTGTTAACTTAGCAGCAGTACAATGCAATATATGATGATGCAGAAAAAAATATGTAAATCAATTGCTGTGTGTGTGTGTGTGTGTGTGTACCCACACCCAGGGCATGTCCTGTGTGTTGGGGGTCCTTAATAATGGACACCATCTTTCTGAGTGTTACGATCCAGCAACAATGAATATATAATTGAGACAGGTTTTTTTATAACAAATAAAACATTTACTAAACACTGCGAAAAACAAAACCAAAAGTAAACAAACGACTAACTTAACCGGAAGTCAGCTGCTGTGCAGCAGCTTGAACAGTTCTTAAAGCGATAATGCAAAAA
Organism: Hemitrygon akajei; assembly: GCF_048418815.1. Lineage (NCBI taxonomy): Eukaryota > Metazoa > Chordata > Chondrichthyes > Myliobatiformes > Dasyatidae > Hemitrygon > Hemitrygon akajei. The sequence continues at coordinate 59,187,015 of NC_133141.1, forward strand.
CAGTTCTTAGAGGTAGTAATGCGAAAGTCCAAAGGTTACACAGTCGCTTGGGAGAGACTTTCCTTGAAATAACCATATAACCATATAACCATATAACAATCACAGCACGGAAACAGGCCATTCCGGCCCTCCTAGTCCGTGCCGAACTCTTAATCTCACCTAGTCCCACCTACCCGCACTCAGCCCATAACCCTCCACTCCTTTCCTATCCATATACCTATCCAATTTTACCTTAAATGACACAACTGATCTGGCCTCTACTACTTCTACAGGAAGCTCATTCCACACAGCTATCACTCTCTGAGTAAAGAAATACCCCCTCGTGTTTCCCTTAAACTTTTGCCCCCTAACTCTCAAATCATGTCCTCTCGTTTGAATCTCCCCTACTCTCAATGGAAACAGCCTATTCACGTCAACTCTATCTATCCCTCTCAACATTTTAAATACCTCGATCAAATCCCCCCTCAACCTTCTACGCTCCAATGAATAGAGACCTAACTTGTTCAACCTTTCTCTGTAACTTAAGTGCTGAAACCCTGGTAACATCCTAGTAAATCGTCTCTGCACTCTCTCTAATTTATTGATATCTTTCCTATAATTCGGTGACCAGAACTGTACACAATATTCCAAATTTGGCCTTACCAATGCCTTGTACAATTTTAACATTACATCCCAACTTCTGTACTCAATGCTCTGATTTATAAAGGCCAGCGTTCCAAAAGCCTTCTTCACCACCCTATCTACATGAGACTCCACCTTCAGGGAACTATGCACTGTTATTCCTAGATCTCTCTGTTCCACTGCATTCCTCAATGCCCTACCATTTACCCTGTATGTTCTATTTGGATTATTCCTGCCAAAATGTAGAACCTCACACTTCTCAGCATTAAACTCCATCTGCCAACGTTCAGCCCATTCTTCTAACCGGCATAAATCTCCCTGCAAGCTTTGAAAACCCACCTCATTGTCCACAACACCTCCTACCTTAGTATCATCAGCATACTTACTAATCCAATTTACCACCCCATCATCCAGATCATTTATGTATATTACAAACAACATTGGGCCCAAAACAGATCCCTGAGGCACCCCGCTAGTCACCGGCCTCCATCCCGATAAACAATTATCCACCACTACTCTCTGGCATCTCCCATCTAGCCACTGTTGAATCCATTTTATTACTCCAGCACTAATACCTAACGACTGAACCTTCTTAACTAACCTTCCATCTCCTTCCCAGTCGAAGTATGCTTGGATCAAAGGATTTACGATGAAGAAAATGAAATGGCTTAAAGGCACTGACCTTTCCTTGGCGAAACTCTGCATCCAACTCTGCTCTTTTTTGGCAAAACAGGAGTTAACACGGACATAAGTTACTAACTCCTCGTATGAAGATTAAATAAAGGTCAAACCTGCTTCACAGCCGACATCAACTTTCCTCGATCTTTCAGCTTCCCGAACTTCCATGAATCTTCACACTCTGACTGCGCTTTAACTGGCAGTATTGTAGCAAAACTGCCAACAATAACCTTTGACTTAAGGCAGAAAGTAAAGCTCCACTTTAAAGTAAAACTGCATCATAACACCGAATACGCTGGTACACTGGTACAGCAACATGGAGTCACTGGTGAATTCAGCCACGAACTGCCTACGTCATAGGGTGGGGTTCTCCTTTTATACCCTGTTGGGAAAAAAAAACTATCACATGACCTGTCACTGGCGGGAAAATGACGTCACTCCATCATCACAAGACCATTACCTCGTCCAGCATAGTCAATTACATCATGGTCACGTGACAGGTACAAGATACCAACGGGTACGTAAGACTGAGGCACCTCTCCTTGAAGAAGTCTTGGATACTACAGAGGCTAGTACCCAAGATGGAGCTGACTAACAACTTTCAGTAGTGTCCTTTGATCTTATCCAGTAGAGCCCCTAAACTAGACAGTAATGCAGCCAGTCAGAATGCTCTCCGCGGTACACCTATAGAAGTTTTCGACTGTTTTGGATGACAAACCAACTTTCCTCAAATTCCTAATGAAATATAGCCGCTGTCTTGCCTTCTTTATAACTGCATCGATATGTTGGGACCAGGTTAGGCCCTCAGAAATCTTGACACCCAGGAACATGAAATTGCTCACTCTCTCCACTTCTGATCCCTCTATGAGGATTGGTTCATGTTCCCTCATTTTGTCCTTCCTGAAGTTCACAGTCAGCTCTTTTGTGAGTGCAAGTTTGTTGCTGCGACACCACTCAACTAGCTGGTATATCTCACTCCTGTAGATCCTCTCATCACTATCTGAGATTCTGCCAACAATGCCAGCAATGATGCCAACAACATCAGCAAATTTATAGATGGTATTTGAGCTATACCTAACCACACACTAATGGGTATAGAGGGAGTAGAATAGAGGGCTAAGCACACATCCCTGAGGTGGCCAATGTTGATCGTCAGCAAGGAGGAGATATTATTACCAATCTGCACAGATTGTGGTCTTCCGTTTAGGAAGTCGAGGATCCAGTTGCAAAGGGGGGTACAGAGGCCCAGGTTCTGTAGATTATTGATCAGGACTGTGGGAATGATGGTGTTAAACACTGAATTATAGTCAACAAACAGCATCCTGACATGGGTGTTTGTATTGTCCAGGTGATCTAAGGCTATATGAAGAGCCATTGAGATTGTGTCTGCCGTAGACCTATTATGGCAATAGGCAAATTGCAGTGGGTTCAGGTCCTTGCTGAAGCAGGAGTTGATTCTAGCCATGACCAACCTTTCAAAACATCTCATCACTGTTGATCAAGTCATTAAGGCAGCTCACATTACTCCTCTGGGGCACTGGTATAATGTTGCCCTTTTGAAGCAAGTGAGTATTTCTGACCGTAACAGTGTGAGGGTGAAAATGTCCTTGAATACTTCCGCCAGTTGCTTGGAACAAGTTTTCATAGCCTTACCAGGTACTCCATCGAGTGGTTACCCTCCTGAAAGCAGCCTGACATCGACCTCCAAGACAGAGATCAAAGGGTCACCGGGTGCAGAAGGGATCTTCACAACTGTAATTATATTCTCCCTTTAAAAACAGGCATAGAAGTCGTTGAGCTTATCAGGTTGTGAAACAGCACTGCCATTCAGGGCTTCATTTTGTAGGAACTAATGTCCTGCAAACCCTGCTGGAGTTGATGTGCATCTGATGTTGCCTCTAACCTCACTCTGAATTGTTTCTTCACTCTTGACATAGCCTTCCACAAGTCATATCTGGTTTTCTTGTACAGACCTGGGTCACCAGACTTGAATGCTGCAGACCTAACCCTCAGCAGACAACAAACCTCCTGGTTTATCCACAGCGTTTGGTTTGGGAAGGTACAGCAAGTTTTCATTAGCACACACTCATCCACACAGGTTTTAATGAAGTCAGTAACTACTGTGGCATTCTCATCCAGATTCGAAGATGAATACCTGAACAGTCTAGTGCACTAATTCAAAGTAGTCCTATAAGCGCTTCTGTGCTTCCTTTGTCCATACCTTCTTGATCCTCACTACTGGTGCTGTAGTCTTTAGTCTCTGCCTATACTTAGGGTGTAGAAGTACAGCCAGGTGATCAGACTTTCTGAAGTGAGGGTGTGGAATAGCACATTAGATGTTCTTGATGGTGGTGTAACAGTGGTGTAGTGCGTTGTTTCCTCTAGTAGTGCAAGTAGTTTGTTGATCATAATTATTTAGTGACTTTTCAACATGGCCTGATTAAAATCCCCCAAAATGATGGTGAAGGCGTCAGGTATGCTATTTCGTGCATGTTGATCATATCGCTCAGATCACCTAGAGCCTGATTGACATTGGCTTGAGGTGGACTGTACACTGCTATCAAAATGATTGCTTAAATCTCTCACAGTAGGTAAAATGGAAGGCACTTAATTGTGAGACATTCCAGGTCTGATGAGCAGAATTAGAAAATTACTGATACATTTGTACACCGAGTCAGCGGGAGGCGCTCATGGAGTGAGTACTGTTTTAGACTTGCTCCATAACCTTTACTTTTTTTAACCTTTGATCACCCTTATTCAAGTTATTTTTACCTACACCAAAAGATTCTTGCTATTTTTTTGGACTTATCGTTAAGAGTTTATTGTGAATTTTTGAAGATATGTACTCAGAAATGGCTCTTAGATCTAAAGGACGAGAACCTGGGCGGAACCCGAATGGTAATGGAAAGAAGCAAGCTCATCCGCAACGCACTGAATTAACTTATGAATTGTTATTGGAGGTTTTGGATAAAAAATTTGATGAACAACAACAAATTTTTAAACAAGATATAAAGGCTTTTCAAGATTATATGGATAAGACGGATTCAGTAATTAACCAGCAGCAAGTTCTTATCGCATCTCTGCAAGAAGACGCTCGGAAACGAGATTTGATAATTGAAAAATTGCAACAGGACTTGCTTTCGACTACTAAACTGGTGGAAACACTTAAAGCCAAGAGTGTCGACTTTGAGAATCGGTCCAGAAGACAGAACCTATGTATACTTGGTCTCCCAGAAGGTATCGAAAAAGACGACCCCAGGGAGTATTTTGCTCAACTTTTAAAGGATGCGTTCCCGTCCGTTTTTCCAGACAGCCCGCCATTACTTGATCGGGCGCATAGAATTATGCCTCGATCATAGAGTGCTTCAGCTAAACTTTCGGTTGTAATTGTCCGGTTCCATTATGTACATGTAAAAGAGCAGCTTATTGGTGTGGCTCAACGTCTAGGAATGATTAAATTTAAAGATCACAATTTCCGCTTAGTGGAAGATTTTAGTCCTGAGGTAATGAGGGCACGGCTTCTTTTTAAACCGCTGATGTCTGAATGTTATGAGAAAAATTTAAAACCAGCGCTCTTATACCCTGCGAAGCTCAGAATTTCTCCACCGAACGCTTCTCGCCGGGTTTTTCTTTCTACATTTGAAGCGAGAAGTTTTCTGAATGAGAACTTCCCTACTGATACGGGCTCTCAGGCCGAATGAATGGGTGATTTCGATTGTGTAAGATGGTTTTTGATCCTCCAAACCAGATTTTGTTTCTGGTTGTTGGTGTAGGTTTACTCTACACTTTATACTCAAGTTAAAGTGTTCTTTCGACATATTAATCGTTTTGTTTTACACACTTTAACCATTATACTGTATCGCTGACTATTTTCTGTTCCTTCGAAGGTGTATTTTTAATCCTTCGAAGGTGAATACTTTTTTTTTACTAAGATGGTGGTTTTTTGATAAAACATTTTTGGTGTTTTTTAAGATGGCGCTTTTTTTTCCCTCTTGTCTTCTTCCTATAATGCATCGCTTATCATAGTTTAAATATTTTTTTTGGTTTGTTTGGGTTTTAACCCGATTTATAAGTTTTTACTGATTATATTTTCTTCGTTTTTTTTACTACCAGTTATATTAAGAAGTTTGGTTCTAGTATAGTGATTATAATTTTTAAAGTTTGGGTGGTTTTTTTTTTAATATATATCCTTTATATATGGAGTGGTCTTCCGCTGATATGGGGGTAGGATTAGTTTCATTTTTGCTTTTTCCCGGCCTTTTTTTGGCCTTGGTTTTTTGTCTCTTTCTTGAGTGGGAGGGGGAGGGTGGTCTTTTTTCTAATTCTATATCTTTTTAATCAGTTTTTTTTAGTTTTTTCATTTGGGCTGATTTTGAACTACAAATATGTCCGCGATGTTGTCACTTCTGGGTCCGCTTTTTATTTTTGTTCTTCTTCCGGGGGCATGAGTTTGTAATTTGGTTAACCCTTTTTATACCAAAGGGTTGATTTTAGAACTATGGCTCAGACCATTAATTTTGTTTCTTGGAATACTAATGGTTTAAACCATCCGATTAAACGAAAGAAGATTTTCAAAGTATTCCAAAGACTTAATGCTCATATCATTTTTGTACAAGAAACTCATGTGAGGAAGGAGGACAACTATTGCTTTTTTAGGTTTTGGCGGGGTCAACAATATCATTCGAATTCGAATGCCAAAGTAAAGGGAGTTTCAGTTATTATTGTCTCCTCTATTACATTTGTCCAACATGATATCTTTTCGGATCCGAATGGTAGATTTTTGTTAATTACGGGTTTACTTTTTAATAAAAAGGTTGCTATGGTTAATGTCTATGCTCCAAATGTGGATTGTCCTGATTTTTTTAAGTCCTTATTTACTTCTTTACCTAATCTAAATGAATATAAGTTAATAATGGGTGGTGATTTTAATTGTTGTTTAAATCCTTTGATGGACAAATCTATATTTACTCAGACTGTACCCAATAAGTTGGCCACTTGTATTAACTCTTTTTTGACTGATAATGGAATTTTTGATGTTTGGAGATTTCGGCATCCTAAGGACAAAGAGTTTTCTTTTTTCTCACATGTTTATCATTCTTATTCGAGAATTGATTATTTTTGTATTGACTCTTGTTTGATTCCTTCGGTAAATGGTTGTTATTATGATAGTATAGCTATTTCTGACCATGCTCCATTAAAACTTTCTATTAAATTTATGGACACAGTTCATAATGCTAGACAATGGCGGTTTGATTCTACCTTATTGCAAGATCCGGACTTTATTAAATTTATGAATGAACAGATCGATTTCTTCTTCTCAACCAACTCCACGAGAAGATATTTCTTATGGAACACTCTGGGACACTTTTAAAGCATATATACGTGGACAGATTATCTCTTACTCTGTTGGTCTGAGAAAACGCATAAAGAAGGAAACTCTTTTATTGATTGATAAAATTAAAGAGATTGACAAGAAATATCTGATTACTCCTAGTAAGGAGCTTTACAAACAAAGGGTTGAACTTCAAACAGAATATAGTTTATTACTTACGGCATATATGTCAAACTCAAGGCCCGCGGGCCAAATCCGGCCCGCGGTGGAATTATCTTTGGCCCGCGAGATAATATCTAATTACTATTAAAGCTGGCCCCAGTAATCGAAGTGCCTATGGCGTATGATATGGCTAATGCTGAGTTTATTCAGGTACCAGGTTTTCAGGGTTTTTAGTGTTTATTCGGCAGTCTTGCTCAGCAGTCTTCTTCATAAGAAACGGAATTTGTAAAGTGAAACACTTTGTAGTTATAGCAGAGATTGAGACACATGAGAGCAGGCTGAAAAAACGGAGGCAACGATCGCTGCGTTCGCACGCGTCCGACTGATCCGGCCCGCATGAAGCTGCATTTTGCTCAATCCGGCCCGTGACCTAAAATGAGTTTGACACCCCTGACTTACAGCTTCGATTGAAAATCAACTGATGAAGTCCAGATCTGATTTTTATATACATAGTGATAAATCGGGTAAACTATTAGCTAGTCAATTGAAGAATGCTTTGGTTAAACGTCAAATTACTAAGATCCGTCAGCAAAATGGGGATTTGACAATTAACCATGATGAGATAAATAAATCATTTCAAGATTTTTATACGTCCCTGTATCATTCTGAATTTCCTCAGGATTGCAGTGCCATGTGTGATTTTCTTGGGAAATTGAATTTTCCAATATTATCACCAGATGATCTTTCAATATTGGAAACTCCTATGACTGATGCAGAAATCAAAGGGGTTATTTCTTCCATGAATTCTGGGAAAGCACCTGGTCCGGATGGGTATACAGCAGAATTTTTTAAATGTTTTTCCGCTACTCTCTCTCTCCTTGGTTATATAAGGTTTTTGAAGAAGCAATTAGATTGGGCAATTTGCCACAATCTTTTTATAGAGCTTCTATTTCTTTAATATTGAAGAAAGATAAAGACCCTACTGATTGTGCATCCTATAGACCAATATCCTTACTGAATGTAGATTCTAAGATTTTTTCCAAGTTACTTGCATCCAGATTGTAGAAGGTATTACCCCAAATTATTTCAGAGGATCAAACCGGTTTTATCAAAAATCGTTATTTTTTTAATGTTAGGAGGTTATTGAATATTGTGTATACTCCTTCACATAATATTTCAGAATGTGTTATTTCATTAGATGCGGAGAAAGCATTTGATAGAGTTGAATGGCCATACTTATTTAATGTGTTGGAGAAGTTTAATTTTAGTCCGACATTCTTTTCCTGGATTAAACTGATTTATCATACCCCAGTAGCCTCGGTGTTTACTAATAATCAAAGATCTCCCTTTTTTCGTTTATTTCGGGGCACTAGACAAGGCTGTCCTCTTAGTCCACTATTATTTGATATTGCTTTAGAACCCTTGGCAATTGCTATAAGAGAATCACAGGATATTCTTGGTATTAATCGTGGGACAGATATTCATAAGTTATCTTTGTATGCAGATAATTTGTTGTTATTTATTTCCAATCCTGAGAAATCTATTCCTGTAGTTTTATCATTGTTGGCTCAATTTAGTGATTTTTCTGGGTATAAGTTAAATCTTAATAAGAGTGAATTGTTTCCTTTAAATAGACAGGTCCCAATTTATGGTAACTTATCTTTTAAATTAGTTAATGATTCTTTTATTTACTTAGGGATTAAAATCACAAAAAACCACAAAGACTTATTTAAGGTTAATTTTGTACCCTTAATTGATCAGATTAAATGCTTGTTTACTAAGTGGTCACCATTATCTCTATCTCTGATAGGTCGAATTAACACTATTAAGATGGTTATTTTACCTAAGTTCTTATATATTTTTCAAGCGGTACCAATTTTTATTCCGAAAGCTTTTTTTTACTAATGTTGATTCAAAAATTTCCTCATATATTTGTCAGAATAAAAATCCTAGGTTAGGTAAAATATACTTACAGAAGGCAAAGAAGGAAGGTGGATTAGCATTGCCTAATTTTAGATTTTATTATTGGGCAGTTAATATCAGATATTTGATATGTTGGTTGAAAGATTGGGATGGATCTTTTAGCCCTCATTGGGTGAATCTGGAAATTAAATCAGTATCAGGTTTTGCACTGGGTTCTATTTTGGGGACTTCTCTCCCTTTTGCTCTTTCTAAATTGCCGAAACGAATTGACAACCCGATAGTTAAACATACTTTACGTATATGGTTTCAATTTCGGAAATTTTTTGGGTTGACTCAGTTTGTTTTAAATATTCCTATTGTATCCAATTGTTTTTTCCACCCTTCAATTATAGACCAAGCTTATTTGGCTTGGAAGACTAAAGGATTACTACGATTTTCTGACTTATTTTTGGATAATTGTTTTATGTCTTTTGAGCAGTTATCTAATAAATATAATTTGCCTAGATTTCATTTTTTTAGATATTTACAGATTAGGAATTTTTTAAATACTGTACTTCCTACTTTTCCAAACTTTGTGTCTTCAGGCATTTTGGAGAATTTGTTTGAATTAAACCCCTTTCAGAAAGGGCTTATATCAAAACTTTATAATATAATTATGAAGATACGTTCAGAGCCCCTTTATAAGACAAAAAATGATTGGGAAAGAGAGCTCAACATTATTATTCCTATTGAGAATTGGGATAAAATTCTTCAATTAGTTAATACATCATCTATATGTGCTAAACATTCATTAATACAGTTTAAGGTTGTACACAGGGTTCATATGTCCAAGGATAAATTGGCTCATTTTTATTCCTATATAAATCCTATTTGTGATAGATGTCAATCTGAAATAGCATCTCTAACTCATATGTTCTGGTCGTGTCCGCTTTTGAAAAAATATTGGAAAGATATTTTTGATATTTCCGCGGTATTGAACATTGATTTACAACCCCATCCTATTACTGCAATTTTTGGTTTACCAATGATGGACTCACTTCATTTATCTTCTTCCGCTTGTCGAATGATTGCATTTCTTACACTAATGGCTAGAAGATCTATTTTGTTGAATTGGAAGGAAATTAATCCTCCTACTGTATTTCATTGGCTTTCTCAAACTATGTTATGTTTAAATTTAGAAAAAATTAGAAGTGGCGTATTTGACACTTCTACTAAATTTGAAAAGATATGGAGACCATTTATTCAATATTTTCATATGATGTAATAGGACCCTGTTCAAGGCCTATTTGATTTTCCAGTTTTGATTGCATGTATGTCAAGAAGATCGGAGTAGACGACACTGATGATTTTGTATTTTTGTGAGATATTATAAACAGCCCTTTTTTTCTCTCCCTCTTTTCTATTTTTTCTTTTCCTCTTTTTTTGTTTTTTTTTCTCTTCTATTATTAGATTTTTAGATTAGTTTTTTGCATAATAATTTTTTTTCTTTTTTTCTTTTTCTTTTTTCATTTTATATTATGATACACTTAGGTTTGCCTTGTCTATTTGTATATTGTATCATTTACGATGTGGGAATACTCATTTATACTGTAATCATTGCTCTTGTAATCTTTTATAGTTAGTTGAAATATGTATGTGTGTAATCTCATTATCTATGTATCAATTTTATTTTGTTGTTATTAACAATGATAATAAAAAGATGGAAAAGAGATACATTTGTACACCAAGAGGAATTGATCATGAGGTATACTCCACCACCTCTGCTTTTGAGAGACTCGATAGCCCTATCCAACAATGTATAGTGAACCCATCAATCTGAATCTCTGCGTCTGCTACAGAAGGGGGTTAACCAGGATTCTGTGAAACAGAGGAAGCATACTGTGCTGACGTCCCTCTGATACAGTGTCCTAGTTCTGAGATTGTCAATTTTACTTACTAGACACTGTACATTTGCCAGCAATATAGTCAGTAGTGGGAGTTGAAAACACTTTTTTAAAAAGCACACTTGTAACCCGTACTGGCAGCCACATTTCCTTTGAGGAGTCCAACAAGAAGTATGACTACATTTGGCATTGTTTCCATCAGCTTTAAGCAGCACCGGGCTCAAGAACGGAGGTTCCCGAGTTCGATCTAGTGACAGACCGCTCCCATGCCGAGTTGATGTCGATCCAGTGACTCCCATACCATCCGTGCCGGGTTGATGTCGAGCTCACAACTCGACCTCGTAAAAAAAAACTGCCACCTCCAGTTTAAATTCCCATGTGGAATATTGTGGAGGATCAAATACCCAAACCCAGCACAGCCCCCACTTGGCCCATTTAGCCTGTCTCAGTGCGGTAGAGTTTAGGACCTGGGGAATTCAGTGCGGTGGTCCTTAGGACCCAGCGGACCTCAGGAGCTGGTGCAACTTGGGACCCGCTGCCTGCAGTGTTTCTGTTCCATTGACAGGAAGCGATTGCGATTCAAAATAAAGTGGAAATAATAAAGCGTTTGGAAAGAGGTGAAACGCCATCGGTCATTGGAAAAGCGTTAGGCTACAGTCGGTCAATGATCGGAACAATTTTAAAGGGTAACGGATAAAGGGAGGATAATGGAGCACGTGAAAGGTCCTGCCCCGATGAAAGCTACAATTATTACTAAACAATGCAGTGGTTTAATTATTGGAATACATACATTTTTTTTTCTTTCTGACTCAGATTCATTTATTTAATCACACGTACATCAAAGCATAAGGTGAAATGCAAAGTTTGTGTTAACAACCAACACAGCCTAAGGATACATTGAGAACAGATCACAAGTGTCACCACACATTCTGGCACCAACACAGCACACCCACAATGCTGAGCGGAACAACACAAGCAACAACCAAACAAGCCCCTTTTCCACCCCCACCCACACACAGGTAGGCCTCTCCAGACTGCTCTGCTTGGAGCCCATCGACTTGGGTAGAAATGTAGTATTCTGCACCTACAAATTATCCTTAGAACCAGCCTGGAAACCAAGGTAACCAATACACCAACGCCAACAAAGTGGAAGGTAGGTGTCTGACCTCCCTTCACCCAATTTACACTATCTTCTTGTACCCCACCAACAGAAAATTACCAAAACATCAAATGTACTTTTTGCCATAGATGCTGCCTGGCCTGCTGAGTTCCTCCGGCATTTTATGTGTGTGGCAGAAGATTACTATTGTTGCTCTCTGTCCTCCTTCTACCTGTCTGTCCCTATAAATTAATTCACGTTTCATTTCCTGTTCTATCTTGTGCATGGAGGGTGGGGTTTTGGGGGGGAGGGGTTGGTGATCAGAATGCTGGTTCTTTTTGTATGGGGGGGTGGCGTGAGTTTGATGTTTCTCTCTGAAAGACTTCCATGTTCTTTCTTTGTTTTGTGGCTATCTGGAGAAGACAAATTTCAGTGTCGTATAGGGATACATGCTTTGATAAAACATGAACCTCTGAACCTTTGAAGTTCGAGTTTAATTGTCAGTCAACCAGACACATGTACACAGCTAAACAAAACAGTATTCCTTCGGGGCCAGGATGCAAAACACAGTACATATATTCACACACAGCATATTTAGTTATGATAGAACATACAATCACAAAATAATATTCGCTCAAGTCCCTGAGTGTCATGGCCTGGAGATTGATAGTACATGAGATATTGTCCTGGAGCCATGTTTCTGCAAGAACAATTATGCAGCAGTTTCTCAACTCGCGCTGGGTCAGTCGCAGATGAAGGCAAATCAGCTTGGCTTCCAGGGAGCGAACACTGGAGAGCAGCACCGACAAGAGAGCTGACCTTCAGGGGACAGCATTAGAATTTGATAATCCATCGTACCACCAGATGCAACAAGCCATTAGGCTGATCAACAGCTCAACCAATTAACCCATCCCACCACCACCACATACACACCACCTAGTGTCACTTTATGTACACAATCAGTCTATGTATGTAACAGTTTTTTAAAAATTTTTATTTAATTGCGTTTTTAAGTAATTACAAGTGTGGGAAAAAATGTATATATCCCTTCCCCCCTCCCCTTAACCCCTCCCCCCTAACTTCCCTATATAAAAAAAAGAAAGTAAGAAAGAAAAAAAAAGAAAGAGTGCTTGGTTGTTGGAACATCTCCACATGCTCCATGGAGTTCTTAATAACTTTAGTATATATATTTATTTCTTTCCCCAAGTAACCAATTGTTTCATCTTCAGACCACCTATATATTTAGTCCTGTCTTTTGTAAATAAGGGCTCCAAATTTTCAAAAATGTTTCATATTTATCTCTTAAATTATAAGTAATTTTTTCTAATGGAATACAGCCATAGATTTCTTCCTTCCAACAATCTATACTTAAATATGTATCCGATTTCCAAGTAACTACAATAGCCTTTTTGGCTACTGCCAGTACAATTTTTATGAATTCTTTCTGATATTTATTTAGTTTGAGTTTCGGTTTTATCCCTTCAATATCACCTAGTAAAAGTAATATTGGATTATGAGGAAGTTGTATTCCCGTAATTTGTTCCAGTAAAAGTCTTAAATTTGTCCAAAAAGGTTGAATTTTAGAACAAGACCATGTAGAATGTAAAAGTGTACCAGTTTCTTGGTTACATCGGAAACACTGATCAGATAAACTTGGATTTAATTTATTTATTTTTTGTGGTGTAATATATAATTGATGTAGAAAGTTATATTGCACTAATCTTAACCGAACATTTATTTGTCATACTATCAAGACATAGTCTTGACCAATTTGTTTCTTCAATTTTAATATTCAAATCACTTTCCCATTTTTGTCTTGACTTATGGACTCCTTGTTTAATTGCCTGTTTTTGAATCAAATTATACATACAAGATATAAATTTTTTAATATTTCCTTTTTGAATTAATATTTCTATTTCATTAGATTTCGGCAATAACATTGTTTGACCTAGTTTTTCTCTTATATAAGCCCTTAGTTGAAAGTAACAAAATCTTTATATTTATTCTTTAATTGATCAAATGACATTAATATACCTCCTTCAAAACAATCTCCTATGTATCTAATCCCTTTTTGAAACCAATTATATAAAAGTTGATTGTCCATTGTAAAAGGAATAAGTTTATTTTGAATTAAAGATCTCTTTGCTAATAAAGATTTTTTTGTCTCATCATCAACATTTATCTTATTCCATAAATCAATCAAATGTTTTACTATAGGAGATTCTTTCTTTTCCTGTATCCATTTAGATTCCCATTTATATATAAAATCTTCTGGTACGTTTTCTCCTATTTTATCTAGTTCTATTCTAATCCATGCCGGTTTATCTTTCTCAAAAAAAGATGCAATAAATCTAAGTTGATTTGCTTTATAATAATTCTTAAAATTTGGAAGTTGTAACCCTCCTAGATCAAATTTCCATGTCAATTTTTCCAACGATATTCTTGACATCTTACCTTTCCAGAGAAACTTCCTCACATATTTGTTTAACTCTTGAAAAAACTTCTGGGGTAATTGTATTGGTAATGATTGAAATAAATATTGTAGTCTAGGGAATATATTCATTTTTATAGTATTTACTCTACCTACTAATGTTATTGGTAATGCCATCCATTTATCAAGATCTTCCTGAATTTTTTTCAAAAGTGGTGAATAATTTAATTTGTATAAGTTTTTTATGTCATTATCAACTCTTATACCTAAATATTTTATACCATTTGCCGGCCATCTAAATTGAGTTATTAATCGACATTGACTATAGTCTCCATTAGTAAGAGGTAAAATTTCACTTTTATCCCAATTTACTTTATAACCTGATATTTTCCCATATTCTTCTAATCTATAAGATAATTTACATAATGAATGTAATGGATCTGTTAAGTAAAGTAGAACATCATCAGCAAATAAATTAATCTTATATTCTTCCTGATTAACTCTGAAACCCTTAATATCTGGGTCCATTCTAATTAATTCAGCTAATGGCTCTATTGCCAACACAAACAAAGCAGGTGATAATGGACAACCTTGCCTAGTTGATCTTGTTAACTGAAATGGTGTCGAAATTTGACCATTTGTCACTACTTTAGCTTTGGGATTAGTATTTAAGGTTTTAATCCATTTTATAAATGATGTTTCTAATCCATATTTTTCCAATACCTTAAGTAAAAAATCCCATTCCAATCTATCAAATGCTTTTTCTGCATCTAAAGCAACTGCCACACTCGTTTCCTCCCTCTTTTGCGCTAAATGGATTATACTAATTAACCGGGTTACATTATCTGCCGATTGTCTATTTTTGATAAATCCTGTTTGATCCATATGCACTAATTTTGATAAGCATTTAGATAATCTATTAGATAAGATTTTTGCTATTATTTTATAATCAGTATTTAATAAAGAAATAGGTCTATATGATGCTGGTTTTAAAAGGTCTCTATCTTTTTTTGGCAATGCTATTAAAATAGCTGTTGAAAAAGATTCTGGAAGTCTATGCGTTCTTTCCGCTTGATGTATTAACTCCATAAAGGGAGAAATTAATAAATCTTTAAACTTTTTATAAAATTCAGGCGGAAAACCATCTTCTCCTGGAGATTTATTACTTTGAAGTGATCCCAGAGCTTCTTCAACCTCCCTCACTGTAAAAGGCATACCTAATCCCTTATGTTCTTCCGTATTTAATTTTGGAAGAGTTCTTTGTGCTAAAAATCTTTCTATCTTATCATCATTTTTTGATTCTGATTTATACAACTCAGAATAAAAATTCTTAAAAGCCTCATTAATTTCTAGAAGCTTATAAGTAACTTTATTCACTTTTGTTCGGATTGCATTTATTGTTTTAGAAATCTGATCTGTTTTTAACTGCCATGCAAGGACCTTATGTGATCTTTCACCTAGTTCATAATATCTCTGTTTAGTTCTCATAATTGCTTTTTCTGTTCAATATGTCTGAAGTGTATTATATTTTAACTTATTAATAAGTTGTCTTCGTTTTTCTTCTGTCATATTTCTTTGAGATTCTTTTTCTAATTTTATAATCTCTTTTTCCAATTGATCTATTTCTATCATATATTCCTTCTTAATTTTAGAAGTATAACTTATTATCTGACCTCTCAAATATGCCTTCATTGCTTCCCACAATATAAATTTATCATCAACTGAATGTAAATTTGTATCTAAAAAGAACTGAATCTGCTTTTTCATAAAATCACAAAAATCTTGACGTTTTAGTAGAATTGAGTTAAATCTCCATCTATAAATTGATTCCTCTTTATCTATCATTATCATTGTCATTATTAAAGGAGAGTGATCAGACAATATTCTTGCTTTATATTCCACATTTTTCACTCTATCTTGAGTATTCATTGATAATAGGAAAAAATCTATCCTTGAGTATGTTTTATGTCTATTTGAATAAAATGAATAATCTCTTTCTTTTGGATTGATTCTTCTCCATATATCAATCAAATTTAAGTCTTTCATCAATGATAGTTAATTTTACTACTTTTGATTTTGTAATAGCCTTTATTGATCTATCTAAAACTGGATCTAGACAAAAATTAAAATCTCCACCTATTAATATTTTATCATGTGCGTTAGCCAAATTCAAAAAGACCTCCTGTATAAATTTTACATCATTTTCATATGGTGCATAAATATTCATATGAGTCCATAGTTCTGAAAAAAATTGACAATGTATAATTAAATATCTTCCTGCCAAATCAATTAATATTTTGTATTTTAATTGGTAAATTTTTATTAACCAAAATTGCAACTCCTCTAGCCTTTGAGTTAAATGAAGCTGCAATAACATTTCCAACCCAGTCTCTTTTTAATTTCTGATGTTCTATGTCCGTTAAATGAGTTTCTTGTAGGAAAGCTATATCTATTTTCATTTTTTTAATATATGTTAAAATTCTTTTTCTTTTTACTGGTCCATTAAGCCCATTAACATTAAAACTTTAAAAATTCAATAAATTAGTCATTGTTTTTAATTATGTTACTCCCATCTATAATAGTACCTAATCTTTCAACTTTCGTGGTATCCTGGGAAATCTTTTTAGAAGTCTCCATGTTGCTATGTGTGTCCCCACCAATCATCCAGGCAAAAAAATAGAAGAAAAATAGAGTATAAGGAAAAAAACAAAATACCCCCCTACTAATGTTGTGAAAGAAAAAAAACACAACATTACCCCCCTCTGTTGTACAGGTCATGGCAATCGCCATGATTACACACGTGAATCCTGTAGTAACCGATTCAAAGCTCCCCAGCCCCCCCCCGCAACGTAAAAAGTATATATAATAAGAAAAGAAAAAACATATTATTCTCAATTAACATTTCTAAAATTTTACTTTTCTCCCTTGTATCATCCTTAAATGTCCATCAGTTCCATTCGCTATCTCTGTCTTCGTCTTTAACCATTACGTTTATAAATCTCTACATTTAATTAGCGAATAGATGGAAGTTTTTGTGCGAACACCTCCGCATCTCGATAATCGGGAAAAAATCTTTTTCCCTCTTCCAAAAAAATTATCAGTGTTGCTGGGTGATGCATTAAAAATTTATAACCTTTTTCCCATAAGACTTCTTTTGCTGAATTAAATTCTTTCTTTCTCTTCAAAAGGTTATAACTTATATCAGGATTAAAAAGAACTGGTTTCTCTGCTATTATCATCAATGGACCCTTTCTTCTTTTGGCACCTTGGGCAGCCGCCCTCAAAATCTTTTCTTTATCCTGGTATCTTAAACATCTTATCAAAATTGATCGCGGATTTTGATCATCTTGAGATCTTGGCCTTAAGGCTCTGTGCACCCGTTCAAATCTCAATTGAAGTTTCTTCTCCCATTTCCAATTTTTCAGGGATCCATTTCTTCGGTACCTTCTTTAAGTCCAACAATTTTAATATTGTTACGTCTACTAAAATTTTCAAGCTTATCAATTTTTTCCACAAGTTGTTTTCTCTCTGATGTCCAGGCATTATTATCAACTTCCATTTCCTTCATTCTTCCATCCATATCTTCCATTTTAATTTCCAAATCTGTAATTTTCTTTTCCATTTTTTCTTGTTTCTTTGTCATTTTATCAAACATAGCCTCCATATTTATTATTTTTTCTTTAATTACTTTTTGGTTACTTTTAATGCATTTAATTTATGCATTATTTGCCTCAAAGTCTTTTTTATATTTTCAGAGGAATTTTCATCTCCATCTTCGTCTGATTTATCCAGAGAATCTGACTCTCTCTCAGAATCGCTGTCACTCTCAGTTGCAGTTGCAGCTGAGATTTGTAGTTCTGGTTGCTCTCGTTTGCGCATGCTCGTTCTTTTATGCTTGCGCAGTTCTCGTTGATCTTTTCCTTTAGAAATGGCCGATGCTGCCGCAGTTTCCTGTTCTGTTTCGCCAGTGATGTGTTGTACCTGAGACCGCGGTTCTTCGGTAGAAGTAGGCCTTGATTCTGTTCGAACTTGAGCTGTCTTCGCGGTAGTATTTTTCTTCGTCCTCTGTTTATGAGGCATAGCTTAAAACAATCCGGAGTAGTTTATAAGTAACCTTATGAAAGTATTGACTAATTTTTCTTCATTTAAACATTAATTTATTGATTTTTTTACGGGAGGGCTGGGTTCCAGCGTCTCGATCCTACGTCATCACGTGACGTCCCCCCCCCCCCCCCCTGGAATACGTACATTTCTTAAGTGTTTTATATGCATAGACAGGTAAAATATATACTATATACGAAGACAAATGTTTGACTAACTGACGCTAAATAATACTGGATGTACTTGTTCCGAATTACGTACAAATCCGACTTAAAGATGGACTCAGGAACAGAACTCGTACATAACCCGGGGACTGCCTGTACTTTTATATTTGTGTGTTGTAGCACGCACTTTAAATTAGCAGTTATTTTGTAAATAACACTATTCTTTTGCACTTCTGGACAGATGCTAATTGCATTTTATTGGCTTTGTATCTGTACTCCGCACAATGACAATAAAGTTGAATCTAATAATCTAATCTAATTTGCCACAAGAACATCCATACATGACTCTACAGATCCACAATCCCTTATCCGAAATCCTTGGGGCCAGTTGCATTTCAGAAATCACAATTTTTCGAATTTCAGAATCCCTCCTTATTGGTTCTGGGACCCCCCCGTAGATACCAAAAACCACGTATGCACAAGTTCCTTATTTAACCTGTCTCAGTGCGGGTGGACTTTAGGACCTGGCGGAGCTCTGGACCTACACACATCCTCCCGTATACTTTAAATCATCTCTAGATTACTTATAATACCTAATACAATGTAAATGCTATGTAAATAGTTGTTATACTGTATTGTTTTCAACAAAAAGCAGCTATATAGCAGCCTGGTCAGACCCCACTTGGAGTACTGTGCTCAGTTCTGGTCGCCTCACTACAGGAAGGATGTGGAAGCCATAGAAAGGGTGCAGAGGAGATTTACAAGGATGTTGCCTGGATTGGGGAGCACGCCTTATGAGAATAGGTTGAGTGAACTCGGCCTTTTCTCCTTGGAGCAACGGAGGTTGAGAGGTGACCTGATAGAGTTGTACAAGATGATGAGAGGCATTGATCCTGTGGATAGTCAGAGGCTTTTCCCAGTGCTGAAATGGTTGCCACAAGAGGACACAAGTTTAAGGTGCTGGGGAGTAGGTACAGAGGAGATGTCAGGGGTAAGTTTTTTACTCAAAGAGTGGTGAGTGCGTGGAATGGGCTGCCGGCAACGGTGGTGGAGGTGGATACAATAGGGTCTTTTAAGAGGCTTTTAGATAGGTGGAACTTAGTAAAATAGAGGGCTGTAGGTAAGCCTAGTAATTTCTAAGGTAGGGACATGTTCGGCACAACTTTGTCGGCCGAAGGGCCTGTATTGTGCTGAAGGTTTTCTATGTTTCTATGTTAATAAAACATAAAAATATACAGCTTCAAACAAACCAAATCAACCACATGGTAAATGACTTATTGGAATAAATGTAGAATGTCACTATCACTATAAAACTTCAGTAAATTGTCTTTCTGTTTCTTTAAATCATATACAGTGGTAGTTCTGACACCATATTCTTCAGTAAGACGCTGCACAGGCACACCACGATCAAGCTTCTGCAATAACTCCACTTTCTGCGTTATTGATCGTGATAGCTGCTTCCTTCTCTTTTTCTCATTGTTATCCATAGGAGTATCTGCAGCTCTTTTTGACATTTTCACAGTGAAATTAAACACAAAGTCAACAGTGAACACAAAATATCAGCGAACAGCAAATGCACGTGTAACCAGTATGAGCGTTGAGCCACAACTGACGTCTGGTGGCCTCTGCTAGTGCTGCCATGTCACACCTGAGTGACGTCAGCTGTTGGCGAAAAAAACTTCGGTGTTTGGAGCTTTTTGGATTTCAGAATTTCGGATAAGGGATTGTAGATCTGTATTACTAAAAGGTATTTCCATTTTCAGTTGCATTTTTAATAACGTGCCGATCCCTCAAAGTACATTACACGTAATGAAGTACTGTTGAAGTGTAGATGTTGTAATAGAGAAGAGGTAACAGCTAGTTTTACATATAAAGATTACAGCACCATTAAGATAACACCAATGTTAGGGACAGGTACTGTCATTTAAATAAAGAAATATCATATATAGTCAATTTTAATTTCAAAGCATATGCATGTAAGGAATATACCATATAACCCTGCCTTGGTTATAACATGTTATCTGATGTGCATAAACAGATTAGCAATGCAAAGAAGATTTGAATCATTTAGTTATAGTCATACCACAGATAATTTTTTTTGTTTGCAGTCTTTTTATCGTGTAGAAATATAAACCAGGTAGCAATGGGGAGAAAGAAATTGATAGATTACTGCAGGGTCAGAAAATAATTTATGGCACTATTTAGCTACAATATGCTGACCGTAGACCAAACCTATTATATTGGAGACAGATCACAAGACTGTTGCAAGAAACTAAGGTTGTTATAGCTTTCCACATGTTGACTGGACTCCTATACTGTAAAAGGACCAGGTGGGATTGAGTTTGTGAAATGTGGTCAGGAAAATTTCCTTAATCAGTACAGAGAAGTCTGAATGAGAGAGTGTGTGATAATCTGCTATTAGGGAATGAAACAAGGCAGGTGATAAAAGTTTGTGTAGGGGAGCACTTTGGATTTAGTGATCATAATGCCTTTAGTTTCAAAGTAAATATGGAAAAAGATAGGTTAGGTCTGCGGATTGAGGTTTTTAAATTGGAAAAAGGCTAATTTTGTTGGTGGTAGAAATGATCTGACAAGTGTGTTGGGACAGGCTGTTTTTTTGCTAAGGGTGTATTTGGTAAGTGGGAGGCCTTCAAAAGTGAAATTTTGAGAGTACAAAGCTTGTATTTATGACAAACACGAGGAAATCTGCAGATGCTGGAAGTTCAAGCAACACGCACAAAATGCTGGTGGAACGCAGCAGGTCAGGCAGCATCTATAGGGAGAAGCAATGTCGACGTTTTGGGCCGAGACCCAACGAAGTCCTGACAAAGGGTCTTGGCCCGAAACGTCAACATTGCTTCTCCCTATAAATGCTGCCTGGCCTGCTGCGTTCCACCAGCATTTTGTGTGTGTTGCTTGTATTTATGGAACCTTGGTTTTCAAGAGATATTGAGGCCCTGGTTAAGAAAAAAAGAGGTGCATAGCAGGTATCGGCAGACAGGAACAAATTAGGGTATGTACGGAGTATAAGAAATGCAAGAGAACACTTAAGAAAGAAATCAGGAGGGCTAAAAGAAGGCATGACATTATCCTAGCAGACAAGGAGAAGAAGATGCCTTAGGGATTCTATAGAGCAAAAGGACTGGTTCTCTGGAAGATCAGAATGGTAATCTGTGGAGCTAAAAGAGATCTTTAAGGCATTTTTTTGCATTTGTGTTTACTCAGGAGGCAGACACCGAGTCTATGGAAGTAAGACAAAGCAGCAGCAAGATCATGGACCCTGTACATATTACAGAGGAAGAGGTGTCTGCTGCCTTGAGAAAAATTAGGGTGGATAAATCCCTATGGCCTGACCAGGTGTTCCCTTGGACCCTGTGGGAGGCAAGTGCAAAAATTGCAGGGACCCTTGCAGATGTATTTAAATCATCCTTAGTGACAGGTGAGGTACCAAAAGATTGTAGGATAGCTAATGTTGTTACACTGTTTAAGAAAAGCTCTAAAAATAAACCATAAAATTATTGAGCCTGACATCGGTAGTGGGAAAGTTATTGGGAATTATTTTGAGGGACTTGTATATATGAATATTTGGATAGACTTGGACTGATTAGGGATTGGCAGCATGGCTTTGTGCATGGTAGGTCGTGTCTAACCAATCTTAGAGATTTTCGAGGAAGTTACCAGGAAAGCTGATGAAGGCAAGGCAGTGGATATTGTCTATATGGACCTTAGCAAAGCAATAGACAAGGTCCTGCATGGAAGGTTGGTCAAGAAGATTCAGTCATTTGGCATTCAAAATAAGGTAGTAAATTGGATTAGACATTGGATTCGTGTGGTAGTAGATGATTGCCTCTCTGACTGGTGGCCTGTGACTAGTGGAGTGCCGTAGGGATTGGTGCTGGTCCATTGTTGTTTGTCATCTAAATCAATGATCCAGTAAATGTGTGGATGACAAAAGATCAGGGGTGTAGTGGACCGCGAGGAAGACTATCAGAGCTTGCAGAGGGATCTGGACCATCTGGAGAAAGGGGTTGAAAGAATGAAGATGGAATTTAATGCAGACAAGTGTGAGGTGTTGTACTTTGGTAGGACCAACCCAAGTAGGTCTTGCACAGTGAATGATAGGGCACTGAGGAGTGGCGGTAGAATAAAGGGATTTGGAAATACAGGTGCATAGTTCATTGAATGTAGTAGCACAGGTAGATAGCTCATAAAGAAAGCTTTTGGCACATTGGCCTTCATAAATCAAGCTGTTGAGTACAGGAGATGGGATGTAATGTTAATGCTGGTAAGGCCTAATTTGGAGTATTGTGTGAACTTTTGGTCATCTACCTACAGTAAAGATGTAAATAAGATTGAAAGGGTACAGAAAAAAATTACAAGGATGGTGCCAGGCCTGGATGACCTGAGTTATAAGGAAAGATTCAATAAGTTAGGACTTTATTCCTTGGAGTGAGAAAGGTTGAGGGGCGATTTGATTGAAGTATACAACATTAAGAGGGGTATAGATAGAGTAAATGCAAGCAGGCTTTTTCCACTGAGGTTGCATGAGACTACAAAGAGAGAACATGGGTTAAGAGTGTAAAGTTTAAGGGGAATATGAGGAGAAACTTCACTCAGAGGATCATGAGAATGTGGAACGAGCTGCCAGTGCATGTAGTTCATACAAGCTCGATTTCAATGTTTAAGAGAAGTTTGAAAAGGTACGTGGATGGTTTGGGGTGTGGAGGGCTATGGTCCGGGTGCAGATTGATGGGAGTAGGCAATTTAAGTGTTTCAACATGGACTAGATGGGCTGAAGGGCCTGTTTCTGTGCTGTACTTTTCTACAACGCTATGACTGTATGACACTATTTTCCTTTCAATCAAGTGCCTATTTTGATTGCTGACCGTAAACACAAAGTACACTGCAGATGCTGGGGTCAAAGCAATACATACAACACGCTGGAGGAACTGTAGGCGGAACACGGCACACGGCAGCAGCGGCCTTTCGGATCTGGTGCTAGTTTAATTTAATTTTAAGGCACAATTAGGGTTTAGGGCAATGGATAACAGAGTGACTATCTACCATCGCCAGTTACTGCTACAATACAGAGATCGCTGAAAAACAAACCTTCATGAAAATCTGCTGATTAGATTGCGCAACCTCGGCTTGCTGAGAGAATCGGGCCTGCAGTCCTGGGAGTCGCCTGATGCCGGTGGCCGGAGTTGGGAATGTCGTAAACGATGTGCGAAGAAGCGGAAGCGAGGCAAGTGGGTAGGAGTCCGTGCCAGGAGAAAAGCAAGCCCTAGCCGGCCAGCTCTCCCATCCATTCTGCTCTCCAATGGACATTAAATTTAAATTTGCCATCTGTGGCAATGAAATACTCGGCGTGAGTACAGAAACGGACTGATTATTATTTATGTAACAGATTTTCCCCCAAGCCATCGGACTACCAACCTACTGACCTCTGCTGTGCCTGTTGTCTTGTTTATTATATATTGTAATGCCTGCACTGTTCTGTGTACTTTATGCAGTCCTGAGTAGGTCTGTAGTCTAGTGTAGTTTCTGTGTTGGTTTACATAGTTCAGTGTAGTTTTTGTATTGTTCATGTAGCACCATAGTCCTGAAACACGTTGTCTCGTTTTCACTGTGTACTGTACCGGCAGTTATGGTCGAAATGACAATAAAAAGTGACTTGGCTTGACTTGACTTGAGCAGGTCGGGCAGCATCCGTGGAAATGAGCAGTCAAGGTTTTGGGCTGAAACCCTTTGTCAGGACTGAAGAGGGAGGGGGCAGGGGCCCTATAAAGAAAGTGGGGGGAAGGTGGG
Source organism: Hemitrygon akajei (assembly GCF_048418815.1). Lineage (NCBI taxonomy): Eukaryota > Metazoa > Chordata > Chondrichthyes > Myliobatiformes > Dasyatidae > Hemitrygon > Hemitrygon akajei. Next base: position 59,211,217 of record NC_133141.1, read on the forward strand.
AAGGAGAAGGCTGGTAGTGTCAGTTGAGAGACCAATAAGAGGAAAGATCAAGGGGTGGGGGAGGGGATAGGCAGGAAAGGTGAAGAAGGAATGTAAGGGGAAAGCACTATGGGTAGTAGAAGAAGGCAGAATCATGAGAGAGGTGATAGGCAGCTGGAGGAGGAGGCAGAGTGGAACTGGGATGGGGAAGGGAGGGGGAGGGAATTACCGGAAGTTGGAGAATTCAATAGGCTGGAGACTATCCAGATGGTATATGAGGTATTGCTCTTCCTGAGTTTGGCCTCATCATGGCAGTAGAGGAGGCCATGTATGGACATATCCAAATAGGAATGTGAAGCAGAGTTGAAGTGGGTGGCAGCCGGGAGATCCTGTCTGTTGTGGCGGACCACTTGTCAAAAATAATAATATTTTTCAGTATTTATTTCTAACATAGAGTATCCTGCAAATATTGCACCTCATCCAAAAATGTACAATGTGGTACTCAATTTATAACCCAACATCCTTCAGAAATCATGTAATAAGAGGAAATGGAGCTTGGTACAGCACCAATAAAGGAGGTATCCAAAGGGTATTGTTTTTATTTACTGCATTCAAAACTTAACACCATACATTTTTTAAAAATATCTCATGCCTAATCAAAATGCGTTAAGTTCTAGCTGCTGGATTGAGGTATTGCCATGCACCTAACCATTTCTTTTCTCAGCCATAGTAGTGTACTTTTAAAAGAAAATAAATAACAACCACCTGTAGCCAAAAGAGCCCTTTAAACATTCCATCATTTCCATTTCCCCAATATTCTCAGTATTCTTGCTTATTTTCACCCTCCCTCTGTTGTACCTAATTTCTCATGCTTTTTACCTTGGGTGTAATCCCATTTATTCTTACTGGAATATTTTGGAGCTGTGGGTAATCATAAGGGGTTACAACACATTTCTTTTAAGAGAATATAACCAAGTCTTACAAAATACTAGAACCCTCAGATCAAATGCAGAAACAGTCCCTGTTGCACCTCACTGCTGTATTAATCAGCCTGTTAATATTCTTCAGGTTTGTTGAATTAGATCTACTCAAACCATTATTAATAGAAACATAGAAAACCTACAGCACAATACAGGTCCTTCAGCCCACAAAGCTGTGCTGAACAAGAAGCCTTTAAAGAAGCCTTTTGGATTGAATTGCTGAATTTCTTTAGCCAGAGTGTGGTGAATCTGTGTGACTTACTGCCACAGGCAGGCCAAGTCTTTGGATATATTTAAGGCAGAGGTTGATAGATTCTTGATTGGTCAGGGTATGAAGGGATATGAGGAGAACGCAGAGGACTGGGTCTGAGAGGAAAAATGGATCAGATGAAATGGTGGAGCAGACTCAATGGACCAAATGGCCTAATCTGCTCCTATAGCTTATGATCTTTTCCACAATAAAGAATGAGTTTTGCACAGACGTATTCCAATTTCAAATCATCTCCATTGGAAATTCTTAACCTCAGTGAATATGGGACACTTGTGTACATGTTTTAAATTCAATATCAAGGTATCCTGTTTGGCATGCTTGGCTGAGGGATGCTGAAGAAAGATCTTTGCCCGAAACATTAACTGTTTGTTCATTCCATAGATGCTGCCTGACCTGAGTTCCTCTAGCATTTTATGTATGTTGCTTTGCATTTCCAGCATCTGCAGAATTTCTGGTGTTTAGCATCTCCATTGGAGTTTTGGAGATTTACCAGAATGTTACCTGGGTTTCAGCACCTAAGTTGCAGAGAAAGGTTGAACAAGTTAGGTCTTTATTCTTTGGAGCGTAGAAGGTTGAGGGGGGACTTGATCGAGGTATTTAAAATTATGAGGGGGTTAGATAGAGTTGACGTTGATAGGCTCTTTCCATTGAGAGTATGGGAGATTCAAACAAGAGGACATGAGTTGAGAGTTAAGGGGCAAAAGTTTAGGGGTAACACGAGGGGGAACTTCTTTACTCAGAGAGTGGTAGCTGTGTGGAACGAGCTTCCAGTAGAAGTGGTAGAGGCAGGTTCGATTTTGTCATTTAAAAAAAAAAATTGGATAGGTATATGGACAGGAAAGGAATGGAGGGTGATGGGCTGAGTGCAGGTCGGTGGGACTAGGTGAGAGCAAGTGTTTGGCACAGACTAGAAGGGCCGAGATGGCCTGTTTCTGTGCTGTAATTATATGGTTATGTGGAGTCTCCTTACAGCTGTAGAGTGGGTTTTAGGAAATAGTATTCTGGCATGTTTCTGCAAACAGTATGAATGGCAACCTTTAATCACTTTGACCAACTTGCCTCACAGAAGAACACTAAAAAGCTTAACTGAATCAATAAGAATGTCAAAAATGATTCAGCCTGACCCATTCCCATAGCCACTTTTCACAACTCAGAATCAGAATTGGGTTTAATATCACCGGCATATGTCGTGAAATTTGGATTGGTATGAAACTCTATTGAATTAGTGTCAGAGGGTGCACTATTTTCCATCTGCCACTTCTTTGCCCATTCTCCTACTCTGTCCAAGTCCTTCTGTAGCTTCTCTATTTCCTCAAAACTACCTTCCCCTCCACCTATATTCGTATAGTCTGCAAACTTGGCCACAAAGCCATTCATTCCATCATCCAAATCATTGACCTATGACATGAAAAGCCTTAACACCACAAAGTGCCAAACTCTAAAAGGACTGAACTGACAGCCAAAATCCATGACATCATCCTTAAAATAATGAAGTAAATTATGTTATTTTGAGATGGGCTGATGACATTAGTGTAATCCCTGCAACAACATAGCTACATACCCCCTACCCACATCTCTTCAAGTGCACTGTGTACTAATGGCTGGTGTACTAATGTAACAAAAAAATTTTAAGTAATTCTGTTTTTCAAGCCTGCTTTGGCATTCAATAAGATCATTACTCATCCAACTTGTCTTGAGCTCACTTTCTATTCTTCCTGTTACTGTTGATTCCCTTATTGATTAAAATCTATCTCGGCTTTGAATATGTTCAAGGATTTATCATTCACAGCCTTCTGCACATAAAATAAATTACAAAGGCTCAACCCTCTGAGGGGAGGAAAATCATCTTCATCTTTGTCTTATGAATTCTGGGATTAAGCCCTCTAGTCATGGACTCTCCCATGAGAGGACTCCCTTAGTCTCCTTGAGAGTATTCTCTTAGCATTTGCAGTAAGAATCTTGCATGTTTTAATAAGATTACCTCTCATCCTTCTTAACTCCAATAAGTATAGACCTAATCTGTTCAAACTTCATTAGACAATTCTTCAATTCCCAGGATCATTCCTAAAGCCCTGAGTGAAAAGCTGGAGAACCTGGGCTTCAGTACCTCCCTCTGCAACTGGATCCTTGACTTCCTAATTGGCAGTCCAGAATTTGTGGGAGTTGGAAATAACATCTCCACCTCACTGACTATTAACTCTGGCATTCCACAGGGATGTGTGCTTAGCCCAGTGCTCTACTCTGCCTACACCCATGACTGTGTAGCTAGGCATAGCTCAAACAACATCTATAAGTTTGCTGATGATTGTTGGCAGAATTTCAGATGGTGACGAAAGGACTTACAGGAGCAAGATCTACCAGTTAGTTGAGTAGTGTTGTGGCAAAAACCTTGCACTCAACATCAACAACAACAAAGATCTGATTGTGGATAATCGGAAGGGTAAGATGAGGGAATACAAACCAATCCTCATAGAGGGATCAGAAGTCAAGAGAATGAGCAGTTTCAAGTACCTGGGTGTCAATATCTCTGAGGACCCAACCTGGATGCAACATATTGATGCAGCTATAAAGGAGGCAAGACAGCGGCTATATTTCATTAGGAGTTTGAAAGAGATTTGGTTTGTTAACTAAAATACTTGAAAACTTCCACAAATGTACCATGGAGAGCATTCTGACTGGCTGCATCACTGTCTGGTATGGGGGGGGGAGGGGGAGGGTTACTTCACAAGATCGAAATAGGTTACAGACACTTGTAAAAGTAGTCAGCTCTATCATGGGTACCAGCCTCTGTAATATCCAAGACATCTTCAAGGAGTGGTGCCTTAGAAAGGTGGCATCCATCACCCAAGACATGCCCTCTTCACACTGCTACCATCGGGAAGGAGGTGCCTGAATGCACACACTCAGTGGTTCAAGAATAGCTTCTTACCTCTGCCATCCGATTTCTAAATGAACATTTAACCTATGAACAGTGCCTCACTACTTTTTTATTTCTGTTATATTTCACTACTTATTTTCACTTAACTACTGATTATTCAGATGTAATAGTGGCCAAAGGAACTAAAGGATGAACTGAAGGAAATTTATATTAGGCAAGAAACGGTGTTGGATAGACTGTTGAGTCTGAAGGCTGATAAGTCCCCGGGACCTGATGGTCTGCATCCCAGGGTACTTAAAGAGGTGGCTCTAGAAATTGTGGACGCATTGGTAATCATTTTCCAATGTTCTATAGATTCAGGAACAGTTCCTGCTGATTGGAGGGTGGCTAATGTTGTCCCACTTTTCAAGAAAGAAGGGAGAGAGAAAACAGGGAATTAGAGACCGGTTAGCCTGATGTTAGTGGTGGGAAAGATGCTGGAGTCAATTATAAAAGAGGAAATTACGACACATTTGGATAGCAGTAGAAGGATCAGTCCGAGTCAGCATGGATTTATGAAGGGAAAATCATGCTTGGCTAATCTTCTGGAGTTTTTTGAGGATGTAACTATGAAAATGAACAAGGGAGAGCCAGTGGATGTAGTGTACCTGGACTTCCAGAAAGCTTTTGATAAAGTCCCACATAGGAGATTAGTGGGCAAAATTAGGGCACATGGTATTGGGGGCAGAGTACTGACATGGATTGAAAATTGGCTGGCTGACAGGAGACAAAGAGTAGTGATTAACGGGTCCCTTTCGGAATGGCAGGCTGTGACCAGTGGGGTATCGCAAGGTTTGGTGCTGGGACCGCAGCTGTTTTTCAATATACATTAATGATTTAGATGAAGGGATTAAAAGTAACATTAGCAAATTTGCTGATGACACAAAGCTGGGTGGCAGTATGAAATGTCAGGAGGATGTTATGAGAATGCAGGGTGACTTGGACAAGTTGGGTGAGTGGGCAAATGTATGGCAGATGCAGTTTAATGTGGATAAATGTGAGGTTATCCACTTTGGTGGCAAGAACAGGAAGGCAGATTACTATCTAAATGGAGTCAAGTTAGGAAAAGGGGAAGTACAACGAGATCTAGGTGTTCTTGTACATCAGTCAATGAAAGTAAGCATGCAGGTACAGCAGGCAGTGAAAAAAGCTAATGGCATGCTGGCTTTTATAACAAGAGGAATTGAGTATAGGAGTAAAGAGGTCCTTCTGCAGCTGTATAGGGCCCTGGTGAGACCCCACCTGGAGTATTGTGTGCAGTTTTGGTCTCCAAATTTGAGGAAGGACATTCTTGCTTTGAGGGAGTGCAGCGTAGGTTCACAAGGTTAATTCCAGGAATGGCGGGACTGTCATATGTTGAAAGATTGGAGTGACTGGGCTTGTATACACTAGAATTTAGAAGGATGAGAGGGGATTTGATTGAAATATATAAGATTATTAAGGGATTGGACACACTGGAGGCAGGAAGCATGTTCCCGCTGATGGGTGAGTCCAGAACTAGAGGCCACAGTTTAAGAATAAGGGGTAGGCCATTTAGAACAGAGATGCGGAAAAATTTTTTCACCCAGAGAGTCGTGGATATGTGGAATGCTCTGCCCCAGAAGGCAGTGGAGGCCAAGTCTCTGGATGCATTCAAGAGAGAGTTAGAACTCTTATAGATAGCGGGGTCAAGGGATATGGGGAGAGGGTAGGAATGGGGTACTGATTGTGTATGATCAGCCATGATCACAGTGAATGGCGGTGCTGGCTAGAAGGGCCGAATGGCCTACTCCTGCACCTACTGTCTATCCCTAGTGAAACTTCCCCAAGCTGCCTCTAATTCAGGTCGGCCATTCCAATAAAAGTTGCTTAGAAATAAAATCTAAGTTTTCTGTCATTCTCCAGAAACAATGAATTTTTAACTTTGGAAATTACTTCCAAAATTTGTGACAGATTAGGGAGCAGTAGTTTTTGATGATCCCGAATGATCTCTGGTGGTATATTTCTAATTGTTCTGCATTACTCAGCTAAGCATGTCATCCTGCTGATATTGAATTTAAAATATGTACAAAAGTGTCCCATGCTTACTGAGGTTAAGAATCTGCAACTTAGGGATATTTCCTTTTCTACTATTTTCACAGGGCATAATTCACCTGCTTTATTTTCATTGAGGTAATATACAAACCCCATTTCCAGAAAAGTTGGGATATTTTCCAAAATGCAATAAAAACAAAAATCTGTGATATATTAATTCACGTGAACCTTGATTTAACTGACAAAAGTACAAAGAAAAGATTTTCAATAGTTTTACTGACCAACTTAATTGTATTTTGTAAATATACACAAATTTAGAATTTGATGGCTGCAACACACTCAACAAAAGTTGGGACAGAGGCATGTTTACCATTGTGTTACATCACCTTTCCTTTTAATAACACTTTTTAATCGTTTTGGAACTGAGGATACTAATTGTAGTAGATTTGCAATTGGAAATTTTGTCCATTCTTGCTTGATATAAGACTTCAGCTGCTCAACAGTCCGTGGTCTCCGTTGTCTGATTCTCCTCTTCATGATGCGCCATACATTTTCAATAGGAGATAGATCTGGACTGGCAGCAGGCCAGTCAAGCACACGCACTCTGTGTCTACAAAGCCACGCTGTTGTAGCCCGTGCAGAATGTGGTCTGGCATTGTCCTGCTGAAATAAGCCTTGATGGCAACATATGCCTCTCTAAAATCCTAATATACACCTCAGAGTCAATGGTACCTTCACATACATACAACTCACCCATGCCATGGGCACTGATGCACCCCCATACCATCACAGATGCTGGCTTTTGCACCTTTCACTGATAACAATCAGGATGGTTGTTTTCATCTTTGGCACGGAGAACTCGGCGCCCGTTTTTTCTGAAAACTAGCTGAAATGTGGACTCATCTGACCACAGCACATGGTTCCACAGTCTGAGATGAGCTCGGGCCCAGAGAACTCGCCGGCGTTTCTGCATAGAGTTGTTGTATGGCTTCCTCCTTGCGTAATACAGTTTCAAGTTGCATTTCTGGATGCAGCGACGGACTGTGTTAAGTGACAATGATTTTCCAAAGTACTCCCGAGCCCAGGTGGCTATAATTGTCACAGTAGCATGACGGTTTCTTAGGCAGTGCCGCCTGAGGGCTCAAAGATCACGCACATTCAACAGTGGTTTCCGACCTTGCCCTTTATGCACTGAGATGTCTCTGAATTCTCTGAATCTTTTCACAATATTATGTACTGTAGATGTTGAAAGACCTAAATTCTCTGCAATCTTGCACTGAGAAATGTTCCTTTTGAACTGACTAACAATTCTCTCACGAATTTTGGCACAAAGGGGTGAGCCACGACCCATCCTTGCTTGCAAAGACTGAGCCTTTGATGGACGATAATTTCATACCCGGTCATGATACCTCACCTGCTACCAGTTAGCCTGCTTAATGTGGAGTCTTTCAAACCGGTGTTACTTGAATATTCTGTGCACTTTTCAATCTTATTTTAACTCTGTCTCAACTTTTGTTGAGTGTGTTGCAGCCATCAAATTCTAAATTTGTGTATATTTACAAAATACAATTAAGTTGGTCAGTAAAACTATTGAAAATCTTTTCTTTGTGCTTTTGTCAGTTAAATCAAGGTTCACGTGAATTAACATATCACAGATTTTTGTTTTTATTGCATTTTGGAAAATATCCCAACTTTTCTGGAAATGGGGTTTGTAAATGCAAGCATAAATGTTGGGGATAACAGTGGATAGACACAGTATGATTCTCTATATTATTTAACTAAGATTAATGTATGTAATATCTACTTCAAGATTAAATAGTCTAGTAGTATGCTTTGGCTGTCAATGCTGCATTCTAAATTTTGGTTATGTGATAAATCTGTGGCACCATTGGCAATACAAAAGAAGTTGTTGCATTTTTATGCTGCTATTTTGAATATTTTGGTCATAACACCTATTTAGACAATTAACATGAAATCATAATACAAATGTTTCAATGTAAGTAATCAAGATATGCAGGTGAGCTGAGAGCACATATTAGGCCCATGTGAAAGTATGGTGGCTTATAAAGGAAGGTCTATTTGATATTTCAGAGTTTTTCAAGTTTTTCAGAGGAGAGGCATGTATTGGAACAAAAATATGGCTGCAATATTGTTTAAATAAACAATTATAGTTTGAAGAGCTATTATGTGCCCAGAAAATAACAAAAGAAGTAATTTGAGTTGAACTAAGGATACAGTAAGGGCATTACATTGCTGAAAATATACAGTAGCCTCCAAATGAATGAAGGGAGATGTATCTCTGGGCAAATTTACTGGGAGTAATGTAAAAGTAATTGACCACCAATGAATAACTTCAACTATCTCATCATTAACCAAGACATAAGCCAAGTAGAAATGCATTTGGAAACAGTTTTGATGAACACAGAGCAAACTTAACAAGAAAGTATCAATTCTGGATATAATTGTAGGGAATGACAAGGGATTAATGAAGGATCACTTTGCCTTTTGTAAATGTAATCCAGTTACATTTAGTGTAAATAAAGAGCAAGATGAGAACAAAAGAAAGACGAAGGCCTATTGGAGATCAAGGAGGTTTGATGTTTAATGTTTTGTGTGTGCAGAAGCAGAAGGTGCAGACATGGTTCCCAGTAATTACTTGTAGCTCCCTTTACCAAACAGGACAAATAATACTGTCATACTTAATGACGAAGAGAGAACAGCTAAGATTGAGTATGATGAACATAGAGAGAGGGGATTTAAGCTTAGCTTTGTCTCTCACATGTATATCAAAATATCAAAACATAAAGTGAAATACGTTGTTTGCATCAACAACCAACGCCATCTAAAGATGTACTGGGGCAGTCCACAAGTGTCCCCACCCTTCCGGTGCCAACATATCATGCCCACACTTACTAACCCTAACTCATACGTCTTTGAAATATTAAGTGGCTTAGCGTCTAATCCTGTCTGGTATCATGTACGATGTTGGAAATTCTGGAAGACTGCTAACAGATACCATTTTAATGAAGTATTGGGGAAACTATATTGGAGAGGGAGTTTAATCAAAGATAGTGAATGGAATTTGTTAAAGAATTCAGAGATAATAAGGAGGATTGTGAAGGTACTGCATTTGATGAAGTCCTACATGGCAGAGATTAGAAACCAAAGTCAATGAGAATCATGGGAAAAGACCAAATCTGTGTTAATAACTGGAAGAAGGATAATTGTTAATGTTTTTTTGATTTGTAGAAGTGCTGCTGTATTGGAGTATCACAAGGCTTTTTGCTTTTTCTAAATCTTGCTTTCTATACTTAAGTCTAAACTATGAAGAAGTTTGTAGATGATACAAGAATTGCCCAAGTGGGCAATAATAAGAGCAGAATGTATAAACTAAAGAAAAACATCAGTGATTCAAATGCCAGGCGAATAGAAATGTGAGTAATTTTATCTGGAGAAGGGTGAACTAAAGCATGGGGGAAGGGCAAGGCATTAAGTATTAACATGTAGGTACTGAGAAGTGTAGAAGACATCGGAATTTGGCAGAACAGGTAGATGCCGTGATTAAGAAGGTAAGAAGGATATGTTCCTTTGTTGGGTAAAATATTACATTAAGAACCCAAATATCAAATTAGAAATAAAACCACAATCCATTTACTTAGATGCTGCCTGGATTGGAGAGCATGGCTTATGAGGATAGGTTGAGTGAGCAAGGGGTTTTCTCTTTGGAGCAAAGGAGGATGAGAGGTGACTTGATAGGGGTGTACAAAATGATAAGAGACATAGATCAAGCAGATAGCCAGAGATTATTTTTTCCCACGGTGGAAAAACTAACACAAGCAGTCTTAATTTAAAGTTGATTGGAGAAAAGTATAGGGGGGATGTCAGAGATATGCGCTTTACTCAGAGTGGTGGGTGTGTGGAATGCACGCCAGGGTGGTGGTAGAGGTAGATACATTAGGGACATTTAAGGCACATCGATAATAGAAAAATACAAAACTGCGAGATGCTCTTCTTTATCTTCTAAATATACTTCTGAACTGGGATCAATTGCAGACTGTAATTTCCCTTTTAAGAATGTATTTTTGTTCAGACTGAACGATCTGCCACTTCTGTGATCTCCTGGGGGATTCAGCATGAAGTGCAGCTATGGCCGTCACTGGGGGTGTACGCTACATCGATTCCTATTGGCAGAATACAAACCTATGGTCAGCTTCATTAAAATATCAAACAAGATGAGCACAAGAGTGGGAAATGAACAGGTATTTAGTGCCTCTGCCTGTGTTCAACTGGTCTTCCTCTCACTATTGCAGCCAAAAGGTGCAGTGGTCCTGAGTCCCACCTTACAACATTTAATCACCTTGGTGGTTTGTGGCTGTGGACTCACTTTCAACTGCAGTTTGATATTTAATGTCCTCAGTGCTGAATGCGCTTTACCATTTACATGATTTGATCGAGGCGATTCAGCGCAGTACTAGATCTGCAGCCATCAACACAGTACTGAACTGATCTACTCAGTGGCTGTGGCTGCAGCCATTGGCTCCTGGACTGGCTTTACTCACCTTGGCAGCTCATGGTTGTGGATTCACTTTTGGGGACTCTACGGTTTTATGTTTAATGTCATGTGTTATTTGTTTCCTTTTTGCTGTTCGCACAATTGGGTTATATGGTGTTACTTTGTGGCTGTCTGCAAGAAGACCAATCACAAGGTTGTATACTGTATACATACTTTGATAATAAATGTACTTTGAACTTTGATAAATGGAGGACTATGTGAGAGGGAATAGTTAGATTGATCTTAGAGTAGTTTAAAAAGTCGGCACAACATCATGGGCCAAAGGGCCTGTACCATGCTCTGATGTTCTATGCTCTAGAATATGCCAGAAACACTTAACAGCACAGATAGCATTTGCAGAAAGCGTTCTAATCTTGCACTCATTCTTCTGATCTTCTGTACTTTTACTTCAAGTAAACAGTTTTAAATATACATCAGATACACTTAAGGTAAATATTTATTAATTAAAAATGATTAGATATCGCATTGTAGTAATGCAATGGTTTAATGTAAGAAAGCACTGACATATGTAGCATTACACTGAAGTATTGTGACTAATTAACTAACATATTTAAATCTCTTTGCACATTACACTCATCATCGTCATTATGTGCCTTGTAGTATGATGTGGGCAACCACTGTCTCATGACCATGATTGACCTTGGCAAATTTTTCTGAAGAAGTTGTTTGCCATTGCCGCCTTCTGGGCAGTGCCTTTACAAGATGGGTGACCCCAACCATTATCAATATTCTTAAGAAATTGCCTGCCTGGCGTCAGTGGTCACATAATCAAGACGTGTGATATGCACCAGTTACTCATTGGACCATCCACCACCTGCTCCCATGGCTTTATGTGACCCTGTTTGTAGGGGCTAAGCAAGTGCTACACCTTGCCCAAGGGTGTCCTGAAGGCTGGTGGAGGGAAGTAGTGCCTTGCAATTCCTTTGGTCAAGTTGTATCTCCCCCTGCCATCTAGGATTACATTATGTGATTTAAATGTGTTAATTATGCACAATAAGCATTATAAAGCTTTATAGCTTTAAATCTGGTTTAAATATCATTCAGTGAACTTTTTAATGTACAATTTGGTTTGGATCCATGTTTAATCTTTGGGGAACTAAAATTCTAGCTGAGTTGTCTAGAACTCAATGAGTTTTCCAATTTCAGGTAACCCTTACCTCATGTGTTCTCCTTTCTTTCTCTTTCTGATTATCCCATGGTCTTACTATTTTTCCCCCTTTTCCATACACCTCCTACAGTCCCCATCGCCACCTTAGTTCCATCTACCAATTATCTACCCACTTCACCCACCAGATCACCCCCATCCAGTTCTGCCTGACCATTCTCCTCTGAATCTGATCACCTTTCTTATTAACTAATTCCAGCAATTGTAGCCTTTGTGGTCCTACTTATCACCCTTCAGACTCTGTCTCCATTTTCACCCTTCCCTCCCACACTTAGCTGTACCTGTCCATCATCCTTCACCCCTTCTCTGTTCACCTATGACCCACACTGTCCCCTGTCTCATCTTCCTCTCCTCTCCTTTCCTTTTTATCCCAGCTGCCTTCCCTCTCCACTCTCAGACCTAATGCAAAGTCTCAAGCTGAAATATGGACAATTCCTTTCCCTTCAAAGGTTCCATTCGACCCACTGAGTTCCACCAGCTCTTCATTCTTTGCTTGGGTTTAATACATTAGTAAATATTTAGCTTAGCAGCATTTGTGTGAAAACTATTGCAGCATTTTAAAGGATATAGTGTATTAATTGAAAGATGATCGGAAAGTATCAATGAAATATTTCTGACTATTTAATATTTTCAGCACATACAAAGGACATGCCATTCACCTGTGAAACATGTGGAAAGTCTTTCAAACGCAGTATGTCTTTGAAGGTCCATTCTCTTCAACATTCAGGAGAAAAACCTTTCAAATGTGAGGTATGTTAATATGGTATTTTATTTTTAATATAAATGTTATATGTTTGAAAATATAGTTTTTGAGACTATCTTAGCGTTTTATGACCTTAATTTCCAAATGTTTGTAACATAGATGGCCATATTATGAGCTCCATTCCAACTTTACAGTATTTTACTAATTTCTACGATTTTCTTAGCATTTTCTGTTCAAGTAGCTGATAGTCATATCAGATATGATAGATTGACCCTTCTGAACATCGGAAAGATGGTATTTACCCACTATGTGCCGCTTTTCCTACACTGGGAACCCCTGCTTGCACGATCCATGGGAGATTCATCTCTTACACTACCACTACCATGGAAGAAGCACCGGAGGTGAGAGAGAAGGGCCGGTATCCTGGTGAGGCTGAGACAGCATGCAAATCGGCCACCGCTCCCTAGCATTTTCCTGGCTAATGTTCAGTCCCTGGACAACAAGCTGTGTGAACTGAGAGCCAGAATCTCCTATGAGTGGGAAATAAAGGAATGCAACATCTTGTGTTTTCTGCTTCGTGGAGACCTGATAGAGGAGATATGGGATCATGCCATCGAGCCCTCTGGGTTCTCCCTGTTCTGGGGGGACCCCCCCAGAATGTGCATGCCCTCAAATCTTTTTGTTCCCAAGACTTGGAATACCTGCTTCTGCTGTGCAGACCCTACTGGCTGAGCTATCATCACAGACATTCCGCCACAGACTGATACTGACCTAAGGCTGTCTTTATCGTCACCAGTGTCTTTAATCGAGTGTTGCTGACGAAAGTCTCTCCGAAGTTCTGTCAGCACATCGAGGCGAGCACTCATGGAGATAATACTCTTGAGCACTGTTACGCTCCCTTCCACAATGCTTACAAAGCTCTCCTTTGCCCAGCTTTTGGAAAATCAGATCACTCTTCGATCCTGCTTTTGCCGATGTACAAGCAGAAACTGAAACAAGAGGCGGCCATAGTTAAAACCGTCCACTATTGTTCCGACCAATCAGCCTCCATGCTACAGGACTGCTTCAATAACATCGACTACCAGAAGCCATGGATAACCGCGGAGGTGTGTGCGCTGCTGAGGACCCATGACTCCGCCTTCAGAGCAGGCAACAAGGCAGCCCTAACAACAGCGAGGGCCAAACTGTCCCAGGCCATCAGAGAGGCAAAGCGTGCACACGCCCAGCTAATCCACAGCCACTTCTAGGACAACGGCGACACACGGTGCATGTGGAAGGGCATCCAGGACATCACCAATTACAGGACAACATCACCTGACTGTGTGGGTGTTGCCTCCCTCCCAGATGCGCTGAATAACTTCTATGCTCATTTTGAAGCGGAAAATGATGAGGCGGCGAGGAAGTCCACCCCTCCTCCAAATGACCAGGTGCTGTGTCTCACAGTGACCGATGTGAGAAGAACCCTGTGCAGGGTCAACCCCAGGAAGGCCACTGAACCAGACAACATCTCTGGTAGAAACAAGCTGGATGAACTCAGCAGGTCAGGCAGCATCCATTGAAAGGAGCAGTCAGCGTATCGGGCTGAGACGGAAACGTTGACTGTTCCTTTCAACGGATGCTGCCCGACCTGCTGAGTTCATCCAGCTTGTTTGTACGTGTTTATTTGACCACAGCATCTGCAGTGTACTTTGTGTTTAACATTCCTGGTAGAGTGCTCAGAGGATGTGCAGACCAGCTAGCAGATGTTCTCACTGACATCTTCAACATCTCCCTGAGCAGCGCTACCATTCCAATGTGCCTCCAGGCTGCCACCATCATCCCTGTGCCGAAGAAGTCTTCAGTGTCCTGCCTAAATGACTACCGTCATCACACTCACATCCATCATCATGAAGTGTTTTGAGAGGCTCGTCACGAGCCACATCAAGACCCTGCTGTCCCCCTCACTGGATCCCCTGCAGTTTGCGTACCATCCCAACCGCTCAACAGATGACGCCATTGCCATCACCTTCCACCTGGCCCTAACCCACCTGGACAAAAAAGACACGGACGTTCGAATGCTGTTCATAGACTTCAGTTCAGCATTCAACACAATTATCCCTCAGAAACTGATTGGAAAGCTGAGCCTACTGGGCCTGAACACCTCCCTTTGCAACTGGATCCTAGACTTCCTGACTAGGAGACCTCAGTCAGTCCGGATCGGAGGCAGCATCTCCAACACCATCACACTGAGCACGGGGGCCCCCCAGGGCTGTGTGCTCAGTCCACTGCTGTTCACTCTGCTGCCCCATGACTGTGCTGCAACACACAGCTCGAAACACATCTTCAAGTTCGCCGATGACACGACCGCGGTGGTTATCATCAGCAAAAACGACGAGTCAGCTTACAGAGAGGAGGTGCAGCGGCTAACGGACTGGTGCAGAGCCAACAACCTGTCTCTGAATGTGAACAAAACAAAAGAGATGGTTGTTGACTTCAGGAGGGCATGGAGCGACGACTCCCCGCTGAACATCGACGGCTCCTCGGTAGAGATCGTTAAAAGCACCAAATTTCTTGATGTTCACCTGGTGGAGAATCTCACCTGGTCCCTCAACACCAGCTCCATAGCAAAGAAAGCCCAGCAGCGTCTCTACTTTCTGCGAAGGCTGAGGAAAGGCCATCTCCCACCCCTCATCCTCATCACATTCTACAGGGGTTGTATTGAGAGCATCCTGAGCAGCTGCATCACTGCCTGGTTCGGAAATTGCACCATCTCGGATCGCAAGACCCTGCAGCGGATAGTGTGGTCAGCTGAGAAGATCATTGGGGTCTCTCTTCCCGCCATTACAGACATTTACACTACACGCTGCATCCGCAAAGCAAACAGCATGATGAAGGACCCCACGCACCCCTCATAAAAACTCTTCTCCCTCCTGCTGTCTGGGAAAAGGCACCGAAGCATTTGGGCTCTCACGACCAGACTACGTAACAGTTTCTTCCCCCAAGCTATCAGACTCCTCAATACCCAGAGCCTGGACTGACACCTTACTGCCCTATTGTAATGCCTGCACTGTTTTGTGCACTTTATGCAGTCCTGAGTCGGTCTGTAGTCTAGTGTAGTTTTTTTTCTGTGTTTTTTATGTAGTTCCGTCTAGTTTTTGTACCGTGTCATGTAACACCATGGTCCTGAAAAACGTCTCGTTTTTACTGTGTACTGTACCAGCAGTTATGGTCGAAATGACAAAAAAAAAGTGACTTGACTTGACTGGAATGTCTTCCATGATGAGAATGTTTCCAAGTTCATTGATGGAGTCATGTGCTTCATCCGGAAGTACACAGCCGATGTCCCCCAGAAGTTGGTCAGAGTCTTCCCAAACCAGAAGCCCTGGATCAACAGTTCCGTGCGAGCAGCACTTACAGTGCGACACAGAGCTTACACTGCCAGCAATCAGCTAGAGCTCAAGAGAAGCAGCTATGATCTGAGCAAAGCTGTCAAGGCTGCGAAACAGCAATACAGGGACAAGATTGAGTCAAGAGTCACAACGAATAGCACACATGACTTGTGGTGAAGTCTGCATACCATCACAGACTTCAAAGCCAAACATCGTGGCGCCACCAACATTGCGGCCTCTCTCCCAGATGAGCTCAATCGCCTTTACGCTCGATTCGATGTCACTAACTCTGAGCCTCCGAGGAAAGCCACCGCTACAACCTGCAACATGGTCATCTCTGAGGCTGAGGTACGCAGATGTTTTCAATGAGTCACAAGGCTGCGGGACCGGACGGCATCCCAGGGCAAGTACAACTGGCAGGTGTGTTTACAGACATTTTCAATCTCTCCCTCTCCCAGTGTAGAGTGTTCCCCTGCTTCAAATTATCCACCATTTTCCCTGTACCAAAAAAGACCAAGTAACATGCCTGATTGACTGGCATCCTGTCGCACTCACCTCAATAATAAGCAAATGCTTTGAGGGGCTGGTCAATGACTACATCTGCAGCGTGCTACCACCCACACTGGACCCCCGACAATTCACCTACCGACACAACCAATCGATAGATGACGCAATAGCCACTGCTCTATATACCGTCCTTACACATCTGGAGAAGAAGGATGCTTATGTGAGAATGCTGTTCTTAGACTACAGTTCAGCATTCAACACCATAATTCCCTCCAGGCTCGACAGGATGCTCAGAGACCTTGGTCTTGACCCTACCTTGTGCAGCTGGATCCTGGACTTCCTGTCAGATCGCCAGCAGGTGGTAAGAGTGGGCTCCCTCACCTTCGCTTCTCTGATTCTCAACACAGGTACCCCTCAGGGCTGTGTACTAAGTCCCCTCCTTTACTCCCTGTATACCCATGACTGTGTCACCACCCACAGCTTTAATCGGCTAATTAAATTTGCTGACAATACTTAATTGATTTGCCTTTTCTCAAACAATAACGAGATGGCCTACAGGGAAGAAGTCATCTCTCTGACACTGCAGTGTCAAGAAAACAACCTCTCCATCAATGTCGCAAAAACAAAGGAGCTGGTTGTGGATTCCAGGAGGAATGGAGACAGGCTAGCCCCTATTGACATCAATGGATCTGGGCTGACAGGGTGAACAACTTTAAATACCTCGGCATCCACATCACCAAGGATCTCGTGATCTGTACACACCAGCTTTGTGGTGAAGAAGGCACAACAGCGCCTCTTTCACTTCAGACGATTGAGGAAGTTTGGTATGGGCCCCCAAATCCAAATAACTTTATACAGGGGCACAATTGAGAGCATCCTGACTGGCTGCATCACTGCCTGGTATGGGAACTGTATCTCCCTTAATTGCAGGATTCTGCAGAGAGTGGTGTGGACAGCCCAGCGCATCTGTAGTTGTGAACTACCCATGATTCAGGACATTTACAAAGACAGATGTGAGAAGAGGGCCCGAAGGATCATTGGGGACCCGAGTCACCCCAACCACAATCTATTCCAGCTGCTACCATCCAGGAAACAGTACCACAGCATTAAAGCCAGGACCAACAGGCTCCGGTACAGCTTCTTCCACCAGGCCTTGAGACTGATTAACTCACACTGATTTGAGTGTATCTCTTATGTTACACTGACTGTTCTATTTATTATAAATTACTATGATTACATATTATACATCTAGACGAAGATGGAACATAAAGATTTTTATTCATGTATATGAAGGATGTAAGAAATAAAGTCAATTCAGTCAACAACCACATTAAATTTTAATGTGAACAATCAGTCTAACATTTATGTCTTCACTAGGAGTACTGTATATATAACATACTTCAAACTTGCTTTTAGAGGCAATATATTTATTACCTGTAATAGAATCATTCAATTTTTTTTATACGAGACCTAGGAGCAGAATTAGGCTATTCAGCCCATTGAGTCTGCTCCACCATTCCACCACAACTAATGTATTATTCCTCTCAACCCCATTAATCCTACGTTCTCCCTGTATTGTTTGACACCCTGATTAATCAAAATCTTATCAGCCTCTGAGTTGTAGATACCCAATGACTTGGCCTGTATAACTGTGTGTGGCAAAGAATTCCACATATTCACCACCCTCTGGCTAAAGAAACTATTCCTCATCTCTGTTCTAAGTGGACGCCCCTCATTTCTGAGGTTGTGCCTTCCAGTCCTAGACTCTCCCACTATAGGAAATATCTTCTCCACATCCACTCTAACCAGAGCTTTCAATAAGCTCTCTCTCCAACCCCCCCCCCCCACCTCTCATTTTTCTAAACTCCAGTGCCCAGAGCCATCAAAAACTTCTCATACATTAACCCTTTCCTTCCCGGAATCATTCTCATGAATCTTCTCTGGGCCCTCTCTAACGCTAGCACATCTTAGATAAGGGGCATAAAATTGTTCACAATACACAAAGTGTGGTCTAACCAATGCCTTAAAGCCTCAACATACATCCTTTCTCTTATATTCTGGGCCTCTCAAAATGAATGCAAACATTACATTTGCCTTCAACTGATTCAGCCTGTAAGTTAACCTTTTGGAAATCTTACACAAGGACTCCCAAGACCCTTTGCACCTCTGATTTTTGTATTCTATCTCCATTTAGAAAATAGTCCACAGCTTTATTTCTTCCACCAAAATGCATGACCATATGCTTCCCTACACTATATTCCATCTGCTACTTTTTTGCCCTTTCTCCTAATCTAAGTCCTTCTGCAGAGTCCCTTCCTCCTCAACACTACCTGCCCCTCCACCTATCTTCTTATCATCTGCAAACATGGCCACAAAGCCATCAATAATGATGGCATCAATAATGATGCCATAATGATGGCAAAGCCATCAATAATCAATAAAGCCATCCAAATCGTTGACATGTAATGTGAAATCAAGTGATCCCAATACTGACCCCTGTGGAACACCACTCACAGGTCACCGGTAGCCACCCAGAATAGGCCCCCTTTATTCCCACTCTTTGCCATCTGCCAGTCAGCCAATCTTCCATCCATGCTTGTATCTTTCCTGTAATACTATGGGCTCTTGTTAAGCAGCTTCATGTGTGGCATCTTGTCATAAGCCTTCTGAGAATCCAAGTAAACAACATCCACTGACCCTCCTTTGTCTATCCTGCCTGTTATTTCCTTGAAGAATTCCAAAAGATTTGTCAGGCAAGATTTCCCCATAAGGAAACCATGCTGACTTTGCCCTACTTTTTCATGTCCCTCCAAGTACCCTGAAACCTCATTCTCAATAACGGACTCCAGCATCTTCCCAAACACTGATGTCAGGCTAACTGACCTATAATTTCCTTACTTCTGTCTCCCTTCCTCCCTTAGAGAGTGGAGTGGCATTTGTAATTTTCCAGTCCTCAGGGACCATTCCAGAATCTAGTGATTGTTGAAAGGTCACTACTATGTCTCCACAATCTCTTCTGCTACCTCTTTCAGAACCATAGGCCCAGGTATTCCATCTGGCCCAGGTGACTTTTCTACCTTCAGACCTTTCAGCTTCCAAATCGCCATCTCCTTAGTAATAGCAACTACACTCTGGCATTCTCAAATTTCTGGCATACCATTTGTGTTTTTCACAGTAATGACTGACAAAACACTTAATAAGTTAATCTGCCATTTCTTTGTCCCTCTTTACTACCTCTCCAGTGTCATTTTTTAGCGGTGCAATATCCGCTCTTGCCTCTCTTTTACTCTTCATATATCTTTTTTTTTAAACTTTTGATATCCACTTTTATATTATTCACTTGCTTACCTTAATATTTCATCTTGTCTCCTCTTCTGGCCTTTTTATTACTTTCTGTTGGTTTTAAAAGCTTCCCAATCCACTAACTTCCAATAATTATTGCAATATTATATGCTCTCTCTTTTGCTCTATAGAACATAGAATAGTACAGCACATTACAGGCCCTTTGGCCCACAATGTTGTGCCGACCCTCAAACCCTGCCTCCCATATAACCCCCCACCTTAAATTCCTCCATATACCTCCAGAGCT
Source organism: Hemitrygon akajei (assembly GCF_048418815.1). Lineage (NCBI taxonomy): Eukaryota > Metazoa > Chordata > Chondrichthyes > Myliobatiformes > Dasyatidae > Hemitrygon > Hemitrygon akajei. The sequence goes on from NC_133141.1 coordinate 59,231,282, forward strand.
TTTATGTTGGCTGTGACTTCTCTTGTCAGTCACAGTTGCCTCATCCTCTCTTTAGAATACTACTTCATCTTTGGAATGTTTCTATCTTGTGCCTGCCTCATAGTCTCACTAGATACTGCATTTACTTTTATACCAGCTGCCCCATCCTCAGCCCTACCACTCCAGTTCCCATTACCCTGCCAAATTAGTTTAAACCCTTCCCAACAGCTCTAGAAAACCTGCCTGCAAGGATATTCATCTCCCTTGAGTTCAGGTGTACTTTTTGTGCAGGTCATACTTTCCCAGAAGAGATACCAATTATATAGAAATCTGAAATCCTGCCCCATGCACCACTTTCTCAGCCACTCATTCATCTGTACTATCATCCTATTCCTGCCCTGACAATCACATTGTACTGGGAGTAATTCATTGTACTGGTTACTATATTGGAGGACTTGCTCTTCAGCCTCTTTCCAAGTCCCTATATTCGCAGGTCCTCTTCCGCTTTTCCACCTAGGTCATTGATGCCAATGTGCACCACAACCTCTGGCAGCACATCATCCTGGCGTCTTTTTCACGGCCATAGAATCTTCTATCTGTTCCTCTAACTATCGTGACTCCTATCACTATCACTCTGCTTCATAGCTGGCCGCAGTGCCACTGGACCCCCCCCCCCCCCACCCAGTAGTATCCATAAGGCTATACTTGTTGCTGAGGAGAATGGGGGAATGGCCACAGGGGAACCCTGAACTGACTGTTTACACCCTTTACTTCTCCTAGTGGTCATCTATCTTCTATCTGAAAGCGTACACTCTGGGTGTAAGCACCTCAGTAAATGTTATTAACGCTGTCATTTTCCCGGATGGTCCTAAGTACACCCAGCTCCAGCCCCGAGACCTTGCCAGCAGCTGCAGTTGGATGCACTTCCTGCAGATGTCATCAGGGAGATAATGGGTACCCTGAAATCCCACATCTCACAAGAGGAGCATTCCACTGCTTGAACTACCATCCTGTCTACACTTACTATGTCTCTAACTTCTCAAGTTTAAGTTCTATCCTGTGCTTGTTCTCACCCAAGCCTGTTGATCAAAGCCTGAACACTCTAACAATGGCCGCTCTGCTTACACTTTGTTTCTTTTTATTGGCCGTGGATGATTGCCTAAAGGATCGTGATTATTGCAGCCCGCCAAAAAGTTCCAAAAGCCCCAAACTCTCTTTAAACTTTGCACATCACCAATGAACTACCTCTTGCGATGATTGTAGCCTGCCAAAAAGTTCCAAAAGGCCCTGACTTTTTAAACCTCAAGCATTGTCACCAACAAGCAACCTTGTCCAATGATTGCAGCATGCTTTTTAAAAAAAAGTGTCATGGAATTTTGAATCTAGAAGTGTTTTGCATTTGCAACTAGCTCCTAGATCTCTTCATTGTTTTCATTCACCAAGCTATATTAGTGTCAAGGCTATGTTATTCTCAGTCTCTCTCAATGTATTGTTACACTTTATGTCCAACAGTCTTCCCAGTGGTGCAGGACAAATCTAGAGGGCAAATAGAAAATTGTTTATTTTACTTCACCTCCTCTCCAAAATTAACATTGATCCAGAATTAACATTGACTGTCCATTTCCCTCCACAGATGTTGTTTGGCCTGCTGAGCTCCTTCAGCATCATATTTGTTGTCCCAAGTGCAGCAAGTTCCTAAATACTTAGTCCTGGAAAGCATCTTTCACTGCACTGATGGTTTCCCAACAGTAGTTAATATCAGCTTCAATTTGTAGCCCTGGGGCAGTCAGTTCAGCACAGAATGCTCTGTCATCCAGGAGAAGAGCAAAGATCATAACAAATGAATGTAGCCAAGTACATGAAAATTTATGAGGAGGGTTCTTCTTGTGACCAACAAGGCAAGATCTTTGTGCATGTTGGAAAGGTTTGATAATGAGGCATGCTGCCAAATTACTTTGACAGTCTGCTCAGGGAAACATACCACAGGATCCACCATTTCCTTTGCCTTCAAGATTCTGATGACATCTCATACGGACTCCTGCTAATTAATCTGTGATCAAAATCACTGTATGCTGTTTAAAGCATTCTACAGGAGAACCATCCTTCACAACATTGGTGACAGATAGAACACTGCTTGTTGCCACCACATGCAAAGGTAGCCATTAGAATAAGAGTTCTTTGAGTAAATTTTACTGGAGCTTTTTATGTTAAAGATGTGCAAACTCATTCTATTTTTGAGCTCCAGTCGAAGCAGAAAAAGTGATTATTATGATGTATGACAGGTACAGCGACATAGAGGGCATCTCACACCTGATAACCAGATTTGTTGATCTAATTGACTAAGGTGGGTTTTTTCTACCTTACCTGTAATCCATTCTTGGTTTGTGTCCCAGCACCATCAAGGATTGGACCTGACGGTAAGATCTTTCAAAGCATTTGCCAAGTAGCAAATGCCTTTGCTTTTATTGCTATTTGACTTTGACCCCCAAGGTCATAGATGGAAATTAATCTGTGGTTGACAGGGAATTCAAGTTAAAAATAGTGGCATTGTCCATACAGAGGGAGGTTTAGTCTGAGTGCCCCAACGGCTTAGAATTCTTATTCCTCTTAAACACATCCTTCCCAATATACTCTGCAAAAAGGGTTTGTCACCACACTCATAAGACTTGAGAGAAAGCATCTTGCCCAGCCCAGATGCAATGAGGCAGCTTTCTGTTTCTCACCCATAGATTAACAAACACCATATTACATAGGATTGTATCCAATTATAATTTCCTCATCAAAGCTAGAATCCTCATCATTTACTAGAATGTTACCTGGGTTTCAGCACCTATGTTGCAGAGGAAGGTTGAACAAGTTAGGTCTTTATTCTTTGGAGCGTAGAAGGTTGAGGGGGGACTTGATAGAGGTATTTAAAATTATGAGGGGGATAGATAGAGTTGACGTGGATAGGCTTTTTCCATTGAGAGTAGGGGAGATTCAAACAAGAGGACATGAGTTAAGAGTTTGGGGGCAGAAGTTTAGGGGTAACACGAGGGGGAATTTCTTTACTCAGAGAGTGGTAGCTGTGTGGAACGAGCTTCCAGTAGAAGTGGTAGAGGCAGATTCAGTATTGTCATTTAAAGTAAAATTGGATAGGTATATGGACAGGAAAGGAATGGAAGGTTATGGGCTGAGTGCAGGCAGGTGGGACTAGGTGAGAGTAAGCATTCAGCACAGACTAGAAGGGTCGAGATGACCTGTTTCCGTGCTGTAATTGTTAAATGGTTATAAAACGTGTTTTAGAGAACATGTCTATCTTACAAAGACCCTTACCTGGTCTACAGTGACTAGGCAAGTGTTAAGCCCCATTGTTCTGTGCATAGATGAGAGTATCCCCGAGCAGTGCAAAACAATCATCTTTTCCTGCCAGGTTCAAGAGCAGTTACTACCACTCAGCCATCAGGCTCTTGAACAAAAGGGGATAAATACACTCATTTAAGGACTCTGTTATATTGTTAAACTTCATGCTCATTATTTATTGCTATTTATTTATATCTGCATTGCACAGTTTGTTTACAGTTTACAATTCCTGGTTTCCAGTTACAGATCCTGTTTACAGTTACTGTTCTATAGATGCACTAAGTATGCCCGCAGAAAAAGGATCTCAGGGTTGTATGTGGTGACATATAAGTACTTTGATAATAAATTTTACTTTGAACTTTTTTGAGCAGTGCAGGTCTGGTCTGGCTAAAATAATTAATATGGCAAGGGTAAAAAGACCCTAATGGCAGTTGTATACAAGCCTCCAAACAGCAGCCAGGATGTGGATTACAAATTACAGCAGGAGATAGAAAAGGCATGTCAAAAGGGCAATGTCATCATAATCGTTGGGGATTTTAACATGAAAGTAGATTGGGAAAACCAAGTCAGTACCTCACCTCAAGAGAGAGAATTTGTAGAATGTATTTTTAGAACAGCTTTATCTCAGCCCAAAACGTTGACTGCTCGTTTCCATGGATGCTGCCCGACCTGCTGAGTTCCTCCAGCATGTTGTGCATGTTGCTTTGACCCCAGCATCTGCAGTGTATTTTGTGTTGTTGTTGAGCCCACTAGGGGATCGGCTGTGCTGGATTGGGTGTTGTGCAATGATCCAGAGATGATAAGAGAGCTTAAGGTTAAGGAACCCTTAGGGAGCAGTGATCACAATATGATCCAGTTCACTAAATTCCAATGTGTCGGTATTTCAGTGGAATAAAGGAAATTACATTGGTATGAGAGGGGAGCTGGTTAAGGGCGACTGGAAAGAGACACTAGCAGGAAGGACAGCAGAGCAACAATGGCTGGAATTTCTGTGAAAAATGAGAGAAGTGCAACACAGATATATTCCAAATAAGAAGAAATTTACAAATGGAAGAAGGACACTACCGTGGCTGACAAGTGAAGTCAGAACCAAAGTAAAAGCAAAAGAGGGCATACAAGGAAGCCAGAGCTGGTGGGAAGATAGATTGGGAAGCTTTTTAAAACTTGCAGAAGGAAACTAAGAAGGTCATTAGGAAGGAAAAGATGAATTATAAAAGGAAGCTGGCAACTAATATCAAAGAAGATACTAAAAAGCTTTTTTTAAGTATATAAAGGGTAAAAGAGAGTTGAGGGTAGATTTAGGACCAATAGAAAATGATGCTGAGATATTGTAATGAAAGACGCAGAGATGGCAGGGGAACTGAATTCACATTTTGCATCAGTCTTCACAGTGGAAGATATCTGCAGTATACCAGACATTCAAGAGTGTCAGGGAAGTGAAGTACAGTTGGCCCTCCTTATCCGCAAGTTCCGCATGCGTGAATTCATCCAACCGCGAATTGAGAAAACTCGGAAGTGCTCTTCCAGCACTTGTTGCTTGAGCATGTATAGACTTTCTTTTCTTGTCATTATTCCCTAAACAATACAATATAACAACTATTTACATAGCATTTACATTGTATTAGGTATTATAAGTAATCTAGAGATGATTTAAAGTATACGGGAGAATGTGCGTAGGTTATCGTGGGTCGGGATCGAAAAAAACAGAAGTTCTCTTACTAAGTAAGTCAGGACAGGTACATCTAGTATTATTTAGCGTCAGTTAGTCAAACGTTTGTCTTAGTATATAGTATATATTTTACCTTTCTGTGCATATAAAACACTTAAGAAACGTATGTATTTCAATAATTAAACCACTGTGTTGCTTAGTAATAATTGGAGCTTTCATCGGGGTAGGGCCTTTCTCACTTTATCCTTTAAAATTTTTCCGATCGTTGACCGACTGTAGCCTAACGCTTTTCCAGTGACCGATGGCGTTTCACCTCTTTCCGATTGCTTTATTATTTCCACTTTATTTTCAGTCGCAATCGTGATTATTTTCGTGAACAGAAGCACTGCGGGTTCAGAGCTCTGCCAGGTCTTAAAGGCCACCGCACTGAGACAGGTTAAATAAAGTCCAGGGTTCCGCTTTTTTTGGTATCCGCGAGGGGTCCTGGAACCAATCCCTCGCAGGTAAGGAGGGCCAACTGTATTCCCCAACAGTGAGAGGCAGCAGAAAGGAAACTATAGACCTGTTAGCCTGACATTAGTGTTTGGGAAGTTGTTGGAATCGATTGTTAGGAATGAGATTATGGAGTACCTGAAGGCACATGACAAGATAGGCCAAAGCCAGCATGGCTTTCTGAAAGGAAAATCCTGTCTGACTAACCTACTGCAATTTTTTGAGGAAATTACAAGCAGGGTAGACAAAGGAGATGCAGTAGATTGGTGTACTTTGATTTTCAGAAGGTCTTTGACAAGGTGCCGCACATGAGGCTGCTTAGCAAGGTAAGAGCCCATGAAATTACAGGGGAGTTACTAGCATGGGTGGAGCATTGGTTGATCGGCAGAAAACAGAGAATGGGAATAAAGGGATCCTATTCTGGCTGGCTACCGGTTACCAGTGGAGTTCCACAGGGGTCAGTGTTGGGACTGCTGCTTTTTACGATGTATGTCAATGATGTGGACTATGGGATTAATGGATTTGTGGCTAAATTTGCTGATGATACAAAGATGGGTGGAGTAGCGGGTAGTGTTGAGGAAACCGAGAGCCTGCAGAGGGACTTAGATAGTTTAGGGGAATGGGCAAAGAAGTGACAAATGAAATGCAATGTTGAAAAGTGCACGGTCATGCACTTTGGTGGAAGAAGTAAACAAGCATTCTATTATTTAGATGGGGGGAGAATTCAAAATGCAGAGATGCAAAGGAACTTGGGAGTCCTTGTGCAGAATATCCTAAAGGTTAACCTCCAGGTTGAGTTGGTGGTGAAGAAGGCAAATGCAATGTTGGCATTCATTTGTAGAGGTGTAGAATATAAGAGCAGGGATGTGATGTTGAGGCTTTATAAGGCACTTGTGAGACCACACTTGGAGTATTGTGTGTGGTTTTGGGCTCCTTATTTTAGAAAGGTTATACTGACATTGGAGAGGGTTCAGAGAAGATTCACAAGAACGATTCCAGGAATGAAAGGGTTACTGTATGAGGAACATCTGGCAGCTCTTGGGCTGTATTCCCTGGAGTTCAGGAGAATGAGGGGGTTTCTCATAGAAGCATTTTGAATGTTAAAAGGCCAGGACAAGAGGGCAAGACTTCAGGATTGAAGGACATTCATTTAGAACAGAGATGCGGAGAAATTACTTTAGTTGGAGGTTGATAAATCTGTGGAATTTGTTGCCGTGAGCAGCTGTGGAGGCCAAGTCATTGGGTGCATTTAAGGCAGAGATAGATAGGTTCTTGATTAGCCAGGACATCAAAGGGTATGGGGAGAAGGCAGGGGAGTGGGGATGACTGGAAGAATTGGATCAACCCATGATTGAATGGCAGAGCAGAATTGATGGGCCAAATGGTCTACTTCTGCTCCTATATCTTCTGGTCTTATGGTCTAATGTGATTGCCAATGGTCTTGGACAGAGTTTTGCAGTTAATGTTTCTTGGCAATCTTGCAAACCTGCAACTGAATCTTGCTACACACACAAAATGCTGGTGGAACGCAGCAGGCCAGGCAGCATCTATAGGAAGAAGTACAGTCGACGTTTTGGGTCGAGACCCTTCATCAGGACTAACTGAAAGAAAAGATAGTGAATCTTGCTGTCCACATTAAACAGTGGGTTAGACGCCAAATTTTGGTTTGTTTTTTCCCCTTCTCCCATACAAGTGAGATCTAGACTCTCCTCCTTGCTTTCACCTAAAATCTCCAAAGTAGCGAATATGAAGTTCTAGGCTTAGTGGGGGGAGGAGGTTTAGATGGAGCTGTGCAATCTGTGACCTTCAAATCTTATAGCTTCAACCTGCTCCCGTTGTGCAACACTGTCCTGTAACAGGAAGACTCAACAAGAGAACCCTGCAATATGTCAACCTTATTTCAGGAGCAACCACTCAGTTAAGGTAGACGTGGATGGATATATGGTTTTAAGTTATTTTATTTGTTAATGCTTAATTTTTTTTAAATGTTGAGGATCAAAGGAAGCTATAGTCTGGATTTATCTATTTATCTGTTAAAGACCACCAACATTAATGTTATAGTTCTATTACACTGAATAGTAATTTAGATTCAATGTACATCCACAGACTCCATATTTGCAGCCTTTGTCACTGCATTTGGTACCAATCACTTGAACTTGTCACACTGCAGAATCTCCTGAGGACTGAATATTTAGTAACAAAGGAATCGGTGAATTCATAAAGACATAAGCCAAAATTAGCTAGCTGCAGAAATGTGCATTGTAATTTTCTCACATGAATATTTCAGCATATCCTGTAAATGACGAGATAGTATGTGCAGTAGGAGATTTGGGTACATTGTGAGAATTATTTTAAGGTGATTATTTTGTAACAACAAACTGGCACCAATGACCCAATTAAACTGACACCTAATTGGTGCAGGTATTTGGTAAAGAGAGGATTCTTGCTATAGAAAATGCTAGAAATGAGTGGGGAGCTTTCTTTGAGATCAGCAGCAAATCCCATTGCTTTGTCACTGATCTCAAACCTTGGGTCAAAATAGATCAGTTCAATAAATTTGTAATAATTTATTGCCTATCAAAAGACAAGGTGCCCGAACACAGCCTAGTTAAATGGATGAACCCAGCCTGAAATAGTCATCTTTAATCTGACAGGCGATTTACCACATGATTAGACTTGGTCATGTCAGTTTAGGTATAAATGTAACTATCTCAAATATTGCTGAAAAATTGACATGACTAAGCTGAACACTGGAAATTGGTCCCTGGATATATCTGAGTAGTTTAGCTGAACATTACAAATTATTTCACAGCAACCATGTTTACCAGTGAGACTTATACAGTATGGCAGATGAAGCAATGAGTTCCATTAAAGATTGTGATGTGAGCTTTCTGAGCTGCATGTCTTCTGCAACATGTATTCATTACTGGATTGCATGAACTAATTGTCAGCCAATTTAAAGCCAGCGTTGATATTCCAGTAGTAAATAATCTGCTCATAAATAGTAATTAATAGAGTTCAAGTTTAATTGTCATTCAACCATATATGAATGGAGCCAAATGAAACAGTATTACTCGGAGGCCAAAGTGTAAAACACGGTACCCCGAAACCCATGAATGTTGCAGCAGTATGCAATTAAACATAATACAGCGTGTCTACTGCCAAGCAAACACGGGGGGAGGGGTGGGGGGAAGTGCCAACTCCAACTGGCCTCCAGTGGAGCACACCGGCTCTGATGCCTCTCTCCAGGGCAGCTGTAAACAGGCAACACTGTAGCTTGAGGCCTAGTCCTAGCTATGACTGAGGCCATGCAACTCCCCCACCATCCACCAATAAAGCTGTAAATCGGACTTACAGCATTCCACATAACAATTTTTAATAGGGTGTTGTGATCACAAGAAAAGCAACTAAGAATGATCACTTGCTGTTAAACTGCACACTTACTCCTCTAACGCAGGCAGCAACATAATTCACACCAAGGCCGGCTCCTTCAGTTTCTCCGTCAACCAGCAACTTGCTGTTGGGGTAGGTAGGCCTGCAGACCTTTATGTTCTTTACATTCAGCAGGGTCTTGCAATCATTTAAAAAAAACATTTTAAAAAGGACAATAACACCTTTGGTTTGCCCTGTGAAGCTACTGCAATCAAATGCGCTGCCATCATATTGGAAGTGTAAATGGAGAACTAAAATAAGTATTTTTAAAAATTATTGCATGCTCTGCTATTTCATGTTCGAAGTTTTAATTTACAAAGTATATGAAGCTAAAAACATCTTGACAAAGTTTGAGTATTTGTAAATTACTGGCTTCAAACATGATGGTTGAAGGGCCATGAAACTCAAATATGTGATTTATCTTTATACAATACCAACTATTCAAATTTTAATTTCAGAACTGTGATGAACGATTTCAATACAAGTATCAACTTCGTTCTCACATGAGTATTCATATCGGTCATAAACAATTTATGTGCCAGTGGTGTGGCAAGGATTTTAATATGAAACAGTATTTTGATGAGCATATGAAGACTCACACTGGTAAGCAAATGTCCTCCTTTGACTAACATTTTATATCTGTTACTAATGAGGATTTTTATAACTGTCCGCTTTATGGAATTGATTGTCATCAACTTGACTACTGTGTGAGTATTTCAGAAAGCAAGCTTCCTCCAAACAAATACTGCTGGGGGGAAACTGGTATTTAAATTGTCATGAGAGATGGTGGAACCTAACTTTGTTTCTTTGGTAGACATATTCTGACTTATCAAGAACAAGACTAATAAAAAAGATCAGTTTCATGTATGAGTTAGCATGACATGACCAAAACAAAATGATGTTTAAACCTGGTGCCGTAGTTGTTATCCTTTTGCATAATAAAGAATTCAAGGACATACTGGTTAGTAGGTTAATTGGTCATTGTAAAGTGTCCCGTGATTAGTCTAGGATTAAATCGGGGGATGCTGGGCTGTGTGGCTCAAAGAGCCTATTCCACACTGTATCTCAATAAATAAATACTTACATACACACATATAAACTCATACTGTCTTACAAACAAGCAAATCTGTTGGCAAAAACTGGAAAATAATTTAAAATTACACCAAGATCATACGCTGCAGGTACAGAATTTCAGAAAATCAGTGGGTAGTTCATATCTTGCATTTTCCACAGTGACTGCTGCAAGCATTTTTAAACTTTGATGCCTTTGATAAATTGTATGTTTGCAATAATATGCAATAATATGTTTGTACATGTGGCCACAACAGCAAGCTTTTTGAGAAGAGGCCCTACATTCATACCAAAGGTGTCCTGCATTATGTTTAATCAGATTAATACCATTCTAAATGCAACCTAACTGCTCAAAGCCGAGGATCCATAAAGCATTGTGAGCAATTAATTAAAGCAACAGAATTGTATTTCACCCTAGTTGTAAACCCATTGTCTTGATTATCGCTCATTCCACTCTTAAAATTGAACCAAGACATGAGCCTTAGTCCAATGAGAAAGTCAGAAGAGTACTCATAGGAGATGTCTAAAAATTAGGCACCTAGTGAAGCTACAACATAGGATTGTAGAATGCTATACAGCAGAAGTGACTTGCTGTGGATGGATGCCAAACAATACGTCAAATAGTGGATCAAATCAAACTTCTCCATTCTGCCACATCCACTCTTAACTATGAATAGACTATTAAACAATGGGGAAGAGCAGTTCCATAAACACCCTCAATGGCAACAAAGTGAGCAAGCAAGTACAAAAACTATGAACAAAATGTTTGTTATCTTCTACACACAGTAGTGCTGAATGAATAGACCATCTCACTCTCTGCGATGTCGGTCCATCCAGTTCATTTCACTGATGCAGAAATGAGCAAAACCTATTGGATACAGTTGTGGACATTGATGGCCTCTGACCAGATTGTCATTATATCTATATTAGAACAACTTCCACTGAACATGGAGAATTACCTAACAATACTCTGTCCATGTAAGGTTGGATAAATCCATTCTATCTTTTTATTGCATTATAATCAGTTAAATGAACATATCAATAATAACAATATCAAGAGAACAAGATTACAATAATAGCTATAACACATACAAACATGAATTCCAAATATCATATCCAGACATGTCCACCCGATCTCTTGATAATTGAAACAAGAAAAAGTTCAAAAGATTTGTTCAGAAAAAACAAAAATCCCCTAAACTAAGCAGAAAACAAAACAGAAAAAAAAAAGAAAGAAAAAAAAACTGGGCTGGTATAATTTGTAAATTATAATTATTCTGTCCTTGACTCTGTTCCTCCTTCCATAAACGGATAATAGGAAAAAGGATTCAAAAAAAGAAAAAAAAATCAACTTAAGTCGTAGGTATGGAAATACTGAATAAAAGACTCCCAAGTTTCCTCGAACTTAATCGAGGAATTAACCGTGCCACTCCTAATTTTTTCTAGGTTTAAACAAGCTATAGTTTGAGAGAACCATTGATGTATAGTAGGGGGATCAGAATCTTTCCATTTAAATAAAATGGATCTTCTGGCCATCAGCGTAACAAATGCTATCAAACGGCAGACTGAAGATGATAACTAACTAGAATCCATCATTGGTAATCCAAAAATTGCAGTAATTGGATGGAGTTGTAAATCAATATGTAAAACTGCTGAAACAGTATCAAAGAAGTCTTTCCAAGATTTTTTCAAAAGAGGGCAGGACCAAAACATATGGGTTAAAGAAGAAACCTCAGAGTTACATCTGTCACACATAGAATTTATTTGGGAATAAAAATGGGCTAGTTTGTCTTTTGACATATATGTTCTATGAACCACTTTAAATTGTATTAAAGTATATCTAGCACATATTGAAGAAGTATTAACTAATTTAAGAATCTTTTCCCATTCTTCTATGGATATACTTTAAGTTCTCGTTCCCATTCATTCTTTATTTTATCAGATATACCTGAAGAGATTTTCATGATCAAATCGTAGATAGTTGCTATTACACCCTTTTGTAAGGGATTTAAACTTAAATGTTTTCCGTAATTTCAGCTTGATATGCCATCGGAAAGGTAGGCAAAATAACATTCAAAAAATTTCTGATCTGTAGATATCTAAAAAAAAGTGCGATCTAGGCAAATTGTATTTATTAGATAACTGTTCAAAAGACATAAAGCAGTTATCCATAAATAAATCACAAAAACAGTTTATTCCTTGCATTTTCCAAAGATGAAAGGCTTGATCAATTCTATATGGTTGAAAAAAAATAAAATAGGGCTAGAAAGGGTAAAGTTATTCAAATCAAAGAATTTATGAAATTGAGAACATATTTGTATTGTATATTTTATTATTGGGTTAGTAATTTGTTTGTTCAAATTAGTAAATGCAAAGGGGAGCGAAGCCCCTAAAATAGACTCCAATGAAAATCCTCGCACAGACTCACATTCAAGATTCAACCACCTTGGACTGTGGGTTTTATCTATCTCTTGGGTCCAAAAGGTTAAGTTTCGGATATTAATTGCCCAATAATAAAATCTAAAGTTTGGGATTGCCAAACCACCATCCTTTTTGGATTTCTGTAAATATTTCTTACTCAACCTTGGATTTTTAGCCTGCCATATATATGAACAAAATTTTGGAATCAATAATATCAAAAAAGATTTAGGAATAAAAATTGGTACTACCTGAAATAAATAAAGAAACTTAGGTAAAACTATCATCTTAATAACGTTGATTCGGCCAACTAATGATAAGGACATTGGATACCATTTAGTTAATAATTGTTTAATATGATCAATTAAAGGTAAGAAATTAGCCTTAAATAGGTCCTGATGTTTCTTAGTAATTTTAATCCCTAAATACATAAAGTAATATGTAGCCAATCTAAATGGAAAACTTATGTAAATTAAAGTTTGCGCATTTAATGGAAATATCTCACTCTTATCAAAATTTAATTTATAACCAGAAAAGCTACTAAATTGAGCAAGTAATGATACTACTGAAGGAAGGGATTTCTCTGGATTAGAAATATATAATAACAAGTCATCTGCATATAATGATACCTTATGTGTTTCATTGCCCTGCATAATGCCAAATATATTTGGTGAATCTCGAAAAGCAATTGCCAGGGGTTCTAAAGCAATGTCAACTAGTAAGGGACTTAAAGGGCAGCCCTGCCTAGTACCACGAAAAAGCCTTAAAAAGGGAGATCTCATTGTTTGTAACTACAGAAGCCAAAGGAGTATGATATATCAATTTAATCCAAGATATAAACTTTGGACTAAAATTAAATTTCTCAAGTGTATAAAACAAATATTTCCGTTCAATTCTGTCAAATGCCTTATCAGCATCCAATGGAATAATACATTCTGGAATTTTAGGTGAGGAAATATATACCGTAGATTCCGGACTACAGAGCGCACCTGATTAAAAGCCGCTGGCTCTAATTTTAGAAATAAAATCAATTTTTTACTTGTAAAGGCCGCACCGGATTTTAGGCCGCACCGGATTTTCGGCCGCAGGTGTCCCACGTTGTAATATGAGATATTTACACAGAAAGATATTACACGTGAGGATTTTTTAACTTTTAATTAAATCCATATGGTAACAAAAACAAATACATATTGCAAATGCTTTTTTTCGAACCGTGCCCGTAACGCGGCTACTTTTAAATATACGTTGCGTATACTTCTTTACTGAACAACATTCCAATATCTCCTAACGACTGGTAAAAAATATATATACTGCAGCCTACCAGGAAAAGTTATTGATCGCCTTTAACTTAAAAGCAGCGTTTTCGCTCCGCCGCTCCCCCCCGCCGTCCCATTTATCGCAAACTGGTATCCCACAAGACGCGGCGAAACCGGGTGTGACATCATAGCATCCCGCGATGTAGTACAGAAAACAAATATAGTTAAAACTCTTCTAACTTTAACTAGAAAATGAATTACTAAGCGAAAATATTATAAACTAAATAACTGCCATAAAGGCAGCACAATGCTTTTCTTCGAGTGTTTTCCATGTTGATGAGGGTGAGTACAAATGACTGATTTACAATAATTTAATTGTGAAAGTGCGCTTGATTTATCGTACAATTTCATTGGACCTCTGTGAACTACTCATCAATTTTATTGGTCTACTGTTACGAGGCAAAATGTTTTCGGCGGCATGAAAAAAAACCATGTATTAGCCGCTCTGTATTAAAGGCCGCAGAGTTCAAAGCTGTTCAAAATGTGGGAAAAAAGTAGCGGCTTAAAATCCGGAATCTACGGTATATATATTATTCAATAATCTCCTAACATTAAAGTATGAGTAACGATTTTTTATAAATCCTGTCTGATCTTCTGAAACAATTTTGGGCAACACATTTTCCAATCTAATTGCTTTTTTAGAAAGAATTTTAAAATCTACATTCAACAAAGATATTGGTCTGTATGAAGCACATGCAGTAGAATCTTTATCTTTTTTAAGAATTAAGGAAATGGATGCTTCATAAAAGGATTGTGGTAGTTTACCTATCAATAAGACATCTTTAAAAGTTCTACTTAACCAAGGAGAGAGTAAATTGGAAAAACATTTTAAAAATTCTACTGTAAATCCATCCGTACCAGGGCTTTACTGGAGTTCATTAAATAAATTGTTTCTGTATTTCTTCCTCCGTAATTGGTGTATCTAATAGTAAGCATTCATCAAATGATAGTTTGGGGATATTAAATTTCCCTAAGAATTCATGCATTGTAGTAGTATTGTCAGGGAATTCTGATTGATATAAAGAGATATTGAATTCTTGAAAGGATTTATTAATCTCATCATGGTCAATTGTCAAATTGCCATTTTATTTACAAACTTTTAATAATCTGGCATTTAACCAAAACAGTTTTCAATTGGTTGGCCAATAATTTCCCTGGTTTATCACCATGTACATAAAATTGAGATTTAGTTTTAAGTAACTGGTTTTCAGTGGGAGATGTTAATAACAAACTATGTTGCATCTGAAGTTCAACTCTCTTTTAATAAAGCTCCAAATTAGGAGTAACTGAATATTCTTTATCAATTTCTTTAATCTTATCAACCAATATAGACATTTCATTATTAGTTTGCTTTTTTAATCCAGCAGAGTATGAAATAATTTGTCCACGAATATATGCTTTAAAAGTTTCCCATAATATCCCGCTGGAAATTCCTTCAATAGAGTTAGTTGAAAAGAAAAAAGCGATATGCTCTTTAATAAAACTAACAAACTTTTAAGTCTTGAAGTAAGGTTGAGTTGAACCACCATTGCCTAGTTCTAAAACTTACATCAGCTAATTTAATTGATAATTTCAGAGGTGCATGATCAGAAACAGTAATTACATCATAATCACAAGCAATGACCGATGGTACTAATCGGGAGTCAATAAAAAAGTAATCAATTCTAGAATAATTGTGATATACATGAGAGAAAAAAGAAAACTCTTTATCATTGGGGTGTAAGATTCAAACAGCAATTAAAGTCTCCACCCATTATCAACTTATTCAGATTCAGATTCATTTAAATTAGGGAGTAATGCAAATTTCTTTTAAAATTCAGGATAATCAACATTTGGAGCATAAATATTAACCATAACAACTTTTTGATTATAAAGTAAACCGGTGATCAACAAAAACCTACCAGTTGGGTCTGAAATTGTCTCATAATGAACAAATGGAATCGAAGAATCAATAAATATAGAAACACCTTTCACCTTTGCGGATGAGTTAGAATGAAACTGTATGCCTCTCCAAAATCTAAAAAAACATTGATTGGCCTCCTCCTTCACATGAGTCTCCTGTGCAAAAATAATTTGAGCTTTCAGTCTATTAAATATTTTTTTAAATTTTCTGTTTAATCAGATGGTTCAAACCATTAGTATTCCATGAAACAAAATTAATAGTCTTATACATTTTCAATAAGTAAATAATATAATGTATAAAGGGTTAATCCTACTGTAGGGAAGTCATGTTCCCAAAAAAAGGAAAACAAATCAAGAGAGGAACCGGAAGTCACGACAATCAGACATATTTGTAGTTTCACTCCAGCCCAGAAAAAACAGAAAGAGAAAATAAAACACCCCTCCCCCACCCCACAGAACCCAGAAACTAACCAAAAGAAAGTTAGTAAGCAAACTACCCCAGATTCTACCCCCATCTCTCTAGTGACGAAATTCCAAAATTTAAAAAGGATTCATACCACTCACATTTTTGAGCATCCACCATTTTACGAGGTGTTTTTTAAAAAAATCACAAAAAGCCAGTTTCAAAAAAAAGGAAAAAGTGTCAATAGATTATTTATGTTTCACAAATTCAAAAAAGGACGATCAATCCATTAGAACTCAAATCAAACATAGTTATTTTAAATAGTCACAAGGGGAAAAATCAATAAAGAATGGCTTTATCATAAAGATATAACAAATACTCTTAATGCAAAACCTTTTACTAAAGCTAAGAGAGAAGAAAAATTTTCAAACGCTGAGAGTCCAGATTTATAAAAAAAAATTTAAACTTAAACCAAGTGTATGTTAAAACATAATAATAAACAAAGTTAATCTTTAATCTGTAGAGGACTGCCATGTTATAAATTTACACCAGTCTCAAATAGAAAGAATTCCTTCAAATAGACTAAACAAATTCAAAACAGAAAACACATTTTACCAGAACATAAGTAAAAAAAACATATAAGATCTACCATTAAACTGTAGACTGTAGCAAATTACCATTTTAGTTTAAACTATTGAAAGCAGTTTTTAATCATTGAAACCACTAGACTGTAACAGACTGTCGGTTTTATTCACGAGGCAAATAAAATCTATCATTAAACTATGGAAAACTGTCATTTTCTATCGAGGACTATTTTAAATCCACATATCCATTAAACTATATTGAAACTATCGAACTTGCATTTAGATCCTCGAAAAACTTTTGAGCCTTTTCAACTGAAGTGAACCATTTGAGGGATCCATCAGATAGGATTATTCTGAGATGGGTGGGGTATAATAACGCAGGTCTGAATTTAGCATGATACAAATCACTCATCTTAAACGCCGATCTCTGACGCATTACTTCGGGACTATAATCTTCTACCATTCGAAATTTGTGGTTTCCATATTCCATGACTTTTTTTCTGATGGGCAAGTCGAATTAACTGTTCCTTAATATGTACATAATGAAATCGTAAAATGATATGCCTTGATTTGGAACCTGATGCCCACCTCATTCTCGGGACCCTATGTGTGCGATCCAGAATCAGTGACTTTGGAATCATTTCCAAGCCAAACCCCTTCCTTAAAAATTGAGAGAAAAATTCAGTGGGGTCTTCTCCTTTTTCAATGTCTTCAGGTAGGTCAATTATTCTAAAACTTAAAACATTTAAATATTTATTTGTGTAACTCCTTAATTTGCTCTTCAGGTGAAAAGCCATTTATCTGTGAAATCTGCGGAAAAAGTTTCACAAGCAGACCAAACATGAAGCGCCATCGTAGAACTCATACCGGAGAGAAACCATACCCTTGTGATGTCTGTGGCCAACGATTCCGATTCTCCAACATGTTGAAGGCTCACAAAGAGAAGTGTTTCCGAGTCACCAGCCCTATTAACTTCCAGACCAATGCTATCATTGCCTCTGTTGCCATCACAACTACTTCCTCACCTCCACCAGTCACCATAAGCTCTCTCAGTTCACTTCCTCTGCGGCCAATGCCCCATCCACTTTCTCATCTGCATCTCCATCACCATACACACCTTCCAACCATTGCACACCTTCCACCACCACCAGCCCTTTTCAGTGCTGAAGCAGTGAATCACAGATGTCAAAGTGAGAGCACTTTCCTGCACCATATTTCTGAGAAAAACACCGCAACAGGTGGAAGCCACCATCACTGAGAATTGTTTTAACTTTCCATTCAGCTGCACCAAAGTTTGGGTTATTTCCTGTTAACTGTGCACTAAGCGGCAAAACAAAGACTGAGTAATTAAAGTGAACTACAAAGATTATTTTTATTAAATTTTGATGTACTTATTGAAGATGTACAACTAGCCCATCGAACAGCAATTCAATTTTAGTTAATTTCATTATTTAAGATAACTAAGTTGTCTGGGTACAGCGAACCAAGGTTTTAACTTGTTAAATTTAGATATAACCAGTTTTGGCACTTCATATCTGTTGTTAATATATGTTTTTTTATTAATCTTGGATTATATTATTTGAATTACGAAAGTATGCTTATTCTTTTGCATTGATTAAATATTGTTGGAAATTTTAATCCTTTAAATTGTGAGATTCAAGAGAAAATGCTGCAATGATTTTTGAAGCTAACAATTCAGACTAGACTATGTCTAGCTTAACCTATCCATATGAAGCATTATTGAAAAGTTCTGTTAATACTTGTCTTTGATTTTACTAAAAATAAATGTTTCTATATGTCTATGTAGAAAATCTAGAAGCAGTTCTAAAATACAAATGTTTGTCATTATGCATTTTATTGATATTATACTTTTGTTCCTGCAGCTGTTGTATACATAAAGTTCAGTTTTACTGATATTTAGTATATTATTCCAAAAATGTCAGTTTAAAAATTTGATATATTTTGCAGGTAAACCACATTTCTAAAACCAGACAGATGATGTTATATAGAAACATAAGTTGAAACATTGTTGTTGAAACATAAGTTGTATTGTTTATTGGTGTAAACAATAAGTGAGTTTTGAGTTGTACCAACATATACATCAAAATGTTCTAAAGCTAAAACAAGAGATAACAATTCCTTTTCTATTGTCGAATAGTTTTTTTGATGCTTATTAAACTTCTTAGAAAAGTAAGATGAGGATCAACCTCATCACCCTCATTCCTTTGCAATAATACTGCTCCTGCAGCCTCATCGCTAGCATCTACAGCTAATGAAAAAGGTTTTCCAAAGTCGGGTACCTTGAGCACAGGTTGTTGACATATCATAGTTTTCAATTTTTCAAATGCTTCTTGACAAGGCACTGTCCACACAAACTTCTCATTCTTCTTCAAGAGGTTAGTTAATGGAAGGGCAATTTGAGTAAAATTTTTACAAAATTTTCGATAATATCCTACCATTCCCAGAAATCTTCTGAGAGTTTTTTTCCCAGTTGGAGTGGAAATCTCTAAAATTGCCTGAACTTTTGCCTGAACTGGAGCTACCTTACCTTGACCCACAACATAACCAAGATAAGTTACAGTGACATGTCCAAATTCACTTTTAGCTAAATTAGTAGTTAAGTTAGCTTTTGAAAGCCTTTCAAATAATTTCTCCACCGCAATAATGTGCGCTTCCCAAGAATCATTTCCTGTCACTAAATCATCAATATAAGCATCTGTATCTTTCAATCCCTGAATCACAGAGTTAATCATCCTCTGGAAAGTACCTGGGGCATTCTTCATCCCAAATGGAAGAACGTTATATTCATATAACCCAGATGGGGTTACAAATGCAGATATCTCTCTACCTCTATCCGTTAATGGAACACACCAATACCCTTTCAATAAATCAATCTTTGTAACGAACTTTGCTTTTTCCACTTTATCTACACAATCATCTACTCTAGGAACTGGATACGCATCTGTTTTCGTTACAGCATTCACCTTCCTATAGTCCGTACAAAACCTAATACTACCATCTGGTTTTGGCACCATAACACAAGGTGAACTCCAATTCGAGTTAGAAGGTCGAATAATATTATTCTCTAACATATATTCAATTTCCTTCTCAGCAAGTTCATATTTTTCCATGTTCATCCTATAAGAGTGTTGTTTAATGGGTTTGGCATCTCCAACATCTACATCATGTAAAGCTATTGTGGTCCTCCTAGGAGCATCTGGAAACAAATCCTTATATTTAAAAATTAATTGCTTCATCTGCTGTTTCTGCTCTGGCTGTAAATGTGCTAATTTCTCATCAATATTTTCCAGAATGGTTGAGTTTGGTAACCTGACATGTTGGATTTAGACTGAGTTTCAGATTAATCATCTATTATGTTCCTAGTTAGATCAGACTCATTAATTGCAACAGTCATAGTAGCAGACTGTTTCTCATAATATGGCTTTATCATATTTATATGACAAAGTTGAGTTGACCTTCTATGATCTGAAATTTTTATCACGTAATCCACATCATTGATTTTAGACACAATTTCATAAGGACCATGAAATTTAGCTTGTAAAAGATTCATTTGGACTGGGAAAAGAACCAGCACCTTATCTCCAGGCTTAAACTTCCTCATCCTAGCTTCTTTATCCTACCAGGTTTTCATTTTCTCCTGAGCCGATTTTAAATTTTCCTTGGCTAAACTACAAGCTTTATGTAACCTGTCCTTAAATTTCAAAACATAATCCAACAAATTAGTGAGTACTTCCTTATTAATCCATTGTTCTTTTAATAAAGCTAAAGATCGTCTAACTCTATGCCCAAATACAAGTTCAAATGGACTGAAACCTAAAGATTCTTGTATCGATTCCCTTACTGCAAATAGAAGTAAGTGAATACCCTCATTCCAATCACTTTCATTTTCCACACAATACATCCTAATCATAGTCTTGAGGGTAGAATGAAACCTCTGCAAGGCACCTTGCGATTCTGGATGGTAGGCAGACGAAGTAATTTGCTTAGTTCCTAATTTATAAACTATCTGTTGAAACAATCCAGACATAAAATTACTGCCTTGATCAGATTGTATTTCCTTAGGTAATCCAAAATAAGTGAAGAATTTTATAAGAGCCTTTGTCACAGTTTTAGCTGTTATATTCCTAAGTGGAAACCTAGACACAGTGCACATAATAATCAACAAGTACTGATAACCAGCTTTTGTCTTTGGTAATGGACCTACAAAATCTATAATAATTTTAGAAAATGGTTCACCAAATGCTGGAATAGGTTGTAATGGAGCCACTGGTGTAACTTGATTTGGTTTACCTACAATTTGGCAAGTATGGCACATTCTACAAAACATTGCCACATCTTTTCTTAAACCAGGCCAGTAAAAATGTTTTAAAATCTTGTCCACAGTTTTCCTTACCCCTTGATGTCCACCCAAGGGCACACTATGAGCTAAAGTCAAAATCTCAATTCGATAAACTTCAGGAACAACTACCTGGTAAACAATATTCCATTCATCACTTGCTGGAATTGTAGGTGGTCTCCACTTTCTCATCAACACTCCTTTTTCAAAATAATATCCTACTGGCAACTTATCAATTTCACTATCTGGTAGAGCTTGTTCTTTTAATTTAATAATCTCAGGGTCTCTACTCTGCTCTGCTATCATCTTTCTAGACAGAGACAAATCTTCATGGTCAGACTTACTCCAAGAATCTTGTTCAAACAATGAAGGTAAGAACATTTCTGACACATCCTCAAAACTCGAATCCTGAGTTGAACAATCATGGGTAACAACCTCATTCTGCACACCAATCTTTTTAGCCGTAGCTCGAGTTACAACACAGGAAGAATCTGTGTTAGAATCCATCTGTGGTTCCTCTGACTCTATTGTTAAATGCACTTCAGGGAAAACTTGTCCACCTGCCAAGTCATTACCTAACAATAAAGAAATATCCTTCACAGGTAAGCTAGGCTGTAGTCCTACTTTAACAAGTCCTGTAACTAACCCTGATTTTAAATTTACTTTATGCAAATATACAGGCATAAGGGCACTCCCAACACCTTGTATATTATTTACCTCACCAGTATCGGACTCTTCATTAAACTTTTAACACACTGTCTAACATCAGTGATTGAGAAGCTCCAGTATCCCTAAGGATTTTTATTGGCACCAGAGTAGATCCTTCTTTCAAGGATACAAACCCTTCAGTTATAAAATGATCATATCCCTTTTTAACTTGAGCAGATTCTAACAAAACTTCATTTGTTTTTATCAAACCCTGTGGATTTACAGGTATTTCGGTATATTGCACACAAGCATCTGGGACTGCTTCCTTCTCTTTCTTTTTCAATCTGAAACAGTTAGCTATTACATGGCCAGGTTTCCTACAATAGTTACAAATAGGACCAAACTGTCTTTCCTTCACAAGTTTTCCTTTCTCGTTACCTTTCTCATTAACTTCTGATTTAATTTCTGATTTACCTTGAGTCTCTGTTATTTTTCCTTTTAAAAGTTCTACCCTGAGGAAATTTATTCTTATGGATTAAAGCATACTCATCAGCTAATCTAGCAGAGTCCTGCAATGTAGCAGTATCTCTCTCATTTAAGTATGTCCTTACTTCAACAGGAATGCTTCTTTTAAATTCCTCCATTAAAATCAGCTCTTTCAATTTATTATAGTCTTCATTTACATTTTTAGAAGAAACTCATCTCTCAAAACAGACAGATTTATCATAGGCAAATTCCACATAAGTTTTTTCCACAGATTTCTTCAAATTTCTGAATCTTTCCCTATACGCTTCTGGGACCAGCTCATACGCTTTCAATATGTGCGATTTCACAATATCATAATCAAGTGCCTGCGCAGCATTTAAAGCTGTATAAACTTGTTGTGCTTTGCCTTTAATTACACTCTGTAACAACACTGACCATTTCTCTTTCGGCCACTCTGAAATCTGAGTAATAGTTTCGAAATGCTGGGAATATTTTTCTACTTTTGTTTCACTAAATGGAGGGACCAATTTAATTTCTTGACTAACAACAAACATTTTCCAAGGAGCAGGAGACTGATTCGCAGACTTTAATTCCTCTATCTTAAGTTCTAATACCCTCTTTATTTTCAGCTTCTACCCTACAACGCTCTATGTCCGCTTTACTTTGCTGTAACTTCAGTTGTTCTATTTGTAACTACATCTCTAGATTACTTATTGGAAACAAATCTAAAATTGATTCATCAAAATCACCCAAATCTACATAATGTGACACAATTTTTCTCTGTATTAAAGCCTTTGATGCAGACCACGAAATACCTTTAATTTCCAACCGATTAGCAATCTCAGAATCCTCACTTTTTCTCGCCTTGGCTAATAATTCCCAATCAGGCGAATCCAGGAAGACATCAATATCCATTGTTGCTGAATGCCACTCACAAGCCAATCAAACAAAAGAATGGAGTATTCCCCTTATCCAAAATATTAAATATTAAACAAGCATTTAAACTCAAAAATGGTTCATCCCACAAGCCCCCATTTATGTTATGGATTCGGCAACAATAAATATATAACTGAGGCAGGTTTTTTATAACAAATAAAACATTTATTAAACACTGAAAAAAAACCAAAAGTAAACAAAACTAACGTAACCGGAAGTCAACTGCTCTGCGGCACCTCGAACAGTTCTTAAAGCAGTAATGTGAAAAATAGTTCTTAGAAGTAGTAATGCGAAAGTCCAAAGTTTTACCAAGTCTGTTAACAAGAGTCTTTCCTTTATAACTTAAGTTCTCTTTCGTGGTGTTAATGTTGATTCCCGTCGAAGGATCTTTTTTTTCCCGGAGAATTTACGAAGCGAACAATGAAACAGCTTAAAGGCACTGACCTTTCCTTGGTGAAACTTTACCCAAACTTCTATTCTTCTGGCAGAACAGAGGTTATCATGGGCACAGCTAACGAATTTCTTCTGAATGAGGATTAAACAAGGTCGAGCCTGCTTCATCGTCGAAATCAACTTTCCCGATTCTTCTGGATTTCCGAACTCCGACGAATCTTCACTCTCCACTTCTAAACTGGCAGTATTAATGGCGAAACTGCTGGCAATAACCTTTTATAACTTAAGGCAGAAAATAAATCTCCATTTTTAAACGAAACTGCGTCATAATATCAGAATACGCAGCAGCATGGCGTCACCGGTGAAGTCAACCACCGACTGCCCCGCCTCACAGGGAGGGGTCCTCCTTTTATACCCTGTTGAAAAAAAACCTATCACATGACCTCTCACTGGTGGGAAAATAGATAGATAGATAGATAGATAGATACTTTATTCATCCCCATGGGGAAATTCAACTTTTTTCCAATGTCCCATACACTTGTTGTAGCAAAACTAATTACATACAATACTTAACTCAGTAAAAAAATATGATATGCATCTACATCACTATCTCAAAAAGCATTAATAATAGCTTTTAAAAAGTTCTTAAGTCCTGGCGGTAGAATTGTAAAGCCTAATGGCATTGGGGAGTATTGACCTCTTCATCCTGTCTGAGGAGCATTGCATCGATAGTAACCTGTCGCTGAAACTGCTTCTCTGTCTCTGGATGGTGCTATGTAGAGGATGTTCAGAGTTATCCATAATTGACCGTAGCCTACTCAGCGCCCTTCGCTCAGCTACCGATGTTAAACTCTCCAGTACTTTGCCCACGACAGAGCCCGCCTTCCTTACCAGCTTATTAAGACGTGAGGCGTCCCTCTTCTTAATGCTTCCTCCCCAACACGCCACCACAAAGAAGAGGGTGCTCTCCACAACTGACCTATAGAACATCTTCAGCATCTCACTACAGACATTGAATGACGCCAACCTTCTTAGGAAGTACAGTCGACTCTGTGCCTTCCTGCACAAGGCATCTGTGTTGGCAATCCAGTCTAGCTTCTCGTCTAACTGTACTCCCAGATACTTGTAGGTCTTAACCTGCTCCACACATTCTCCATTAATGATCACTGGCTCCATATGAGGCCTAGATCTCCTAAAGTCCACCACCATCTCCTTGGTCTTGGTGATATTGAGACGCAAGTAGTTTGAGTTGCACCATATCACAAAAATGACATCACTCCACCATCACAAGACCATTACCTCATCTCCAGCAGCTCAACACCACAGTCATGTGACAAGTACATGATACCCACGAGTATGTAACACATTTTATTCTCCCCACAGTCTCATCAACTCCTTCCAGATTCAACCACTCACCTGCACACCAAGGGAAAATTACAGTGATCAAGTAACCCACCAACCTGCATGTTTTTGGGATGTGGAAGTGAACAGACACACTGTAACAGGAGCACATGTGGACTCAGAGTGAATGGGCAAACTTCAGACAGACAACATCTGAAGTCAGGATTGAACCTGGGCCACTGAAGCTGAAAATGTTAGCTCTACCAGCTGTATCATTCTAATCTTGTTAGAAATAAGATGTAGTTCATTAAATGGGTAAAAAGAAGTAAATTGATTTTGAAGAAATGGAGCTGGTATGATATACGAAGGGTGATCAATAAGTTTGTGCTCTAAGGTAGGAGTCAATTTTAGAAAACCTAGCACATTTATTTTTCAAGATAGTCCCCTCCTACATTTACATACTTAGTCCAGTGATCATGGAGCATATGGATCTTGGACCTCCAGAAGTGGTTCACAGCAGGGATGATTGATAAGTTCGTGGCCTAAGGTAGAAAGAGATGAGTTATTGACTTCAAACTTTCTGCATAATCACTCAAAGAGTTGAACTGCATGTGCATGTAAAGAGAGCTGTATAACTTATTTAAATGGAGGCTATCAGACAGGAAATTGGAGGCTTAAATTGGAAACGTTCTCAGTGAAAAGTACAGAAGAAATGTGGCTAATATTCAGGGGATATTTGTGTAGAGTTCTGTATAGGTACATTCTAATGAGACAGGGAAGTTATGGTAAGGTACAGGAACCATAGTGTACAAAGGCTGTAATAAATCTTGTCAAGAAGAAAAGAAAAGCTTACAAAAGGTTCAAAGAGCTAGGTAACGTTAGAGATCTAGAAGATTATCAGGCTACCAGGAAGGAGCTTAAGAAGGAAATTAGGAGAGCCAGAAGGGGCCATGAGAAGGCGTTGGGGGGGCAGAATTAAGGAAAACCCCAAGGCATTCTACAAGTATGTGAAGGGCAAGAGGATAAGATGTGAAAGAATAGGACCTATCAAGTGACAGTGGGAAAGTGTGTATGGAACTGGAGGAAATAGCAGAGGTACTTAATGAATACTTCAGTATTCATTATAGAAAAGGAACTTAATGATTGTAGTGATGATTTGCAGCAGACTGAAAAGCTTGAGCATGTAGATATTAAGAAAGAGGATGTGCTGGAGCTTTTGGAAAGCATCAAGTTGGATAAGTCGCCGGGACCAGATGAAATGTACCCCAGGCTACTGTGGGAGGCGAGGGAGGAGATTGTTGAGCCTCTGGTGATGATCTTTGCATCATCAATAGGGATGGGAGAAGTTCCGGAGGATTGGAGGGTTGTGGATGTTGTTCCTTTATTCAAGAAAGGGAGTAGAGATAGCCCAGGAATTTATAGACCAGTGAGTCTTACCTCAGTGGTTGATAAGCTGATGGAGAAGATTCTGAGAGGAAGGAGTTATGAACATTTGGAGAGGTATAATATGATTGGGAGTAGTCAGCATAGCTTTGTCAAGGGCAGGTCATGCCTTACAAGCCTGATTGAATTTTTTGAGGATGTGACTAAACACATTGATGAAGGAAGAGCAGTAGATGTAGTGTAGTAGATTTCAGCAAGGCATTTGATAAGGTACCCCATGCAAGGCTTATTGAGAAAGTAAGGAGGCATGGGATCCAAGGGGACATTGCTTTGTGGATCCAGAACTGGCTTGCCCACAGAAGGCAAAGAGTGGTTGTAGACGGGTTATATTCTGCATGGAGGTGCAGTGCAGTGGAGTGCCTCAGGGATCTGTTCTGGGACCCTTACTCTTCGTGATTTTTATATATGATCTGAATGAGGAAGTGGGAGATGGGTTAGTATGTTTGGTGATGACACAAAGGTTGGATGTGTTGTGGATAGTGTGGAGGACTGTCAGAGGTTACAGTGGGACAATGATAGGATGCAAAACTAGGCTGAGAAGTGGCAGGTGGAGTTCAACCCAGGTAAGTGCGAAGTGGTTCATTTTTGGTAGGTCAAATATGATGGCAGAATATGGTATTAATGATAAGACTCTTGGAAGTGTGGAGAATCAGAGGGATCTTGGGATTCAAGTCCATAGGACGCTCAAAGCAGCTGCACAGGTTGACTCTGTGATTAAGAAGGCATATGGTGTATTGGCCTTCATCAATTATGGAATTGAATTTAGGAGCCAAGATGTAATGTTGCAGCTATGTAGGACCCTGGTCAGACCCCACTTGGAGTACTGTGCTCAGTTCTGGTCGCCTCATTACAGGAAGGATGTGGAAGCCATAGAAAGGGTACAGAGGAGATTTACCAGGATGTTGCCTGGATTGGGGAGCATGCCTTATGAGAATAGGTTGAGTGAACTCGGCCTTTTCTCCTTGGAGCAAAGGAGGATGAGATGTATATCAGGTGTATAAGATGATGAGAAGCATTGATCATGTGGATAGTCAGAGGCTTTTTCCCAGAGCTGAAATGTTTGCCACAAGAGGACACAGGTTTAAAGTGCAGGGGAATAGGTACAGAGGAGATGTCAGGGATAAGTTTTTTACTCAGAGAGTGGTGAGTGTGTGGAATGGGCTGCCGGCAACGGTGCTGGAGGAGGATACAATAGGGTCTTTTAAGAGGCTTTTAGATAGGTACATGGAGCTTAGTAAAATAGAGGGCTATAGGTATGCCCAGTAATTTCTGAGATAGGGACATGTTTGGCACAACTTTGTGGGCTGAAGGGCCTGTAATGTGCTGTAGGTTTAAACTTATGTTTCTATATAACATCCATTAGTGTTTCTGAGTAAGATGAAAAACAAAAATAGAAGGCTATTAAATTGGAATTTGATGTTACAAGAGTACAATATGTTGATAACTCATATTAAAGGTAAAGATTATGTGATTGCTGATTGTTTATCTCGATGCTGAATGTACAATGTAATTTTTTTTATGGAGTGATATTTTAACATTTGTAACACTCCTGTGTAATAATTTGTCAGCTGTTGTATGGTAATACTATGTATACTGTGTATGTTGTAAATTTTATACATTTGTATTTTTCCTCTTGTAAATAGTTAATTGTTAAAATTTTGTTCTTGACAGATCAAAATTTTTTTTGGAGGGAGGTGTTACGTACTCAGGTATCATGTACTTGTCACATGACCGTGGTGTTGAGCTGCTGGAGATGAGGTAATGGTCTTGTGATGGAGTGACATCATTTTCCCACCAGTGAGAGGTCATGTGATAGGTTTTTTTTCAACAGGGTATAAAAGGAGGACCCCTCCCTGTGAGGTGGGGCATTCGGTGGTTGACTTCACCAGTGACGCCATGCTGCTGTGTATTCTGATATTATGACGCAGTTTTGTTTAAAAATTGAGTTTTATTTTCTGCCTTAAGTTATGAAAGGTTATTGCCGGCAGTTTCACCATTAATACTGCCAGTTTAGAAGTGGAGAATGAATATTCGTCGGAGTGCGGAAATCCAGAAGAATCGGGAAAGTTGATTTCGACAGTGAAGCAGGCTCGACCTTGTTTAATCTTCATTCGGAAGGAATTCGTTAGCTGTGCCCATGATAACCTCTGTTCTGCCAGAAAAATAGAAGGTTGGATAAAGTTTCGCCAAGGAAAAGTCAGTGCCTTTAAGCCGTTTCATTATTCGTTTCGTAAATTCTCCGGGAAAAAAAAGATCCTTCGACGGGAATCAACAATAACACCACGAAAAAGAACTTAATTTATAAAGGAAAGACTCTTGTTAACAGACTTGGTAAAACTTTGGACTTACGCATTACTACTTCTAAGAACTATTTTTCACATTACCGCTTTAAGAACTGTTCGAGCTGCCGCAGAGCAGTTGTATTCTGGTTACGTTAGTTTTGTTTACTTTTGGGGGTTTTTTCCAGTGTTTAATAAATGTTTTATTTGTTATAAAAAACCTGCCTCAGTTATATATTTATTGTTGCCGAATCCATATCAAATGGAACTAGTGTAGGATTAATATAATTGGGTGTTTTGTGGTTAGCATGTACTCAATGTGCTAAAGGGTCGTTTCCATGCTGTAAGGCTGACTGCCCTTTCGCACTTTATTTTCAGTGTCAGGGTGTAGCCTGATCTTAATTGCCTTTGAGAAAGGAGAAGTGAGTCACTGCCTCACTCTCCAATTGCCTGGATGTATGCTCCCGATTTGTGTCTTAGATGGTGGAAAGAACTTGTGTTATCAGGAGATGAGGTCTTCACAGCAGGATACACAGCCTCACAGTGGTCATGATATTTATGTGGCTGGCCCAGTTGAGTTTCTAGTGACATTCAGGATAGTAATGGATGTTTGACTTGGTGATAGTAATACTATTGAATGTCAGGGGTAGGTGGTTTGATCCCCTTTTCCTGATACCACAGTAGGTCATTCTATTTATACACTACGTCAGCCCATACCTGAACAGAGTCTTGCTGCAAACAGGCAGAGTTTGTTAAGGAAATAGGAAATAGAATTGATCATTGTGCAATCATAATCAAACAGACCCACTTCTGACCTTGTGATGGAAGTAAGGACATTGATGAAGCTGCAGACAATATTCTTGGCCCAGCGTCAACATGAAAAACTCTTGCAGTCATATTCCGACTGGAATTGATAGACCTCTGACAACCACAACCATATTTGTCCATTGGAATATTGTCCCATTGACTTAAGTTTTACAAAAGAGCCTTGATGCTACATTTCAGTCAAATGTTGCCTCCATGTCAAGCAACATTTAGCTGACCTAGAATTTCATTTCTTTGGGCCATGGTTGGACAGAGGCTGTAATGAGATATGGAGCTGAGTGATCCTGACAAAATCTAAACAGTGAACAGGTTAAATGCACTTGATAGCTTTGTCAACAATAACTTCTATTATTTTGAGAGTAGAGTTTGTGTGTGGATGCTTTGGCAGTGGGGAGAGGGGTCAGTAATTAACTAGATTGATTAGCCAGCTAATTTTAAACCACAGATTCAAAAGTACTTAAGGTATAATTCCATTGTACTGTCTGATTCCATAGCTTTTACAATGTCTAATGTTCTCGGGCATTTCTTGGTACCATGTAGAGTTAATTTAATTGCCTGGAGACTGGCATCTGTGATGTTGTGGAACTAAGAAGGAAGCCAAGGTGGATCATTTAATCAGCAATTCAGGATATTTGTAGTAATACATGTTTCTGCCTTTTCTTTAGTTTCTAAGGCAGTCTGCTGGATCAAGGATCAGAGTTACTGCTGTTTATTTTCAGATGACCTATGTGGGTACTTGGACTCTTCCATAGATAGTCATAAAGCACAGAAATGGGTCCATTTGGCACAGGCTGTCCATGCCAGTCATGATGCTTATTATGCTAGCTGCATTTGGTCCATATCCCTCTAGACCAGGGGTTCCCAACCTGGGGGTTCATGGACACCCTGGTAGGGATCCATTGAATAAAAAAGGTTATGAACCCCTCCTCTAGACCTTTTCTATTCACGTACCTATCCAAATGTCAGTAATTGTAACCCTGACTTGTTCTGTACGCTAGCTTACTCTGGCAGCTCATTCCATTTACCCACCACTCTGTGTGAAAAACTTGCTCTCATGTCCATTTTAAATATTTCCCCTCTCACTTTAATCTTATGCCCTCTAGTTTTAAGTTCCTCCACCCTGGGAAAAGGACTATGAACATTCACCTTTTCTATGCCACTAAATTATTTTGTATACTGCAATAAGGTCACCCCTCAAACTCCTCCAATCCAGGGAAAGAAAGTTTCAGCCTTTCCTCATAACTCAATCACTCCAGTCCTGATAACATCCTTGTGAATCTTTTCTCACCCTTTACAGCTGAATGGCATCCTTCCTATGGCTGAGTGACTAGAACACACATTGGCCCAGAGGGTGACCACATCGTAAGAAAACCACAACACCCACAAGTTTGTTGATTCTCTTCTGAAAATCGATTTGAATATGTTAACAAACTCCAATGGACCACTTCAATGATGGAAGGGTTGCTTAAGAATCAAATTCCTGTCTCTTTTTTAATTCAATAATGTTTTCTTCCATCTCCTCATCAAGACCAAGCCACCAGTAAGAACCAGCCTCCAGAAACATCTGAACCTCAACTTTAGCCTTTGCTTAGTTTTGTACATTTAAGAATGTGCTTCATGATAGTATTTTGGTAATATGTTTCTGAACAACTCTGATACCATTGCCGTTTATTGTCAACACACAGACTGTTCTATTTCTTGATCGCAAAACATCGAAATCTTATGTTCTTTCAAACACAGTTACACATTCATCAGCCAGAAAAAAAATAATTAACAATAGTGTACCCTCAAATCATCGAGGTTTGTCTAATTATTGACCTCTCACCAGTGCCCAATCCAGACATCAGAATTTTAAGAGGAGGGGATTTCGCGCAGGGCAACTGACCGAATAGAAAACAGCAATGGCAGATCCAGGCAGCTTAATTGTGCTTTGACCAGTGATCAATCAGCGTTTGAGATTGATTAGCAAGAGCAAATGTAAGGAAGACAGAGGCAAGCACAGCAGCAATCGTCTGAGTGGATGGAGTTGGAGTGGTGATTTTGAGACTTTAGCTCTCTGAGGCTTCAGTCAGAGAAAATGAAAAAAAGAAAAGCTCCAGGTCAGTGATTCCCAAAAGGGGCGGTACTGTCCACTAAGGGGGAGTTAGGGGAAATAGAAGTCTCCGGGGAGTGGTAAGCGAACCTTAACTCGAGGCAATAGACCTGACTGACCATTCGTGGAGCAGGCACTTCCAAAAAAAAAAATGGGGCACTGGAACACAGAAAGGACCATAGCTGTGCAGGCAGTGAGAACTCGTTGTCACACCCGCCTGAAACTCAGCAATTTCATCCGACCTTACCAACCAAACATAAATTAGCAACCAGGGTTCCCAACAGTTCCCCTTGACTCACGGCATGGAATAAGTTCATACAATTTAACAGTTGGCAAGTCAAATAAACCCTCTCAACTTTCTCTACAGATCTATGGAAAACAGGTTGTGCAACGATACAGCGCTGGCCGGTACCAAATGGTGAAATAGAGCCAATCAGTGAACCTGCCAACTCCTCTTGAGTATTCCTCTTGAGCTGTTTAAAGTGACATCTGCTTCACGTGTGGTCAAGAATCATTTTTGGGAGATTGTGATTGGTCAATCGTGCTAACTCTTATAGTGTAAAGGTAGCTTGCCGAACACCACTTCTATCCCGACCAACATTTAGATTCCAATCTGAATCCTTATCAACATAATTTTTGCTATTGTGATCGTCCTCATCTTCGCTTCGCCATTTCTTCGCATGCTGCTACCATCATTCCATCCATGTCAACTTGCTGCCATCATCAACATCCGATAGGCATTAGTTTATCCCCATTAATGACGTACGGCGCAATTTCTATGAGTCTGAAGATGGTGAAGCCTTGAATTCTAATCCTGCTGAGAAACAGAAACTATAGAGAGTGCGTCAATACGATAGGACGTACCTGGGGTATGATTTTATTCCATTCCCGTCAGATCTGCGATGCCCCATGTGTCTTATTTGTAATACTGTACTGTCTAATGAAGCCATGAAACCATCAAGATTGCGGGAAAACTTCTGTAAAAGACGCCCTGAAAAGGTTATTCATGGTATTACTGTACTCAGTTCCAGAAGATGAAAGAACCATTTGAAAAGCCGTGCACACTTGAGTCATTTGCCAGGAAAGCTTAAAAAGTGGTGTCACTGCTTCTGATAGTATTTCCAAAATGATAGCAAAGTGTGGAAAATCTCATACAATTGGTGAAAGATTAATAATGCCTGCTCTATCAGAAGTGCTCACTACTGTTCTCAAAATTAATGCCAGTAGTTTAAAATCAATTCTTCTGAGTAATAACTCTAGCTCATCATATTGACAAAATGGGTGAAGACCTTGAGTATCAGCTATGCACAGAGCTACAAAAAACAGAATTTGGGATACAACTGGATGAGTTAACTGTGTGAGACAATGAAGCATTGCTAATAGCGTATGTACAGTTTATCAAAAATGGAAAAATTTATGAAGAGATTCTCTTTTGTAAGAAGTTAAAAACAAATATTACTGGAGAAAAAAATCTATGACAAGCTTGAATCTAAGGGGGGACCAATATTCTTCCAGGCAGATTTACTAGAGATGTTGGGAGTGGTTTAAACTAATATGGTGGGGAATGGGAACCAGTATGATAGAGCTGAGGATGAGCCAGCAGGTTTACAAGTAGATGATGGATGTGACACAAATGTAAGGAAGGACAAGCCAATGATTGGGTACAAATACAGACAGAACAAAGAGTTAAATTGTACCACAAACACAAAATTCAAAAGGACAAAGAATATAGGGCTAAAGATATTTAAATGCGCATAGCATTCGGAATAAGGTGGACGAACACAGTGAGATTAGGGATTGGTCAGTATGACGTTTTGGGCGTCACTGAGTTGTGGCTGAAAGAAGGTCATGGTTGGGAGCTTAACATCAAAGGATGTACTTTGTATCAAAATGACAGTCAGGAAGGCATAGGCGGCAGTGTGGCTCTGTTGTTAAGAGATGGAATTATATCTTTAGAAAGAGGTGACAGAGGGTCAGAGCATGTTGAATCTTTGTAGGTGGAGTTAAGAAGCTGCAAGTGTAAAAACAGCATTATGGGAATCATATCCAAATAGTAGCCAATATGTGGAGTTGAGATTGCAAAGGGAGCTGGAAAAGGCATGTAATAAGGGTTATGACACAGTTGTAATGGAGGACTTCAATATGAAAGAGGATTGGGAAAATCAGGTTAGAAACATAGAAAACCTACAGCACAATACAGGCCCTTCAGCCCACAAAGTTGTGCCAAACATGTCCCTACCTTAGAAATTACTAGGCTTACCCATAGCCCTCTATTTTACTAAGTTCCATGTACCTATCCAGAAGTCTTTTAAAAGACCCTGTTGTATCCGCCTCCACTGCTGTTGCCGGCAGCCCATTCCACACACTCACCACACTCTGTGTAAAAAAAAAACATCCCTGACATCTCCTCTGTACCTGCTCTCCAGCACCTTAAACCTGTGTCCTCTTGTGGCAACCATTTCAGCCCTGGGAAAAAGCCTCTGACGATCCACACGATCAATGCCTCACATCATCTTATGCACATCTATCAGGTCACCTCTCATCCTCCGTCACTCCAAGGAGAAAAGGCCGAGTTCACTCAACCTATTTAAAAACCTTTATTTAAAAAGGGCAATAGACAGAAGGCTGGGAATTATAGGCCAGTTAGCCTAACATCTGTGGTTGGCAAAATGTTGGAATCGATAATTAAGGAAACAGTAACAGGGCATTTGGATAAACATAGCTTAATAGGACAAAGTCAGCATGGCTTTACAAAAGGGAAGTCATGTTTGACAAATTTGTTGGAGTTCTTTGAGGACATAACATATAGGGTAGATAAAGGGGAACCAGTGGATGTGGTGTATTTGGACTTCCAAAAGGCATTTGACAAGGTGCCACACCAAAGATTATTACTTAAAGTAAAAAATCATGGGATTGGGGATAATATTCTGGCATGGGTGGAGGATTGGCTTTCTAACAGAAGACAGAGTTGGGATAAATGGTTTATTCTCAGACTGACAGTTGGTGACTAGTGGTGTTCCGCAGGGGTCGGTGTTGGGACCCCAACTCTTTACAATCTATATTAATGATTTGGAGAAAGGAACTAAGTGCAACGTATCGAAGTTTGCTGATGACACAAAGATGGGAGGGAGTGTAATGAGTGTGGAGGACATTGAAACCCTGCAGGGGGACATAGATAGGCTGAGTGATTGGGCAGACATTTGGCAGATGAAATATAATACTGACAAGTGTGAGGTCTTGCACTTTGGCAGGAAAAATAATAGAGCAAGTTATTATCTAAATGGAGAGAAACTGGAAAGTACTTCTGTGCAAAGGGATCTGGGGGTCCTGGTGCAGGAAACACAAAAAGTTAGTATGCAAGTGCAGCAGGTGGTCAAGAAGGCCAATGGAATGCTGGCTTTTATTGCTCGGGGGATAGAGTATAAGAACAGGGAGGTCTTACTGCAGTTGTACCGGGTATTGGTGAGACCACACCTGGAGTACTGCGTGCAGTTCTGGTGTCCATATTTAAGAAAGGACATACTGGCTCTCGAGACAGTGCAGAGAAGGTTCACTAGGTTAATTCCGGGGATGGGTGGGTTGATGTATGATGAGAGGCTGAGTAGATTGGGACTCTAATCATTGGAGTTCCGAAGAATGAGAGGCGATCTTATTGAAACATATAAGATTGTGAAGGGGCTTGATCGGGTGGATGCGGGGAGAATGTTCCCAATGATGGGTGAAACTAGGACTAGGGGGCATAATCTTAAAATAAGGGGATGCCATTCCAGGACTGAGATGCGGAGAAATTTCTTCACTCAGAGGGTAGTGGGGCTGTGGAATTTGCTGCCCCAGAGAGCTGTGGAAGCTACTACACTCAATAAATTCAAAACGGAGATAGACATTTTCCTGGATAAAAATGGCATTAGGGGATACGGTGAGCGAGCAGGTAAGTGGACATGAGGCTAGGTTTAGATCAGCCATGTGATCTCCTGGACCAGTTTTCAATAGCCTGGATGGGTCGGAGAGGAATTTTCCAGATTTTTTTCCCCCGGGTGATCACATGGGTTTGGGCGGGATGAATAATAAAATAAAATGGGCGGCATGGTGCCCTGTTGGTTGGCACTGTTGCCTTGTGGGATTCGGTGAAAACTAGAGTTAAGATTGGATCAGCCATGATCTTGTTGAATGGCGGAACAGGCTTGAGGGGCCGATTGGCCTACTCCTGCTCCTATCTCTTATATTCTCATAAGGCATGCTCCCCAATTCAGAGATTTTTATGAATCTCTTCTGCATCCTTTCATGGCTTCCACATCCTTCCTGTAGTGAGGCGATCAGAAATGAGCACAGTACTCCAAGTGGGGTCTGACCAGGGTCCTATGTAGCTGCTACATTACCTCTCGGCTCTTAAACTCAATCCCACGATTGATGAAGGCCAATACACCGTATGCCTTCTTCACCACAGAGTCAACTTGCGCAACTGCTTTGAGCGTCCTATGGACTCAGACCCCAAGATCCCTCTGATCCTCCACACTGCCAAGAGTCTTTCCATTAATACTATATTCTGCCATCATATTTGACCTAGCAAAATGAACCACTTCACACTTATCTGGGTTAAATTCCATCTGCCACTTCTCAGCCCAGTTTTGCATCCTATCAATGTCCTGCTGTAACCTCTGACAGCCCTCCACACTATCCACAACACCTCCAACCTTTGTGTCATCAGCAAATTTACTAACCCATTCCTCCATTTCCTCAACCAGGTCATTTATAAAAATCACAAAGAGTAAGGGTTCTAGAACAGATCCCTGAGGTGTTTGATCGCAAGAGAGGGAATTGGTTGAACATCTACGAGATGGCTTTTTAGAGCAGCTTGTGCTTGAGTCTACTCAGGGAAAGGCCATCTTAGATTGGATGTTTGTAATAACCCTATACTTATTAGGGAGCTTAACGTAAAAGAACCCTTAGGAGGCAGTGATCATAATATGATTGAATTCATACTGCAGTTTGAGAGGGAGAAGTTTAACTCACATGTGTTAGTATCACAATGAAATAAAGGAAATTACAGAGACATGAGAGAGGAGCTTGCTCAGGTGCATTGGAGGATACTGGCAGGGATGATAGCAAAGCAAAGATGGCTGAAGTTTCTGGGAATAGTTCACAAGGTGTAGGATAGATATGTCCCACAGAGGAAGAAGTTCTCAAATGGCAGGGATAGGCAACCGAGGCTGACAAGGGAAGTTAAGGACTGCATAAAAGGAAGGGGCATATAAGGTAGCAAGAGTGAGTGGGAAATTGGATGATTGGGAAGTTTTTAAAATCCAACAGAATGCAACTAAAACAGCTATAAAAAGGGAAAAGATGAAATATGAGAGCAAACTAGCCAATAATATAAAACAGGACACTAAAAGTTTTTTTCAGTTATATAAAGAGTAAAAGGAAGGTAAGAGTTGATGTTGGACCATTGGAAAATGATGCTGGTGAGGTAGTAATGGGGGACACAGACATGGTAGATGAACCTAATAAGTACTTTGCATCTGCCTTCACTGTGGAAAACACTAGCAGTGTGCTAAAGGTCCATGAGTGCCAGGGAGCAGGAGTGAGTGCCATTGTTACCATTGCTATTACAAAGGAAAAAGTACTAGGCAATCTGAAAGGCCTTAAGGTGGATAAGTCACCTGGACCAGATGGACTACATCCCAGAGTCCAGAGAGAGGTTGCTGAAGAGATAGCAGATGCATCGGCCATGATCTTTCAAGAATCACTTGATTCTGGCATGGTCCTGGAGGACTAGAATATTGCAAATGTCTAGACTATTATGTAAAAGGAGAGAAGGATCAAACCTCAGAGGGGTAGAGGGACTTAGAAGTCCTTGTGCAAGACTCCCAGAGGGTTAATTTACAGGTTGAGTCTGTGGTAAAGAAGGCAAATGCAATGTTGGCATTTATTTCAAGGTGAATAGAATATAAAAGCAAGGAGATAATGCTGAGGCTTTATAAGACACTAGCCAGGCCGCTCTTGGAGTATTGTCAACAGTTTTCGGCCCCATATCTCAGAAAGAATGTGTTGTCCTTGGAGAGAGTCCAGAGGAGGTTCATAAGGATGATTCCGGGAATGAAGGTGTTAACATGTAAGGAGCGCTTGGCAGCTTTGGGCCTGTACTCACTGGAATTTAGAAGAATGCAGGGGGATCTCATTGAAGTCTACCAAACATTGAAAGGTTAGATTGGGTGGATGTGGAGAGGATGTTTCCTATGGTGAGGATATCCAGAACTAGAGAGCACAACCTCAAAATTGAGAGGCGACCCTTTAGAATAGAGGTAAGGTGGACTTTTTTTTTAGCCAGAGTAAATTTGTAGAACACTTTTCCACAGACTGCAGAGGAGGCCAAGTCTGTGTGTATATTTAAGGTTGAAGTTGATAGATACCTGGTCAGTCAAGGCATTAAAGGATATAACAAGAAGGCAGGTGTATGGGATTGAGTGGGATCCGGGATCAGCCATGATGGAATGGTGATCCAGACTTGGTGGGCTGAATAGCCCAATTCTGCACCTATGTCTTATGGTCTAAAATGTATATTGAAGATAAAAGTATTCCGATTAGGAACATGATTTCTTGTGCAATAGATGGAGCACCATATTATGATAGGTCTCCATGCTGGTTTAGTGGCATTTATGAAAAAAGAAATTCTAAGTCTGTTTACAATACATCATCAACATCTCACAGCCAAACTCAGCTAGCGATTTTTTTCAAGCATAACTACTGTAATATCTGCTATCAACAAAATTAAAGTTTGTCTTATAAATAGCAGAATATTTCACTGGTTATGCCAAGTTAACAATGAAGAGTTTGAATTCTTGCTTCTTTGCACTGAAGTGTGCTGGCTGTTAAAAGGCTACTACTTAAAATGTTTCCTTGATCTTTTTGACACTGCTAAATTTTTGCTCAAAGTCGACAAGAGCTTGGGAAACAAGATTGAACTTTTACTTGGAGATGTGGCATACCCAGCCGATCTGTATGACAAAACGAACATTCGAAATATGAAACTGCAGATTGAGAATTTCAATTTAATCTAGGCAAAAATTGCAATGTCCTCTTTTATCAGAACATTAGAAATGCATAAGTAAATCATTGGGAGAAGAATGTTTTCACAGTTTCCCTGCATGGAAAATATGATACTCTCTTTCACAGACAGTGATTTGCAAGAGTACTACTTACACCTGCAGTCACTGAAGAAGGATTTTCAGAACCGACTCAAGAATTTGAACAATCTGAAAATTCTGGACTGGGTAATTAACCCATTTCTTTGCAACGTGGAAGAGCCAAGCTGCTCTTCATTGCATTTACATCCTCCTACCTTGTTGAAAGAGGCTTTAATGCAATGAACCACATATTTAGCATAAACAGAAACCACTTGGACATTGTTATGCTTGGGGACTTGAGGCTTCTGCTGTCACAACTTGAACCAGGCATTTCAACTCTTGGAGAGGTTGTGGAGGAAAATGTTAGTAAGACCTCATTCAAAGTCAGGAATCAGAAGGTTGATCATGGTGCGATTGGTGTCCCGAGCTGCCTGCATTTCAATGCAAGAAGTATCATAGGAAAGAAGGATGAGCTCAGGGCATGGATCAACACCTGGAATTATGACATTGTAGCCATTAGTGAGACTTGGTTGTAGGAAGGGCAGAACTGGTAGCTCAATATTCTGGGGTTCTGTTGTTTCAGATGTGACAGAGCAGGAGGGATTAAAGGAAGGGGGTGGTATTACTTGTCAGGGAAAATGTCACAGTACTGGTCCGTCAGGAAAGACTGGAGAACTTGACTAGAGATATGTTATGGGTAGAACTGAGAAATAAGAAAGGTATGACCATGTTAATAGGGCTATATTGCAGACCTCCCAAGGGATTTAGGGGAACAAATTTGTAAAGAGACTGTTGCATGAAACATAAGGTTGTTATAGTACAAACAAGAGAAAATCTGCAGATTCTGGAAATCCAAGCAACACACACAAAATGCTGGAGGAACTCAATAGGCCAGGCAGAATCTATGGAAAAGAGTACAATAGATGTTTCAGGCCAAGACCCTTCAGCAGGACTGAAGAAAAAAAAAAGATGAGGTTTAGGAAAGGACAGAAGACCATGGAAGAAAGAAAAGGGGGAGGAGCACCAAAGGGAGGTGATGGGCAGGCAAGGAGATAATATGAGAGAGGGAAATGGGGATGGGGAATGGTGAAGGGGGGGGGGACTTTACCAAAACCCATAAACAGTACCACACTTTTTAAAAATATATATATTACATCAATTTTTGCACTAGTTTTAATCTACTGAAAATACATATATAAACTTAGTGTAATCGATTTACAGAATTTTGTCTTCTTTCAATATTATCATGTATTTCATTGTATTGCTGCTGCAAAGTTAACAGATTTCAGGACACATGCCAGTAATAATAAACCTGATTCTGATTCTGAACTTATTGTATTAAGGCCATCAATGAAACTGATGATAATGCATTGGCAGGCTGCTCATCCTGAAATCCATCTTCCTTCAGTGATGGCTTCAAGAACATTTTCAACAGACAGAAAGTTCATCCTTGTTACTGGCCACTCGTTAATTTCAGAAGAATTGTGTGGATTTACTGTTGTAACCCAGATGTTTTTTTTAATTAAATAATAGAACTTAAAATATAGAAGAGGCCCTTTGTCCCATGATGTCCATCTCTTGCCTACTCATACGCCTATCTAAGTGCCTTTTCAATGTTTTTTCTCATCTGCTTCTACCATCCGCAGTTTTGTCCAACTCCTCCTTATCGCTAATATTCTAATCCAGGCAACATCCTGGTGAACCTCTTGTACCCTCTCAAAAGCCTCCACATCCTTCCTGTAATGTGATGATCAGAACTGTGATCTAACCATTGCTGTTTTTTTTTTTTTGACTCTGTAAGACTATTGGTCAAAATCCAAAATCTTTTTAATGGAAGAACACAAATGTCAAAACTTTGGAAAACCTAGTTAGGAACACTATGTAATCCAAACTGTATCTTAGTAATGCAATCTTGTTCAGCATTCATCTTTGATCACACTTTATACAGCTTTTTTCTATAAAGAATGCATCTCAAGGTGTCTTTGAAAGAAGAAATTTACTTACAGTATTTCCATGTGCTTCTTGGTGGTTTTCAGCTACTTTGAATAATTTCTACAGTGAAACCTGCCAGCTTAAGCCATTCTACTCTGATCTCTCTCATTAACAAGGTGTTTTCACCCACAGAAACACTGCTCACTGGATGATTTTTGTTTATTGCACTATTCTCTGTAAACTCTAGAGAATTTTATGTGTGAAAATCCCAGGAGATCAGGAGTTTCAGACATACTCAAATCACCCTGTCTGGCACCAACAATCATTCCGTGGTCAAAGTCACTTAGATCACATTTTTCCCCATCCTGATGTTTGGTCTGAAGAATGGAACCAATTGACCATATCTGTATGCTTTTCTGCCACATGATGGGCTGATTAGATAGTTGTATTAACGAGTACCTAATAAAGTGGCCACTGAGTGTACGAGGTTGGAAATTGTAGCACAGAGGTCCTAGTCATTCAGGCCCACTGAGGTACAGCCTCACCCAAAAAATAATTAGAAAGCATGTTCTGGGTGGTGGGGGTCCCTGATGATGGAGCTGCTTTCCTGCAACAGTGCTTCATGTAAATGTATTCAGTGGTGGGGAGGGTTTTACCCATGATGGACTGGGCATATCCACTACTTTTTGTAGGAGTTTCCATTCAAAGACATTGTTTCCATACCAGGCTGTGATGCAGCTAGTCAATATACTCTGCACTACGGAAATTTCTTCGGAAATCTTCGGAAATTTGTCAAAGTTTTAGATGTCATGCTGAATCTTTGCAATCTCTTAAAGAAGTAGAGGTGCTGTTGTGCTTTCTTCGTAATTGTGCTTATCTACTGGGCTCAGGACAGGTCCTCCGAAATGATAACAATAGGTAGGTCAATAGGTACATTTAATGTCAGATATACATCATGAAATTCTTTTTCTTCACAAACATCCACAAAAACAGAAGAATGCCCCAAAGAATAAACAACAATTAAAAAGTTAGAACCCCAAAGTCCCCCCCAGCTCCCCCCACACACAAGCATCAGCGAGGCAATGACCCCCTATCCTGCCACCACCAGAGAAAAAAAGCATTAGCACCATCCACTGAGCACTCAAACATGTAGCAAAGCATCAATAAAGACACAGACTTGCAGTACCCCAAAGTTTATTCATTCATTCACTCAATAATTCGACATACTCTCACTCTCCTAATAAAGGAAAAAGGGGTATCCCCATTTCACAGCGAGAGGAGAGACATAACAAAAACTCGTTGATATACGACGTTAAAAGTCTCTTGCGTCACTTTTTCTGAGCTCTGTGCCCAGACAGTCAGCACCAGAAAGGCACAGTTCTCCAGACACACAGCCTCTGGCAGCTAACCCACTGCTCCTGATGTTCCGTGTTCTCCTGCGATGCTTCAGTCAGGGCACTGTCTTAGAATCAGCACATCTCCAGAGCCATGAAAACCAGGAACCCTGAAGGCACACTAATCTTCAAATGGGTCCAATTCCCATAAAAAAACAAAGTCAGAGTGTAACTCCAGGGTCAGGGTCTTCAAATGAACCTTGAAAAGTGAAACAATAGATATCAAAGATAAAAATAGAGCTGTTTCCGATGATGTGAGCAAAGGAGTTGCTGTTTAGTGCCATCTTGAACAACTTTCTTCCCGAGGAATTTCATCAAGAAATTTAAAGTTGCTGGTCCTCTCCACCTCTGATCCTCTGTCTGGCTTATGGGGACCTCTGGGTTCCCTCTCCTGAATCTATAATCAACTCCTTGGTCCTGCTGACATTGAGTGAGAGGTAGTTGTTATGACACCATTCAGCCAGATTTCCAATCTGCCTCCTCTGTGCTGATTCATCACCACCTTTGATTCAGCCCACAACAGTGGTGTCAACAGAAAACTTAAATTTGGTATTGGAGCTGTACTTAGCCACACAGTCATAAGTGTAAAGCGAGTAGAGCAGGAGGCTAAGCACACAGCCTTGTGCGGACCTGTGCTGATGGAGATTGTGGAAGAAATGTTGTTGCCAATCCAAACTGACTGAGGTCTGCAAGTCAGCAAATCAAGGACCCAATTGCACAAGGAGGTATTAAGGCCAAGCTGTAGTTGATAAAGAGCATCCTGATGTCTAGATGTTCTGGGGTTCAGTGAAGAGCCAATGATATGGCATCTGCTGTGGACTTGTTGCTCCAGTAGGGAAATTGGAGTGGATCCAAGTCACTTCCCAGGCAGGAGTTGATATGTTTCATCACCAACCTCTCAAAGCATTTCATCACATTGGATGTATGTGTTACTGGATGATAGTTATTGAGGCAGGTTATCACTTTCTTCTTGGGCACTGGTACAATTGAAGTCTGCTTGAAGCAGGTGGCAACCTCAGACTGCTGAAGCATGAGGTTAAAGTTCTCAGTGAACACGCCAGCCAATTGATCAGGACAGGTCCTCCATACTTGGCCAGGTACCCCTTCTGGGCCAGATGCTTTGTGAAAAGAGGTGATCTTTGATTATCTTTAACCAAGTTGCAACCAGATATTCAAAAACTAACTAGTTTGCATTAGTAACAAAGATCTCACTGAAGTTTGTTCATACTAAATTAGAGCTCTTTTTGACAGTGAAGCAAGTTACAATAAATTACAAAGAGAACTTTGTCAGTTAGAGAGATGAGCTGAGGAATGGCAAATGAATTTCAACTTAGACAAGTTTGAGGTGATGCATTTTGGACATTCAAACCATGGTAAGATACTGAACAGGCAAATGTGGAACAGGGGAACCTGGGAGTACAAGTGCACAGTTCACTGATGGTGGAGCAAGTAGACAGGGTGGTGAGAAGGCGTTTAAAATGCTGACCTTCATCAGTCAGAGCATCAAGTAATAGAGACATTATGTTGCAGTTATAAAGTCTATTGAGTGAGGTCACACTTCAAGTGAATGAGTGA
Organism: Hemitrygon akajei; assembly: GCF_048418815.1. Lineage (NCBI taxonomy): Eukaryota > Metazoa > Chordata > Chondrichthyes > Myliobatiformes > Dasyatidae > Hemitrygon > Hemitrygon akajei. The sequence goes on from NC_133141.1 coordinate 59,274,712, forward strand.
GGTCACACTTCAAGTGAATGAGTGAGGCCTCCATTGGTCAGGGTCAACCATGGATGTTTCGTCCTAGCTGTCTAGATACGCAAGCCATGGCAGTACAATATGAAGAGCAAGCTATTACCCATGTGACAGGCTCCCTCTCTCCACACATCTGATGAATCCAAAGGAATGGCAGAAACCTATACTATTTGTTGCAGCTATATATGACCTTGGTCAGACCCCACTTGGAGTACTGTGCTCAGTTCTGGTTGCCTTACTACAGGAAGGATGTGGAAGCCATAGAAAGGGTGCAGAGGAGATTTACAAGGATGTTGCCTGGATTGGGGAGCATGCCTTATGAGAATAGGTGAGTGAACTCGGCCTTTCCTCCTTGGAGTGATGGAGGATGAGAGGTGACCTGATAGAGGTGTATAAGATGATGAGAAGCATTGATCGTGTGGATAGTCAGAGGCTTTTTCCCAGGGCTCAAATGGTTGCCACAAGAAGACACAGGTTTAAGGTGCTGGGGAGTGGGTACAGAGGAGATGTCAGGGATGTTTTTTTTTTTACTCAGAGAGTGGTGAGTGCGTGGAATGGGCTGCCCGCAATGTGGTGCAGGCAGATACGATAGGGTCTTTTCACAGGCTTTTAGATAGGTACATGGAGCTTAGTAAAATAGAGGACTATAGGTAAGCCTAGTAATTTCTAAGGTAGGGACATGTTCGGCACAACTGTAGGTTTTCTATGTTTCTATGTTTTGGTACCAGTAGCGTTGGAGGAGTTGCCAGTCAGCATTGAACTCAATGTAGGTCTGCCTTAAGGAATCCAGCTACGAATTTTTTCCTCACGGTTTACCCCCAAAGCCTCCCTCATAAGAGGGTCTGGCCACAAGGTAGCGGAGATTTGAGGTCAGAGTTTTCCTTCTCCTAGGTGAGCTGGCTGATGAGCCACATCTGTCCGAAGCAATTAGTTTTAAGGTGCCAGTAACCCACCTTTGCCCATTCTCCTGTTGTGCCCCAAGTTAACCTGGAATATTGATTGTAATTCTTTCCCACATGATTTATTTTCAGGTATTTTTCATGTATTTCCTTGGAGCATCAAAATTTTGCCTGTGATGTAAGGGAAATTACAGTGGTATGAGAGAGGAGTTGGTCAAAATAAATTGGAAGGAGCTGCTGGTAGAGGTATCAACAGAGCAACAATGGTGTATGTTTCTGGGGAAAATGAGGAAGGTGCAGGACATGTGTATTCCAAAAAAGAAGAAATACTCAAATGGCAAAATAGTGCAACCATGGCTGACAAGTCAAAGCTAATGTAAAAGCAAAAGAGAGGGCCTACAACAAAGTAAAAATTAGCAGGAAGATAGAGGATTGGGAAGCTTTTAAAAACCTACAGAAAGCAACTAAGAGAATCATAATAAAGGAAAAGTTGAAATATGAAAGCAAGCTAGCAAATAATATCAAAATGGAGAGTAGAAGTTTTTTCAAGTATGTTAAAAATAAAAGAGAAATGAGAGTGGATGTAGGACCACTAGAAAATAAGGCAGAAGAAATAATAACGGGGGACAAGGAGGTGGCAGATGAACTCAATGAGTATTTTGCATCACTCTTCACTGTGGAAGACACTGGAAGTATGCCTGATGTTGTAGTATGTGAAGGAAGAGAAGTGAGTGCAGTTACTATTACAAGGGAGAAGGCGCTCAAAAAGCTGAAAGACCTAAAAGTACATAAGTCACCCAGACCAGATGAAGTGCACCCTAGGATTCTGAAAGAGGTCGCCTTAGAGATTGTAGCGGCATTAGAAATAATCTTTCAAAAATCATTGGACTCTGACATGGTACCAGAGGACTGGAAAATTGTAAATGTCACTCCACTCTTTAAGAAAGGAAGAAGGCAACAGACAGGAGCTTATAGACCAGTTAGCTTGACCTCAGTGGTTGGGAAGATGTTAGAGTCATTTGTTAAGGACGAAGTGATGGAATACTTGGTGACACAGGACAAAAAAGGATAAAGTCAGCATGGTTTCCTTAAGGGAAAATCTTGCCTGGTGAACTTGTTGGAATACTTTTCAGAGATTACAAGTTAGATAGTTAAAGGAGGTGCAGTGGATGTTGTATATTTGGACTTTCAGAAGGCCTTTGACAAGGTGCCACACATGAGGCTGCTTACCAAGTTAAGAGCCCATGGTATTACAGGAAAGTTACTGGCATGGTTAGAGCATTGGCTGATTGGAAGAAGGCAGCGAGTGGGAATAAAAGGATCCTTGTCTGGTTGGCTGCCAGTGACTAGTGGTGTTCCGCAGGGGTTGGTGTTGGGACCACTTCTTTTTTTACGCTGTGGATCAATGATTTAGATGATGAAATAGATGGCTTTGTTGCCAAGTTTGCAGATGATATGAATATTGGTGGAGGGGCAGGTAGTGTTGAGGAAACAGGTAGGATGCAGAAGAACTTAGACAGATTAGGAGAATGGGCAAGAAAGTGGCAAATGAAATACAATGTTGGAAAATGCATGGTCATGCACTTCGGTAGTAGAAATAAATGTGCAAACTGTTTTCTAAATGGGGAGAAAATCCAAGAATCTGAGATGCAGAGGGACTTGGGAGTCCCTATGCAGAACACCCTAAAGGTTAACTTGCAGGTTGAGTCAGTGGTGAGGAAGGCAAATGCAATGTTAGCATTCAGTTCAAGAGGTCTAGAGTACAAGAACAGCGATGTGATACTGAGGCTTAATAAGGCACTGGTGAAGCCTCACCTTGAGTATTGTGAACAGTTTTGGATTACTCATCTTAGAAAAGATGTGCTTGCATTGGAGAGGGTCCAGAGGAGGTTCATAAGGATGATTCCAGGAATGAAAGGGTTATCATACAAGGCACGTTTGATGGCTCTGGGTCTGTACTTGCTGGAATTCAAAAGGATGAGAGGGGATCTCATTGAAGCCTTTCGAATGTTGAAAGGCCTAGACAGTTTAGATGTGGAAAGGATGTTTCCCATGGTGGGAGAGTCTAGGACAAGAGGGCACAGCTTCAGGATAGAGGGGTATCCATTCAAAACAGAGATGTAGAGAAATTTCTTTAGCCAGAGGGTGGTGAATTTGTGGAATTTGTTGCCACATGCAGCTGTGGGGGCCAGGTCGTTAGGTGTATTTAAGGCAGAGATTGATAGGTTCTTGATCTGACATGGCATCAAAGGTTACAGGGAGAAGGCCAGGAAATGGGGTTGAAGAGATGAAAAAAAGATCAGACATGATTGAATGGCGGAGCAGACTCGATGGGCCAAATGGCCAAATTCTGCTCCCCTGTCTTATGGTCTTAAGTTAACTCCAGTGTCTTTTTTAAATCTCTCCCTCTCATCTTGCATCTATGCCCTCTAGTTTTGGAATCACCAACCCAGGGGATAAAGCTTCATGTGGATTACTGTTACAGATTGATTTTAACCATATTTCTGTTGTGTATTTCAATGTGGTGATACTGTGGGGAAAGCTCTGCTTTCAGCGTCTGTTGCTTTAGCATGGGTACTAATTGATGACAGTTTAATTACTCTGTGAGAAGCTTATAGACTCCAAGGAAATACGTGGAAAGTATCTGAAAACAACTTGTGTATGAAAAAATTACAATCAATATTGAAGCATTTGTGTGTTTCTGATTTTCTGCATAATGTGCAATTTTTTGCTATGGTCATGCCCAAAGTTAACCTGGAATATAATGCCATGCAGAAGCACAGCATTGATGTAGCTGGGTATATCAAACTGAATATGAACAAAATTAGGAAATATACTGATTAATTGGCAACCATAAATGTAACAAAGTAATCAACTTCAAAATGAAGGCAAGCAACATGAAGATCATTATGAAAGAAGTTTGTGAAAGACTAACCATAAAGCAGGTTAAATTTAGTCAAAGTGATCATTTAGATGCTGCAAAGTTGGCTGATTGTTTATTTTCCCCTACAAGCTTCTGACAGAGGAATTAAACTTTCATTCCTGACTGCAATTCAATTGGCCTCTGGCTGCTGTTTCCATTGATACAGAGATTTCAAATGCTCTTTTAAATGTGAGTTGTGCTTCAGTTAGGAGCTATTTTTGAATGCTTTCTTGTAAGATTCCACAAACTAAACAATCTTTCAGTGCATCATTAAGGCCATCACTAAACTGACAATGCTCAAATGATTTCTTCCATTCAGCCACATAAACTGAAATGGATTCCTCTTACTTATGATTCCACTTATGAAACCTGCATCAACAATGGTTTTGGTTCTAATTGTTCCTGCATTACATTCATGATAGCTGCACAGCTCATTTCAGCTGGTTTGGTTGGAACAGTTAAATTTCTAAACAAACTGTATGCTTTCCCACCCATTGCATTCAGCAACACTGGAACTCGTTTTTCACCGGTTATTTCATTTGCTTCAAAATACTGCTCAATTTGTTCAGTAAACATCATCCTGTTATCTGTTATGCCATCAAACATGTCTATCTTTCCAATGCAGCCAGCCATTTCCGTTTTATTTATTTCTTTATTATTATCACCCAGTACTCACTGTTTATGAACCTGTAGCTGTACTCATTGCTTGTTAATTTTATCTGTTTTCTGCCCTTTTCTTTACTCAAACATCTCTCTCCTCTTCCAAAGAAAAACATGCTGTGCTTAACAGGTAGGTAGTCATCTCGGGTTCATTTTAAAACTTCCTTGTTGCCACTATTATGTTTTGTAAGTCCAGAAACTAATTGAAAGAAAAACACAGTAGCCAGGATTCTTGACTACTTAGTTTTTTTCCCTCTTTTTTTCAGTGAGGTGCTCACATATGTTGTGGTGGCATATTGACATTTGCCATTCACGTACTTCTTACATATAACCTTGTAATGAATTATGTAAACAAACAAAGAATGCTTATTCAAACAATATACTGTATTTACAATGTTCCTCAAATATTACTGAAATATTGAATACACTACAAGGACCTTTCAAATCAAATCAAGTTTAATTATCATACAAACCATACATGGATACATTCAAATGAGACAATGTTCCTCTGGGGCCAAAGTGCATAACATACACTCAAAATAGCAAGTGAGAGAAAAAAGCACACAAAATTACATAAGATAGCACATGCATAGTCCAAGTCCCTGAGCAACATATAAAAATTGACTCTACAGCTCCAGACAATCCAGCCTGCACTTCCACCTGTCAAACACTAGAGGGCAGCACCAATGAGAGAGGCAGCTCCCAACCAAGTACAGGTACAGACTCCTCATGACACTGCCTAGGGCATCATCTCATCTGGATTGCAGCAGCAGGCAAGGCTGCTCGAGGCCTAGTCCTTGCTACAAACGAAGCCATGCTGCTGCCTCGTTGCCTGTCTCATCACCAGTCAAGGGAAACAAGCCTGCAGCATCTTACAGTATTAATGTCCAATAGGGTCTTGCAACCACAAGAGAAACATCCAAGACTCATGGTTACACTGCACACTACATTCGCGCACCAAATCCGATGTAGCAGGCAGCAACACAGTATACACCCAGGTCAGCTTCCCCGACCCACTCGCCAGCTTCTCCTTCTCCCGGCCAAGCACCGTTGTCTCCTTCTTCCAGCTGAATGCTGGCTTCTCCTTCTCTCTGCCTGTCTGCTGGCTTCTCCTTCTCCCTGCCTATCCACCAACCTCTCTCCTTCCCCTGCTGAGTGCCGGCTTCTCCTTCTCCATTGCCACCCCAGCCAGCAGTTCCGAACAATGAACAGATCACTGATGCAGTAGACATGCTGTACCTATTATTCTTGGAGTCCAGTATAGTCTTTAAATCACAAAAAAAAACACATTTTAAAAAGGCCTTTGGTTGGCCTCTGAGAATCCACTGTGTTCAAACGTCTTATAATCTTATAATATTGGGTTTTCCGATGATGTCATCGTTGAGAATGGCAGCTTAAGTCACTAGCTCCTCCGGAAAAATGCGTATTAAGCCCCGTTAACCCATCAAATATAATATTTTTTGAAAAATTTGAACTGAAAAGAGGGGCAAGAATGGGGAAAAGGAATGGAAATAAAAAAAAGCGACACTGCAGAGCCTGCGTCTCAGAGGAGTGCAGCGAGCGGATCTCCAACCCAACCGCGTGCTAGCGAGGTGGACACTGGGCCTCGTTCATGCGAAGCAGTGAATATCTTCGAAATCCTGAAAGAAATAATGGAGGTCCAGAAAGATATAAAGTAGCAGCTCCATGATATTAAGTCAGAGCTCGTCATCGTCAATCAAAAAATAGCGGTGGCAAAGACTCGAATTGAGAAGGTGGAAGATTGCATTCAAAACGTGGAACGGATACTAAGTAAGACAATAAAAATATTAAATCACCAAGAAGGTAAACTGCTTGACCTGGAGGGACGATCATGGCGGAAAAATATCAGAATCTACAACGTTCCCAAAGGAGCGGAGGGCTCATCTATGACGCAGTTTGTTGGAAAGTTACTGCGGGATGCGTTGGATCTTCCCCCGGCTATGAAGCTGGAAATCAAAAGAGCCCACCGTGCGCTTGTCCCAAAACATACACACACACAAAACAAGCCACACTCAATAATAATTAAATTCCTTCGGTACAGCACCAAGGCAGAGATTCTACGAAGGGCCTGGGGTAAGAAGAGAGTGTTTTTAGAGGATAAATTAATATATTTCGACCAAGATTACCCCCCCACCCCCCCACAGTCCTCCAGAAACACAAAGAATACTTCGAAGTAAAGCAAGTACTAAAGCAAAATAAGATTAGATTTCAAACTCCATACCCTGCTAAACTTCGAGTGTTTTATGACAACAGGATGCGGTTGTACCAGACAGTGGAAGAGGCGACTACAGACATGAAGGCCAGAGGGTTGCCCGTCAGCGTGACCAAAATGAGTGAAAGCCTGACTGAAGAATTATCCCGCTTCGCTTGGGAAATAATGCGAGAATCGAGAAGGCAGGAGACGGGAGGAGGCCGAGAGAAATATATCAGGAAGAGACCGGGAGTTTCCCAAAGACAGTCCTCACCCCCTTCAGAAGAGCCATAAGGTTTGGCTAACTTTAAAAATGTTGAGAAGCTAAACAGAAGCAAAAGTACACGGTGATATACCTATCTCGAGAAATACTTCTTATAATGTGGATTTTATATTACTTAGTTATTATTCTTTATTCGCTCACTTACTCCTTTTTCCCCACCAAAATGAGGATATATATATGTGTGTGCATATATGTGTATGTATGTAATATGTGTGTGTGCATATAATGGATTTGTTCACTGACTTTTATGAATACTGCAATGGGGGCCCTCAACTCACAAGTAGGAGGGGTTATCCCCCACAGCTAGACATTTCCTCTAGCTCAACGCAGGGTCATCTGCTAGAGACCTCAGCCTTGGAATCACATGTCCGTTGCCATTTTTGTTATTACTTGCATTTCTTGGTTCTTATTTGTTCAGGGAGTAGATAGATTAAGTTTTGTTCTAATTTCAATGATACATTGACAGATAAATACAGATGGCTAAGGACAAGGTAAAATTCATTTCTTTTAATGTCAATGGGCTATTAAATCCAATCAAATGTAAGAGAATTTTTATCCAAAATGAAAAAAGAACAAGCCCATGTAGTATATTTACAGGAAACTCATTTAAGTGATAATGAGCATAAAAAACTAAAGAGAATGGGCTTCACTAATCTGTTTTTCTCCTCATATAAATCAGGACATAGGAGAGGAGTTGCTATTCTTATCTCAAGTAGGCTAAATTTTGAAAAAGTATTCAAAAAGGGAGATAAAGAGGGCAGATATATTCTGGTAAGGGGGAATATAGATGGCAATTCAGTTACTCTATTGAATATATATGCACCCCCTGGAAGTGATATTGGTTTCTTTCAGAAAATTACTGATATTATAGTAATGGAAACAGAAGGTCTCCTGATATGTGGGGGAGACTTAAATTTACAATTACAACTAAACTTAGACTCTTCCAATAGAAAAACCTATAAAACAAAATCTTTACATAAGAAAGTTAATACACTTTTTGAGGATGTTGGTTTAATTGATATATGGACGGACCTTTTCCCTGACAGAAGGGATTACACTCATTATTCTGCTCCCCATTCTGTATATACAAGAATAGACTATTTCATAACATTTGGAGAAGACAAAGACAAAATAAACACCTGTGGAATTGGGACAATAGATGTAAGTGACCATGCACCTATATATTTATCTGTTGGTTTTGACCTACTACCAAAGGATACTATTTGGAAACTAAATTCAAGTCTACTCAATGATCTGTACTTTAAGGAACAAATTAAAAAAGAAATTGGTCTCTACTTAGAATTTAATGATAATGGAGAGGTTTCACCTCCCATTTTATGGGATACTCTGAAGGCTGTCTTAAGAGGGAAAATTATAGCAATATCTTCATATAAGAAAAAAATAAGGAAAAACAGAGGAATTACAAAATAGGCTGAAGGAACTAGAGAAAAAACACAAATTGAATTTGGCACAGGATACATTAGGGGAAATTAAAAGAATTAGGAATGAAATAAATAATTTGGCTACTCAAGAAATCAGGAAAAACTTAATGTTTCTGAAACAGAGACATTATGAAAGTGGATCGAAATCTATGAAAATACTGGCGTGGAAACTGAAAAAAAAAGCAGAAAATACAATTCATAGAATTAGGGACCCAAGAATGAAAATAATAAAAAATAAGCTAAGTGAAATTCAAGAAGCTTTTGAAGTGTTTTACAAAACTCTATATTCCAAAGTTCCAGGGGGAAGCATAACCCAAATTGACACCTTCTTGAATTCTCTAGAGTTATCCACTTTAAGCGAAGAACAAAATAGAACGATGACTGCTGACCTAACTGAAGTTGAATTAAAAGCTGCAATTAGTAGGCTTAAATTAAGCAAGTCACCAGGATCAGATGGGTATACAGCAGAGTGGTACAAAGAATTTAAAAATGAGTTAATTCCTGTTTTACTCCCCACAGTGAACTGGGCTCTAAAAAAGGCACAAATGCCACCCAGTTGGAAGGAAGCGATAATCTCAGCTATACCAAAAGAAGGCAAGGATAAAATGGAATGCGGGTCATTTAGACCAATATCCGTTCTTAATGTAGATTATAGGTTATTTACCTCCATCATGGCCAAACGATTAGAGGAGTTTCTACCCATACTAATTTGTAACGATCAGACAGGTTTTATATGACAATGCCAGACACAAGTTAATATACGAAGGACACTTCACATTATGGATCATATACAAAAAAATAAAATCGAAGCAATAGTGAAAAGCGTGGATGCTGAAAAAGCATTTGATTTGGTTAATTGGAATTTTCTTTACAGAGTTTTACATAGATTTGGTTTCCAAGACACAATTATTAAAACCATACAGACACTATATGACAATGCTAGGATTAAAATCAATGGATATTTATTAAATAGTCTTACCCTAGAAAGGGGCACGAGACAGGGTTGTGCATGGTCACCACTACTCTTCGCGTTATATCTGGAACCATTAGCTCAATACATCAGACAAAATGAAGATATCAGAGGAATTACTATTAAAGGGACAGAACATAAATGGGCTTGTTATGCGGATGACATTTTGATCTATCTAGGGCAACCAACATACTCTTTGCCTAAATTGATGCAACCCTTTGAACAATATGGTCAAATATCAGGATACAAGATCAACATAGATAAAACCCAATTACTTTCATATTACTCTAGCCCACCAAGAGAAATTGAAAGTCAATACCCCTGGGCATGGCACACAGAGTCTTTCAAATATTTGGGCATCATTATGCCAAAAGATTTGGCAAAATTATCAGAATGTAATTATCAGCCTTTATATAAAAAAAATTAAGGAAGATGTGGCAAGATGGAACTTGATTCCTTTTTTCAGTCTCAGTTCAATGATTGAGTCTATTAAAGTAAATATACTGCCTAGACTGTTATATCTTTCAGACCCTACCAATAGAGACTAATCAAAATCAATTCAATGAATGGAACAAGATGCTATCAAGGTATATTTGGCAGGGTAAAAGGCTGAGAGTTTGTCTCAACACTTTGCAATTAGCAAAGGAAAAGGGGGGATGGGGCCTGTTGGTGCAACCCATCATATGACGTTCAATGGAAAAACATTGAGGAGCAGGTAATTCCCATCCCCACACAAGCAATTTTGTCTGATAACAACCTGCAAAGGTACATAAATACTATTGATAACCCATGGGTGAAATTGACTCTTAAAATATGGAAAACTACTATAAAAGAATATAATCTAGAGGGAGATATTGCAATTCTTAAATGGTGTGCATATGACTCAGATTTTACACCAAATAAATTGGATGCTAGATTTAAGGACTGGACAGCTAAAGGACTAACAGTTCTTTGCAATATAATGAAAGAAGGAACACTGTTCAGTTTTGAAATGCTTAAAGAGAAACACTTATTAGAAAAACAAGATTTTATCGGTATTTACAGATGCGACAATATGTTAATAAGACACTTAAAAATGTAACCAAGGCAAATACATGTTTGATAGAGCTCTTTAGAAAAGCATATAATTCAGATAATGGTAGTAGAATCATTTCAAGCATGTATAAGGGGTTGTCAAATCTTAAAACACATTTGACTTCATACATTAAAACAAAATGAGAGAAGTAAGGAGGGATAATTATATCTGAGGAAGAATGGACAACAATATGGAGATAACAATGGAAGTGTACCAGTTCACAGAAATGGAGGGAGTTTGGATGGAAAAACTTGATAAGATATTTAATTACACCCTCTCATAAATCCCATTATGATTGTGTTGCCTTTAAGGCATTTGTTTAGTTTATTATATTTTTGCTTTAATAATTCGTTGGTTATCATTTTCTAGTTAAAGTTATGGTTGTTTAAAGTAAATTCGTTGTCTGTGATATATCGCGGCATGCGATGACGTCACACCCGGTTACGCCGCGTCTTGTGGGAAAATACCGGTTTGGAGAAACGGGAAGGAGGGGGCCTATGTGTGTGCAGGATCAACGCGAGAAAAGTTTTTTCTACGCACTAGAAACATCAGTGAAGCAACGCCGTAAGTTCATGAGATAATCCATATGTTGAATTTAAAATGTTAACGCTGATTCTGTTAAAAGTAATGATGATTGATAAAGTTTATGTTTTTTGTTATTTAAAGAGTTGCGGATAGTTTGTGTTGAAGTGTATTTAAAGCCAGTTGATGGCGTAGGTAGATTCTGACTGTATGTTGCACTTCAATGTAATATAGTTGTTGTAGTTTTACTTTTGCAAGTATTTATGATGTAAATGTGATGTCAAGAAGTAAACAAATACTGTATATATTTTGTATTGTTTTATCAACAGTTTTCACCATACGTTAATGTGGAAGAGTGAACAGTAAACGGTTAATCTTACTGGGACCGCCTCATTGACTGGTTTATGCTTGGTGTTTAGTTCAAAGTTCTTTTACACCTGTGCGAGAACACTACAGTGAAAAGGCAGCATTACCAGGTGTTTCAAGTGCTACAATGGCATCACGATCCAGCATCAAGTCGTTGCCATCCAGTGACAGGGGCAGTAGGGCATCAACAAGTAAGGCTGCCCATGCAAGAGCTAAGGCAGAAACCGCCAAGTTGCGAGCATTGTACGCCGAACAAGAAGCAAAATTGAAAAAGGAAACGGCTGCCAGAGAAGCCAAAAACCAAAAGGAAGCGGCTGCCAGAGAAGCCGAAAACCAAAAGGAAGCGGCTGCCAGAGAAGCCGAAAACCAAAAGGAAGCAGCTGCCAGAGAAGCTGAAAACCAGTTGGAAAAGGTAAGGATAGAGTCAGAGTTAGAAGTGCTGACGCTACACCAAGAAGCAGAAACTCCCAGGGTGGAAGCAGAGATAATAGAAAGTGCTGAAGAAATGCATGTTCTGGATGACATAAAATCTACTTCAGTAAGGACCAGATTGGAACGCACAAGCGACTATGTCCGATCTCAAATGGACTTGAAGATTTGTTCTTCCTCTCCATACTTGTATGATAAAATCCCACCTCATGAGGAGTCTCAGGAGTCTCAATTGCATCACATCCATCCGAGGAAGACAATTTACCCTTGCAACTCCGCGACGAATTCAAGAATGAAAGGGCTGATGACAAATACTTCTCGACACCAAACTTACCAGATTTGGAGAGAAGAGAGGCAAAGGCTGAATTCAGAAGAGCAAATTCCATAACAAATGTACACCCTCAGTCATATACCCGCCGACATATTCCCCCAGCCAGCATGCCACTTGCAGTTGAACCCATGGCACAGTATTTAGCACAAAGAGATCTTGTCACTTCAGGACTATACCAGTTCAACGAGAAACCTGAAAATTACCGTGCATGGTACTCCTCATTCGCCAACGCTATCCATGGAGTCCAGCTCGGAGCAACCCAAAAGTTGGATCTTATGATGAAATGGCTGGGAAAAGAATCATGCGAACAGGTGAGACGCATACGTTCAGTGTACATTAACAACCCCAAGCTAGCCTTACGCAAAGCATGGGAGAGACTTCGGGAGTGCTATACGGCCCCTGAAATTATTGAAACGGCACTATTTCGACGTCTGGAAAATTTTCCTAAGGTGTCAGCCAAGGACCACACTAAGTTAAGAGAGCTCGGAGATTTACTCATGGAGATTCAAGGCGCCAAAGAAGATGGCTATTTAACTGGTCTATCATACCTAGATACTTCATACGGGATTAGACCAATCGTGGACAAACTTCCATTTGGGCTGTAGGAAAGGTGGGTGTCTGTTGGCTCAGAGTACAAGGAAGAGAACGATGGTCGATTTCCTCCCTTTGAGTATTTCACTAGGTTTGTGTGCAAGGAGGCGAAGAAGCGAAACGACCCTAGCTTCATGAATCCAGGTAGCAGTACAATTTACACCAAGCCAGTTAAATCCACTTCGAATAATTTCAACATCAATAAACCTGTCTCAGTGCGTAAAACTGAAGTCTTTCCAACTAACAATGACCCTAGCAAGAATTGTCCATTGCACAACAAACCCCACCCCCTCAAAAAATACAGAACATTTAGGAAAAAACCCCTTGAAGAGAGAATGGCCCTTCAAGGAGAAAAAAATGTTTTAAATGCTGTTCCTCTACCTCTCACCTTGCTAGAGAGTGTACGATCTCCGTGAAGTGCCCGGAATGTAATAGCACTAATCACGATGGGCCATGCATCCCGGCCTGTTACCGCAAACCGACGAAGCTCCTTCACCCTCACAACAGGACGGCGGGGAGGGAGAGGCTTACTCCAGGACAACTGTTGTCAGCTCGAGCTGCACATAAGTTTGCGGTCAAGCTCAGTCAAGCCGTTCTTGTTCAAAGATCTGCCTCACTAAGGTGTACCCTAAGGGAGCCAAAGACAAGGCCATCAAAGCCTATGTAATTCTGGATGATCAGAGCAATCGCTCACTAGTCAGACCAGAGTTCTTTGACTTGTTCAACATTGAGAGTAATCAGTTCCCATACTACCTTAGAACTTGCTCAGGCAGCGTGGAAACATATGGAAGGAAGGCAGAAGGCTTCCAGCTCGAGTCCCTGGATGGTAAAGTTGTCAACTGTCTCCCTCCACTCTTAGAGTGCAATGAAATTTTGAATAACCGCACTGAGATCCCGACGCCAAGTGCAGTGCGACACCAGCCACATCTCCACCACATCGCCAAGCGCATCCCAGAACTGGATCCAAAAGCAGAAATACTCCTGCTATTAGGAAGAGATGTTCTCTAGGTGCACAAGGTTAGGCAGCAGGTCAATGGACCACACGATGCCCCCTTTGCCCAACGCCTGGATCTGGGCTGGGTGGTGATAGGAGAGGTGTGCCATTCAATTTTTCAACCCTGCACAAGCTACATGTGTATCAAGGAAGCACGACAAGGCTTTAACAAATGTAAAGTAACCGACAAGACGCTGGGTCAGTCAGTCTTCGCTCAAACTGAGCATGATAATAAACTTGCTCCATCAGCACAAGATGCCATTTTCTTAAAAATAATGGACACCAAGGTCTTCAGAGACGAAGCAAATAATTGGGTCGCCCCACTACCTTTCAGAGAACCACGCCAGCGCTTGCCAAACAACAAAGAGCAGGCAGTCAAGCGGTTCACATCCTTGCAAAAAACCCTGAAAAGGAAACCTGAGATGCAACAACAATACGTAGCATTTATGGAGAAGATCTTCGCTAATGGACATGCTGAAGTATCACCGCCACTAAGGGAAGGCAAGGAGTGCTGGTACCTCCCAACGTTTGGGGTTTACCACCCACAAAAGCCCAATCAGATCAGGGTGGTCTTTGACTCCAGTGCTCAGTGCGCTGGTATCTCCCTATATGATGTGCTCCTCACAGGCCCCGACCGCAACAATACCCTTCTCGGGGTCCTGTTGCACTTCCGGAAGGAGAAGGTCGCAATCTTAGCGGACATCCAGCAGATGTTCCATTGCTTCTTAGTACAGGAGGACCATCGCAATTTCCTCCGTTTCTTATGGCACAAGGACAATGACATTAACAAGGAAGTCATTGAGTACCAGATGAAAGTTCACGTTTTCGGCAATAGTCCATCACCTGCCGTGGCCATCTATAGGCTGCAAAGAGCCATCAGAGAGGGAGGAGAGGAGCACGGCGATGACACTGTTAAGTTTGTAGAAAGGCACTTCTATGTCGATGACGGCTTGATATCACTACAGAAAGAAGACGAAGCAATCGATCTGCTCCGACGTACACAAGCCTCACTCGCTGAGTCAAACCTCCGCTTGCACAAGTTCGCATCAAACTGTCAGACAGTAATGGAGGCCTTTCCACACGATGACTGTGCTCCGGCAATCAAAGACCTAGATTTAGATGGAGAAACCATACCCACACAAAGGAGCTTGGGCCTCCTTTGGGAGATTACGACTGACACATTCACGTTCTCCGTGCTGACCGGGATCAAGCCATTTACCCGCCGTGGAGTTCTCTCCACTGTCAACAGTGTTTCCGATCCCTTGAGTCTACTGGTACCAGTTACGATCCAGGGAAGAGTCCTTCTCAGAGAACTTACCTCTGAGCTCTCTGACTGGGATACTCCCCTACCAGAAGACAAGCTAAGCAAGTGGGAGGCTTGGAGAGATTCAAGATCTAAAACAGCTTCATATCCGACGTAGGTACACTGCGACCTCACCCACCGAGGCAGTGCACACAGAATTGTGTGTTTTTTTAGATGCGTCTACCAAGGCCATCGGTGCTGTGGCTTACTTGAAAGTAGTTGGGAAGGATGGTCAAGTTGAAGTAGGATTTGTAACTGGTAAGGCGAAGCTCACTCCTTAGTCCGAGCCAACAATTCCAAGGCTTGAACTGTGCGCAGCTGTCCTGGCTGTGGAAATGGCAGATCTTATCCAGGACCAGCTCGACCTAGAGTTGGACGATATCAAGTTCTACACAGATAGCAAAGTAGTGCTTGGTTATATTTATAACGAATCAAAACGCTTCTACGTGTACGTTCATAATAGAGTTCAACGTATCCGCCTGTCATCAAAGTCTGAACAACGGCATTATGTACATACAGAGGGTAACCCTGCAGACCATGCATCGAGATCCTTACCTGCATCCCGCCTGGTTCACCGGACCCCCCTTTCTGTATCAGCCACCAACAGAAAAAACTCAAATGAGCGAGACATTTGAGCTGATCGAACCCGAAAGAGACTTGGAAATTCGGCCGCAAATACAAACAGGAGTCACCTACCTCGAAGAATCGATACGTACTAACGAACGCTTTCAGTGCTTCTCCACTTTGAATTCTTTAGTGAGAGGACTTGCATTCCTCATTCACATGGCCAGATCACACAAACACTCATTCCGAAATAGTAAATGTAAGGGATGGCACAAATGTAACTTACCTCGCACTGCGGACCAATTGGCCCAGGCAAAGGACGTCATCCTTAAAGCAACTCAAAGAGCAGCTTTTGCAAGGGAGTTTTTGGCTCTCCAAGCTAATAAACCAATACCAAAGGACAGCCCCTTGAGGAAACTCAACCCGATCCTGAAGAACGATATCATTTGCATTGGAGGCCAGTTAATACACTCCCAACTTCCAGCTGCAGAAAAGAGTCCTGTAATCCTGCCCAAAGACAGCCATGTGTCCTTACTGCTCACTCGCCATCACCGTGAACAGGTAAAGCATCAGGGCCGTCACCTGACGGAAGGAGCAATAAGGGCAGCGGGACTGTGGATCTTGGGAGGTAAAACACTGATCAATTCAGTACTTCACAAATGTGTAACCTGCAGGAAACTGCGAGGGAAGCTGGAAGCTCAACGTATGGCGGACCTCCAACCAGAACGCCTCGAAGCCTGCCCTCCTTTTACATATGTGGGGCTCGACGTATTTGTTCCCTGGACTATCACTACAAGATGCACCAGAGGAGGACAAGCAGAGAGCAAGCGGTGGGCCATTATGTTTAGCTGCATGAGTTCAAGAGTGGTACACATTGAGGTCATCGAATCTTTGGATACATCCAGCTGCATTAACACTCTCAGGCGCTTCTTTGCGCTAAGAGGCCCTGCAAAACAGTTAAGGTCTGATTGCAGCACGAACTTTGTTGGAGCGTCCGAGGAGCTAGGGATGGACATGTCAGGAAGGTTGAGTTGAAAACTTCTGACCAAGGTGATGTGAAAATTTACCAAAGGCCAGTTGCAGAAGTCATTCTACTTCTCCCTAAGGACTGATTTAGAGACTGAAGTTTTGTATTATGTTCATTGTGACCTTACGAAGGTCAGGCGGGGAGTGTGTTGCCTTTAAGGCATTTGTTTAGTTTATTATATTTTCACTTTAGTAATTCATTTGTTATCGTTTTCTAGTTAAAGTTAAGGTTGTTTAAAGTAAATTCGTTGTCTGTGATATATCGCGGCATGCGATGACGTCACACCCGGTTACGCCGCGTCTTGTGGGAAAATACCGGTTTGGAGAAACGGGAAGGAGGGGGCCTATGTGTGTGCAGGATCAGCGCGAGAAAAGTTTTTTCTACGCACTAGAAACATCAGTGAAGCAACGCCGTAAGTTCATGAGATAATCCATATGTTGAATTAAAAATGTTAACGCTGATTCTGTTAAAAGTAATGATGATTGATAAAGTTTATGTTTTTTGTTATTTAAAGAGTTGCGGATAGTTTGTGTTGAAGTGTATTTAAAGCCAGTTGATGGCGTAGGTAGATTCTGACTGTATGTTGCACTTCAATGTAATATAGTTGTTGTAGTTTTACTTTTGCAAGTATTTATGATGTAAATGTGATGTCAAGAAGGAAACAAATACTGTATATATTTTGTATTGTTTTATCAACAGTTTTCACCATACGTTAATGTGGAAGAGTGAACAGTAAACGGTTAATCTTACTGGGACCGCCTCATTGACTGGTTTATGCTTGGTGTTTAGTTCAGAGTTCTTTTACACCTGTGCGAGAACACTACAATGATAGTAACCTCCCTGTTTGCTGGAGAAATTGTGGAAATCAAAATGCAAATCATTATCATATTTTTTGGGACTGCCCTGTTATCAAAAACTATAGGAGGGGGATACACAATGCCCTACAAGACGTCTTTAAATGTGAAATACCCTTGGAGAGTAAGACCATATATTTTGGATATATACCTCAAGAATGGTTGAAAAGAGATAAGTATTTAATGAATATACTGTTGGTGGCTGGTAAAAAGACTCTTACTAGGAAATAGTTATCACAGGAGAGCCCAACTTTAAATATGTGGATGGAAATTACAATGGACATTTACAAAATGGAGAAGATAACAGCATCTGTTAATCATAAGCTGGAACAATTTGATTCATACTGGGAAAAATGGTTTAACTACATAATGCCTCATAGGCCTGATTTTATTCTCACAAATTAATGAATCTGTTGTAAAAAAAAATCACTCCCTACTTGTACATAGTTCTTTCCTTTTGCTTGTTTTTTCTTTCCACTCTTTTCTATAAGTGTATACCTCAGATAAATACTTTTGTGATATATATGATATATATGTACAATGTCTGAAATACATCTTATGGAAATGTTTGATGATGAACTTCAATAAAAAAATAAATTACAAAAAAAGTAATCTTATAACAGTGGGATAGAAGCTGTTTTGAGCCTTGTGATAAATGTTTTCAGATTTTTATATTTTCTGCTTGATGAGATGAATCTTACTGAGAAAATAATGGTCTTTTTATTTGAAGTACTGCACTGGCAATCCATTGATGGTCCTTACTGGTAGTTTTGTAATGGTTTAATTTACTGAAGAATTGCTTGTAGCTACTTAAGGTGTCATAAGTGTAGCTTGCAATTTGGAAACAAATGTGCTAATGGTTTTTATGGACAGAAGTGAATGGCCTAAATCAATGGGCAATTGCATGCAACAAACAAATACAAAGGAGGCACACAACACCTTTACTTTCTTAGGAGGTTTGGCTTGTCACTGTAAACTCACACAGACTTCTACAGATGTACTGTTGAAAGTATCTAGACTGGTTGCACAATGATCTGATATGACAATTTGAATATGCAGAAACATAAGAAGCTGCAGAGAGTATTGGACTCAGCCCAATACATCACAGGCATTCCCTCCCCATAATCAGTAGTATTTACAAGATGTGCTGCCTCAAGAAGCTACCATCCATCATCAAAGGTCCCCACCACTGCAACCATGCTATCTCCTCACAGCTACCATTTGGCAGGAGGTACAGAAGCCTGAAGACCCACACCACCAGGTCCAAAAACAGCTACTTCCATTAAACAATTCAGTTCTTGAGCCAACTGGCACAACCTTAATCACAACAGATTAGCAACACTGTGAGCACATTCATCTCTCAGCATTAGAATGGACATCATTTTGTTCTGATTGTGTTCTTTCTTGTAAAATTGTGTTTTTTATTAATATTGCTTATCTGATGCTTCAAGTAAGTTTTTCATTGCACCTGTGCATACATGTACTTGTGCACATGACAATAAACTCAGCTTTAACTTTAACTTGACTATTATTATCAACCCTTGTTTAATGAGTGTTGAAGTACTTGTAAGGAGAAGCACCAGCTAATGAGACAGCTTGCTCCTGACTATATTCAGACATAGCTGGACTACAGCATTTAACATTCTTATCATACAGTGAAATGACATTGTTGGCATTGAATAGCATCGCCATGCCCAAATGCTTCACCTTCAACACCCTGGGGTTCATGATTGACCAGAAGCTTAACTGGACCAGCTAAGTAAATTATGTAGCTGCATGTATACTCAGCAAATGAGTAATCACTGGGAGTGATTCATCCCAAGACCTTTCCACCATTTACAAAGCATGATGGAATACTCTCCACTTGCCTGGATTAGTGCAGCACCAATAAATCTAAGGGTGTTTTATACCACTCTCCAGCTGATACCTGATCAATCAACACTTCCATTCATTCTTTCCATAGGCAACACATTAAAGCTACAGTCTGTACCCCCTACAAAGTGCACTGTAATGACTCACTCAGGCTACTCTGACAGCATGTCACAAAGTCATGACCTCTGGACTGAAGAAACAATATGAAAATTGGCCATTCAGCCCCATATACCTGCTCTGCCATTTAAGAAGATCATGGCTGACATTTTACCTCAGCACATTGCTGCATTATCTTTCAATCCTATGATTTCCTTCATATCTGAACATCTGCTAATTCCTGTCATGAATACACTCAATGCATGTCACCACAACCTTCTACTGCAAAGGCCTCCAAAGATTCACCACTCCCTCTCAGTCACGGATCACAGACCTCTTATTTTGAGACTGACCTCCTGATTTGAAATACTCCAGCCAGGGGAAACACTATTCCCATATTTACTATCTCAAACTCCATAAAAATGTATTAATTTTTGTATGCACTGCCACTCAATCTACAGGAGTGACCCTGAGCTTCCTGTGGCTTACTACTTTAATTCATCACCCCATTCCCATATTGATCTTTCTATTTGTGCCTCTTGCACTATTACAAGACCCAGCCCAATCTTGAGGAACAGCACCTTATCTCCCATCTTGACATGCTGAACCTACAGTTCAATATCAAATTCCTCAACATTGCAATGTTGGTGGTGGAAGTGGTATAGGGTCTTTTAAGAGACTCCTGGATAGGTACATGGAGCTCAGAAAAAAAGAGGGCTATAGGTAACCCTAGGTAATTTCTCAGGTAAGGACATATTCAGCACAGCTTTGTGGGCCAAAGGGCCTGTGTTGTGCTGTAGGTTTTCTATGTTTCTACATTTCTATTGCAATGTTCACTTTTTCTTTTCTGCTTGTATCAGAACTGGCCAATTTTCTTCTTGTGCAGTCTGGCCTGCTGGAAACATCCTACAGCCTTATCATTAGCAACACAGTCCATAGACAATAGCACTCAATTTGATTTCAGCTGTCCTTTAACTGACATTAGGTCATTCACTGTCACTCTGTTTCACCTGCCCCATCCCTCCCTCCCTCCCTCCCTCCCTCTGCTACCCAGACTAACTTGTTTTCTCTCTCCCCCGATAAAGGGTCTGGAGCTGAACCATTAACTGTTTCTCTTTCCACAGATGCTGCATGACCTGCTGAGGTTTCCTAGTATTTTCCAGCATTTGTTTGGAGGCAAAAGAGGTTAATTTAATTTGGCATTATGTTCAGCAGAGACATTGTGGGTTGAAGGGCCTACTCCAGTGCTGTACTGTTCTGTGTTCTATGTTAATAGGCAGTTCAAAGAGGTCTGTCTGCTGATGATTGTGAAAGCAGTTGTAGAATTGATAGGGGGTGGCAATAAACTGGACTTTGACCTTGACTTTGGTTCTCTTTGTCAAGTGCTGGATGTTAAACTAGTTTCATTTTGATTATTCTCAGAGAACTTTGATACAAGAAAATTGCTTACTAATAAATTTCTAGAATGTGGTTCAATGTCAACCACATTCATCCTAAATTAATTTCACCAGTTTATATATATCCATATCCCTTCATCAGATCTCATCTGTAAAAATGACATTTAACAGAAGCTTTAAAAATATTGAAGGTTGCTTTGAGGTGATAGAGAAACATAATTTTAAAGATAACAGCAGTACTGTATATGCCAGAAATCTGAAATGAAAGCAGAAAATGGGAAGCACAAGTTAGACAGCACCTTTTAAAAAGAAAGTGTTAAAAATTCAGATCAATAACCCTTTGTTAGAACTGGAAGTGTGAAGAGCCTGTTTTACATTGCAGAGTGTGAGAAACACTGTCTCCTAATAGAGAATCAGTTTATCAAATGGTAACAGTATGAGGGCAAGTTTTATTTGACACAGATGTCACAAGGGGGACATGGAGACTGGACCCACATGCAGGACACAGGCACTGAAGTATTAGAGGCAGGACAGGAACAACTAAAGGATAGAACAAGATGGGGAGACCATGGCATGCAAAGGTGATCCTGGGGTTCAGAGAGTTCATAGCAAAGGCAGGACCCTAGCTAGGCTAAAGGATGGGTCTATGGGACAAGGAATGCTGGGAGGATAGCCCCCTGGGCAGGCCACATAACTCCTGGGCAGGGTCCAGTCTCCCAGGCAGGAACACAGGGGCCTGGGCAGGATGCAGGGCACAACCCATCAGAAGGAAGGGGTAGGAAAGGGTCAGAGTCCCCCCACCAGGCAACAGCAGTCCAGTCTGCTTACCCAACAGAGGCACAAAGATCAAAAGGGAGCTCAGTCCAGGGCAACTACAAGAACAGACTTACAGAACTAGATGATTACCAGTAGGTACTCCAAGCCAGGGTCAAAACAGGATAGCCAAGCAAAACAGCAGATGCAGGACCATTCCCAACTAGACTCAGTCCCAGAGCCCCTTATATACACCTGCCAGCCGATAGGTCTCAGGTGCACCTCCTTAAGCCAAGATGATCCTATTTGGGCTTAAGGGTGAAAGGAGGGACGGCTACAAGACCGAGTCCAGAGTCTGCGGACCGGATCAAGACCTGGAATGCAGGCTCCGGACTGGACCATAACAGCAGAGGGAAATGAAGCAAATTGGATCAGCGAATTTGCAGATGACACCAAGATTGGGGCATAGTGGACAGCAAGGAAGGTTATCAAAGCTTGAGGTGGGTTCTGGACCAGCTGGAAAAATAGGCTGAATAATGCCTGGTGGTATTGCAGCTTCCCCTCAGCAGCCTGAATAAGGAATTCATGGTTTCCTGTACAAAAGAATTGCTGCTGTACAGAGGCTCCAGCAACTCCAAAATCTCATCAGCAGGCATTGAGGTCCAGACAGGCAGAAAGTGGAAGGCCAAGGATGCAGTGGAGATGGCTGATTCACATGGATCTTGTGAGGACAGTTGTGTTTGGTCAGGTGGAACTGGGCAGCTTCCACTCAACCCACTTTGACAGGGCCCGGAGCAGGAACAGATGCAAACTGGTCCAGGAAGAGGTGTGAGCAGCTGTTGAAGAAGTGCATACTACCAGGATGGTCAGAATGGGGCAGCAAGGATCTTGGACAATGTAGGAGGGTGCGCTGAAGTGGAAGATCTCCTGGTCCAACATCTGGCAGGCAGAACCCCAGAGCATGAAATTCGTGATCCAGGCTGTGTACAACATCCTCCCTAGTCAAGTGAACCATTTTGCTTAGGGCAAAATTGAGGTTCCATCATGTTCTCTCTGCCCTGACAGAGGGAGCCTGGACACATCCTCAGCAGCTTCCCAGAAGACTTGGAAAAAGGACACTACCACTAGTACCATGACCAGGTGCTGAAGGCAGTGGCAGAAAGTATCTCCTCGACCATTAACAACAGTCAGCACCTAACCCAGAAAGTCCATAGTCTTTATCAAAGCTGGAGACCAACCACAGTCTCAGCCCAAATCACCAGCAGGCTTGTTCAGCATAGCTTCTGGCTGGCAACAGAAAGTCGATCTTAGCAAGCAATTGAAGTTCTCTGACTTCATCACATCATCATCACTGAGGCCTGACATGGTCATTCTGTCAGAAACCTGGAAGCAGGTGGTCATGGTAGAACTAACTGACAATGCGTTAGGAGACCAGATTAAGGAGTTGTTTGAGCGTAAGGCCAAATACCAGTAGCTAGTAGAGCAATCCCAGAGACAGGAGTGGAGGGCACGATGCGAGCCTATAGAGGTAGGGTGTAGAGATTTGCTGGCTGCTCACTCTGCAGAACCTACTCTCCCCTTGGCATTACAGGGGGCTGCAAAGAAAAGAGCCATCAAGACCATCACAGAGGCTGCTGTGCATGGATCCAGATGGCTATGGAGCAAGAGGTCTAACCCTTGGACCAATGCTGCTCGGGCCTGATCAGCCTTGGCTGAGTCACCTGGGCGAAGATGTCTAATGTTGAAAGATCCAAATCACCCAGTGACTCCAGGTTGCATCACTGATTATGTGTCCAAGGATGTATCTCAGCATCAAGGCAGACAAGTGTGAGGTGTTACACTTTGGGAGAACAAACCAGGGTAGGACTTACAGGTGAGTGGTAGAGCATTGAGTGTGGTAGAACAGAGCGATCAGGAATACAGATCCATAATTCCTTGAAAGTGGTGTAATGGGTAGATAGGGGCCTAAAAGAGCTTTTGGCCCATTGGCCTTCATAAATCAAAGTACTGAGTACAAGAGTTGAGATATTCTTTGAAATTGTATAAAACAATGGCGAGGCCTAAAGTATTGTGAGCAATTTTGGTCATCTACCTACAGGAAAGTTATCAATAAGATTGAAAGAGTACAGAGAAAATTTACAATAATGTTTCCAGGTGTTGAGGACCTAAGATATAGGAAAAGGTTGAATAGGTTACGATTTTATTCCCTGGAGCATAATAGAATGACGGGAGATTTGATAGAGGTATACAAAATTATGAGCGTATAGATAGGGTAATAGGGTAATCTATAGATAGCTTTTCCCATCTAGTTTGGGTGGGACTACAAAAAGATATCACGATTTAAGGGTGAAAGGTGAAAATTTAAAGGGGAACATGAGCATCACAGATGCTGCTTGGGTCGTTGAATTCCCCACCGGTTTGTTTAATTTTTCGCTCAATGTTTGTAAACGGTGGGTGGAAATTTTCCATCAAAAGATTTGCCTCCCTTTGAAAGGAGATGTGACGTCGGACTGTATTTTCATCGGATTGTGAGTAGCAAATGAGAACTACCCAACGCCTGTCACCAGATTCCGCAAGCTCTACTTTCACCTGCTTCCAATCGCCGCTGCGCTATCTTCACCTGCCCCTGCTCCTCCATTGGCTATTTTCCTGATGGCGTCATAAACGAAACCCTCCTATTCAACTGTCAGTTTCCTGGAAACCTAAACGTTAAATATAACTACTGCAGATACCTGTCAGTGCCAGTTGCTTGTCGGAGTTACAGACGTGGTTCGCTCCTTTAATGCTGTTGCATTTTATTTTCTCTGCAGACTATCCATTTCACACAAGCCCTGAAAGCGGTAAGTAGGAGAGGGCTGCTTGGGTGGCGCGGAACGAAGCGGCGATGTATATGGTTTGATTTGTTTTCACTGAAGCACTATTTAAGATAATTGAAATGGTGCATCCTCGCGTATTTTTGTCTTAAGAACTTGCTGGTAAAAGCTGTCTATTGAACTGCAAGTGAGTCTTGGTTTTGCTATTGTGCTGGGTTCTTTATTTTAAT
Source organism: Hemitrygon akajei (assembly GCF_048418815.1). Taxonomy (NCBI): domain Eukaryota; kingdom Metazoa; phylum Chordata; class Chondrichthyes; order Myliobatiformes; family Dasyatidae; genus Hemitrygon; species Hemitrygon akajei. Next base: position 59,299,333 of record NC_133141.1, read on the forward strand.
TTGTTTTTAAGGTACAGTGGATTCGCTCTTTGTACCGGATCTTCCTATGTCTCCATTGCAACGATTTTGTTCAGTCTCCGCCGCTTCTTTGAATCTTAAAAAAAACTCACTGCTGTATTTCCCCTTTAACCTTCGGTGTTGCGTCAGTGATATGAACACCGTCTGTTCTTTCGTAAGTTTTTATTAGTCTTCCCTTTTGATTGTACTTCCCGAAATATGTATATAAAAGAGCATGTATTGATTACGGCAACGTCGATCTCGCATGTGAGCGAGATTACCGCCAGGGTATCATCACGGTAGTCAAGGCGGAAAAGCTTCCATTTGACAAACGCAGCTCATTCTAACACAAGTTAATCTTCAACCAGCGTCCACCTAACCTTTCGATATATGGTTTATGTCGATAACGTAGGAACAGCTGGATAGATTTTAGTAAATTTTCGAATCTGCACTGCCGATGTATCAATAGTCCATTAGACACGAGATTCTGAAAATCTTGAGCAATGCACAGAAAATGCCGGAGGAACTCAGCCGGTCAAGCAGCATCTGCAGAGGAAAATGTTTATAAATGCTTTTATTTACAAACATTTTCCTGCATTGATGATGCCTGACCTAGTGAGTTCCTCCGGCATTTTCGGTGCGTTGTTCGAGTCATTAGAACTGTGGCGGTCAACATCGAGCCAGCGCTCACCCCCTGCGAATCCTTGATTCACGCATTCGAACCGACCTGTAATATACAGTATTTTTCTTCTTTCCTAGTCCTTCTGCCTATAATTAGTTTTGTTTTTCTTATTGTTGTGGGATATTTAGCGTTGCTGCAAGTTTAACAATCTATTCCCAAATTGCCCTCGAGAAGGTGGTGGTGAGCTATCGTCATCAATGCCTGCGGTCCTCCCGCAGTGTTCCATTTAATATCGGAGATTGTATACAGTATGCAACCTGAAATTCTTACTCTTTGCAGACATTCACGAAACAGAAGAAAGCCCCAAAGAATGAATGACAGAAAAACGTTAGAACCCCAAAGTGCCCTCCAACCCCCTTCCGTGTGGAATTCTAATACATGCCCAGCCACGGTGCACTGCTGGAAGATGGAGTGAAGGTTTAAGTTGGTGGACAGGTTGCCAGACAAGCAGCAATGACCTCCTTGAATGTTATTGGAGCCCACTCAGGCAGGCAAACAGAAAATAATCTAACCCTGGAGGGGAGAGTGAAATGAATATATGTACTTTGAAAATAAATTTACTTCAAACTTTGAGAAAACAGTAGACTCACTTCTCATGCCACATTATTCACACAATTTACAAATTGTGTGTGATTTAATCATGAAATTTGACACAACCTTTTTTAAACATCTCTTTATTGCTTTTACAGAATGAAAAGAAGACACATTAGATCATCCATAGGTTTGAAATTACAACAAAGTTAAAGAAAAGGAAAAATAACATAAGAAATCAAAAGAAAAAAACACACAAAAAAGCAAACACCCCGCCATTAAAAGAATAGTCAATTCAGTTCCTTACTTTCATCATCCTGAATATTGTTCTCCAGAAACTTGTACAAAATGTCCCAAATTTCCTGAAATTTGCCAAGTTTGTTTTTTGTAATGTAGCTTATCTTTTCTAGAGCACGATAAGAAGTCATTCCTTTCAGCCATTGTGAGAGTCCACTGTTTGTTGGTTTCTTCCATGAATAGACTATGCAGCGTTTGGCTTCCAAAAAACAAATATTAAGCAGAGACCTTACATTTTTGGAGGTTACAAAGTCCTTTGGATAAATATTCAGAATACATAATTTAGGATCAAGGGGCACCTTTTTTCCAATAATCTGACTAATTAAATCCAGCACCTTCTTCCAGAAGCAGATTTGACACAACTTTTAGCCAATTTCTCTTTGTATAGTAGAAGACTGATACCCTTGAGGCTAAACACAGTAAGTGAGGAGAAAAATAAGGAAATTAAGGTTGGCAAAGCAAGAATAGTGATCAGCACAAATGGGGGATATCAAAATAGATCCTTTACTAAGAAGCAAATGTTAAAAGATGAGGTTGAACCTACTAGGGACAAGTAAGTACATTTACTGAAGGACAGAAAACAGTGAATTGTGCTTCATGTTTGTTTTCCATGCTAGAGATCAAAGGATAGGAATCTTCACAAAGAGTCACTTATAGAGTATACAGACCCACCCTAGTTGCAAATGCCCAACTTATTTACAGCCCAAATGGATGAGCATTAAATTGGGTGGGATGGATTTGCAGTCCATCTCCCAATGCTCATTTATTTGTGTGAGCTGTAAGGCTGCAGGCATCATATAGCATATGCGAACTTGTTTTATGGTGAGTCAAATGCTTTGATCCTTGTTTGCACACTTTTTATTTGAATATATTGCCATACTTTTCCAACTTGCAAACTGTTTGAATTACATGCAGTATTTAGGAGTGAAATCCTATTGTAACCTGGGGAGGACCTTAAGTAAATGACAAATGATGGAAGGCAGAGGAAAACTTCAAAATTTGTCAATGATAACACATAAAATGTGGCAAATAATGAGGATGATGACTATGAAAGAAACACAATCAGACCCAAAATGGGTCTGAACTTTATATTCATTTCAGGAATTGTGCATTTCTTTCAATTCCAGCATTTGTTGCTCATCCCTATTTTCACTTTAAGAATCACAATTTTTGCAATGCTGCGATTGTTCTGGTGAAGGTGCCATCACAGTGGTCTCTGGATGATGTGCTATATATCCCAGTCTGAATAATACATGACTCAGAGTGCAACCTGCAGATGGTGGCCACTGCTTCTGGGTGCTTGAGGAAGGTGCTGCAGGGTGACCTGGATGAGTAATTGTATTGGATTTTGCAAATGGTACACACCACAGCCACTTCAACTGGTGCTAGAGGGAATGAATATTAGGGTGCTTGATGTGGTGCAAGTGAAGTAAGCTACTTTGTCTTGGATGGTGTTGTGGTTCTTGAGAGTGTTTGGTATTAGATTCTAGACAAGTGTGCCTTGGGAGTCAGGAGGTGAGTCGGAGCCACAGAATCTTCCCTGCTCTTGTAATTATGCCAGTTATGTAGGTGGCCCAGTTGAGTTTCTGCTCAGTCCCCAGGAATATGATGGTGGCAACTCAGTACCGGTAATTCAATGTGAAGGGCAGAGAAGAAAGCCCTTAACTCCGAGTGGAGTCAGCGGGATGCCATTGTGACGGCGTTTTTTTTAAGCAGGCTTTTTTATTTTTACGAAACTGAGTTGCTAGCTCAATACTTAACCCAGCATGGATGGAAAGCGTGCAAGGGAGGGAGCTTCCTCTGGCTGGATTCGAACTCAGGAGCCTTTGCTCCGAAGTCCAGCCACTATGCCACAAGCCAGCAAGTTGTCAGGTTATCTTTTGTCGGAGATGATTATTGTCTGGAACATTTTTTATTGGCAACAATGTTACTTGTTACTTATCAGCCCATCCCTGAACGTTGCCCAAGTCTTGATTAACTGAAGTGTTGTGAATGGTACTGAACATTATGCAAACAACACTGACCTAGTGATGGAGAGAAGATCATTGCAATAAAATTTATATAATTTAATTAACTACATTTTATTTGCTCTGTTTCATATCCTTTCTAACATTCATTCTGATGGCTAAAATTTAATAATTGCATCCATTGTTCTGTTCTCATTGCTCTACTGATCTTTCCCTCAGATGAATATAATGATAGAGAATGGTGATGAAGAGTTGTGTTGTTGGAAAGTTTTAAGACAACTATCTATTGAAGTTACATGATTATGCTGAACAAGTTTGTAGCCAGCCATCCAGATGACAGATGAGAAGTCTTATTAAATTACTTTTAAAGCAGTTCTAAAGACATTTACATCAGCCAATAATTGTAGGTGGAAATTGGCAAAGCTATTAATATCCATGGTGTTTACTCTTTGAACTTGGCAGACTTAGAGTGTCGTACATTTAAAATTAGCCATCCAGAAGTTGTTTGTAGTGATACCCTGCCACTCTAGGGATGTGCTGTTGTAGCTGCCAGGCCAGAATCACTCATTTGATATGCACCAACTTTACAAAGACTTTTATTGCTCAAACTCATTGAATGGAGTGTTCTTAATGATAAATTAAGCAATAATTATTGTTGAGCAACCTTTCTGGCCTTGGTAAGGTAAATTTATGGAGTTTTATGTTGCTTATTTCTATATACCCCATAACAATATCAAGTTCCAAAGATTTTAATTTGGTAAAAACTACTTTTATTTTCAGTATACATGTATTTCATTTTATATATTAATCCATGTGTATGCCTAATCTTTATTTTGCTGTACTTAGAACATTATACAAACTGAATGTTAGGTCCTTGCCAACTTCAGTAAGCTTGGTGATAGCACTGTTGCTGGGTACATCAGATACCTGTGAAAGTCACCTGACAGACTGGTGTTGGTAAGGAGAAATTCAAAGCCGAGAGTCCATTTCAGTTTTGTGGGAGCGACCTCTTCAAAGTGAGCAATAGCTATTGTCATTTTGTTGCTGGCAAGGAGATTTAGACTAAAACACAAGTGTTTTAAAGTAAACATTATGAAAAAACCACAAATATTAACAGCTTATTACACCAAGCAATAAACCACTCAACAGAAACACACAATAGGTAAGTTTTCAACACCCCCCCCCCTTTTCAATTGCAATGTGCTTACACTATAATTCTGTACACCATCTTGCAAATATTTACATCTTCTCAATAACACTGTTTACATACTTGGGGAGGGAAATAACATTTGTCTGCATGTACGAATAACAGCAAAAAGCATTGTATTTCATTTCATTGATTTCCCCCCACCGCCCCCCCCCCCCCCCATTAAATGGGAAGAATCCATAGAATTTTTAAAAAACTAACTTCAACAATTTTGGGTATTATGTTTTGTATATTACTTGGATTACCTTCTTCAACTTGGTCCAATGGCATTAACTCATCCACAGTTTAAAGCAAGGACTGGTATTCCTTGAAATAAATACATACATATCACTTTGTGTTCTTTTATTAATCCTTATGCAATTGACACTTCCAGATAGTTTCAAGTTTCCTTGGCAAACCTGTTTTGTTTTCAGATTACATCTTGTACTTGACTTCACTAAAATGAATCCTGAAAGTATAGTTATGTATTTGCATAAATTGCAGAAGTTAGTACTTGAAAGTTAATTATTTTATCAATTCTGCCTTTGCTCTTATCTATAAGGCATAAGACATCCCATAAGATATGGGAGTAGAGTTAGACCATTTGGCCTATCGAGTTTTCTTCGCCATTCCATCATGGCTGATTTATTATCCCTCTGAACACCAGCCTTCTCCCTGTAACCTTTGATGCCCTGACTAGCCAAGAGCATATCAACCTCTGTTTTAAATACACTCAATGACTTGGCCTCCACAGTCATATGTGGCAATGAATTCCACAGATTCACTTCCCCTGGCTAAAGAATCCCTCCTTATCTCCATTCTAAATGGACATCCTTCTGTTCTGAGTTTGTGTCCTCTGGTCCTAGTTTCCCCCACTATAGGAAACATCCTCTCTATGTCCACTCTATCTAGGCCTTTCAATATTAGATAGGTTTCTTCTAAACTCCAGTGAGTACAAGCCCAAAGCCATCAAACACACCTCATAAGTTAACCATTTCATTCCCAGAATAGTTCTTATGAACCTCCTCTGGACCCTCTCCAATGCTAGCACATTGTTTTTTTATATAAGTGGCCCAAAACTCTTCACAAAATTCCAAGTGCAGTCTGACCAATGCGTTATCGAAAGTCTTAGCATTACATCCTTGCTCATATAGTCTAGTCCTGTGGAAATGAATGCTAATATTGTATTTGGCTCCCTTACCACCAACTCAACCTGCAAGTTAACCTGTAGGGAATCCTGAACAAGGACTCCTAAGTCCATCTGCTGCTCTGATTTTTGAATTTTTTCCCTGTTTAGAAAGTAGTCTACTCCTTTATTCCTTTTTCCAAAGTGCATGTCCATATACTTTCCTGCATTATATTCCATCTGCCACTTCTTTGCCCATTCTCCCAATCTGCACTCCAACTGCAGACTCCTTGCCTCTTCAACACTACCTGCCCCTCCATATATCTTCATATCGTCTGCAAACATGGCCACAAATCTATCAATTCCATCATCCAAATTCATGATATATATACTATAATGTGAAAAGAAGTGGTTCGAACACAGAACCCTGCAGAATATACCTACTAGAATAGGTCCGCTTTATTCCAACTCTTTGCCATCTGCCAGTCAGCCAATCTTCCATCCATGCTTGTATCTTTCCTGTAATACCATGGGCTCTTGTTAAGCAGCCTCGTGCAAGATTTTGTTAACAACATTCTGAAAATCCAAGCAAACAACATCTACTGACTCTCCTTTGTCTATCCTGCCTGTTATTTCCTCAAAGAATTCCAACAAAATTGTAAGGCAAGATTTCCACTGAAGGAAACCATGCTTACTTTGGCCTACTTTATCATGCGTATTCAAGTGCCTGAAACCTCATCCTTAAGAGTGGACTCCAACTTCTTCCCAACCACTGAAGTTAGGCTAACTAGAATACAATTTCCTGCTTTCTGCCTCCCTCCCTTTTTAAAGAATGGACTGACATTTGCAATTTTCCGTCCTCCAGATCCATCCCAGAATCTAGTAGTTCTTGGAAGATCACTACTAATTTCTCCACAACATCTTTCAGAACCCTAGGGTGTATTCCAACTGCCTCAGGTGACTTGTATACCTTCAGACCTTCTCCTTAGGAATAGCAACGATACTCACTTCTGCCCCCTGACGCTCTCGAATTTTTGGCATACTGCCAGTGTCTTCCATAGTGAAGACATGCAAAATAGTTTATCTGCCATTTCTTTGTCCCCCATTACTACCTCTCCAGCATCATTTTCCAGTGGTCCAATATCCATTCTTTACTTTTTATTCTTTATATATCTGGAAAACCTTTTCTATTGGCTAGCTTGCTAGCTTACCTTCATTTTTCATCTTTTCTCTCCTTATGGCTTTTTTATTGCCTCCTGTTGTTTTTTTAAAAGCCTGACAATCCTTCAATTTCCCACTAATTTTTGCTTTTATGCTGTTTTTTTCTTTTTCAATATTTTTATTGATTTCTTACAAAGAAGAATACAGAGTACAGGAGGATATATATCATATTATCAATTACAATATATTTGAATCACACTTATAGTCTCATTACCCCATATTCATGTAACTTAAATTGAATTGTAATATTAAAAAGTAATAATTTTATTATACAAAAAAATCTAAACCCACTACCAAGAAAAGCTGTTTGGTAAAGATAGAAAAAAGGAAAAAAAATCCTTATACAGGGGTGTCAAACTCATTTTAGGTCACGGGCCGGATTGAGCAAAATGCAGCTTCATGCGGGCTGGATCAGTCGGACGCGTGCGAACGCAGCTTTCGTTGCCTCCATTTTTTCAGCCTGCTCTCACGTGTCTCAGTCTCTGCTATAACTACAAAGTGTTTCACTTTACAAATTCCGTTTCTTATGAAGAAGACTGCCGAATAAACACTAAAAACCCTGAAAACCTGGTACCTGAATAAACTCAGCATTAGCCATATCATACGCCATAGGCACTTCGATTACTGGGGCCAGCTTTAATAGTAATTAGATATTATCTCGCGGGCCAAAGATAATTCCACCGCGGGCTGGATTTGGCCTGCGGGCCTTGAGTTTGACATATATGTCATACAGTAAGACATATTATTAACCAACATCTGTACTTGATAACAATAGACAATAGGTGGAGGAGTAGGCCATTCAGCCCTTTGAGCCAGCACCGCCATTCAATGTGATCATGGCTGATCATCCACAATCAGTACCCTGTTCCTGCCTTCTCCTCATATCCCTTGACTCTGCTATCTTTAAGAGCTCTATCTAACTCTTTCTTGAAAGCATCCAGAGAATTGGCCTCCACTGCCTTCTGAGGCAGAGCATTCCATAGATCCACAACTCTCTGGGTGAAAAAGTTTTTCCACAACTCCGTTCTAAATGGCCTACCCCTTATTCTTAAACTGTGGCCTCTGGTTCTGGACTTCCCCAACATCGGGAACATGTTTCCTGCCTCTAGCGTGTCCAATCCCTTAATAATCTTATATGTTTCAATCAGATCCCCTCTCATCCTTCTAAATTCCAGTGTATACAAGCCCAGTCGCTCCAATCTTTCAACATATGACAGTCCTGCCATCCCGGGAATTAACCTCATGAACCTACGCTGCACTCCCTCAATAGCAAAAATGTCCGTCCTCAAATTTGGAGACCAAAACTGCACACAATACTCCAGGTGTGGTCTCACCAGGGCCCTGTACAACTGCAGAAGGACCTCTTTACTCCTATACTGAACTCCCCTTGTTATGAAGGCCGACATGCCATTAGCTTTCTTCACTGCCTGCTGTACCTGCATGCTTACTTTCAGTAACTGATGAACAAGGACACCTAGATCTCGTTGTACTTCCCCTTTTCCTAACTTGACACCATTCAGATAGTAATCTGCCTTTCTGTTCTTGACACCAAAGTGGATAACCTCACATTTATCCACATTGAAGTGCATCTGCCATGCATCTGCCCACTCATCCAACCTGTCCAAGTCACCCTGCATTCTCATAACATCCTCCTCATGTTTCACTCTGCCACCCAGCTTTGTGTCATCTGCAAATTTGCTAATGTTACTTTTAATCCCTTCATATAAATCATTAATGTATATTGTAAATAGCTGCGGTCCCAGCACCGAGCCTTGCGGTACCCCACTAGTCACTGCCTGCCATTCTAAAAAGGACCCGTTAATCCCTACTCTTTGTTTCCTGTCTGCCAACCAATTTTCTATCCATGTTAGTACCCTACCCCCAATACCATGTGCTCTAATTTTGCCCACTAATCTCCCATGTGGAACCTTATCAAAGGCTTCAAAGATTACAAAGATAACAAATCAAAGATTTTGAAAATAATTCAAAAAAGGTCCCTACAATGTTAGAAAGTCTTGTCTTGATTCAGAAAATGAGCAATGAATCTTCTCTAAATTTAAGCATGACATAACATCGCTTAGCCATTGAGCATGAGTATGTGGAGCAACATCCTTCCACCTAAGCAACAATGCCCTCCCAGCTATAAGAGAAATAAAGCCAAAATGTGCAAATCAGGTGTCTGCAAGATAATATCTTTTCCTCTAGCAATAATGAATAAGGCAGTCAAAGGGTTTGGTTTAAAATTTACTTTAAAAAGTACAGAAAAAGTTTAAAATACTTCCAGTATTTTTCAAGACTCTGACATGTCCAGAACATATTAATTAATGACGCCTCTCCATTGTTACATCTGTCACAATAGGGAAATATATCTGAATTAAAAATGAGACAGCTTATCTTTAGTCATGTAGGCCCTATGGACCACTTTAAGTTGTAAGAGGGAGTGATGGGCACACAACGATGAGGTTATTAACCAATTTAAAGATTTCATTCCAAGTTTCCTCAGAAATTGAAGTCTGTAAATCTTGTTCCCAGAGATTTTTAATTTTGTCTAAAGGAACACTTCTCATTTCCAACAACATACCTTAAATATTAGATTGATCCATTATGTAAAAGGTTTCAAATTAAAAATTGCATCTAATAAATTCTTATCACGAATTTTAGGAAATATATGTACAAAGTGTAATTGAGATCACAGGAAGTCTCTAATTTGTAAATATTGAAAAAAGTGGGTATTTGGTAAGCTATATTTAGCTGACAACTGCTCAAACAAAAAGAGACTTCCTCCAACAAATAAATCCTGGAAGCATTTAATACCCAGTCTATCCCAATCTTTAAAAATTACATCAGTCATAGAAGGTTTAAAAAACCAGTTAGAAAAAATGGGACTTGAAAGAGAAAATCTCAATAAACCAAAATATTTTCTAAATTGTACCCAAATCCTTAAAGTATGTTTAACTACAAAACTATCAGTTAGTTTACTTAAAAATAAAGGAATTGAGGATCCTAGAAGAGAGACGATAGAAAATTTATTAATAGAGTTAGCTTCTAAAGAAACCCAAACTGGACAGTCCTCTCGGTTAATATAATATAACCAAAATGTGAGATTTCATATATTGACTGCCCAGTAATAAAACCTAAAATTTGGTAAAGCTAAGCCTCCATTCTTTTTAGCTTTTTGAAGATGAAATTTATTTAGTGAAGAGTGTTTATTTTTCCATATATATGAAGATATGATAGAATCAAGAGAATCAAAAAAGGATTTAGGAATAAAAATGGGTAAGGCCTAAAAAAGTATAAAAATTTAGGCAAGATATTAATTTTAATAGAATTAATTCGGCCAGTCAACGATAATGAAAGGGGCAACAATTTAGATAGTGCCCTTTTTACATAATTCAGCAGGGTAAAAAAAATTCTCTAAATAACTATGTATAATTCTTAGTAATTGTTACACCCAAATAAGTAAATTGATTTCTTACAATTTAAAAAGGAATTTTGGTATTAATTGATACCAAATTATTCAAAGAAAAAAGTACACTCTTATGAAAATTTACTTATGCTGTTTTTGATTTCCCTTGTCAGCCATGGTTGCCTCATTCTCCTTTTAGAAAACTTCTTCATCTTTGAGTTGTACCTATCCTGCGCCTTCCAAGTTGCCCCCTGAAACTCTAGCCATTGCTGGTCTGCCATCATCCCTGCTAGTGTCCCTTTGAAACCAATTTTGGCTAGCTTCTTTTTCATGCTTCTGTAATTCCCTTTTCTCCACTGTAATGCTGATTCATCTGACTTTATCCTCTCCCTCTCAAATTGCATGGTAAATTTTGGCATATTATGATCACTGCTTCCTAAGGTTTCCTTTATATTAAACTCCCCAGTCAAACCTGGTTCATTACACAACACCCAATCCGGAATGCCTTTGCCATGGTGGGCCCAACCAAAAGTTGCTTTAAAAAGCCATCCCATTTGCATGCATTCTACAAATTCTCTCTCCTGGGATCCAGCACCAACCTGATTTTCCCCATGACTATCATATCATAGCCCTTATTTACATGCCTTAGAACCATAGAACATTACAGCACAGAAACAGGCCTTCTTGGCTGTGCCAAACCATTTTTCTGCCTAGTCCCACTGACCTACACCTGGACCATATCCCTCCATACACCTCTCATCCATGTACCTGTCCAAGTTTTTTTTAAATGTTAAAAGTGAGCCCGCATTTACCACTTCATCTGGCAGCTCATTCCACACACCTACCACTCTCTGTGTGAAGAAGTCCCCCCTAATGTTCCCTTTAAACTTCCCCCATTCACCCTTAACCCATGTCCTCTTTTTTTTTTTCTCCCCGGCCTCAGTGGAAAAAGTCTGCTTGCATTCACTCTATCGAAACCCATCATAATTTTATATACCTCTATCAAATCTCCCCTCATTCTTCTATGCTCCAGGGAATAAAGTCCTAACCTATTCAACCTTTCTCTGTAACTCAGTTTCTCAAGTCCCGGCAATATCCTTGTAAACCTTCTCTGCACTCTTTCAACCTTATTAATATCCTTCTTGTAATTTGGTGCAAAACTGCACACAATACTCTAAATTTGGCCTCACCATTGCCTTATACAACCTCACCATAACATTCCAACTCTTATACTCAATACTGTGATTTATAAAGGCCAATGTACCAAAAGCTCTCTTTACTACCCTATCTACCTGTGACGCCACTTTTAGGGAATTTTGTATCTCTATTCCCAGATCCCTCTGTTCTACTGCACTCCTCAGTGCCCTATCATTTACCTTGTATGTTCTACCTTGGTTTTTCCTTCCAAAGTGCAATACCTCACACTTGTCTGTATTAAACTCCATCTGTCATTTTTCAGCCCATTTTTCCAGCTGGCCCAAATCCCTCTGCAAGCTTTGAGAACCTTCCTCACTGTCCAATACACCTCCAATCTTTGTATCATCAGTAAATTTGCTGATCCAATTTACCACATTATCATCCAGATCATTGAATTAGATGACAAATAACAATGGACCCAGTACTGATCACTGTGGCACACCACTAGTCACAGGCCTCCACTCAGAGTAGCAATCCTCCACTACCACTCTCTGACTTCTTCCATTGAGCCAATGTCTAATCCAATTTACTGCCTCACCATGTATACCTAGCGACTGAATCTTCCTAACTAACCTCCCATGCGGGACCTTGTCAAAGGCCTTACTGAAGTCCATGTATACAACATCCACTGCCTTCCCTTCATCCACTTTCCTTGTAACCTCCTTGAAAAACTCTAATAGATTTATTAAGCATGACCTACCACGCACAAAGCCGTGTTGACTCTCCCTAATAAGTCCCTGTCTATCTAAATACTTGTAGATCCTATCTCTTAGTACTCCTTCTGGTACAGTTTGTAATTTACCTACTACCGACATCAAACTTACCAGCCTATAATTTCCCAGATTACTTTTAGAGCCTTTTTTAAACAACGGAACAAGATTAGCTATCCTCTAATCCTCCGGCACCTCACCCGTAGATACCGACATTTTAAATATATCTGCCAGGGCCCTTCAACTTCAACACTAGTCTCCTTCAAGGTCTGAGGGAATACCCTGTCAGGTCCTGGGGATTTATCTACTCTGATCTGCCTCAAGATAGCAAACACCTCCTCTTCAATCTGTATAGGTTCTATGACCTCACTACTTGTTTGCCTTATTTCCAGTGACTCCATGCCAGCTTCCTTAGTAAATACAGACGCAAAAAAACCATTTAAGATCTCCTCCATTTCTTTTGGTTCCATACATAGCTTACCACTCTGATCTTCAATAGGACCAATTTTATCCCTTACTATCCTTTTGCTCTTAATATACCTGTAGAAGCTCTTTGGATTATCCTACACCTTGACTGCCAAAGCTACCTCATGTCTTCTTTTAGCCTTCCTGATTTCTTTATTAAGTATTTTTTTGCACTTTTTATACTCAAGTACCTTATTTGCTCCATGTTTCCTATACCTGTCATACATCTCTCTCTCCTTTTATCAGAGTTCCAATATCCCTAGAGAACCAAGGTTCCTTATTCTTATTTGCTTTGCCTTTAATCCTGACAGGAACATACAAACACTGCATGCTCAAGATTTCTCCTTTGAAGGCCTCCCACTTACCAACAACATCCTCGCCAGAGAACAACCTGTCCCATTCTCTATCTCCATTGTAATTTGTATCCCACACACTGTCTGCTGTTTAGAGGCCTGCATATAATTTCCATTAGGGTCCTTGCAGTTTATTAACTCTACCCACAAGGATTCTACATCTTCCGATCTTATGTCACTACTTACTAAGGATTTGATTTCTTTTTTTTTTTACCAGCAGAGCCCCTCTGCCTACCTGCCTGTTCTTTCAATACAGTGTGTATCCTTGGATGTTAAGATCTCAACCACAATCTCCTTTCAGCCACGACTCAATGATGCCCCCAACATCATACCTGCCACTCACTAACTGTGCTACAAGATCTACCTTATTCCATACACTGCATGCTGCAAATATAACACCTTCAGTTCTGTATTCATCACCCTTTTCGATTTTGCCATGTTACACTTCAACTCATCCCACTGACTGCAATTTTGCCCTGACATCTGCCTACCCTTCCTCACAGTCAAACTATACAATGCATTGACTTGTAAACCAACTGCCCCATCCCCAACCCTATCACTCCAGTTCCCATTCCCCTGCTGAATTCATATAACCCCCCCCCCCAACAGTTCTAACATACCTGCCTACAAGGATATTGGTCTCCCTTGGGTTCAAGTGTAATTCGTCCCTTTTGAACAGGTTATACTTTCCCCAGAAGAGATTGCAATGACCCAGAAATCTGAAATCCTGCCTCCTGCACCTCTTTCTCAGCCACTCATTCATCTGTACTATCATCCTATTCTTGCCCTGACTAGTACGTGGCACTGGGAGTAATACAGAGATCACTACCATGGAGGTCCTGCTCTTCAGCCTCTGCCCGAACCCCCTTTACTCACTGCTCAGGACCTCTTTCCCCCCCACCCCCAGCTCCATTTGTCATTGGTGCCAATGTGCACCATGACCTCTGGCTGCTCACCCTCCCACTTCAAGGTTCATTTATTATCAAAGTATTTATGCTGTATACAAACCTGAGATTCATCCGTTTCAGACAGCCACGAAACAAAGAAAACTATAACACCCGTTCAAAGAAAAGCATCAATCCCCCATGTACGAAAAACTAAAAATCGCACAAACGACAAGAATATCAACCCCCTCTGCACATGCAAAAGCAAATTGCACAAATGGCAACATAAACCTCCCATGCACAAAAACAAATCGCGCAAAGGGCAATAAGAAAGAATGAGCAAATACACAGAACATAAAAACACTAAATTGAAAGTCCAGTCCATAAAGCACAGATCCAGAACTTTGGTACCATCCTCTGATGGTGGGGGGGGGGGGAGGGGAGACAGGGGGAGAGGGAGAGAGAGATTGAGAGGATTGAGAGATTCAAACGCGGGGGCTTCCCTTGGGAGTAGTGAGCGAGAGAGAGTCACATGCAGACACCTTCCTTTGGCAGCAGCAAGTGAGATGCTGGTAGATGGTGCTGAACGCTCACCTGCCTTCCACACTTGTCTCAATGTTTTAATTTTCCTCAATGCTTTAATTGGCAAAATCAGTGAGAAATGGAGTCAATCGTGGCCTCGTGCCCTTCTCTAAGGTTCTTGGCCCTGAGGCCGCTTGCTTCCTAGAACCTTATCAGAGACAGCAAAGCACCAGATCGCTCAATCAACCCAAAAACACACCATCAAACTGTAAATCACAGGCTCCAACAGTACCAGAACCACATTTAAATGAAAAAGAATATGTGTAAGAAACAGCTTTGTGGACCATCTGGAAGATGTCACCTGAGATAGCATTGTTCACTGGCACCATCTTGACCTCTTGAGAATCTTCTGCAGCCACTCTGAGGTTCCTGGACCCTAGCACCTGGGAAGCAGCACACCATCCTAGTGACTTTGGCCACAGAATTTCCTGTCTATCCCTAACTATCAAGTCGCCTATCATTATCGCTCTGCCTGACTTTACCCTTCCTTGCTGAGCCTCAGAGCCGGCCACAGTGCCAGCAGCCTGGCTGCTGCTGCAGTGTCCTGATAGCTCATTGACCCCCTCCCCCACCCAATAGTATCCAAAAGGATATACTCGTTGCTGAGGGGAATGGCAGAGGGAAACCCTGCACTGAGTGCTTACTCTTCGTGGTGGTCACCCACCTTCTATCTGAAGCTTGCACTCTGAGATTGGCCACCTCAGTAACAGTAATGAAGCTTTTAGCTTTCTGGACGGTCCTGAGTGCATCCAGCTCCAGTTCCACTTCCTTGACCTTGTCAGTCAGGAGCTGAAGTTGCATGCATTTCCTCCAGATGTAGTCATCAGGCAGATCGTCAGGTACCCTGAAATCCCACATCTCACAGGAGGCGCATTCTACTGCCTGTACTACCATCCTGCCTACACTTGTTATTCCTCTCACTTCTCAAGCTTAAGTTCTAGCCTCTGCTTATTCTCATTCAAGCCTGTTGAGCCAAAACCAGACCAGTCTAAAACTGTCCACTTCAACAATGGCAACTTCACTTGCATCTTGCTTCTTTTTATTGGCCCCTACCAAGTGCCAAAGAGATCATTATGATTGCACCTTCCAAAAAGTTCTGAAAGGCCTGAAGTTATTTTTAAACCTGGCGTAAAGTATACAAAGAACTGACTCCAATAATATGTTGTATTCTTGGAGGCTGAAAGACCCTAATCCTCAATCCAATGCCCTTCACAAATAATCAGCCAAAAGAGTCTGCATGACATGTAATAATTCCTTCTTTATAGGACAATCTGTTATTTTGAACTTGTAAATTGGTCATGTGGTTATTGAATATAATGTTATTTGTGTTTACATCATAAGCACTTTGAGCAGAATGAAGTGCACATTTTTGTTTTGAAGCTTCTGGTGTTGTTTAGGTGTATTGCAGATGGAGCTTATCAATACTCCCAATTATTACCCCTCCTCCAAAATACATTCACTGTTCATAAAGTTCACTGATCATAACACATTAATAAATGAATCTCCGATCCAATGACTGAAATGGCTCAGGACAACTATTGTTGGTGTTGTTCAGATCACCTGACATGCAAGTATGTTTACGTTGCTTGAATGAATGGGTATTCTCTCCAAATGACATAACCAGAATCCCTGCCTGCTGGGTTCTTTCTATGCAGTGCAAAGGTCTCATATGCCTTCTCATCAGCATATATCTCGCTGATGTGAATTCACTAAGTTAGTAGTTCTCTCCCTTTTCCTTGCAACCTCTCTCATCTCCATGACAACCAGGTTATTGTATTGTTGCTACTTGTCTACCTTTAAGAGTGAATAGTCCATATCAAGTTGTCCGGTGTCGCATTGACTAGAATGTCAATGGGTCCCATTAGGAACCATACTGGGTCCATTTTAGTACATGTTATTAGATGTAATTATCCTGACATTGTCTGCACAATTTCACTACATTAATTCACTAAAAAGGGGTAAAATCCAATTACTAGGAATGGAAACCTAGTGGGTGGGGAACTAATATACTGATTACATTGTTATTCATCATTTCCTTCCAATTACCTTCAACTTGTATTTCCTCTTACTATTGGCTGTTTATCCATTGGATGTTGACTCTTTTAGGCAGTGGAATATACTGTCTACTTGGATTAATTAGTGTTTTGAATGCTTGCAAGAAGGGATCCACATAACTTTGAAGTTGCCACTTAGGAAATTGTTTCACTGTTGCATCAAGCTACAGGCAAAGCATTCCGTTCGTAATCACTGGGGTGCTTGAGAGTCCTTATACTGCCTGTGATCACAAACTGAACTTTGAGAACTAACTTTAATGAAAAAACTTAAATCAGTTTTTAGATGTAGAATTAATTTGGGAGCTTTAATTAGATGTAGCACGCAACAGGAGCATTTGAATAAAGTACCTGCAATCGCAAATACTACAGTTGTCTTTTAGGATAGAAATGGCACGTGCTGGTATGTGATAGACTCGGTGTTCTACCTTGAATCATCTGACAACTTTCTTTATTATATTCCTCTTTCACACTTCCCTTACATTTTGTGAAGTTTTTGTTGTTGCATTAATCTTAGAATAGTATTTCCTTTTTCAAAAAGTTCACTTTTTTCTTCCATTAAAAGTATTATGACAATCACTTAATCTCCCAAATTAGGGTATTTTTGGTATCATTAGAAATAGAAAATGCTTCATAATTAGAACTAAGCAGTAAGTTTTAGATAAAAGTTTAAAAGTCTAAAAGTTAAAGATGTTAACAACTCCAGTTATTTAGACTTCAGTAAACTTAATTATGCTGGGGTTTCTGTAGCTTCTATGTTTCTGATTCTATTTGTCCATAGAATATAGTGATCTTCTGCTACTGTAGCCTATTTACTTCAAGGTTCAATGTGTTCAGAGATGTTTTTTTGCACACCACTGATGTAACACATGGTTGTTTGAGTTACTGTTGCCTTCCTGTCAGTTTGTACCAGTCTGGCCATCCTCCTCTGAGCTCTCACATTAACAAAGCATTTTTGCCCACAGAACTGCCGCTCATGATTATTTTTCACACCATTCTCTGTAAACTCTAGATACTATTGTGCATGAAAATCCCAGGAAATTAGTAATTTCTCAGATACTTGAGCCACCCTATCTTGCATCAACTATCATTCTATGGTCAAAGTTACTTGGATCACTTTTCTTCCTTATTCTGTTTGATATGAACAAGAACTGAACCTCTTGACAATGTCTGCATATTTTTATGCATTGAGTTGTTGTAATGTGATTTCCTGATTAGATATTTGCATTAATGAGCAGGTGTACAAATGTAAATAAAGTGGCCACTGAATGTACATCATTATTTTTGATGTCTATATGAGTTTAAGCCCTTCCAAAACAGTTACTCCAATAGTATGTTTACATTAAAAAAAACCTTGATTGCACTCCCCAAAACTAGAGTTAATTGTGACATACAATTTAGCTATGCTTTACGTGCCTGTGTATCATAACCAAACATACACTTTTACCCCAGCAGATTTTGCTGAGTTGTATTTGAAATTAGATTTTCGATTCTGTAAGAATTCCAGAGAAAAAGAACACTTCTCTCATTCATTTTGAGTTTGTTCCAAGCTAAAGCCCTTTGGCAAAATCATTTGCTAACAATTCATCTAGTTTTGACTAAAACATCCTCTTTAGAAATATTTATTATCATTTTAAGCTCTCCCAGAAAACATAATGAATGGTAACTTCATATTAAAAGAGATTTTTTGGTTCAGATTTCTTTGATCTTCCACTTTTTCTAACTTTCGATATTTGACCTAAATATTTACAGTAATAAACCATAATGGGGGAAGGTGTACTTTATGATATATGGATAATTTACTGATTTGCACCCTATCAAGACCTGAAGTGGTAAAGATACAGTAGATTACCATTATTGATATAATTTGCTCATTGCAACTGACAGACCTAATTTACACTTCCTTCATAAAACTGCTTTGAATTTTGAATTACTATAGACATTAGCCACCTACATTTTAAAGTTTTGGATGGGTCTGGAGGGTCATAAACTGAGAACGTGTATGTATGAAGTAGTTCAAGAATTACTGCTACAGGTTATAATTTGATCCAACAGCTGTCTGATTTCTAAAAAGGTGTATCTAGGAGTTTGAGCAAGGACTTTTTTAGTTGGCTGGTTTTGAGTGTCATTGGAACATATGTGATCATCTTGTTTTTTGGGTAATATTAAAATATAGTCCATGTTTAACAATAGAAAGTTTCCAGGTTTAGGCAATGAGGTACCAAAACATTTTTCAACACATTACAGTTCTTTTACTCTGTTACTAACCCCTGAGTAGTTGAAGATTATAATTGCCTTTAGAGGATCGGCAGTGCACTCACCTTCTGAGTTGTGCTTAAACAAAATGGTGTCACAGCTGATACAAAAGTGGGTGTCTAAAAGTACTATTAGTAATTCCTGTAAGAAAGTATCACAAGAGTTTTTGCAGAAATAAAATGGGGTATACTTTGAGAATAGCTTGTCTGACAATAAAAAAAACTGTACCGTCTCTTTCTTCATTCACAAATTGTGACATTAGCCTTCGTTTTATTCTAATACTGAAATAATACTACTTTGACCAACTGTAATGAATAAAATGGTGTTACTTGCATATTGAAAGGAAAAAGTGATTTAATGTGTTGCAGATCAACGCCTTCCTAAAGCTCCTGTGACAGATAGTTTTCCTTCACAAAAACAGTTTAGAAAAGTTGTCACTTCATATTTCCAAGCCCCACTCAGCTGATAAAGGCACACTGGGTAAAGCCACGTGCCTTTTGAGTTTTCCAACAAAGGTTTTTTGGTGTTTGTGAATGACTCTGTTCAGATGAGCAGAGCCATGTTTATTGATTCACAAAATACATCATTTAAAACTACTGCTGGTGGGATTTTTGGAACCAGCAGAGCAATTTATGTGACTAAACCAGCAGTAGTTGATTCTGCTAATTAGTCAGCATTACATTCTTGTCAACTTCATTGAATAGCAAATTATTCTTTTTGTCAAATATAATCTTTCAGATGTCAAGTCTCTTGCTTAAAATGCATCAATGACTTGTCAGAATCTTTTATTATTTATTCATTTGGGGATACCGCAGAGAATCTGCCCTTCCAGCCCTTTGAGCCAACAAACCTCATTAATGACGGGACAATTTACAACGAATAATTGGTCCGCAAGAAGACAGTAAAAACCACTGATAGCATCATCGGGATCTCCCTACCCTCTATTTGTGGCATTTACTGGGAGTGTTGCAGACAAAGGGCCCAAGCATTGTTGCAGATCCCTACCATCCATGCCACAATCTCACTGACCCACTACCATCAGGAAGGAGGTACAGGAGCATCAGGACTAGGACTGCCAGACTGGGTAACAGCTTCTTCCCTCAGGCTGTGAGACTAATGAAAACCCTGCCACCACCGAGGTCTCGTCACTAGGTCAGCTTCTGTTTACTGTTTACCTGCACTGCACTTTACTACAGGCATTTTGAATTGTATTTTATTAATTTATTTATAGTATAGTATTTTGTTTTATGTGTTGTGTGTGATATGTTGTGTGGATGCACTGTAGTCTGGAGAAACAGTGTTACGTTTGGTTGTATATATGTACAGTCAGATGACAATGAACTTGAACTTGACCTACCTGATACGTCTTTGGACTGGGAGGAAACTGGAGCGCCCAGGGAATATCCACGCATTCCATGGGGAGGGCATACAGACTCCTTAATGGCATTTGAATTGAACTCTGAACTCCGGAATCCTCTGAGCTGTAATAGTGTCATGCTATTCAAACGAAGCAAGAGGCTGAGAGTGGAAGACTGAAGGCATCGCAGAGAGAAGGTCGTTTTTCTTTAACAGCTCAGGGAAAAGAGGCTAGACTGCGCAGACACGTGACGTAGCGCGCCAAGGTTGAAAAGAAAGACCGCCGTATATAACGGCCATCATTGGGAGTGGACTGAGTCAGAGTGGGACGGCTTTGGCTCAATCAGGCTTCAGCGAGAAACAAGCAGAGGTGAGGGTAGGTTCTGGTAAGTTTCTGTTTTCTTTTTTTTTGTTCAGACTACTGCCTGCCCTTTCCCCTTCCCTCGCCTGATGGTACCCCAATTACCTGTGCGGTGCTCCTTTGTTGTAACTACCTCCCTGTAGCTACTATCTATAAACACCTCATTCTCCCGAATGATCCGGAGGTCATCCAGCTCCAGCTCCAGTTCCCTAACACGGTTTGTTAGGAGCTGCAGCTAGATGCACTTCTTGCAGGTATCGTTGTCAGGGACACTGGAGGTCTCCCTGACTTCCCACATCCTGCAAGAGGAGCATTCCAACATCCTGCCTGGCATTCTCTCTACTCTAAACAAACAAAACAAAACTTACCGGAACCTACCCTCGCCTCTGCCTGTTCACGCCGAAGCCTGTTGAACCAAAGCCGTCCCACTCTGACGATGGCCGCTGTATGTGGCGGTCTTTTATTTTAACCTTTGGCGTGCTATGTCACGCGCCTGCGCAGTCTAGCCTCTTTTCCCCGATCAGTAAAAAAAAAGCCTTCTCTCCAAGATGTCTTTCGTCCTTCACTCTCAACCGTTTGCTTCGATTTAAAAGACTGGTGGAAAAAAAAAACACATCTTAAGTGTGATTGTATTCCAGAGTCTCCACCCAGGAATTGCATGATTGACAGTCATGAATACCAAGAGGAAACTACTGAAACGATGAAGGAAGCTCTGAACACTGCCAGAGATAGAGGATTCAAAGGCAACACGAGTGAATCTGCAGATGCTGGAAATAAATTAAAAAAACACAAAATGCTGGCAGAACTCAGCAGGCCGAAACCTCGTCACTACCTCCTCCCATAGATGCTGTCTGGCCTGCATTTTGTGTTTTTTATTTTTTTCAGAGATAGAGGATCTTCATTGCTGCCCTAAAAGCCAGTGGTGTAAGTAGTTTCAGGCTGAGACATTTTTCAGGACTGGGAAGGATGGGGGAAGATACCAGAATAAGAAGATGGGAGGAGGGGAAGGAGGACAGCTAGAAGGTGAAGCCAAGTGGGTGGGAAAGGTAAAGGGCTGGAGAAGAAGGTATCTGATGGGAGAGGAGAGTGGACCATGGGAGAAAGGAAAAAAGGAGGGGCACCAATTGTGGTGAACTAGATATACCTGTCTGACTGCTCCTGTGGCTCCTCCCACAGACCCTGCTGACTGCTCCTGTGGCTCCTCCCACAGACCCCTGCTGACTGCTCCTGTGGCTCCTCCCACAGACCCCTGTATAAAGGCGACTGTGGGCTGCTGCTCTCCCTCATTTTCCCCAGGATGTAGTGTTGTTTATTCTTCCAGTCAATAAAAGCCGATATCTCGCTTCCTAAGTCTCAGCGTGAGTTATTGATGGTGCATCACCAATAGGAGGTGATAGGTGGGTGGGGAGAAGAGGTAAGAGGCCAGAGAAAAAGAGGAAAGGGAGAAGGGGAGAAATACCAGAAGGAAAAATCAATGCTCATGCCATCAGGTTGGAGGTTACCTAGAGAGAATATGAGCTCCTCCACCCTGAGAGTGGCCTCATCATGTGAAAAGAACCAAAATGGCAGAACAGGAATTAGGATAGGAATTAAAATGGTTGGCCACAGGGAAATTCTGCTTCTGGCAGGTGGAGCGGAGGTGCTCGATGAAGTGGTCCCCCAATTTATGACAGGCCTCACCAATGTAGAGGAGGCTGCATTGGGAGTACTGGACACAATAGATGACCCCAACAGATTTGCAGGTAAAGTGTTGCCTCACTTGGGGCCTTGAATGGAGTGAGGGAGGAGGTGATGGACAGGTGTGGTATTTCGGTTGTTTGCAGGGATATGTGCCAGGAGGGAGATTAGTAAGGAGGAACAAATGGACAAGGGAATCATGGAGGGAGCAATCCATGTGAAACGCAGAGAGTGGGAGAGAGGTAAAGATGTGTTCGGTGGTAAGATCCCATTGAAGATGGCGGATGTTGCAGAGAATGATGTGTTGGATTTGGAGGCTCATGGGATGGTAGGTGAAGACAAGAGGAACGAAATCCCTGTTAGACAGCGGGAAGATGGGCTGAGAGTACATCATCTGGTCAATGATGTAATTATAATGTTTCTGATTCTGTGTAACACAGGATAGTGTGTTATGAGATGGTCCTTAACCCACTCACTATATTCATAATATTGGGTTTAGTTTCATAGAAAATGGGGCACTGTTTGTAGAAGCTGTCTCCAGCCGTGATCATGTCTGAAGATTTTGATGGGTGGGGGGGGGGGGGGGGGGGGGCTCCAAATTGCTCACTTTACAATGATATGCATCTTGTGAAACCAGCTTAGCAGGTGAGCAATATACCAAAACCTCATGAGTCAGATGCCAACAGCCTGCTTACAAATCACCTCCAATCTTTTATTTATTTTTAGTTATTTATTTTACTTGGTGATAAAGCGCAGAGTCGGCCCTTCTGGCCCTTCGAGCCATGCCACCCCAGCAACCCCACAACTCTAATTAACCTTAACCTAATCATTGGACAGTTGACAATCACCAGTTAACCTACAAACCGATACATCTTTGGACTTTGAGAGGAAACCAGAGCACCCGGAGAAAACCCAAGCATTCCACATGGAGGATGTACAGAGACTCCTTACAAAACGGTGCCAAAATTGAATTCCGAACTCCGGAACAACCTGTGTTGTAATAGTGCCACGGTAGCGTAGTGGTTAGCATGACACTTTTCAGTTCATCAGTCTTTCTTCCAGATAGGATAGGGCTAAATATATCTGAATTGCTCAACATGTTAACTTGAAAGATCCGTTATGTTTTAGCAGTGGTAGTCTTGTCATGTTGCCTAAAAAAAAAATGCTGAGGTCAGAGTCTAAGATTGATGAGTTTCTTTAATAGAATTGAATTTGCTGCTATCTTTCCCTTTGCCCTTAAAAGAAAAAGACTGACCCATCAAAGACCTGCAGAGAGATTTACCTATGGATAAGCTGGTTCAAAATGTTACTATAATTAACATAAGAATAGATTCACCTATTATCTATGCTTCCTATCTTATACACCTCTATCAAGTTGCCTGTCATCTTCCTTCACTTCAAAGAGAAAAACTCTAGCTCCTTCAACCTATCAACATAAAAAATGTTCTCTAATCCAGGTAGCATCCTGGTAACTCTCCTCTGCACCCTCTCTAAAGCTCCCACTCCCTTCTTATAATGAGACAACCAGAACTGAACACAGTTCTTTCAAGTGTGGTCTAACCAGGGTTTCATAGATCTGCAACAGTACCTCGTGGCTTTTGAACTCGGTCTCTGACCAATGAAGGCCAACACATCATAGACCTTCTTAACCACCTTATGAACTTGTGTGGCAACTTTGAGCAAATTTTTTTTTTTTTTATGGACGTGGACTCCAAGATCTATCCATTATACCACACTGTTAAGATTCCTGACATCAAGCATGTATGCTGCTTTGAAGTCTAACCTGCATCCTTTCAATGTCCCTCAACCACCTTCTACACTATCTACAACAAAAATTACCTTGATGTCATCTGCAAACTTACTAACCCACCACTCCACTTCCTCATCAAAGTCATTTATGAAAATCACAACAAGCAGGGAACCCAGAACAGATCCCAGTGGAATGCCACTGACCTCCAGGCAGAATACGTTTCATCTACTACCACCCTCTACCTTCTGTGGGCAAGCCAATTTTGAATCCACACAGCTAAATTTTCATGGATCCCATGCCTCCTGAATTTGTGAATGAGCCTACCATGGGAACCTTGTCAAGTTCCTTACTAAAATCCATATACATCTCGCCATTGTTCTACCTTCATCAATTTGTTTTGTCACTTCCTTGGAAAAAGTCAATCATGCACAAGTGTGAGGTGTTGCACTTTGGAAGGAAAAACCAAGGTAGAACATACAAGGTAAATGGTAGGGCACTGAGGAGTGCAGTAGAACAGAGGGATCTAGGAATACAGATACAAAATTCCCTAAAAGTGGCGTCACAGGTAGATAGGGTAGTAAAGAGAGTTTTTGGTACATTGGCCTTTATAAATCAAAGTATTGAGTATAAGAGTTGGAATGTTATGGTGAGGTTGTATAAGGCATTGGTAAGGCCGAATTTGGAGTATTGTGTGCAGTTTTGGTCATCGAATTACAGGAAGGATATTAATAAGGTTCAAAGAGTGCAGAGAAGGTTTACAAGGATGTTGCCGGGACTTGAGAAACTGAGTTACAGAGGAAGGTTGAATAGGTTGAAAATGGATTCAACAGTGGCTAGATGGGAGATGCCAGAGAGTAGTGGTGGATAACTGTTTGTCAGGTTGGAGGCCGGTGACTAGTGGTGTGCCTCAGGGATCTGTATTGAGTCCAATGTTGTTTGTCATATACATTAATGATCTGGATGATGGGGTGGTAAATTGGATTAGTAAGTATGTAGATGATCCTAAGGTAGGTGGCGTTGTGGATAATGAAGAAGGTTTTCAAAGCTTGCAGAGAGATTTAGGCCAGTTAGAAGAGTGGGCTGAATGATGGCAGATGGAGTTTAATGCTGATAAGTGTGAGGTGCTACATTTTGGTAGGAATAATCCAAGTAGGACATACATTGTAACTGGTAGGGCACTGAAGAATGCAGTAGAACAGAGTGATCTAGGAATAATGGTGCATAGTTCCCTGAAGGTGGAGTCTCATGTGGATAGGGTGGTGAAGAAAGCTTTTAGTATGCTGGCCTTTATAAATCAGAGCATTGAGTATAGGAGTTGGGATGTAATGTTAAAATTGTACAAGGCATTAGTGAGGCCAAATTTGGAGTATTGTGTACAGTTCTGGTCACCAAATTATAGGAAAGATGTCAACAAAATAGTGAGAATACAGAGAAGATTTACTAGAATGTTAACTGGGTTTCAGCACCTAAGTTACAGGGAAAGGCTGAACAAGTTAGGTCTTTATTCTTTGGAGCGTAGAAGGTTGAGGGGGGACTTGATAGAGGTATTTAAAATAATGAGGGGATAGATCGAGTTGACATGGAAAGGCTTTTTCCATTGAGAGTAGGGGAGATTCAAACAAGAGGACATGATTTGAGAGTTAGGGGGCAAAAGTTTAAGGGTAACAGGAGGGGGAATTTCTTTACTCTGAGAGTGGTAGCTGTGTGGAACGAGCTTCCAGTAGAAGTGGTAGAGGCAGGTTCGATATTGTCATTTAAAGTAAAATTGTATAGGTATATGGACAGGAAAGGAATGGAGGGTGATGGGCTGAGTGCAGGTCAGTGGGACTAGTGAGAGTAAGCGTTCAGCACGGACTAGAAGGGCCGAGATGGCCTGTTTCCATGCTGTAATTGTTATACGGTTAAGAAAAACTTGGACAGGTACATGGATGAGAGGTGTATGAAGGGATATGGTCCAGGTGCAGGTCAGTGGGACTAGGCAGAAAAATGGTTCGGCACAGCCAAGAAGGGCCAAAAGGCCTGTTTCTGTGCTGTAATATTCTATGGTTCTATGCTTGTGAGGTATGACCTGCCTCTCACAAAGTCACGTTGACTATCCCTGATCAGACTATGCTTCGCCAAATGCTCGTAAGTCCTGTCTTTAAGAATCCTCTCCAACAGTTTGCCCAGCACTGATGTAAGTCCCACCAGCTATAATCACCAGGATTAACCTTTCTTTAACAAAGAAATAACATTTGCCATCTCCAATCCACTGGTACTATTCCTGTGGTCAGTGACGATGCAAAGATCATCACCATCAGTGCAGCAATCTCTTCCCATAGTAACCTGGGCTATATCCCATCCAGCCCTGGGGACTTATGTTTTTCAAAACTTCCAACACATTCTCTTTCTTAAGCTTGATGTGTTCCAACACATTAGTCTGTTCCAGGCTGTACTTAGATTCACCATGGACCTTCTCGCTAGTGAATACTGAAGCAAATAATTCAGTAAAGACTTCCCCTACCACCACTGATGACAGTGACGTGTTTCCTCTTTTATCTCTGATCAGTCCTACCCTCACTAATAATCCTCCTGGTCTACACCTACATGTAGGATTTCCTTAATTTGATTTACCCAGGGCTTCTCGTGTCTCATGTTCTTAGCTCTCCTAAGTCCCTTTAGCTCTTTCCTGACTACCTTTTAACTTTCAAGAGCTCTGTCTCACCTTTGCTTCCTAAACCTAAACATCTTTTCTTCCTTCTTCCTCTTGACTAAATATTCCACCTTTCTTTTCAACCATGGTTCCATCACCCTACCATTCTTCCCCTGTTTCAGTGTGGCAGACCTATCCAGCATCCCATGCAAGTGCTAACTGAACAACCTCTAGATTTCCATTATGTATATCTCTGAGGACAACTGTTCCCAATTTACGCTCTCAACTTCCTGCCTAATAGCATCATAATTAGCCCTCCCCCAGTTAAATACTTCCTCATACTTACAGCTATCCTTGTAAAAGGCTATGGTAAAGGTCAAGGAGTTGTGATCGCTGTCTGAAATGCTCACCCACTGAGAGATCTGTCACCTGACCATGGTCATGGTCTAGTACCAGATCTAGTGTGGCCTCTCCCCAAGTCAGTCTGTCCACATGTTGTGTGTCCTTCCTGGAACCACCTAACACACATTCTGCCCCATCTAAGCCTCTTGCACTAAGGAAGTGCCAATGAATTTTAGGGAAGTTGAAGTCAACTGTGACAACACTTGCACCTTTCCCATATCTACCATGCAATCTGTTCCTCAGTGTCTCTGTTGTTATTGGGCGGACCTATAAAATACTCCCAATAGAGTGATTGCTCCCTTCCTTTTTCGGACTTACATTCATACTGACTCAGCAGACGATCCCTTCACAATGTCCTCTCTTTCTGCAGCAGTGATACTATCTCTGATTAGCAATGCCACTCCATCACTTTTACTACCCACCCTGTCCCTTTTGAAAGATAACAGAAAATAGAAATGACTGGTTAATATGTCATTTATAATAATTTGATTTTTGGGCAGAAAGAGGTACTGCTGACTTTTTTGGGAAGTCCACCTTCTCCAGAATAATGGTCCAGATCCTGCTTATTACTGTTGAGTAGTGCAGTGCCCATGTGAGCATGTCCCAGACTTCCACATCTCTGAATAAAATGACTGAGTCAAGGTGAGGGGGAGGTGAGATGCAAGGAGACCTAATTTCTTGTTTCACATTGGATTAAATTGACAATCCAGGGGCAGTTCTTGATTAATCTGAGCTGAGGGATGAATGCATTTTGTATGTTACTTTAAAATGAACTTACTATTCAATATACTTTATTTCTTATTCATTTAAAGTAGTCATTTGAATGTTATTCAACTCCTTCAAAATGTCTCTTAACAACAGTAATTTTTAGGAAGAGGGGACAAGGCTATCTGAAAGCATGAGCTGTTAGAAGGTCATCAGGGCAATCTGTTGGTGGAGTGTTGGTATCTATCCCCTGTGGCCACATCTCTACTTGTGGAACATACTGCCTTGTGTAACAGCTACATTAGGATCTGTGTGGCCACAAAAGGCAACTGTGACTATAGGTATCTGCTTGAGGCACAGCTTGGTTCCATCAGAATCTGGCCCAATGTCCTTTAAAATCAGCAAAAAAAAACATTGTGGAAACTCAGTCTGCCTTTGGATAGCTGCTGCACTTTAATTTCCCCAATTATGTACTTGGTATTATCACAGAGTAAACAAGGCTAACCACAGAACATCTTTTATTAGACACAGCCATTTTAAACTGAACAGTCACCAAATAGCTATTTACATTCATATACTATTAAATGATTATTTCCAGAGACACATACTCTACTATTAATTTGACCAATTATTTGTGCAGTCTCGGTCATCTCATCTTCCAATCCTTTCCCCAAAATCTGTACATAACACCCAAAACTAATCAATAAGCTTCAAGACCTAGGTCTCAAGACCTCCTTGTGCAATTAGGTCCTTGATTTCCTCACTTGCAAAGCCAGGTCAGTTTGAATTGGCAACAACATATCCTGCACAATCTCCATCAGCACAGGTGCACCACAAGGCTGTGAGCTTAAACCCTGCTCTACTCGCCTTACACTTAAAACTGTGAGGCTTAGCACAGCTCCAATGGCATATTTAAGTTTTCTGATACCAATGTTGTTGGCTGAATCAAAAGTGGTGACAAATCAGCATATCGGAGGGAGATTGTAAATCTGGCTGAGTGGTGCCACACAAATAACGTTTTACTCAATGTCAGCAAGACCAAGGAGTTGATTATTAACTTCAGGAGGATGAAACCAGGGGTCATCAAAGAATCAGGGGTGGAGAGGGTTAACAACATTAAATTCCTTGGTGGTATCATTTCAGAGGACCTGTCCTGGGCCCAGCAAGTAAATACAATTGTGATGAAATCACGGCAGCGCCTCTACTTTCTTAGAAGTTTGCGGAGATTCAGCATGACATCTAAAACTTTGACAAACTTCTACAGATGTGTAGTGGAGAGTATCCTGACTGGCTGCATCACAGCCTGGTATTGAAATGCTAATTCCTTTGAATGGAAAATCCTACAAAAAGTAGTGGATACTGCCCAGACCATCACAGATAAAGCCCTCCCCACCATTTTGCACATCCACATGGACCATTTTTGCAGAAAACCAGCATCCATTATTTGGGACCCCCTGCACCCAGGCCATGCTCTCTTCATGCTGCTGCCATCAGGAAGAAGGTACAGGAGCCTTAGGACTCACCTCACCAGGTTCAGGAACAGTTTCTTGAACCAGAGGGGATAACTTCACTTGCCCCATCACTGAACTGTTCCACAATCTATGGACTCACTTTCAAGGACTCTCCTCATGTTCCCAATATTTATTTATTTATTTATTTTTTGTATTTCCATAGTTTGTTGTCTTTTGCACACTAGTTGTTGGCCCTGTTGGTGTGGTCCTTCATTGATTCTATTATGGTTATTGGATTTATTTAGTGTGCCCACAAGAAAATGAATCTCAGGGTTGTCTGTGGTGACATATACGTACTTTGAACTTTGAACTATTTTCAATATATAGTCCATAATTTGAACAAATGTGGATCAATCATCTGTTTGATTATATTGGCTCCATTTTGGTGGTGATGCTGCCCTTTTGAATCTTAATTGAATCTGTTCTTTGTTATTAGGACTATAATTCTATGCTGTCTTGAAGAGGAATTCAGAGGCCAGGTATCTCCCTTGGCATCCATGACAAAGCCCTCCCTCTTTTCCATCCATGTGATCTGAGCACTAAACACTCAGGTGAACTGCTGAGTTCCTGCCAAACCCATTCTCCCATCACTGGTGCTTGCTCATCTTCCTTGCTTGCAATTTAGAATTCTACACTGAGCAAACATGGCTCACATTCTCATATTTCATCGACCTTCCATTGACAATCCAGAATGCTCCAACGACAAGCAAAACAATTTAAAAGATTGGATTTGAGGCCTCCCAGAAGCTTCTGATAGATTGAAAATTCTGCTTAAAATTTGCAATACATCCTACAGCAGATTGTGTGCTGATATACTCTCAAATGTCTCGCAAGAACCACCTTCCTCTCCTCTTAATGTTGATGTGTTTCTCTATTATGGGGCCTTTTTTGAAGTGTATCTGTGAACAACATGTATACAGTCCACTTGTTTCTCCTATGGCCATTTCCTGGCATATTCCCCATGCATGTCCCTACTCAGGGCAGTTGGTTGTTTTGTTTCACTATGATGGATCTTTGTTGTTCTCATAACCTGTGACATTCCAAATAATCCCAAAGTGGGTCCTCTAAGGTTTTCTGCAGGCAGAATGAATAGAGCTAATAGCAAAACACCTTTATTGAATTAAAACAGTGTCTCGTGACCATGTGATAGGTGCACTTCAGTTCTTACAATTGCTCTTGATCTTTTACAGTGCCTTGAAAAAGTATTCAGCCACGACCCCCACCACCACATTTTGTTGAACATGAATGAGTATTACAACCAGGGATTTTGATCAATTTAACTGAGAATTTTTTTCACAGTAGAGCTCAAAAAACGGTAAATTTTAAAGCATGAAAATCTCAAAATTCAAAAACTGAAATGTCAGTAGTTCAAAAGTATTCACTTTCCTTTGCTCAGTACTTAGCTGAACCACCTCACAGCCAGTAGTTTATCTGGGTAAGTCTCTTTTAGCTTTGTATAAAGCTTCAGCAAAGTTTGCCCATTCCTCCTTGCAAAATTACTCAAGCTGTGCCAGGTTGGTTGGGGAGCAGCAGTAGACAACAATCTTGAGGTCTTGGCAGAGATGTTCGAAGGAGTTAAGCTCAGGACTCTGACTGGGCCAATCAAGAACTTCAATTTTCTTCATTTGAAGCCACCCCATGGTTTCTCTAGCAGTGTGTTTTGGGTCGTTGTCCTGCTGCAAGGTGAACTTCCTCACCAGTTTAAGCTTTCTGGCAAAGGCTAGCAGGTTTTTACCCAAGAGCTCTCTATTTGGCGGCAATCACCTTCCCATCAATCCTGACAGATTTCCATCCCCATAGTGTAATGTTACGTCCACCATACGGTACAGTAGGGAATAAAAAACACAAAATGCTGGCAGAACTCAGCAGGCCATACAGCATCTATGGGAGGAGGTAATAACGACGTTTCGGGCCGAAACCCTTCATCGGGAGTGAAGTAACATGGGATGGTCGAGGGGGGATAAGAAGTGGGGGGAGGGATAAAGTAGAGAGCTGGGAAGTGATAGGCTGGAGGGAAATGGGCTAGGGGGAAGGTGGAGAATTATGGGAAATAAAAGAGAAAGAAAGGTAGGGCTGGGGGGAGAGATTATAGTGAGGGGGTAACAGAGGGAGAAAGAGAACCAGACTAAAATAATAGATAGGGATGGGGGTAAGGGTGGGGGGCAGGGGTATCAACGGAGGTCAGTGAGTTGGATGTTCATGCCGGCAGGAAGGAGGCTACCTAGGCGGGAGATAAGGTATTGCTCCATCGACCTGCGTGTGGCCTCATCTTGATGGTAGAGGAGGCCATGGACAGACATGTCGGAGTGGGAGTGGTCTGTGGAATTGAAGTGTGTGGCCACAGGGAGATCCCGCCACTGCTGGAGGACCGAGCGCCGGTGTTCGGCGAAACGGTCTCCCAGTCTGCGGCAGGTCTCCCCAATGTATAAATGGCCACATCGGGAGCACCGGATACAGTATATCACCCCAGTTGACTCGCAGGTGAAGTGGTGCCTCACCTGAAAGGACTGTCTGGGGCCTGGGATGGTGGTGAGGGAAGAAGTGGGGGGGGCAGGTGTAGTACTTCTTCCGTTTGCAGGGATGAGTGCCCGGAGGGAGGTCCGTGGGGAGGGATGGGGGGGATGAATGGACAAGGGAGTCGCGTTGGGAGCAATCCCTGTGGAAAGCCGAGAGTGGGAGGAGGGGAAGATGTGGTTGGTGGTGGGATCACGTAGGAGGTGGCGGAAATTACGGAGGATTATACGTTGGATCTGTAGGCTGGTAGGGTGATAGGTGAGGACCAGGGGGACTCTATCCCTGGTGGGCTGGCGGGGGGATGGGGTGAGGGCAGAGGTGCGTGAAATACGGGAGATGCGATGGAGGGCAGAGTTGATAGTGGACGAAGGGAAGCCCCTTTCTTTAAAAAAGGAAGACATCTCCTTTGTCCTAGAATGAAAGGCCTCATCCTGAGAGCAGATGCAGCGGAGGCGGAGGAATTGAGAGAAAGGGATAGCATTTTTGCAGGAGACGGGTGAGAGGACGAATAGTCTAGGTAGCTGTGGAAGTTAGTAGGTTTGTAGTAGACGTCGGTGGATAGGCTGTCTCCAGAGATAGAAACAGAAAGATCTAGAAAGGGGAGGGAAGTGTCGGAAATAGACCAGGTGAATTTGAGGTGTTGGAGGGAGGTGTCGGAAATAGACCAGGTGAATTTTTTAAAGAAAGGGGCTTCCCTTCGTCCACTATCAACTCTGCCCTCCATCGCTTCTCCCGTATTTCACGCACTCTGCCCTCACCCCATCCCCCCGCCAGCCCACCAAGGATAGAGTCCCCCTGGTCCTCACCTATCACCCTACCAGCCTACAGATCCAACGCATAATCCTCCGTAACTTCCGCCACCTCCTATGGGATCCCACCACCAGCCACATCTTGCCCTCCCCCCCACTCTCGGCTTTCCGCAGGGATCGCTTCCTACACGACTCCCTTGTCCATTCATCCCCCCCCCCATCCCTCCCCACTGACCTCCCTCCGGGCACTCATCCCTGCAAACGGAAGAAGTGCTACACCTGCCCCCACACTTCTTCCCTCACCACCATCCCAGGCCCCAGACAGTCCTTTCAGGTGAGGCACCACTTCACCTGCGAGTCAACTGGGGTGATATACTGTATCCGGTGCTCCCGATGTGGCCATTTATACATTGGGGAGACCTGCCGCAGACTGGGAGACCGTTTCGCCGAACACCGGCGCTCGGTCCTTCAGCAGTGGCGGGATCTCCCTGTGGCCACACACTTAAATTCCACAGACCACTCCCACTCCGACATGTCTGTCCATGGCCTCCTCTACCGTCAAGATGAGGCCACACGCAGGTTGATGGAGCAATACCTTATCTCCCGACTAGGTAGCCTCCTTCCTGCCGGCATGAACATCCAACTCACTGACCTCCGTTGATACCCCTGCCCCCCACCCTTACCCCCATCCCTATCTATTATTTTAGTCTGGTTCTCTTTCTCTTTTCCCCCCTCACTATAATCTCTCCCCCCAGCCCTACCTTTCTTTCTCTTTTATTTCCCATAATTCTCCACCTTCCCCCAGCCCATTTCCCTCCAGCCTATCACTTCCCAGCTCTCTACTTTATCCCTCCCCCGACTTCTTATTCCCCCCCCCCTCGACCATCCCATGTTACTTCACTCCTGATGAAGGGTTTCGGCTTGAAACATCGTTATTACCTCCTCCCATAGATGCTGTCTGGCCTGCTGAGTTCTGCCAGCATTTTGTGTTTTTTATTTATTTCCAGCATCTGCAGATTCACTCGTGTACAGTAGGGATACTGTTACTTGGCTGATATGTAGTATTCGATTTACATCAGACGTATCATTTGGTGTTCAGGACATAAAGTTCTGACTACAAGACCTTTTCCCACATCTTTACAGTATCTTCTAAGTGAGGCTTTGCAGTGTCTTTACAGACAAGGAAATGCATGTTTTTAAGCCAGGGTTTCTTCTTTGCCACTCTTCCATAAATACTCTGTGCAAGGCCTTAGAGATTGTGGAACCATGAACTTTGTGCCCATTTGCAGCCACTGACTCCTGCACTCACTGAGAGTGACTGTTGACATCACAGTAGCCTCTCTTACAAGTGCCATTCTTCTCCTGTGACTAAGTTTAGAGGGGCAGCCTGACCTTGGCAGCGTGGCTCTGGTTTCATATTTTTTCACTTTTTCACAATGGACTGTACTAAGCTCTGAGGCATGTTCAGTACCTTTGAGATGATCTTGTACCTTTCCCCAGATTTGTGCTTCTCCATTATCATTTCTCTGACTTGTCTTGAATGCTCTTTTGTCTTCATTTTGGTTTGGTTTGTTGAAAAACCACCATAATGTTGGAAGTGAGACATACAGAGAGAAGGAATATTTATCTTTATGAAAAGCAGGTGGTCCTCCAATTTTCTACATCAACAAATTGGGTGAGTCGGCCAGGTAATATACAATATGGCACCTGAAGAAAGTAATTGAAAGAGGATGAATACTTCTTCAGCCTCACCATTATGGTTTTCAATTTTTAGTTAATTGTTGACATGTTTGGGAATTTTTCTTTTGATTTGATATGATGCACAATGTTTTGTAGATTATCTCAAAATATCCTACTTCAATATATTTTAAATTTAGAAAAAGAGATAGTAAAATGTGAAAATAATTGTGGGGGCTGAATACTTTTTCAAGACACTCTGCATACTGAAGTTATGTGTGCTCAACATGCAAAATAATAGTAATAATATTGTTACCTGATTATGAAATTAAATTCGATTGTTGTCAATCTGTTTGCAATCAAAGATGAATTTCACCTGTTGGGTTTCTTCCTATTGGATACATAATTCTGTTGGAACTGAGTAGAGAACCTGAAACAGTACAAGTTAGTATGTAGCTTGTTCTAGTGTTATTTGGCGATCCCAACAAATAGGATTGAGAACAAATAGGATCCCAACAAATAAGAAAAGGTTAAAATAAAAACACAAACATTTACATCCTTATAAAAGCAGGATGTTAAACTTATAAAGACTTTCTGGAATTCCACTGTTAAAATTATTGAAAGAAGTGAATGTTTCCTTTGTATTGAGCTTGTTCCACTACTAGATGGATTTGTAAGTAATACATTGTGTATCAACAATATTCTGATAAGTTGTAGTTAAAGATCCAAGGAAAGTAATTTCGTAGTAGAGCTATTTTTAAACAGAGATGCAGTTGAGAATAGGATGTAAGCCACAAAATGTTGTTTCTTATTTTCAAATATCTCCTCCTGCTTATCTCTTTGCTATGGGTAGTTATAATTTAACTGGTTGTTGGTAGATCTGGAGGGAAATCTTTGATGGCTCAACTAGCTGTTCTGATTGAAAATTTTCAAAAGCTGTCTGATAAGTTTTTGAAATCTCTGGAATCATTGGCCTTTTGGATGAGGCATTGGAGACAAAAAAAGCCCCTTAGCACAATTTTGAAGATCATGGATGTTTCCCTGGTGTTCAGGACGATATGTATCCATCAGCCTGCATGGAAACTGTACAAACTGACTTAAAAGTTATGTATACTGTATATTTTTTAAAAGGCTGCACCAAAAGAAAATTATTTTTTGCACAATAGCATTGGGACATCCTACATTGTGAACAACACCAAATTCTCAGGTCCTTACAAGTACTCAAGGTTGTAATTTATGGATTATAGAGTGGAAACTATGACCCAGCTTTTGATAACATTATTTTAATACTCTCTTAACATATACATATGTGTTTTGTTTTCCAGAAGCATTTTACTTGTGCCCTCATATTTCTGCTTGATAATAATGAATAAGTTTCTGATTGTATTTGATTTTGATGAAACCATCATTCAACACAACAGTGACTATGTCATCCTCAAATGTAACCCAGACCAAAGTCTTCCAGAAGAATTGCTTCAGCCCCAGGAGGAAGAATTTTGGAGAGAATATATGAACAAGGTATACCAGTATTTTGGAGAGAAGGGTGTCAAAGAAGAAACAATGAGAAAGGTTCTGGCAGAAACCCCACTTACTAAAGAGATGGTAAACCTCTTTCAGTTTCTTAAAAAGTCCTCAGATTTATTTGAATGCATTATTATTTCTGATGCCAACATGTTTTTTATCAATAGCATTCTTCAAGCAAATGGCTTATCCACTATTTTCCAGAAAATATACACAAATCCTTCATGTTTTGATAACAACAACACCTTTACAATAAGTCCCTACCACTCCCACATGTGTGAGCAGTGTCCTATTAATATGTGCAAAAGGAAAATCCTGCATGATCACTTAGTGCAACGTGCTGAAGAGGAAGTTGAATTTGAGAAAATCTTCTATGTTGGAGATGGCACCAATGACTTCTGCCCTTCTGTAGCTTTGACACCAACTGATTTCATCTTTCCAAGGAAGAATTACCCACTGGATAGTTTGATCTCTAAAATCAAAATGACTGAACCATCTGCAATTCAAGCTCAAGTGGTTCCTTGGGAATCTGGAGAAGATATATTGCTCTTCCTTGAAGATTGCACAGGAAGATAAATATTACGCCTAGATCTCTAAAAGAGCTTCAGAAAGAATTACTGGTTTTCCGGTAGTCATTTAAAAGCTTTGTTTTGGGAAACAATATAATAAAATTGCATGATAAAGCTTACTGAAATACGTAATTTAATAATTTTCCCAGTTCAGGGTCTAATGCTATTTCCCTATGTCAACAATGCTAGTTATTTGATCAACAATCTAAAAGCCGTGATTAAACACTAACTGTGAACATCTCATGCACTTTTCTTCATAATGCAGAAAAAAGTAGTTATAAATTAGCTACTAGTTTAGCTGGGGAGAAAGGCTGTATCAGCACACAGTAGCAGAAATATTTATATGTCAGTATGATTTTAGTTTTCATCAGTAAACTTTTAATTTAAAGATGAATAAATGTTCCTGTGATGTTGTCTTAACCAAGCTAAATAACTCTCTATAGCCATCTGCCACATATCAGAGTGCTTCAGAATGCCAGCACATATCAATGTTTTATAAATTCTCTGACATTTCTATTGGAAGTTTCCATGGAATCTTTCAGAATGCAATCTTTAAACTTGTGCAGGACAAAATAGAAAACAAGAAACTATTTTCCCTTGTTTCATTTCTATAGTGCATTGACTCTAAATATAACCTTGGCAAAGGAAGCAAGTAAAAACCATGAATGTATGAAGTTGACATTTGTAAGCATCAGTGAGATATATCAAACAATTCATGCAAGGACTGGTTACCTGATGTGTATTGTATACACATCATGTGCATTAAAACTGATTTCCTGGTCATTCTTGTGGCATGCCTAATATGAAATGTTAATTGAGCACTTTAAAGCAGCTTTGCCCCAAGGTTGTGGATGGATACTGGAAACAGATATCCGATTACCTAAGGAATATTGAACTTCTGAGGATAGTTACTTGGGATAGGGATTACAGGGCTTGAGGACTCCCATAAATAAATAATAACATCTTTAAAATGGAGTCTTTGGTGCCACTCAAGGCCTGTATAACTGCAGTTCAGGTAGAGGTGTGCTCCTGGTCAAGCTCTGCTCCTGGGATGTGACCCACATCATTTTCTAAACCTGTATTTGCCAAAACATGATTGAAGTAACATCAAACATGTTGATGTAACTGCTGTGTGCTTATGAGCCTCTGTGCAGAAATGCATAGGGACTTCAGTAAAAACTACCAATGCATACTAGATGTATACAGGGCTGTGCTTTTCTGGAATAAAACCACTGCATATTATTGCCCTTCATTGATGTCCTTATCATTATTGCCCTTCAAGATTTCCAGCATCTGCAGAATCTCTTGCATTATGACAAGTGTTGAAATTGTCAAATACAAATAATTGATTTGTAGCCCTTTTCATGATTAGCCCATTTTTCTTTTCCATAATCTCAAGAACAGAGAATGGGAAAATTATATTCATTTTTTGTTTAAAAGAAATTACTCCACAAATTTACCTGCTAATAAAAAGAATAGTTGAAGTTTTTTTTTGAAAGTGTGGAATCTGAAATTGAATGGAGTAAACTTTATCTTTCCTCAATGGTGGAACGCAGTATATTTTTTCAGATAACTTTCTTTACTTTGTTCTAATCTCAAACCCCAATGAAGCAAGAAAGCATGATGCAGTACTTCATGTTCTCAATTACTTTTAAGAGGAAATGGCTCCTGCACTAAGTTATAGCGTATTCTGAAAGCAACATACAGGCTGACATTGAATTTGTTTGTTTCTAAAATGCATGAATTTTTTGCAAGTTTGACTTCCATTGATAGATGTGTATCTTGCTTACAGAGCAGGATGTAGGCAACTGAAGGAACAGGCACCAATGATGGGAGAGAAGAGGATTAGACAGGAGACAATTAGTGATTCCATGTTGCAAATTTTAGTATTTGTATATACCTAAAATGCCCAATATTAGATGACTATATTTTCACATACCGGTAGTTTATCACAGAGCATAAGACTGAGCTACACAAATTACTTTTAGTTAATTCCTGGTAATCTATTCTTTTTATGTCCATGATTGCAATGATAAAAATTCTTGTTTTCTACCTCCTGATACAAAATCTGGATGTGGTTTCCCAGAAATGCTGTTCTAATTGGATCATTTCAGGGCCTAGATGAGGAAATTAGAGGCCATTTCCTTCAGATTAGCCAGATGACATTTGCTCCATCCTGTGGCGCCCTTCATGTTTCATCTAGAACTTGGAACACACTTCATCCAAAACTTGGAAAGTGCATGCGAAAATGCATTGTATCTTGCATAAATTGCACCGGCAAAAGCAACAAAACATAAATATGCAGAACTGTGCTCCGTGCATGAAACATTCCCAGAGTTGTTTTACCTGCTGTAGATATCAATATGCATGCAGTAGATCAGAATCAGGCTTATTAGCATTGACATATGTTGTGAAATTTGTTGTTTTGCAGCAGCAGTACATTGCAATACATAAAATTACTAATTTACAATAAGAAATGCATAACAAAAATAGTGCAAAAGCAGAACAAAATAGTGAGGTAGTGTTTGTTTTGTTCATGGACCATTCAGAAATATGATGGTGGAAGGTAAGAAGCTGTTCTTCAAATGTTGAATGTGCATCTTCAGGCTCCTGTGCCTCCTCCCTGATGGTGGTAATGAGAAAAGGGCACATCCTGGATGGTGAGGGTCCCCAATGATGAATGTCTGATTCTAATTCTAATCTTACTTCGTACTTTGAGAATGTAATCTGAACTATGGGAAAACTAAAGATTAAAAAGTATCTACGGTATTACCTAATATTTAACACTTCTTCGCATGTTCAAGTTCACAAAATTAGATACAATTTTTCCTTTTTTCTTTCTTGCATGTTTATTATTTGGTTTGTCTCCATATTCTAATGAAATCTTATTGACACTTCAGTCAAAGAAATAAATTGGTATAGATTCCAGTTTTGATTTGAATTGTTGGATGAACATATTTAATTTGGTTTTGAAGCTGGAAATCTGTTAAAATCAGGCTCTGGTGCAATTTTACAGCAAGGGTGACTTAAGTTGCTAAATGTCTAAGCTGATTTTTTTTTTTAAAAAGTTACATTTTTGAAATTGAAAACCTATTGAAACAAAATGCGACATTTTGTCTATTCCTTTAGTGAACAAAAACAATTCATTTGAATCTAATTTTGTAGTGATTTTATCTTCATGTACTTTTGCATGGACACTTTGTAAACCCTGACTGAAATGCACTATTAGTTGATCAGATGAGCACAACATCAAAATTGCTAGCATTCACTGGCAATGACTGTATCTGAATGCGACCACTCAGACAAGAAGTGGGGAATGCCTGCTCCCCGTGGAATCATATTCAAGTGTGGTGCCTTCCAAGAGAAGATGAGAAAACATCTGTAATGAAAAACTGACAAAAAGAAAACACTTTTCTGACATTGTATGCAAGTGACCACACACAGTGTTTTATGTTCCTAGGCAAATTTTTTTATTGTTTAAATATGAAGCAAAGGCATTTTAACCAGAAGATGTAATAAAAGTATTGAACAAGGGTGGAATTATCTCTTTCCATGTTTGGAGCAATATATTATTTCTGCCATTGTATTTCTGTGTAGCTTTTTGTGTGTAGACTATTTGAAATCTTATAGGGAAAAAGCATGGTGTAAAATGAGACACTGATATAAATTTGTCATTAATTCATCAGATTTTAAAAAATCATATTAGCACAATTTTAATTCTGATTTATGAATTTTTCAAAATTGAACCTTTTCTTTAAATATCTCAAATGATTTGGAATGACACCAATTGGGATTAGTGTTTAACATATAAATAAAAGTCTGAAATGTAAATAATATGCGAGTTTTATTTTTCTGAATATTTTTGCAATTTTTTTCCTCCAAAATTTCCTTTCTTCCTTTTCTCATTCACACTAGTTGGACTTTAAGTGCACCTATTAATAGTGGTAGTAACATTAAATAATTGATTCTTCAGTTTTTAAAAAAAAGCTGAACTTGTGACCCTCGGATATGATTTGACTTTTAGATGAAAATGAAAAGTGTATACTCATTGCTCGTTTTGGTTTGGAATCATTAAACCAGGTTCATTCTGAAAGCCTTGTAAATGGATTATTTGCCAGGTATGATATGCAAATGAAATACTGAAAAGACAGGGAGTTGGGATCAGAGGTGAGAGCTGATTTTGCTCGCTCACCTGTGATGGTGACTCCTCTCTCTGTGGCGCTGAGACCATGAAGATTGCCCTCGGCTGCTGTGCTCCATGCCTGCTAATGTGATGAACCGATACCGAGGCTTTGGGCCTACGCCAGTGCTGTTCCGGGGTTCGGTCTAAGGACTCATTTTGGTTCAGAATGTTGTTTCTCACTTCGTTGTTTGCATAATTTGTGATTTCTCCTGCCCCCTTTCTCTGCACATCGGGTGTTGGTCTTTATTTTAAATTGAGTTGTTTTGGGTTTCTTGCTTGTGGCTGCCTGTAAGCAAACAAATCTCAGGGTTGTATAATTGAATTTACTATTTTTCTCTGAATCGGGCCCTACAATTTCTGCACTAGCCTCCCATGAGGCCCCAGCGGACACCTTGTCCTGGGGACTGATCCACCCTAATTTGCCTCAAGACAGCAAGCACCTCCTCTTCTGTAATCCATGACCATGAGAATATCTGAAGATGCTGGAAATCCAAGCAACACACTCAAAATGCCGGAGGAATTCAGCAGACCAGACGGCATCAATGGAAAAGAGTAAACAGTTGATGTTTCAGGCTGACACCCTTCATCAGGGCTAGTGGTTCATGACCTCACTGCTGTTTTGCCTCAGTTCTATAGACTGTGTCCATCTCGCAAGTAAATAGAGATGTAAAAAATCCATTCAAGATCTTCCCCATCTCTTTTGTCTCTATGAATAGATGTCCACACCGATCCACAAGTGGACCAATTTTGTCCCTTGCTATCCTTTTGCTCTTAATACATCTGTAGAAGCTCTTGGCCTTCTTCACCTTGTCAGCTAGAGCAACCTTCATTTAACCCTCTTTAGTGTTTTCTTGCATTTCTTCTACTCCTCAAGCACCTCATTAATTCTTTGCAGCCTATACCTGCTATGCACCTCCTTCTTCTGAACCAGGATCTCAATATCCTTAAAAATTAAGGTTTAAAATAAAAGTTTACTAAACCTGTTATCCCTGCCTTTTATTCTAACAGGAACATACAAACTCTGTACTCTCAAAATTTCACTTTTTGAAGCCTCCCACTTACCAAGCATCCTTTGCCAGATCCTTTATGATGCTGTCAAAAT
This sequence comes from Hemitrygon akajei, assembly GCF_048418815.1. NCBI lineage: Eukaryota > Metazoa > Chordata > Chondrichthyes > Myliobatiformes > Dasyatidae > Hemitrygon > Hemitrygon akajei. Next base: position 59,340,953 of record NC_133141.1, read on the forward strand.
TGGTCTTTTTCCAAGTTGGAGTCTCAACCCGAGGACCATATTGTCTTGAAACTAATGAATTAATGATCCCTGGATCGAAAGTGCCCCCTTCCACACACATCTATCACCTGTCCTGTCTGATTCCCTAATAGGAATTCTAGTATTGCATACTCTAGTTGGGACCTCTATATACTGATTAAGGAAACTTTCCGGAACACATTTGACAAACTCGATACCATCCAGCCTTTTACAGTTTGGGAGTCCCAGTCAATATGTGGAAAGTTAAAATCACCTACTATCACAACCTTAATTTTCTCGCAACTATTCACCAGCTCTCTACAAATTTGCTCTTCTAAATCCTGACTATTGAGTGGTCTATAATACGGCCATCATTTTCTTATTCCTAAATTCCATGCATAAGACATAGGAGCAGAATTAGGCCATTCAGCCCATCAAGTCTGCTCCACCATTCCATCATGGCTGATCCCAGATCCCATTCAACTGCCTTCTTACCATATCCTTTGATGCCCTAACCAATCAGGAATCTATTAACTTTCGCCTTAAATATACCCACAGACTTGGACTCCACCGCAGTCTCTGGCAGAGCATTCCACAGATTTGCTACTCTCTGGCTCAAAAAAAAAAATTCCTCCTCACCTCTGATCTAAAAGTTTATCCCTCAATTTTGAGGCTATGCCCTCTAGTTCTGGATACCTCCACCATAGGAAATGTTCTCTCCACATTCACCTTTAGTCCTTTCAACATTTGTTAGGTTTCAACAAGATCCCCACACGTTCTTGCCCACAGAAGGCAGAGTGGTAGTAGATGGGTCATATTCTGCATGGAGGTCGGTCACCAGTGGAGTGCCTCAGGGATCTGTTCTGCGACCCTTACTCTTCGTGATTTTTATAAATGGCCTGGATGAGGAAGTGGAGAGATGGGTTAGTAAGTTTGCTGATGACACAAAGGTTGGGTTTGGGTATTTGATCCTCCACAATATTCCGCATGGGAATTTAAACTGGAGGTGGCAGTGTTTTTTTTTTAAACGAGGTTGAGTTGCAAGCTCAACATCAACCCGGCATGGATGGAGAGCGCACTCGGGAACAGTCTGTCACTGGATCAAACTCGGGAACCTCCGTTCGAGCCCGGCGCTGATCTCACTGCACCACCAGCTGACCAGGTGTTGTGGCTAGTGTGGAGGGCTGTCAGAGGTTACAATGGGACATTGATAGGATGCAAAACTGGGCTGAGAAGTGGCAGATGGAGTTCAACCCAGATAAGTGTGAAGTGGTTCATTTTGGTAGATCAAATATGATGGCAGAATATAGTATTAATGGTAAGACTCTTGGCAGTGTGGAGGATCAGAGGGATCTTGGGGTTGTCGTGGTTTCTTCTGCCCCACAAACGACCAGGAGACGCAGAAGATTCTTCAAGAAGTGTTAAATTTTAATTTGCAAATCAAAGCTGAGACAGTCAGTGAGCTAGTTGCTGAGTGCATAACATTTTTTATAGCAATCTCCTGGTTTAGTTGTATTAGCATATCCAATCGGTCTACAGTTGCGTATCACCAGTACATCAGCTCCCGACTTCCCACTATTGTTTCTACCCATTAACTTAATCATGTTCTAATCTACTTTTTGGGCCACGTGTTACCTCATCCCTGGCCACAGTTATCTCTTAGCTAGCCTCTCATTACACACCATTATCTTCTTATTTGGCTACATTCTTAAGTTACTGATGTGTTCAATAGTACAGAGACAATACAGAGATTTCATTCTCCTACTAAATTGGATACATACATAGCAAATAGCAAACACCAAGCTGACTACATAGTTTTGGTTACACAGCAAACAATGCAACTTTATACTCCAATAGGGTCTGACTCTATAGGATGCTCAAAGCAGCTGCTCAGGTTGACTCTGTGGTTAAGAAGCTGTACAGTGTATTGGCCTTCATCAATCGTGGAATTGAATTTAGGAGCCGAGAGGTAATGTTGCAGCTATGTAGGACCCTGGACCCAGCTATGTAGGACCCACTTGGAATACAGTGCTCAGTTCTGGTCACCTCACTACAGAAAGGATGTGGAAACTACAGAAAGGGTGCAGAGGAGATTTACAAGGATGTTGCCTGGATTGAGGAGCATGCCTTATGAGAATAGGTTGAGTGAATTTAGCCTTTTCCCCTTGGAGCGACAGAGGATGAGAGGTGACCTGATAGAGGTGTATAAGGTGATGAGAGGCATTGATCATGTGGATAGTCAGAGGCTTTTTCCCCCATGCCTAAAATGGTTGCCACAAGAAGACACAGGTTTAAGGTGCTGGTGAGAAGGTACAGAGGAGATGTCAGGGGTAAGTCTTTTTACTCAGGGAGTGGTGAGTGCGTGGAATGGGCTGCTGGCAACGGTGGTGGAGGCGGATACGATAGGGTCTTTTAAGAGGCTTTTAGATAGGTAAATAGAGACATGGAGCTGAGTAAAATAGAGGGCTATAGGTAAGCCTAGTAATTTCTAAGGTAGGGACATGTTCGGCACAACTTCGTGGGCTGAAAGGCCTGTATTGTACTGTAGGTTTTCTATGTTTCTAAATTTACCCATATAATTCCAGTCTGTCCTTTCTGAGCATTGCTGTGACATTTTCCCTGACTGGTAATGCCACTACTCTCCATTTCAAACAATGGAACCCCCAGAACGTTGAGCTGCCAGTCCTGCCACTCCTGCAATCAAGGCTTAGTCATGGCTACAATCTAATAATTTAACATGCTGATTCATGCTCTAAACTCATCCACCTTACCTATAATGCTCCTTGCACTGAAATATACACAACTCTGAGCATTCTTCTCACCAAATACAACTTCTCAGTTTCTGCCTTTCTACATAGACATATCATCTTTCCCCACAACCACTCCACTATCTGCCTTTGTAGTATGATTCCTATCCCCATGCAACTCTATTTTAAACCCCCTGCCCTGTAGGAGCACTAGCAAGCCTTTCTGAGGCACTGCCAACCTGTTGCACAATTTCTACTGATATTGTAATTGGTATATTTGTACTTAAAGAGCTTTGTTTTTCTCCATACTTCCAAAAGATAAGTGACCAGTCAGTTCTTCTGACTAAGATGTACTACCTCACATTTCTGTGGAGCTGAATGAGAGGCTAAAGACCTATAGCAGCAATGGAATAGTATTCCACAATAATCTGTAATATTAAGACCCTGTCAGGACACTGAAGCCAGGACCCAATCACAGACCCAATACTGTGCACACTGTGATATTTACTGCTTAGCAAATCCAGAGGGGCAACAAAGTCAGAGTCAAAGTTCAGACAGAGATCAAAAATTCCTGAGAAATCCAAAAACCAGAATCAGGAAACTGACAGAGTCAATATTCAGACAGTTCAGATACAAATACTGGAAAGGCTGAGGAAAATTCACTGGCACAAGCTGGTGAAAACACAGTACTGAAATACACTGAGCAATAAACAGAGAGGCAGATGATAGGTGGAGCACAATGAGACACGGGTGGCAGCAACACAGGTAATAATGAGAAACAGGTGAGAGACGGAGTACTCAGTGATACAGGGGCCGGAGTAGAGTAGGAGTGGGGACAGGAGCACATGGGGCATATAAACAAACAAGAGCACATGGCAATACAAAACCACAGACTGACGGCTAGGGGGAAAGCACATAAAATGTCAGAGTTCAACTGGAGGTACTGACAGTAACCCACTCCCCCCCCCCCATGCCTCCTAGCATCACAGCAGGTAGAGCTGGGTGCTGGTGATGAAAGTCCCTGATGAGAGAGGGGTCCAGGATGTTACCGATGGGGACCCAGCACCTCTCCTCAGGACCGTAACCCTCCCAGTCCACAAGATACTGGAGGCCACGGCCCCAGCAACGAACGTCCAGCAGTCGACACACCGCGAAAGCCTCTGACCCATCTATGAGCCATGGGAGAGGGGGCGTTTGGAGACAGGACACAGAGGGTGGCTCGTGAAAGGCCTGATGTGACACATGGAAGGTGGGATGAATGTGACAGAAAGTAGAGGAGAGCTTGAGATGGATGGCAGCAGGGCTGATGATTTTAGCAATGGGAAAGGGGCCATTGAAGCGAGGGGCAAGCTTGTGGGGCAGGTCTCGGGTTGAATGCCACACACGCTGTCCCTGGCCTTGGAGCAATGGCTGTCAGCTTGACGTTTGATCCTAGCAGAGGCACGGAGAAAGGCAGACCGAGTGCACCTCCACGTCCGCTGACAATGGCGGATGAATGCCTCGGCAGATGGAACGCCGACCTCCTCCTCCTGGGCAGGAAACAGTGGAGGTTGGTAGCCAAGGCAGCACTCGAAAGGGGACAGACCAGTGGATGAGAATGGATGAGAGTTTATGGTGTACTCGGCCCAGGGTAGCTGCTGACTCCACGGGGAGGAGGGGTTCTGGGAGACCAGACACTGCAATACCGTCTCTAGCTGTTGGTTGGCCCGCTCGGTCTGGCCGTTGGTCTGTGGGTGGAATCCTGAAGACTGACTCACGGAGGTACCCAGAAGATTACAGATTGCCCTCCAGAAGTTGGATGTGAATTGAGAGCCCCTGTCTGACACAACATCTACAGGTAAACTATGTAATTTTAAACATGCAGTACTAGTAATTTGGCTGTTTCTTTGGCAGAGGGGAGTTTAGGTAAAGGAATGAAGTGTACAGACTTGGAGAAATGATCAACTACTGTGAGAATGGTGGTGTTACCATCTGATGGGGGAAGACCGGTGACAAAATCCAGGGCAATGTGGGACTAGGGTCTCTTGGGGATAGATAGGGGTTGTAACAGACCAGCAGGTGACCGGTTAGAGTTCTTGCCTTGAGCACAGACTGAGCAGACTGAGACAAAGTTGTGGATGTCATCTCCCCTGGAGGGCCACCAGAACCGCTGACTGATGAAGGCCTGAGTATGCTTGGTTCCAGAGTGACAGGATAACGGGAAGAATGACCCCACTGCAATACCTGTGAACGGACAGAGCTGGGAACATAAACACGGTTAGTGGGTCATTGACTAGGGGTTGCCTCGCTCAACAGAGCAGCTTGCACAATGGTTTCAGTGTCCCATTGCACTGCACCCATGAGACAGTGAGCAGAGAGGATGAGATCTGGGACTTCAAGGGTCTCAGAGGAGGGAAATCTTTGGGAGAGGACATCAGGTTTTCCATTCTTGGAACCAAGCAGAAGGACAGAGTAAAACTGAATCTTGAGAAAAACAGGGACCAATGAGCTTGAGGGGAGTTGAGATGCTTGGCTGCACGGATATATTCCAGATTCTAGTGATCAGTCCAGACTAAGAATGGCACCTTTGCTCACTCCAGCCAATACCTCCACTCCCACAGAGCTAGCTTCATAGCCAGCAGCTCCCAGTTTCTGACATCATAATTCCACTCCGTGGGAGTGAGACGGTCAGAGAAGGCGGCACAGGGGAGTATCTTCTCATCCTTGGCCGAGCGCTGAGAGAGAACAGCTCCTACACCAACGTCAGATGCATCCACCTCCACAATGAACTGCCGGTCGGTGTCGGCTTGAATCAGGATGGGGGCAGAGGTGAAATGTTCCTTCAGATCAGAGTATGCTTTTTCAGCAGTGGGGGACCAGGAGAATCTGACAGCCGATGAGGTAAGAGCAGTGAGTGGTGCAGCCAGTGTACTGTAATTTCTGATGAAGCAGCGATAGAAGTTAGCAAAGCCGAAGAAGCATTGCAACTCCCGACAAGTCGAGCGTTGGGGCCATTTGACCACTGCCTTGACCTTATGAATGGAACAGCCTGAAATTACATACACCAGGAAGGAGACAGTATTGTGATGAAATACATGCATTGATTACTGGGGACTGAATGAAGTCACTGTTAAGAACCGTTATCCTCTTCTGCTCATGACCTCAGTATTTGAACTACTGCAAGAAGCTTCAGTTTTCACAAAGCTTGATCTCTGTAACACCTACCATCATTTCTCAGCCTTCACAAAGGGCTGGTTCTCCAGAAGGCACTGGAGAACTCTGCGGACATGACCTGTGTGTTCAGCAAGGGACTTAGGAAAAAAAATCAAATTGTCGTCAAGATACACAAAAACAAATTGGTTCAGCACGTCCCAAAGAATGTCATTTACCAGGGTTTGGAAGACAGCGGGGGCATTGGTGAGACCAAATGGTATGATGACCATGATGGCCTGAGGTGGTGTTGAAGGCTGTCTTCCACTCGTCCCCTTCACGGATGCGGACAAGATGGTGGGCGTTACGGAAATCAAGCTTGGTGAAAACTGAGGCTTCTTGCAGTAGTTCAGATACCGAGGTCATGAGCGGAAGAGGGTAACGGTTCTTAACAGTGACTTCATGCAGTCCCCGGTAATCAATGCATGGACGTAAGGAGCCGTCCTTCTTTTCAACAAAGAAAAAATGGCACCAGTAGGGAAGGAAGACGGCCGGATGATGCCTGCAGCCAGAGACTCTGAATGTACTTATTCATGGCTTCTGTTTCAGGTATGGACAGGGAATCCAGGTGGCCCCTTGGGGAGATGTGCCAGGCAAGAGGTCAATGGCACAATCATATTGACGATGAGGTGGCAGGGAAGTGGCCTGGGACTTGCTGAACACAGCCTTGAGGTCCATGTTTTCAGGAGGGATGGCACTAAGGTCCAGAAATTCCTCAGGGGGATCTGGGCTTGGAGACAAGGGGATCTGGGCATGGCGGAGACAGTGGGAGTGACGGAATGGGCTCCATTTACAATCTTGCGACTGAGCCAGTCAATGTGGGGGGGGGGGGGGTTGTGTTTAACTAACTAGGGATGGCCCAGGACAATGGGAGCTTGAGGAGAGTCAATAACATAAAGGGATAACTGTGTATGATGGTTGCCGGATAAACTGACTCACCGGGGTCGTGACATGGGTGATGTTAGCCAGTCTCTGACTGTTCAAGGCATTGGCCACTAATGGTGACTGGAGAGCAGACGTGGGTAATCCCCACTGGGCAGCCAAGCCGGAATCGATAAAACCCCCTCCGCACCAGAATCGACCAAGATGGAGACTGCTCGACATTGAACTCCCCAATCCAGAGAAGCAGGTCTGAGAGTGAGTGGCGTCGAGGAGGGCCAGACAGTACTCCTCATCCTACTGGTGAGCACTGGCTTTTACTGGGCAGGTGGAGATGAAATGGTCTGGTTGGCCACGGTACAAACAGGAGTCGGTGCTGATTCTCCTTTGTCTTTCCATCGGCAACAGGTGGGTACGGTTAACCTTCATAACCTCGGGCTCCAGAGCAGGAATTGTAGATGGGGGCAAACGGCAGGGCAATGTAGACGGATGAGGAGCTTGGAACTCACCCAGTGCCCCCAGGGACCCTCTGCGGCACTGCTGAAGGCAGACATCGATATGGAAGGCCAAATCCACCAGGGCTTCAAAGGTGGCAGGAAGGTCCTGGGTGACCAGCTCATCTTTGATGTCTTCGGAGAGGCCATTCAGGAAGGTGTCGTACTGTGCCTCCGAGTTTCAGCTGCTGGAGGTGGCTAGGGTCCGGAACTCTATGGTGTAATCTGACACATGACACAGTGAGACTGGTGCATGTGCAGGATTTCACAGGCAGCTTCTCTGCATTGTTTGAAGCGATCAAACACTTTTCTTATCTCCTCAGAAAATAACTGAAAACTGATGCTGAAAGGGGAGCCTGCCTCCTAGACGGCTGTTCCCCATTCTCTCGCCCGACCGGACAGTTGAGTGATGACATGGGCTACCTTGGCTCGATCAGTCAGAAATATTGTTGGTTGCAATTCAAAAATGCAGGTGCACTGGGAAAGAAAAGAATGGCAGGTACCAGGCTCACCTGAGTACTTTTCTGGAGGAGGCAGATGGGGCTCTTGGACAGGAGAAGCATGCGAGGACACCGAGGGCAGAGCGGAAGATGCAGTCGCAGAATGTTGATGGGCGCTCTGGGATAGCTGGAGTGACTGAGTCTGGGCCAGAAGATCGGCTACATTGGCATAAAGCAGCTCCGCTGCCCTGAACACAGAGTCCAGCTGGGTCTGTTGTCTCCCCAGCATCACCCCCTGTTGTTTCAGGACAGCTCTCAGATAACTGGGGTCTGCAGGATCTATTCTGGCCAGATTGTACTGTCAGGGACGCTGGAGCAGGGACCAAATCGCAGACCCAGTACTGCGCACACAGTGATATTAATTGAGAAACAAATCCCAAGGTGCAAACAAAGTCAGCGTCAAAGTTCATGCAGAGATCAAAACATCCAGAGAAATCCAAAAACCAGAATTGGGAAACAGAGTCAATATTTGGACAGACAGAGTTCAGATACAAATGCTGGAAAGGCTCAGGAAAATTCACTGGCAACAAACAGGTGAAAACACAGGACTAAAATACACTGAGCAATAAACAGAGAGGCAGATGGTAGGTGGAGCACAATGAGACAGAATTGGCAGCAAAACAGGTAATAATGAGAAACAGGAGTACTCAGTAATACAGGGGCCAGAGTAGTGCAGGAGTTTCTTATTGAAACGTATAAAATTCTAAAGGGATTGGACAGGCTAGATGCAGGAAGATTGTTTCTGATGTTGGGGAAGTCCAGAACAAGGGGTCACAGTTTAAGGATAAAGGGGAAGCCTTTTAGGACCGAGATGAGGAAAAACTTCTTCATACAGAGAGTGGTGAATCTGTGGAATTCTCTGCCACAGGAAGCAGTTGAGGCCGGTTCATTGGCTATATTTAAGAGGAAGTTAGATATGGCCCTTGTGGCTAAAGGGATTGGGGGTGTGGAGAGAAAGCAGGTACAGGGTTCTGAGTTGGATGATCAGCCATGATCATACTGAATGGCGGTGCAGGCTCGAAGGGCCGAATGGCCTACTCCTGCACCTATTTTCTATGTTTCTATGACAGGAGCACATGGGGCGTGAAAACAAACACGAGCACATGGCAATACAAAACCACAGACTGACAGCTGGGGGAAAGCACATAAAAAGATGAAGTTCAACTGGACGTACTGACAAACCCATCATATATCTAATTCTATCAATGCTTCAAGCAAAATGATTGGTCCTACCTCACACATAAGCAGGAGAGGAACCAGATATGAAATACCAAAGACTGAAGTACCAAACTGATGGAACTACATTGCAAGGCTACGTGCTTCCTAAATTTGTAGAAACAGCATGGTATGGATGGAATAAAATAATCACATAATCCAACTGTCAGATTAAAATTTTGCTGTCTTGTCACTCCCAGTGAAGTTGATGGACAGGAGGAGGAATCCTCATGAATATCGCATTGTTAACAATGGCTGAGCACAACATGTGTACAACAGATAAAACTGAAATGTTTTCATCTCTCTCCAGCTGCTTTTAGCCACAAGCATATATAAATTGACCTACATCCTCTTAAAATCAATACCACAAGAGAAATGAAATATCAGCCAAATCAATTCACTTCATGTGGTATTAAAAATGTGCATAGCATTCAGAATAAGGTGGACAAACTCGTGGCGCAACCAGAGCTTGATTGATATGATGTTGTGGGCATCATTGAATTGTGGCTGAAAGAAGGTCATAGTTGGGAGTTTAACATCAAAGGATATACTTTATATTGAAAGGACAGGCAGGAAGGCATAGGCAGTGGTATGGCTCTGTATGTAAGAAATGGAATTACATCTTTAGAAAGAGGTGACAGAGAGTTAGAGAATGTTGAATCTTTCTGGTGGAGTTAAGACACTGCAAGGGTAAAAAAGACATTAAGGGAATCATATATAGGCCCCCAAATAGTAGCCAAGATGTGGGGTTGAGATTGCAAAGGGAGCTGGAAAGGGCTTGTAATAAGGGTAATTGATACAATTGATCAGAACTGAAGAAGCCTCTTCTTGGATGAGTGATGAAATGTCTTCTAGACAACACAGCAAGTCCAGCTGTAATTGATTTACTACTGCTTGATAGACAAAGGTTCCATAGCACTTTTGAAATTGGTGACTGCAAAGACTGAGTAGGATAAGGTTACCATGTAGGTGATATCACTGTAACATGCAAGTTCTCCTGGAAGTGAAACACAATTCTGAATTTGGCATGCATTGCTTTATTTTCCCCCTTTTTCATTAAATCAGAATCCTGAAGCTCCAAATCCCCCAGAAGCTAATCTTAGCAATCTTTTTCTTGTCCAACTCACCCCATCTGTTGATCAGCTACCACTCCTCCTTTCCATATTTCTCCATAAAATGTGTGTTTATTTAAGAAAGAAGGCTTTGTCATCTCTGGGCTTATTGTGCTTAATTGCATTAGCATCATAGCCTGATGGAAATGTGGTTGTTCACTTACCCCTCATTGAAATCTTCCTTGTCTGGTTACAACAGCCACTATCTACCTCACCTAGATTGTCACAGGAGATGCCATTAGTATCATCTAGTTATTCCTTGAATTGGCGCCTTACCACTTTCTCTTCCTCTGAATATCTCACCTTAATCCACCTCTCCTGTCCATTTAAAATGCTTTGATGTTCAATAAAAAGAACTGTTACTGATATAGCTTCACTGGTTTGCTTCCTCTTGTCCCTTTGCTGAGCAATTTGTCATCCTCAGTGATTTCAACCCCCATCTCAATACTATTAATGACTAGAATTTTTAAAATATAATTTGTACTGGAAGAATAGTGGAGGCAAAAATCCTGGAATATTTTAAAAAATGATCCTTCCTTAGAATTATAAAGAATCAATAACAGACAAAATGTATCAACTAGTCTATGTTGGATTATGCTCTACATGCAATTTGTCCCCCTTATCATATGTCTTTTTCTATTTCCACATTATCCTTGGAATTTCTAAAATTTATGCATCCTATTAATTTCAGCTACCCTTTGCAGTGGCAAATTCCATATTCTTACTGCCCTTTAAGTAAAATTTAAATTGTCCAGAATTCCTTTAAATTTAGGACCTCATGTTTGTTCTTCCTGACAAAATGAAATAGGCAAAACAGTTTGTGGCTAGTAGAGAAATCCATTTGCTAGAAACAATAAAAGTACTTTTCTTAATTATACTAGTGGCTATCTGGAAGAGTTGGTTGATCACCCAGTCTAGGACCAATGGGATTGTCACTTCTCATCCAGCTGCTTTGAGACTCCTTAAAGTGAAGAAAAATAGGGTGCACTAAACAGGAATGGTGAATGCATATTTTTATTGTTGGATATTTCAGGGACTAGAGACCCATTTTAGAACATAAGATCCAGGAGCAGGAGGAGAGTCCAATTGCACCTCCCCCCCCCCCCCCCCCCCCGAGACTGCTCTACCATTCATGAGAACATGGCTGCTCCAAACTTCAGAATTAGAATCTGAATTACTTTATTTCCAGTACAGTATGTGAAACATATCAGAATTGATTGTGGTTCAATGCCAAGCATAAAACACAGTCTGTTATATAACAGACAACACAATAGCAACCAACAATTTACAAGACAATAGTGCAAACAGCCATGAGCAATCAACAATTAGCAAAATGGTCACACATGCAAACATCAATAATAAACTTACAGTGGTGCTATAAAGTTTGTGAACTCTGCAGAATTTTCTCTATTTTTCCATAAATATGACCTAAAATGTGATCAGGTCTTCACGTAAGTCCTAAAACTAGCGAGAGAGCCCAATTAAATAAATAACATTATGTTTGTTCATCTATTTATTGCAAAAAAGTATCTAATATTGTATGTATATAGAAAATGTATGTGAACCTTTGCTTCCAGTTACTGGTCTGACCCCCTTCTACAGCAATAACTTCAACCAAATGTTTCTGGTAACTGTTGATCCTGCATATCAGCTTGGAGGAATTTTGGGCCATTCCTCCATTCAAAACTACTTCAAATCTGGGATGTTGGTGGGCTTCCTTGCATGAACTGCTTGCTTCAGGTCCTTCTACATTTCTATAGGATTAAGGTCAGAACTTTGACTCAGCCATTCCAAAACATGAATTTTCTTCTTTTTAAACTGTTCTGTTTGGAGGAATTCTTTCAGCTTTTGTCTTCACTCTGGTGATGAACAGGTCTTTTATTGTCAGTATCATACAGTTAATGATCTTCTCCACCGAGCTGGCCACTCACTGCAACCTGGACTTGGAGAGGGAGGAGGTGGCGAGAAATCAAATGGTGATAGAGGCGGTCACAACACACTCCATGATGCCTGAGTAAAAATTCATCAGGATGTTAAGTTTCCTAAGCTGACGTGGGAATAACAATCTCTGCTGGGCTTTCCTAGTGATGAGCATAATGTGCTTGTCCCACTTCAATGTAATGGGTAGTCCCCAGGAATTTGTATGACTTGACCACAAGACACACCCCGACCATTAATTTGCAAGGGGTGGGGGCAGGTAGGGGGTTGTCAGTGGAAGGCAATCTAATTTTCACTGTCTTGATAGCATTAAGCTCCACATTGTTATGAGTAAACCATTCTTTGATAACAAGCCACATCATTATTAGAGTTGAGACCAAATACAGTTGTGTCATCTGCAAATGTTAGGATTTTAATGAATTTGTGGAGGTACAGTTATTTGTATAAAGTGAGAACAGGAGAGGTGAAAGAACACAGCCCTGGGGAGAGCCCATGTTTATAGACGCTGGACTGGACAAGTAGGAGCTTCCTTCCTGTCAGGAAGTTCATAATCCACTGACAGATACTGTAGGGTAGCTGGGTTAGCTTGCTGTGGAGTAACTCTAGAACAATAGTGTTGAAAGAACAAACAAGGTGTTGGTGGAGTTTGTTGGGGGAGGCTTGAATCCAATTTTTCTGAAAAATAAAGTAATCAAAAGGAGCACTGCTTTATACAATTTCAAATGAAAATAATGATAGTCATGAGTATGTAGGCTGAATTTAACCTGAATAAAGAAATGTATTACTGCCCTTTCATAGTACCATTGTTTGTCAGGGAAAGAACATGATAAAGCCTTTTATAAAAAGCTCCTTTATAATATGCAACACATTAAACACATCATGCCTTTTTGAAAAGTGTGTCAAATGTAAAATATTTTACCAGCATATCCAAATAAATAGAAGTTTTTTCCAACCCTTACGAATACAAAATTTGGCTGCATAATTAATACTTAATGAATGGACAGCCTTGACATTCGCTTATTCTATTTTGCTCCGAATGGTCTGATTTTTATTGATGAAGCTAAGCATCAGTAATTTTGTTTCACATGAATGAAGATTTCATTTAATAAACCACTGCAGTAAGCATTTTCTAAAGTAATATTGTGAAATATTTATTTGTGAACTACTGAATTCGAATTAGACACCGGCAGCTTGATTGGCCGTGGGGTGAGGGGAACTGGAAATTTGGACGATTAAGGCAGTTGAGCTATGCAGCAGTCTAATAGGGGATCACAGCCAAGGACTAAGGCAATCATGGGCTCAGTACTCAGATTGGAGATGGTAAAGAGTTCAGTATAGCTTGTGTGTGGGGGGGGTATAATTGCTGAAACATGCAAAGTAAGTAATTGTCAAAAATTGCAGGTGCTGAGATAGCAAAACCTAGTTAATGCAAAAGTGCTCAGCAGTGGTTGCTCTTGGAACAGTTTGGTTCACATTCACCTGTAATGCCCCCCAAATGAAACTCAAGCCATATTAGTCCACGGAATCCTTAAGGTGATGTAAAATAAACTGAACATGGTCTTTAATGCACTTCATTCTTATGTAATGCAATTGAATATCTAGGCATTCATTACTTTTGCAGAAATCTGCAGAACACTGAAAAAATATTTTAAAAAACCTCTAAGGATAAGCAAAAATTAGCACAAGTAGCCTTTATCCTTCTGCTAAGGTCTACTCCTGTAGTCAAGACCCAGATGATGCTTTCAATCTCACAGGTTCAGTGGCCCATGTGATCATCCCTGCACACACGGAGGCCAGTAATTCACATTCACATTGTGTACATATGCACACAAAGAAGGGTCTATTTTGAACTTCAAAAACAATTTTAAAAAATAGTAAAGTGCCACCTGAATTTCTAGGCCCAAGAGTCACAAAATTAAAAAGATCTGCATTGGATTTGAAGAAATTATTACTCTAGAGGATGACATTCATCTGACACCAATAAGTCTGCCATCAGAAGTAATATAGTTAATGCTAAAATAGATGAGGGTGTAGCGATGTACTACATACAGAGCTAGAGACGACACGCAGTCGGTAAGTCGTTTCGAGACTAGTTTATTCAAACTTCGCGGCGCTGGCATTTAATCCCTAGCGCCCGCCCTCTCCGGGCGGAAATAATGTCAGAGGTGCATTACCAAAGCCTCCCCCTGCGCGCTGGCTATTTGTGAGCCGGTTCGCCTGCGCAGAAAGTGGGTCGCCACAAGGGTGCTATTTAAAAAATAAGAGAGGCCTTAAAATAGATCAAGCTGTCAACCTAGATAATAGGTGCCCGGGAGTCTTTGACAAAATGGGACAGGACAATGTAAGTCAGATGTCACTATCTTTATTAGAGTTGGGGAACACTGAAGCTTAATGAACCAGAGCAGAATTAGTCTAAGGTTTCATTACAGATGCTCTGGAGAATCATCTAGGTAGAAAAGACTTTATGAGAAACAAAATTGCAGTTTCCAGAAAATAAATTGACTGAATTTCCTTAAGCAAATATGCCAAAGAAAATTGCTTTGCAAGATTCATAACTATTAATCTGCTATATAGTGTTCAGAAATGACTGAATGGTCATAGAAAGAAAATCACTTCAAATGGACTTGGAACAACAGGTGCTGCAGGGAACCAAGTTGGAAGCTTTGCTTTTATCATCTTCTTTGGTGGCCTCAATAAAGGTTAGCAAAGCAAGGAAATGTAATGTAAAGGGTGATGTAAGCTAGGAAAGGACAGCAGGGTTTCGGATGTCCTCAAGTTTGCAAAAAGAGGAAATAAAATCATCCAGTCATGTCCAATGTTAAGAAAAGCGATGGATGAGATACCCAAGGTAGGGGTGGAGATGGCCGATATCTTAAAAGTGGCATGCATTTTGATCTGGAACTCATTTCAGGGTCATAAATCAGAATCAGGTTAATTATCACTGGCATGTGTCGTGAAATTTGTTAACTTGCAGCAGTTCAATGCAATACACAATATATATATTTTTTGTGTGTGTCATACTCTGCCAGAGCCTCGGCGACAACTTTGTTTTTTCAAGTGGTTGTCTTGGAGGAAAGATTCTGTGAGTGGTCCCCCACATCCTTCTCACAGCGCAGTTGTTTATTTTTACAGGGCCGAGTTGCGAGCTCGACACTTAACCTGGCACAGATGGAAAGCGTGCCCGGGAGTGGCCCAGCTGGGTTCGAACTCGAGAACCTTCGCGCCAGAGTCCAGCACTGATGTCACTGCACCACCAGCCGGCCAAAATATAGAAGAATAAATCAGTCAGTCAATTACAGTATACATATAATGAATAGATTAAAAATCGTGTAAAAACAGGAATAATATATATTTAAAAAAAAGTGAGGTAGCGTTCACAGGATCAATGTCCATTTTGGAATCGGATGGCAGAGGGGAAGAAGCTGTTCCTGAATCGCTGAGAGTGTGCCTTCAGGCTTCTGTACCTCCTACCTGATAGTAACAGTGAGAAAAGGCCGTGCTGGGGGTCCTTAATAATGGACACTCCCTGAAGATGTCCTGGGTACTTTGTAGGCTAGTACTCAAGATGGAGCTGACTAAATTTACAATCCTCTACAGCTTCTTTCAGTCCTGTACAGTAGCCCCGCCCCCACCATACCAGACAGTGATGCAGCCTGTCAGAATGCTTTCTACGGTACAACTATAGAAGTTTTTGAGTGTATTTGTTGACATGCCAAATCTCTTCAAACACCTAATGAAGTATACTGTCTTGCCTTCTTTATAACTGCATCAATATGTTGGGACCACATTAGGTCCTCAGAGATCTTGACACCCATATACTTGAAACTACTCATTCTCTCCACTTCTGATCCTCCCATGAGGATTGGTGTGTGTTTCTTCGTCTTACCCTTCCTGAAGTCCACAATCAGCTCTTTCGTCTTACTAACGTTGAGTGCCAGGCTGTTGCTGCGGCACCATTCCACTAGTTGGCATACTGTATCTCACTCCTGTATGCCCTCTTGTCACCACCTGAGATTCTACCAACAATGGTTGTATCATCAGCAAATTTGTAGATAGTATTTGAGCTATGCCTAGACACAGTGGGCTAAGCACACATCCCTGAGGTGCACCAGTGTTGATTGTCAGTGAAGAGGAGATATTATCACCGATCCACAGAGATTGTGGTCTTCCGATTAGGAAGTCAAGGATCCAATTACAGAGGGAGGTACACAGGCCTAGCTTCTGTAACTTCTCAATCAGGATTATGGGAATGATAGTGTTAAATGGTGAGCTATAGTTGATGAACAGCATCCTGACATAGGTGTTCGTATTGTCTAGGTGGTCTAAGGCCGCGTGAAGATTGCATCGGCTGTTGACCTATTGCGATAATAGACAAATTGCAATGGGTCCAGGTCCTTGCTGAGGCAGGAGTTCAGTCTTGTCATGACCAACCTCTCAAAGCATTTCATCACTGTAGATGTGAAGTGCTACTGGGTGATGGAACTAAAGTTGTGAACAGTGTGGCTCAGTTCAACAAACGCTAGGAAAAGGATGAAGTTAATATCTGGAGCATGGAATTTGTGATGGGGCTGAATGCCATAACTTCAATCTTCCCAAAATATTAGCAGGAGAATTTTGCATTTATCCATACCTGAAAACCCTAAGTTTAACTTAATGACTGTTATGCAACTTATGCAAATACCAGATTTTTGGGAAAGAATTTCTTCTGACTCCACCTGAGCTTGAAAGGGCACACAGGATCTACGTTCCCCGTGCAATTCTGGGTTCCCGCCCACGGCCGGTAATTTTGTGCTTTCATCAATACCAGGTGAAAAACCGTTTGATTATGGAGGCACGCCGCAGAGGTACTTTTGCGTTTCAAAATAGTCATTCGTTTTGTGGAGGATTTTGCCCCCCAGGTTCTGAAGATGCGTGCTGAGTTTAAAGGTGTAATGAAAGTACTTTTTGATCGTGGTTTCAGACCCTCCCTTCGTAATCCAGCCGACCTGCGAATTACGCTTACTACTGGAGAATATAAGTGGTTTAAATCAGTGAAGGATGCTGAGGCATTTGTTGGAAGTCTTCCGGCCAGCCCGTCTCCTTAGGAACCCGGTCTAACCTTCTAAAATGGTGGATAAGTACTTCTCGTAGTAAAACTATTTTTTCCGGACTCAGACTTTTCTTGAATAATTCAGACATTATTTATTGAAATTCTAAGGGCTGCAGACAATCTCTCCCTGGAGTTGGTGTGTTTTTTCTAAATAGATAATCCGAGTTTAATGTTCCCCTGCGGACGTTTAGATTGTACGTGTGTAATCCATTTTATTCTTGTATAACTTTATCTATAGTGACTTTAACTATAAGTGACTTTAACTTGTTTTGGAGGTTTGGAGTTTTTATTGAAGGCCTCCCTGTTGGTTGATTCATAGTTTAAGTTTTGCTCCCTTTTTTTTCTGTAAATGGTTGATAAGTACTCTCTTCGAATCTACAATTTCCCCCTTCTCTCCCTCCTTTTTTTTAATCTTCTATAATTTTTCGCGGGTAGGTTAGTTTTGGTTTTCTTTTGATTTTCTTTGTATTTGTACATTGAGTAGGTTAGGCTTCTTTGTAGAGTTTAGAAACATACAAAATTCTTAGAGGAATAGACAGAATAGATATGGGGAGAATATACTCCATGTATAAGAAATCTGGAAGGAGGTCACAGTCTGAGAAAAAAAAGAGCAGGCCATTTAGGACTACCATGAGAAGAAACTTTTTAACTCAGTGGGAAACGGATGTTTTCAATTCTTCGCCTAGAAGGGGATATAGAACATAGAACACAGCATAGAACATACAGCACAGTACAGGTCCTTCAGCCCATGATGTTGTGCCAACATTTTAACCTACTTCAAGATCAATCGAATCCCTCCCTCTGGCAGTGATACGGGGTTTTTTGAAAGAGATCAATTTTTTGGGGATTTTTTGGGAATAGAGAAATAGGAAAAAAGATCCCAGAAAATGGAACTTGGATAGAAACTCAGTTTCTATCAGTCTTGATGGACTGAATGGTGTCCGTGAACTGAACTCAACGAAAGCAACACACACAAAATGCTGGTGGAACGCAGCAGGCAAGGCAGTATCTATAGGAAGAATAACAGTCGACGTTTCGGGCCGAGAGCCTTCGTCAGGACTGACTGAAAGGAAAGATAGTAAGAGATTTGAAAGTGGGGGGGGGGGGGAGGGGGGAGATCCGAAATGATAGGAGAAGACAGGAGGGGGAGGGGTGAAGCTAAGAGCTGGAAAGTTGATTGGCAAACAGGATACAGAGCTGGAGAAGGGAAAGGATCATGGGACGGGAGGCCTAGGGAGAAAGAAAGGGGAAGGGAAGCACCAGAGGGAGATGGAGAGCAGGCAAGGAGTGATTGTGAGAGGGACAGAGAGAGAGAAAAGACAAAAAAAAGGGGGGAAAATAATAAATAAATAAGGGATGGGGTAAGGGGAGGGGGCATTAACGGAAGTTAGAGAAATCAATGTTCATACCATCAGGTTGGAGGCTACCTAGATGGAATATAAGGTGTTGTTCCTCCAACCTGAGTGTGGCTTCATCTTGACAGTAGACATATCAGAATGGGAAAGGGACGTGGAATTAAAATGTGTGGCCACTGAGAGATCCTGCTTTCTCTGGCAGACAGAGCGTAGGTGTTCAGCGAAACAGTCTCCCAGTCTGCGTCGGGTCTCACCAATATATAAAAGGCCGCACCAGGAGCACCAGACGCAGTATATCACACCAGCAGACTCACAGATGAAGTGTCGCCTCACCTGGAAGGACTGTCTGGGGCCCTGAATGGTAGTGAGGGAGGAAGTGTAAGGGCAGGTGTAGCACTTGTTCCGCTTACAAGGATAAATGCCAGGAGGGAGATCAGTGGGAAGGGATGGGGGGGGGGGGGGGGGAAGAATGGACAAGGGAGTCGTGTATGTAGCGATCCCTGCGGAAAGCAGAAGGGGGGGAGGGAAAGGTGCTTGGTAGTGGGATCCCGTAGGAGGTGGTGGAAGTAATGGAGAATTATATGTTGGATCCGGAGGCTGATGGGCTGGTAGGTGAAGACAAGGGGAACCCTATCCTGAGTGGGGTGGCGGGAGGATGTGGTGAGAGCAGACGTGCGTGAAATGGGAGACATGCGGTTGAGAGCAGAGTTGATGGTGGAGAGAAGGGAAACCCCTTTCTTTAAAAAAGGAAGACCTCTCCTTTGTCCTGGACTGAAAAGCCTCATCCTGAGAGCAGATGCGGTGGAGACAGAGGAATTGCGAGAAGGGGATGGCATTTTTGCAAGAGACAGGGTGGGAAGAGGAATTGTCCAGGTAGCTGTGAGAGTCCATAGGCTTATAGTAGATATCAGTAGATAAGCCATCTCCAGAGATAGAGACAGAAAGATCAAGAAAAGGGAGGGAGGTGTTGGAAATGGACCAGGTAAATTTGAGGACAGGGTGAAAGTTGGAGGCAAAGTTAATGAAGTCAACGAGCATAGCATGCTTGCAGGAAGTAGCGCCAGTGCAGTCGTCGATGTAGCGAAGGAAAAGTGGGGGACAGATACCGGTATAGACTTGGAACATGGACTGTTCCACAAAGCCAACAAAAAGGCAGGCATAGCTGGGACCCATGCGGGTGCCCATGGCCACACCTTTGGTTTGGAGGAAGTGGGAGGAGCCAGGTCTAACATAATTCTCCGTAACTTCCGCCACCTCCAACGGGATCCCACCACCAAGCACATCTTTCCCTCCCTCTCTCTTTCTGCAGGGATCGCTCCCTTTGCGACCCCCTTGTCCATTCGTTCCCTGCATCCCTTCCCACCGATCTCCCTCCTGGCACTTATCCTTGTAAGCAGAACAAGTGCTACACCTGCCCTTACACTTCCTCCCTCACCACCATTCAGGGCCCCAGACAGACCTTCCAGGTGAGGCGACACTTCA